>NC_136596.1:9580872-10250872 GCF_910589615.1 Taurulus bubalis | reverse complement strand
GCAAGCTGATGCCCAGGCTATTTGACTTTGGTATGCATAATGGACAACCCCCTTTTGTGCTGCAGAACAAACTTGCCCATGTAAGTAAAATGAAAAACGACAAACAAACCAGCAGCAACCACTAACAGTCAGACCAAAACTTAATATAACAACCAGAGAAAAGCTGTCAGCATCAACCATGTATGTTAACAGCATTAGATGTTCTGAATAAAGAATATATCATGACACTCATGTTCACTGTGTCTCTTGTCAGGTGTATATTCCCTTGATTACTGCCCACCAGATGAAGATAACTGGTGCAGGTTACGAAAGCAGGGCAGTTTCTTCTCAGGGGGAAACCAGTGGAGAGGGAGAAGAGACGTGTTCAGAGAAGTCAAGTGAGCAACTCACGATTCGTGACGAGTTGCTCAACAGGATGTACAAATATCTGGGCATAGTCAAGTCAACTATCCAACGCCAGACACAAGGTTTGATTTATTTGAGAGACCAAAGACTTTTATTCAGGAATTTATTATTATTTGACATTCAAAAAACAAGTAAAGATTTAATTGAACTCTGCAGAATAATGAATTAATTAAGCTGTTGGAATTCCCCTCATGAACATCAGTTCACTTTAATATACTGCTCATGCTTGTTTTTAAAGACTCATTTCATCATAAACAGTACAATCTAAAAATCATCTTATTTGTCGCAGATGAGACTACACTGCACATCCCTGAGCTAGACCTGGTGCCGGAGGTGGATGTACTGCTATCTAATCCAGAGATGGTCGAAGAGTTGGAGCAGTGTGTGATGAACTGGAAGACTCAGATTACCATTGTCATTGAGTTGCAGCAAATCAAAAAGCCACAGGTTTGTGACTCTTACTACTCTTGAGTTTCAACCCACGCAGGCTTGTTGCTGGTCAGCATTCCTTAAACTTCCTTAAGAAATACAGACGTATGAGCTTTTTTCACCAGTATCATGTTGTTTGTGATTCCAAGGAACTTAAAACTGTTCACTTGCTCCACATCATATCCATTAATGTAGACATCGGTGCATGTCTTTGCCTCCTTCTTTTTATATTCATCAACCAGCTCCATTGTTTTATTGACATTTAGCAGTAGGTTATTCTCTGAGCACCTCTCTGCTAGATCGTTGATTGCCTCTCAAAGGTTGCAGAGGAATTGTCTGAAATATTACCAAGAAATGATAATCCTATCAGCTCAAAATATTTGTGTTCTATTTAGAAGACATCAATCAGAATATGCATTGTGATATCCAAAGGCCAATGTGAAACATTCCGTTTTAATTTTCCTCCAGGGCCCTGGCCCTTTGGCAGAGATAGCTTTTTGGCAGGAGCGTGCATCAATACTGATGGGTCTGAGTGAGCAACTCAAACAACCCAAAGTCTGCAAGATCTTGGAGGTGATGACCAAGGCAGATACAGGCATTGTTCAGACCCTGGAAGGAACAGTTGCTGAACTCATTAAATACCGTGTGGAGGCAAATGATAATTTATGCCTCCTCGGCACAATGGAAAGACACTTCATGGTGAGCTGCATTTTTTACAATTCATAATTGCAAAATATTCTTTACATGACATATTTTTTCCTCTGACAAGAGGTTACAAAAACACTCTTGCCAAGAATCTGAATTGTGACAACAGAATTATTTTTGCTATCCTCACCTTCACTTCATTGTTTGTTGTAGAATCTGGGTACTGGAGCAAATTTTAATGTGCTCCTGGAGAACATCCCTCCTTTGATGATCAGCCTGCAGATTGTGTGGATGATCTCTTGCCACTACAACACAAATGAGTGTATGGTCCCTCTGATGGAGCGTATCGCCTGGCAGCTGTGTGAACGTGTGACTCAAGTAATTGATGTCCAAACGATATTCAAGTATGTGTGGATATATTTCAATTTGACATTGGAGGCTTAGGGCTTAGCGAAAGTTTAAGTTTAAGTATGTTTTATAATGTCAATATTGGTCAGTAGTCAGTCAGATTCCTTTATTTGAATTAGTTGTTTTGTGGTTGCAGTATAGCTTGTGTATAGCAATGTGCTGTGCTTTGGACAGAGATGATAGAGAAGTGGCCAAATCCAAGGTGCATGATGCTAAGCAGGTCCTGGACCAGTGGAAGTCATCCTACTTCCAGGTGCGTGCTGAAATTGAAGAATCCGGCAGGATTCCACGCTGGGAATTTGACCGTAAGAGACTGTTTGAGAGGTCTGATTACATGGCTTCCGTCTGCCAGGACTATCACAATGTTTTGCAGGTCTGTATACATAAACACCATGAATACTAGCCTCTCACTCTACTAAACGAATGTATTAAAAGCAACTCAGGTTTTTGAAAGAGTTCTTCCTGATTTGTGTTGTACAGACTTTGGAGGAGTTCTATAATAACTTTGGTCCGGAGCTAAAATGTGTAACCGGTGACCCAAAACGCATTCAGGAAGTTTTGTGCACAGTGGATAATCTGATTTTGCCTATTGAAGACGTGAGTTTTAATCCTTTCAACATCGGCAAGATGAGTAGCTGGAAAATAATCATTCAAGACTTCAACACTATGGTTCAGGTGAGTTTTGGACATCTGAAATACAGAAGTTGCGAAAATATAAGTTCTTGTCTATTAGAGCATTTTAATTAAAGGGACAATTTGCCACCTTTTAATGTGGATGTCCAAGCAGTGCTAGCTGTGCCTTTTTAAGTACCAGGGTGCATTGCACGTGAGTGGCGAGTTCACTACGTCAGATAAATGAACAAAATAAACACACAAAATTTCAATGAAGGACAAATTCTTACACCTAAATAGAAAAATACAACAGTGTCCTAAAGAAAGTCTCCAGCACACTTCTGTCCGAGTGAGTCGTACAACTTTTATGTATAGTTACCCATACACAACTCGCTCTCTCTGGGTTGTCGTGGGCGACAGCATCCAACAAAAACTGCCCATGCTGTCATTACAGCATCAGATGGCAATTTGAGCAAAGGCACCACCAGTCGAATGTTTGCCCTCAGCTGCTAAAGTTCTTGTGGGTTCCCGCTGGCCATATCCGCTCTGGTGCAGCTGCAACCTCAATATATATCAGTCAGCCAAAGCACTTTAGAATTGACACTGTAAAAAAAACATCATCCATAACATTCACTGCACTCATATTTTGGGATGCCAATTTTGCTTATGGAAACGTGACAGATGCCAAGAGAACAAATACGTTTTAGTGCGGCATTGCGCCCCACAGCTACCACAGCTAGAACATTAGTAACGACTGCAGGTGGTATTCACACTATATACTTCACCAATAAGGTTGGACATTGGCAAATGTTCCCTTTAAGCATGGTTGTATCAATGCACTTGTCGTTTTGCACAAATACAATTGCATCATTTTCTTTGTGCTGTAAACCTCAGTTATCAAGCTGATGCACTTCTCACATGTGTCTGCTCAGGCTATCGAGGGAGAGGCCATCGACTTCATTGACCAGTCTTTTAAGACACTGCGCTCTTCAGCTGCTGCCTTTGACATGCTCCTGAAATTCAAAAACATCCGCTCCAAAGAGGCCATCAACAACCATTTGATGATCAAGTTTAATGACATCCTGGCTCAGTATTGCAAAGAGGTACTGTACTGTGAAATCAAGAAAAGTTGCTGGGTGATATTTGACTTTGCAGTTAAATTAGAGTAAAATGATATGACGATGTTAGCTCAATAGATCAATATCATGTCTCTTGATGAGGAATAGTGGAGTTTGAATGTACTCCCAATGTACGCAGCTTCATGATTCAACACTGTTGTAAAAATAAATATGTACAACTAAACAATATTAAATGTTTTGCTGCTGTGCCAGTTTATTAGTGGATATTTGAATAGAGTGATGGTCTGCTATAAGCACTTTTTGAGAATTTCCCCCCCAAAAAATTGTAGGTGGACCGCATCAGTGAAATATTTGAGGCAAACAAGGACAATCCACCATTAAATAGGAATGAGCCTCCTGTGGCAGGAGCCATCAGATGGGCTAAATCTCTTTTCCACCGCATCAAACACACCATCCTTCCATTTCTGGAAGTGCCAGAGATGCTGGAGAGTGAACAATTTAAAACGGTGAGTTATTTCTCTCTTGCACAGCTGTAAAAGGTTATTGTAAATATTAAATTGTTTAGACAACATAATTTTATTGAAAGCCTTTTTGTGACTTGCACTGCATTCTGCTCAGGCCAAGGACAAGTACACGGCATTGTCAATGCAGATCAGGAACTATGAGGTGAAGAAGTACGAGGACTGGCTGGTCAAGACAGAATGCAACTTGCCATTGCAAATGAAAAGAAATCTGTTGGCCATGATTCCTAGTAAAAACCAAATCCAGGCAGAACTGGTATATATCTCTCTATTTACTTTTTAACTGTTCCTCCATATTGTGCAAAATGCATGGTTATGGTTATTCATTTGTTTTGATTTGTCTCATTTTAAGGATGTCCCTCCAACTGAAAACAGGCTACAGATGGGTTTGCAATACATTGTGAACTTTGCTCCAGAGGTCAAGGAAATCATTTCGGAGACAAAGCACCTTGTGTCACTTGGCTACTGTGTGCCCTACCTGGCTCAAAATGTTGCTTTACAAGAGCAGAAATTCATCAGGTAATTATAATTACCACACACTGAGTACCAAACCACAGAATCACAGATTGATGCAATCTCCGACCTGACTTTTTTCAACCTTGGTTTTAGGCATGTATATGATCTGAAGAATGTTGTCAACTGCTACCACTCTGTAATGGACAACCTCAGTGAGGCACACTTCATCATGCTGGCTCAACAGATCAAAGCGGTCAAAACAGACATTTATTTTGGATGCAAAAGACTCAACTGGAATTCTTTGGGTATGGTATATACAGAGGCTTAAATACCTGTTTAGACTGATTAATGCACACTTCTGTGTCTGTAAAATTGAAATAAAATAATATGTGTTTGGTTTTAGGCATCCCCGACTTCATCAATCGAGGACTTCAGGCTGTCTCTAAGTTTGAGTTAGTTGTCAATCAGGTTCAGAAGAATGAGAGGGACATTGAGTCAAAGTTGCAATCAATGGTGATGGCCAACTTACTGAAATATCAGGTCCCAGACAAATCAAACGACTTACCAAGTAGGCTATTATGTATGGGATATCTTCATTTTAATATAAGACTGAACTTATTTTCATTGACTTAATTGCATGGTTTTTCAAGGTGTCAAGGAGTTCTGTGAACGTATTGAGCGAGAGTGGACCAAGAGTGTGAATTTGCTGAGTAGGAAGTATGCAGACATTGGACCGCTCATCACTAAGATTGAACATTTGATCACGGGAACCAGCAGTGGCAAAGCCATAAGTATGGCAGATTATTACATACATTGGGAACGCAAAGTGCTAGACTCCCTTATAAAGATGGTGCTTAGGTAATTACATCATTTAAAGTGTAATAATCACTACTCCTTTGAAATACAGTACAGTATGTTGCAACCACTGTCACATCCCTCTGGTTGACTTTCACATTTAGGAACCTCCAGGCCTTCAACGCGTTGCTGAGGGGAAGTGTCGCTCTTTTCCAAATTGATGTCATCCTGTCTGCCCCTAAGATTATTTTGCAGCCCCAAAGTAAGGAGATCCACTGGCTGATCCTGCACTGTATCAAATCCTGTGTAGAGAGCACCAAGGTAGGATCATCATGATTTTTCTAAGTACTACCAATATTATTTCTGAAGATGGGACCTAATTCTGTCCATACTGTTGTGTTTCAGAAATTTGTGCGCTGGATGCATGGGACCTGCATTGAGTGCCCTCCCCAACGTGTGGGTGGGGAAGATGAGGTGGTGATATTTAGTTTCTTCAGTGACTTGTGGCAGCATCCTCAGATAAACGAGATTGCCATGACAGCGTCCCAGAACATAGAGCGGCTGCTCATCTCTGTGGATCAGTATATTGTCCACTGGAAATGCTACCGGACCCTTTGGGAAAAGAACAAAAGCATCTTCAATGAAAGATTTGCTGCGAGAAAACCATCCTGTGTCATGTATGACGATAAGCTGCAGGTCCTTTCTCATATCAACCAAGAGGTGATGCTGGAGCCTCTGTTTAAGAATGAGCACATCATCCATCTAAACTTGGAGCCTCTGGCTCACACGTTGCAGGAGGCTGCTGAGTCCTGCATCAGTCTACTAGGCAGTCTGCTCAACAAGCCTGCCAAAGTGGATCTCTTAAGCTTGAGAGATGATTTCATGGTATTGAATCATGCTCCACTGTATCATATGTTTTATAGTACATTTTCTTCGATCTTTATGTGTGATTTATACTTATGGTTACTTTATGCAACAGCAACTCTCTGAAAAGCTGAAACAAAACCCGGACACTTTTGATGACCTGAAGTCTGTCCTTGGCACCATATCAGACATCAGGGACATGTCATTAGATGTGGAGATGAGATTCAGTGATATTCAGGAAAGATACAGAACACTGGCCATGTACAAAGTGGAGGTACTGTTTGTTTATTGTTTAATTATTGCCCATTGAAAGCACAAGTTGATACTGTTTTCCTTGTTGAATGTATTGTGTTCTGTTTTCCTTGTGTAGGTCGGAGAGGATGAACTGGAGCTGGTGGCCAACATTGACCAGATGTGGAATAACCTGTTTGCAGAATCCAGACAGGTGGATCGAAGTCTGAAAGGTGTCAAGAAATCATTTACTCAGGTAAGACATCAAACTCACAATCTGCTGAAACATAAAATTAAAAGTACGGTTTTTGGAAATGTATATTTACATTCTCTTTCTATCCTCACCCTTACACTCAAAGACTACAACGGAGAATATTGAGGCGTTTAAGCAGGATTTGTATATCTTTACTGAAAGTTTCAACATGCGTGGTCCTGGAGCTGTGGGAGATGATTTAGAGAAAGGTACTTAAACCCTGCCTTCAGTTGTTATATCCAGAGCAATACTATATGGTGTTACATTTCGAAATGTAGTGGAGGAACCAATCTCTCTCATTTCTTTCTTTGCAGGACTGAGTGTTATGGAATCATATGAGGCAGACCTTGCCAAGATAGTGGCAGGACGGCAGGAGCTAGCTAATGCTGAGAAGCTATTGGAACTACCGGTCACTGTGTACCCAGGGGTTGTCAGCATACAGAAGGACATGAAGGGCTTGAGACAGATATATGGCGTCTATAAAGCTCAGAAGGTCTGAAGTGGTGGCATATTGGGACCCTTTACATATCATTTTGGTCAACATGGTTTTTCAAGTATTTCAAGTGTTTGTGCTTACATCTTTTAGGACGCAAAGACAGAGTGGTCTCAGACATTGTGGGTGGATTTAAACATCCAGCTGCTACAGGATGGGGTCGACGGTTTCATCAAAAGCTTGAGGCAGCTGCCCAAAGATGTGCGGGCATTACCTGTGGCCTTCTTCCTAGAAGGACGCATGAAGGAGTTCAGAGATTCTCTGCCTCTTCTGCTGGACCTGAAAAATGGGGCCCTCAGAGACAGGTCAGTCTACAGATTGACACCAGAACCTAACTGGAATAAATCTGACACCCAAAACATGAGAGTAGGGTATGAAATATTTAAATTGTATGTTGTCCAGGATATATACATATGATGGTTATGACAACATGAAATGAACATGTGATTTTATATTTTCTGGCCACAGACACTGGAAGGAACTGATGGAAAGGACCGGCACTAGCTTTGAGATGAACCCTGACACCTTCACTCTGGAGAATATGTTTGCGATGGAGTTGCACAAATATGCAAATGACATAGGTGACATTGTCACCTCTGCTGTAAAAGAGCTCAGTATTGAAAAGGCATGCAGGATTTATCTCTATTTGGAGTCAGAGATCAGTTGAATCAGTTTACCAGTGAAATCCCAAATACTTGCTTGGATTGTGTAACATAAAACATTTGTTTGTGCGTGTTTCCAGGGAGTGAAGGAGGTAGTTGATACCTGGGAAAACATGAAGTTCAGTGTGCTGCCCTATTTTAAAGGCACCCAGGACCGTGGTTTTATTCTGGGCGCAGTGGACGAGATCCTGCTGAATGTGGACAACGATGCCATGAACTTACAGAGCATGGCAGGCAGTCGCTTTGTTGGCCCTTTCCTTGGCCCCATACAACAATGGGAAAAAGACCTGTCTCTTATCAGTGAGACTATAGAGGTCAGTGAGAGCATCTCCCATCACACGTAAGCCAATCCATAACATCTTTGCTGAAAAAATAATCCTTGCACAGGTATTGTTGCTAGTACAACGAAAATGGATGTACCTGGAAAGCATTTTCATCGGCGGAGACATTTCCTCGCAGTTACCAGAGGAAGCCAAGAAATTTGATAACATTGACAAAAAGTTTAAAGAAGTAAGTTTGGCAAAGATATTAGTCTTATTAAAGCAAAGTACTCTGTTACTGGACATTTCACAATAATATCTTGTTCTTCTTTTTTTTTTTAAGATAATGAATGACACAGTGAGGGCTCCAAACATTAAGCGGTGTTGCCTGGTTCCCAACCGGCTAACAGACCTGCAGGCCCTGAGTAATGGTCTGGAGAGGTGCCAGAAGAGTCTAAATGACTACCTGGACTCCAAGCGGAATGCATTTCCCCGCTTCTTCTTCATCTCTGATGATGAACTGCTCAGCATTCTGGGGAGTAATGACCCTGTCTGTGTCCAGGAGCACATGATCAAGGTATCACACCACTACAGACAAAATCTGAGGGACAGATAAGACATACAGCATTATTCTTCAAAGTAGAAATGGGGAGGATAACTGCTTGCCATTTGTGTGAAACTTTTTCCTCGATATGTTTCTTTTCTTTGTTCCACAAGATGTATGACAACATAGCATCTCTGAGGTTTGATGTGGAAAGCAATGGGGAGACAGTAGCTGGGGCCATGGTGTCTGCTGAGGGTGAGGTGATGGAGCTGAGGAAGCCCATCCCGGTGGAGGGCAGGGTGGAGGAGTGGATGATCGCAATTCTACTGGAGATGAGGAGGACGAATAGACTTATCACCAAGGAAGCAATCTTCTACTACTGTAAAGACAGGAGCAGGTGTGTACATATTACATGCAATTTTGCTAGTGCCTGTGAGCCGCAGTAAATGTGTTATTCCCTTTTCTCAAAGGGTGGATTGGATGTTGCTGTACCAGGGCATGGTGGTGCTAGCAGCAAATCAAGTGTGGTGGACCTGGGAGGTAGAGGATATCTTTAAAAATGTGAAAAAAGGAGAGAAGCTCGCACTGAAGAACTATGCTAAGAAAATGCACAAGCAGATTGATGAGCTGGTGAAGCGCATTACTCAACCAATGAAGACAAATGACAGACGGAAGATAAACACTGTGCTTATCATCGATGTCCATGCAAGAGACATTATAGACAACTTTGTACTTAACAGGTAAACTTAACCTCAGTTTTAATATTTTTCAAAGACATGATCTTGTTTTTTAACTTAAATACCTAAAGAAATGTTTAATGTAATTATTTTTTCAGTATAATGGACGCACAAGAGTTTGAGTGGGAAAGCCAACTCAGATTCTACTGGGTCCGGGAACATGACAACCTATTTGTCCGTCAGTGCAGTGCTACGTTCTCTTACGGCTATGAGTACATGGGGTTGAACGGTCGGTTGGTTATCACCCCACTGACAGACCGTATCTACCTCACCATCACACAGGTTTAAGAAGCTTTGCACATTTTGTATCAACCACACCCAAGCAGAAACATGTACATTGTTCTGTCAGATTGTTTTGACAACATGATACCTGTATGTTGGTGTGATGTGATACAGGCTCTCTCCATGTACCTGGGTGGAGCTCCTGCTGGACCAGCTGGTACAGGAAAGACAGAGTCCACCAAGGATCTGGCGAAGGCGCTAGGACTGCTCTGTGTGGTTACTAACTGCGGCGAGGGCATGGACTACATGGTAAGAAGCCAACAGCTACTGAAAAATATCTTAGCACCGTAAACCAGCCTATTTAAGTAGGATAAATAAATATCCTAATTTATAAAAACAGATACGTACATTGTTTGGGACTCCAACATAAAACATAGTCCCAAAATGTGCCACCACACGAGGGTGTCTGTAATCATCAGGCATGTCTGCTGTTTATGGTATGTTCATGCACTTCTATGCACATGCTGGTAAAATACAGTGTATAGTACACACAACTGTATACAAATTGTTTCTTGCTGCCAATGTGCTCACTCTGTTGCACTCTCTGCTGGACAAAGTAGCCAGTGTCTATTCTTTATTTGTCACTAGCTTTTTTTCCTTGAATTCCTTTCCTCTCTGTGCGCAGGCTATGGGTAAGATCTTCTCTGGCCTTGCCCAGTGTGGAGCGTGGGGCTGCTTTGATGAGTTCAATCGAATTGATGCCTCCGTGTTGTCAGTGATCTCCTCCCAAATCCAGACAATCCGCAATGCTCTCATTCTGCAGCTTAAAAGGTTTCATGTAAGTCTGTTGTAGTTTAGCATAACCAGTAAAGAAAACATTGAAAATAATTCCAGTTTTCATAATAATTCATTGATATATCACAAAGAAAGTTATTTTGCCAAAACACAGAACAGTTAATGACCATTATTGCCCTAAACCTGCTCCCTTTCACTATGAACATCAGTTTGAGGGGCAAGACATCAGCCTGGACAGCCGCATGGGGATTTTCATCACCATGAACCCAGGGTATGCAGGACGCACAGAGCTGCCAGAATCAGTCAAAGCCCTCTTCAGGCCTGTGGTGGTCATTGTGCCTGACCTGCAGCAGATTTGTGAGATCATGCTCTTCTCTGAGGGCTTTTTAATGGCCAAGGTGAGCAACACACAGACAAAGCACAAATTACATTGCTACTATTTAGCTGATACTCTCAACCTGAGCAATGTATAATGAACACACCATTCATATAAAAGATTATTGTACAAGATGTATTAGTTATTTCAGGTCATTTAGAAATGCAAGGATAATTTATACATAAATACTTGAAAATGTTCTGAGATTTGTTGGAGGTTAGAAAGAAAACATTTTTGTCTAAACATTGAAAAATCCCAAACTGCACTGCTTGCAGCTACAAGTGTCAATTTCTTATAAAAGATTTCATCTTGACCGATTTTAATTAATTCAGGTGCTGGCAAAGAAGATGACAGTACTGTATAAGCTGGCACGTGAGCAGCTGTCAAAGCAGTCTCATTATGACTTTGGCCTGCGAGCTCTGAAGTCTGTCCTGGTGATGGCAGGAGAGCTAAAGAGAGGCTCGCCGGACCTCAGTGAGGTAGAGACACAACTAAATGTTTCCTGTTTCATTTTCACATAGGAAATAGAAAACTTCTCATGTTTGCTTACATTCAATATGGAACTAGGGAGTTATTTATGTGTGATCCCTTAAGTATAGAGTAAAGCCTGATTGCTCTTTGGAGTTTTAGATGAGGTATTTTTAGTGTCTACCGAGTATTTTGTATCAAGTAATGTTGCAGATGCCACAGAGAATATGAAAAAGCAATACTTCTGGTATTATCATAATTACTACTTATAGGTTTTATTTGAAGCAGGGGCTGCAGTTTGGCTTAAAAACTAACTCTGGTATCATTTCAACCCATATTGAAAAATACAACACTGTTTTTTCCATCTTTCCTCTCCTCAGGATGTGGTGTTGATGCGTGCTCTGAGGGACATGAACCTGCCAAAATTTGTATTTGAGGACGTGCCCTTGTTCCTCGGGCTGATCTCAGATCTGTTCCCTGGGCTAGACTGCCCTCGTGTTCGCTATCCCAGCTTAAATGATGCTGTGGAAGAGATCCTGCAAGAGAACCGATATGTCATGCTGCCTAACCAGGTGTCCCATCTGGGTCTTAGATTAGATTTTTTTAAGATACAGGCTTTCCTACACAACTTAAATATTGTTTAATTACTGTAGCAAAGATGTAGTTACTGTTTAGATGTTGACATATCCCATCATTTATGCTGTCTGTGATTTCAGGTGGATAAAGTGGTGCAGATGTATGAGACGATGATGACAAGACACACTATCATGGTTGTGGGCCCAACAGGTGGAGGGAAATCAGTTGTGATCAGCACATTATGTCAAGCTCAGACCAGGTCAGTTTACATCACTTAAATTTGCACCACCTTCCTGATCTTTTGTGCGCACAATAGTCATCTTTATTTGATCTCATCATCAGATTGGGCTTTCAAACCAAGCTGTATCCCCTGAACCCTAAAGCCATGAGTGTCATTGAACTTTACGGTATTCTTGACCCTGACACTCGAGACTGGACTGATGGGATCTTATCCAACATCTTCCGTGACATTAACAAGCCTACTGACAAAAAAGAGCGGAGGTGAAAAAAAACAAAAAAACCTGAAGGAGACATTTCATCATTCAGTTGACATTGAGTAGATGTGCATATGCCATTGATGTCATTCATTCATTCATACAACATGGCTCACAGGTACATCCTGTTCGATGGGGATGTGGATGCTCTGTGGGTCGAGAATATGAACTCAGTGATGGATGACAACAAGCTCCTCACTCTAGCCAATGGAGAACGGATCCGTTTACAGAATCATTGTGCCATGCTGTTTGAGGTTTGTCTGAATTTCAAGATGGCTGTGAGCAGAATACCTTTCCCTTCACCTGCAAAGCAACTTTCAGAGCAATAATGTAAAGAACCTTCACCATCACAGGTTGGAGATCTGCAGTATGCTTCCCCTGCTACTGTTTCCCGCTGTGGGATGGTTTTTGTTGACCCCAAAAACCTGAGATACACCCCACACTGGCAGAGATGGGTCATCAACAGACCTGACAGGGTATGAGAACAAATATAAACACTATATGATAACTGTACTTGCTTTTAATTGACTAATATCTCAACACTGTTTTCTTTTCTTTCTAGGAACAAGAAGTGCTCAACGAACTGTTTGAGAAATATGTGCACAGCTCTATTGAGATGATTGTGGATGGTATCGTGGATGGCAAACAGGGCCAGAAACTGAAGACTGTTGTCCCTCAGACAGATCTAAACATGGTAGGTTAATCCCATCTATCTCAAATGTACGCCGGTACCAGTTTTGTTGTATTCATGCATGCAGATTAATATAGTCCCGATTCAGACTGCTTGGACGAATTATGCATGTGTTGGTTGTGCTTTCAGGTGACTCAGCTTTGCTTGACACTGGATGCGCTGCTTGAGAGTGAGAGCAGCAGTGCTGAAGTCCTCGAGTGTTACTTCCTGGAAGCACTGTACTGCTCATTGGGGGCCACATTGCTGGAGAGTGGTAGGATCAAGTTTGATGAGTTAACCAAAAGACTTTCCAACTTAACTGCAGTGCATGATGAGAAATCCCTGGCTGGACCCGGTGAGATCCCAGGTAAAAAGAAAGAATTTGTACTTTCATTTGTATGAAATTAGCACGCATTGCCGAGATTATGCATTTTTTTCTATTTACACACCTTTTGTGGTTGACATTTAATATTATGTACTAGAGGACAGGGTTGTAATATATTATTGTATATAACATGAGATTGTTAATCATTACAAATACTTAAAAAAATGGATGAACAGGATTGCTTTATGGTTTTATATTGAATAAATGAATATCATGAAAACAAACACAGTTTTACTTTTGGACAATTTAATTCTCTGTATGAATAAGTTCAAGTGCCTTTTATTTGTGTCTGCATCCAAACAGGATACCTCCCGACTCTGTATGATTTTCATTTTGATGGAACACAAAATAAGTGGGTTCCATGGAGTTCTCTAGTCACCAAATATATCCACAACCCTGAGATGAAGTTTGCTGATATTTTAGGTAAAGGTCAATTCTGTGAGCTATTAGGCAGGGACGAATCAAGTGTCCCACATAAATATTTATTTAAATCTTTTGGCCCTCCTGAGTTCCTTCTTCCACTTTGATTTTCTTTATCATCCATCTTTTGTTTTAGTGCCAACTATTGACACGACAAGAGCCAGCTGGATCCTGGAACAGATGGTGAAGATAAAGAGGCCTGTGCTTCTGGTCGGAGAGTCTGGCACCTCCAAGACTGCCACCATTCATAACTTCCTGAAGAACCTCAATGCAGATACACGGGTAAGTTTACCACACACATTTTATGTCATGTTATGATATTCTTTACATGTGTTCCCTTCTGTTTCTAGATTACTCTGATCATCAACTTCTCATCCAGAACAACTTCAATGGACCTGCAGAGGAACTTGGAGGCCAATGTGGAGAAAAGGACCAAAGAGATATATGGGCCTCCTATGGGGAAAAGACTGCTGGTCTTTATGGATGACATGAATATGCCGAAGGTATCTACTCCAAACTGTCAACAAAGTATTGAATCTCATTCACTGGGACAGAGCTTGAATGTTTGATATTATTGCAATATACTGTATGCTCGTCCAGGTGGATATATACGGCACACAGCAGCCCATCGCACTTCTGAAGCTGTTATTGGACCGAGGAGGCATTTATGACAGAGGAAAGGATCTTAACTACAAAATCCTCAAGGACCTTGGTTTTATTGCTGCCATGGGAAAGGCAGGAGGTGGGAGAAATGAGGTAGATCCCCGCTTCATCTCCATCTTCAGTGTCTTTAGCATCGCCTTCCCTGCAGTGGACTCCCTTCACCTTATATATGCTTCCATTATCAAAGGCCACACCAGAGTGAGTATCTCTTTCCCACATAAATCAATACACATCAGAAACTCAATCATTTAAATTTAGTTAACTTGGTCAAATATTCTAGGCATTTGAAGACGCCATACAGAAGGTTTGTGATAAAGTCACCTCCTGCACACTGGAACTGTACAACAACATCATCAAAGATTTGCCACCCACCCCCTCCAAGTTCCACTACATCTTCAACCTGAGGGACCTGTCAAGAGTCTACAATGGACTGACCCTCACCAAATCGGACAGGTCTGATCTGGCACATTCACTCCAATAACACATTAACAAAGACTTTGTTTATGTTTTTAAATGTATTTACTTTACCTGATTACGCTCTTACAGGATTTTGACTGTCACCCAATTTGTGCGAGTCTGGAGGAATGAGTGCCTGAGAATCTTTCATGACAGACTCATTGATGAAACTGACAAAGCCTTGGTAATACTTATTATTAATAGTAGTTGATATTTACTGTATATTCGCCTTTGTATTGACTGTAGGGACAAATACAATATGTTTATTGTTACTCCAACTGTAACTACAAAATGTATGCTCTTTTATAGTGTTGTATTTTACCTTAAAAATGTGCCCAATGTGTTTGGCCACCAGCTCCAAGGCCACTTAAAAAACTTGATTGAGGAGCATTTCAAGTCAGACGTGGAGGCAGTCATGAGGGACCCAATTCTTTTTGGAGACTACAGGACAGCCCTAAGTGAGACTGAACCAAGGGTCTATGAGGACATACAGGACTATGATGCATCAAAAGCCCTATTTCAGGTATTTATCAAGTTATCAACTGTGTTGTTAATCGCTCAGTCTAATATACATTTTGGCACGTTATTGTATAATACGACCAATTGTTACAATTATTTACTCTCACATACTGAGATGCCACTGTGTTTTTGCATTCTGCAGGAAATTCAAGAGGAATACAATGAGAGCAATTCGGGGAGGAACCTCGTACTGTTTGATGATGCTCTGGATCATCTGACCCGTGTGCACCGCATCATCCGCATTGAACGTGGCCATGCACTGCTTGTCGGCGTAGGGGGCTCTGGCAAGCAGTCCCTCACCAAGCTCGCTGCCTTCACTGCCGGCTGTGAGGTTGTAAAACACAAGAACCAAGATGGTTTTGTTAAAGGGCAAATTATTCTCAATGATGAACAAATGTCAAGATTTCTTAAAGATCAAAGTCACATATGAAACAATTACATTTAAGGCACAGTAAATATACGTTTTATTAAAATGTTCACTACTAGACACCACACGTGTTATGCCAAGGAATAGGGAAATGTATATATGACACAAGATAAAGAATATTTCCTGTTACTGCCGTAAGAATGTGGCATCTTATTGAAGCATTGGAACAAGATGATTTGGAATATAGTTTATAAGTGACACTGTCTTCCAATGTGGAAACAGGATTCTTCTAACTTAAAAGCTAAAGGCTGAATTATTATGGAAAATGAGGGTGAGAGAGGTAAAGCAGCATTGAATTATACCTTCTTGAAAAGGGGTTCTTAACTCTGATTTCTATGATGTAAAACATCACACAGAGAAATATTCTCCATCATCTAGTAATGCAATCTTCTTTTTCCAGGTGTTCGAGATAACACTTAGCAGAGGATACAGTGAGTCAAACTTCCGTGATGACCTGAAAGCCTTGTACTTGAAGCTTGGGATTGAAAATAAGAAGACAGTGTTCCTCTTTACTGATACCCATGTTGCTGAGGAAGGCTTCTTAGAACTCATTAACAACATGCTCACCTCAGGTTGGATATCACACTAACCTCCTGGCACACACTACATTTATTTTTCCTAAATGCCACAGCTGTAGTACTGATCATACTCTCTCTAGGGATTGTTCCTGCATTGTTCCCTGACGATGAGAGGGAGTCAGTTCTCAACCAGCTTCGTGAGGAAGCTCTTACGATGGGAGCAGGTCCCTCGAAAGAGAGTGTGTGGCAGTACTTTGTCAACAAGAGCGCCAACAATCTACACATTGTATTAGCCATGTCTCCAGTAGGTGACACCCTCAGGACACGCTGCAGGAACTTCCCAGGTGAAATGCGATGTTAGGCATCACTTGATTCTGTTATCATTTTTGAGTTTATTTCACTAACTGTGTACTTTTCTCTCAGGACTGATGAACAACACTGTGATAGACTGGTTCTTGCCATGGCCTCCACAGGCGTTACTCGCAGTCGCTCAGTCTTTCCTTGGTGTGTAATTACACACATTTATATATTTTTTTAAATATATAATGAAACGTTTATTATGGGGGTTTTCTTTACTTTATTTAACTATAATGATACCTCCAGTATTATAGTATCCCTAAATCTAGATTTTCTTTTTTGTCTTTTTTTCCCCCAACAGGTGAAAGTCCAATGATTCCTGAGGCACACTCTGCAGCAGTGATAGCTCATGTGTGTATGGTCCATAGCTCTGTGGGTGACTACAGCAAGCTATTCCAGCAGAAACTCAGACGTTGCAATTATGTTACTCCAAAGAACTACTTGGACTTCATCAGCACTTATTCTAGCCTCTTGGAGGAAAAGGACCAATATATTCTAGGTGAGAAGATGAAACACACTATGAAGTCTGTACCTCTGTGTGAAGGTTTAGACTGGTGCCACCGGGCTACTGTGCATTGATTATTTGAAAAACTTTGTTTTACTAACTTCTCTCTTGTTCCAGCTCAGTGCAAGCATCTAGCGGGAGGTTTGGATAAACTGAAGGATGCTAGTGTGCAGCTGGTTGAGCTGAATGTTAGGCTAGCGGAGCAGAAGGTGGTCCTTGCTGAAAAGTCCACAGCCTGTGAAGCCCTGCTGAATGAGATTGGCACAAACACGACTGTAGGTCAGTGAGTACCTGCATCTCTTAACTCAGGGTTAGGATAAACACAGTGTACTCTAAGCTTCCAAAGCAAAACACAACATTTACAATAATCTTATCAATAATGTTTTTTTTCCTAGCTGAGGAGAAAAAGACTCTGGCAGAAGACAAAGCCAAAGAAATTGAAGTGCAGAACAAAGTAATAGCTGTGGAGAAGAAAGAGGCTGAAAGTTCTCTGACTGAGGCCCTGCCGGCATTAGAGGCAGCCCGCGACGCCCTGAAAGACCTGGACAAATCTGATGTCACAGAGATCCGGTAAACTCTCCTCCTTACTCATTCTGTTGTTAAAAAAGCTGACGATGATTTATCAGAATGAATGAATAAACAGGGACTAAACCTCTGTAAATTAAATGTCAGCCCAAAACGTACTGTATGTGGTGTTGCTTAATATTCTACAATGTTTAATCGGGCACCAATTAATCATCATGGAAACTTAACACTTGCATGCCTGACCAAAAAGCAAATCTTGTAATCCGTTAATCAAAACTCTCACTCTATCTGCATTTTTTTGGCTGGTTCATTGTGCAGATCCTTTGCCAAGCCTCCCAAACAGGTGCAGGTGGTTTGTGAGTGCATCCTGGTGATGCGTGGCTACAAGGAGATCAATTGGCAGTCAGCCAAGGGAATGATGTCAGAGATTAACTTCCTGCGCTCGCTGACAGAAATGGACTGTGATTCCATAAATAATAACCAAGTCAGGATTGTCAAAGGTAAGTGAGCTTCATGATCAATGAATAATACAAATAATGGTAATACCCATTTACTGTGTATGATAGTGGCATTTCCATTTGCCAAGTATCCAGTTGTTTTCTTTTCAAATACTTAGGCTACCTCAAGGAACTCCATACAAGCTTTGAGGAGATGCAAGCCATAAGTAAGGCCGGTTCAGGATTGCTCAAGTTTGTCGAGGCTATCATGGGTTACTGTGAGATTGCAAGGGAGATAAAACCCAAGAGAGAGAAGGTAATGTAAAGTTTGTACATGCTAACATCATGCTCTATAAGTAGCAACACGGATTGAACCGGCTTATTTCCAATTTGTTTTTAGGTTGCGCGCCTAGAGAAGAACTTCTTTCAGAGTAAAAAGGAGCTGGAACGCATTCAGAGTGAGCTTAACAAGATCCAGAAGGAGTTGCACGCTCTTGGAGAGAAGTACCAAGCTGCTATTGAGGAGAAACAGCTGCTACAGGATGAGGCTGAGCTCATGGAGAGAAGGCTGATAGCTGCTGACAAACTCATCTCTGGGTTGAGCTCTGAGAATGAACGGTGAGGCTGTAAAACATAAAACGCTTGAAGTCACAACACAAAACCTAACCAACCTTGCAGAGAGTTGCTTATTTGATTCTTTTGAATTGCCTTTTCTTTATTCACATTTTCTCTTTACTACTCCCTCTTTCAACTATCCCGCTCAGATGGACACAAGATTTGGAGGGGTTGAAGCAGCGTCGAGTACGTCTCCTGGGTGACTGCCTGATATCTGCTGCTTTCCTGAGCTATGTGGGGGCCTTCAGTTGGGACTTCAGGAATGAAATGGTTTACCAAGTATGGGTTAAGAATGTGCAGGATAGAGGAATCCCCTTGAGCCAGCCTTTCAAAGTGGAAAGCCTTCTGACTGATGAGGTAGAAATCAGCAGGTGAGAAAGAGTGTGTTCTCACTACAGATTATACAAGTTTCACCTTGATAGGAATAGGATTTTGATTAGGTGTTTGTTTTACTTGTGTGGATCTGTCTTTATTTTGGCTGCACACTGACTATAGGGCTAACAATGTGTCCAATAAACCCTATGTTATAGATGGGGCTCTGAGGGTTTGCCTCCAGATGAACTCTCGGTGCAGAATGGAATCCTCACAAGCAGGGGGAGCCGTTTTGCCATGTGTATTGACCCACAACAGCAAGCACTCAACTGGATTAAGAAGAAGGAAGAAAACAATAACCTCAAGGTACAAGATATTTCATTCCTTTACAGGATTTGTTTCATAACGGCTCACAAGTCCCAGAATGACTGCTGAGTTAGCTCCCCACCGGTGACAGCCCCAGAATCAGCACTTTGAAACAGGTGCTGATTTATTTTTTTGTTCCTGCCGGTGGGGCTCAAAACAGTGGAATGCCCAAAATAAACATTTTACAATAATAATAGCCTTCATTACGTTTTGCGGTACAGATTTGGATACATTTCAGAACCATAGCTAATTAACAGTGACAACTGACACACACACACACACACACACACACAACATATTTACAGGGATTGGTGATCAGAAGTTTAATGAACGATGCACAACATGAAAGATCAATCAGTGCCACAAATTTATTTAGTAAAAAGCCTCACATGAACATCAATCATAGACCGAGCGCAGAGTCCAACAGAATCCGACACCAGCGCGGCTGTGAGACACCGCTGCTATAGTAGCCTACACACATAAAGAACGCAACATATTAGTATAGGCTAGAAGGGACAGCCTATTAACAAGCCAAACAAGATGTAAGAGGCTATCTATTGTTACACGTGTTACTCAGAAAGCATACAAGTGCACCCTGTCAAATACAGTCAACCATCAACACAACAGCCCACACAGCCACTAAATATAAAAAATGTGATTAATATTTGCTCACCATTGATGTAACCTCTTTAGAAGGAAAGTGTGATCTGTTTTACCACATGGGTTATGACCTTGATTGTACACTGACGCACAGGGTTTTCATCATGGGTGCTCAGGCACCCACTGAATCGGCAGCTATGCTTTCTAAAGAGTTACAAAATGCTGATATTGTCATCATCCTTTGCTTCCCCAGATCTCATCTTTCAATGATCCAGAATTCCTGAAGCAGCTAGAGATAGCCATTAAATATGGCTTCCCATTCCTTTTTCAAGATGTGGATGAGTACATTGATCCCGTGATTGACAATGTCCTGGAGAAGAACGTAAAAGGAGCAGAGGGCAGGCAGGTCCTCATGCTGGGTGACAAGGAGGTTGACTATGATCCCAACTTTAAACTGTACCTCAACACCAAACTTGCCAACCCCAAATACTCCCCATCAGTGTTTGGAAAAGCCATTGTCATTAATTATACTGGTAAGATTGTTTGCCATGGCAACCATGGCTTTGTCTGTAACATTTGAACAGCATGTTCTGAATGCTTTGTTTGTCTTTGTTCATTTATTGTATCTATATTACATTTAGTGACTCTTAAGGGCCTGGAGGACCAGCTGCTGAGTGTTATCATGGGCTTTGAGAAGAAGGAGCTGGAGGAGCAGCGTGAGCATTTGATTCAAGAGACAAGCAACAATAAGAAGCTGCTGAAGAACCTTGGTGACTCCTTGCTCAGGGAGCTAGCCACATCTACAGGCAACATGTTGGATAACACAGAGCTGGTTTACACATTGGAGGAGACAAAGTCAAAAGCCAGTGAGGTCAGTTTGGCTACAGCAAGCACCAGTGAACTCATTGAATAAAAGCATTTTCACTGAAGTCATTAATCCTAGTTTTTCATTTATTTGATGTTGTGATCATCAGGTATTTGAGAAACTACAGTTGGCCGAGAAGACATCGGTGGACATTGATGAACTCAGAGACAGCTATCGGCCTGCTGCCAAGCGCGGTGCTATCCTGTTCTTCGTACTAACAGAGATGGCTCTGGTGAACAGCATGTACCAGTACTCTCTAGCCTCCTACCTGGAAGTGTTTAACTTTTCATTGCGCAGATCTCTCCCTGACACATCCTTGCTCAAAAGACTGAAGAACATCATGACAACTCTGACATACAGTGTTTATAACTATGGCTGCACAGGTACAATAATACATTGAATAATGGAATGGATGGAAAAGGATCGATATCTTAAGATAAAACGTAGTATTCATGATTACTTTGTGGTTAATATAACCTAAACTCACTGTGTATCCTTAGGTCTGTTTGAGAGACACAAGCTGCTCTTTTCCTTTAACATGACCATCAAGATTGAGCAGGCAGAAGGGAGGTCACCTCAGGAGGAGTTGGAGTTCTTTATCAAGGGTGAGAGTTGAACTCATCTAAAATGTTTAAGTAGATAATGTTAATCACAAACTCAGAAAAGAATGTGTATGCACACAATGTTCAAAGCACATCTTGTTTTTTTCCACCTTGCGTGTTAAGGTAATCTATCCCTGGAAAAGAGCACACGTGCAAAGCCATGTGACTGGCTTGCAGACCAGGGCTGGGAGGACATAGTGAAACTAGCAGAGCTCTTTCCTGAGCACTTTGGCTCTCTGCCGGATGATGTGGAGAAAAATACCACTGACTGGAAGTCTGTAAGTGACCACAGTGACAGAAATCACGATAGGCATGTTACTACCTAATCGATTGAGAGTTCATCCCTGATTTTTTTTCTGCTCAGTGGTATGACTTAGATGGACCAGAACAGGCTCAATACCCCATGAAATATGAGGAGAACCTGTCGGCCTTTCAGAAGCTGCTTTTGCTGCGCTGCTTCCGTGTTGATAGAATCTACAGAGCTGTGACTGACTACATCACTGTCATCATGGGCGAGAAGTGAGACTGTTTCTGGTGCAATATTGCAGTTAAAGAGATGAGTTTCTATGTGTTTTCTTGTGTTTCTGCTCAGATATGTGCAACCCCCTGTGATCAGCGTTGATGCAGTTTATGAACAGAGCACACCTTCCTCCCCCATTGTCTTCATCTTGAGTCCCGGCTCTGATCCGGCCACTGACCTCATGAAACTAGCCGAGAGGTCAGGCTTTGGAGAAAACAAGTTCAAGTTTCTTGCTATGGGCCAAGGCCAGGAGAAGGTATGGAATATTACTCTTACATATCACAGCTACGAAGCTTTAAGGGTGGTCACGTGGAATGAATTTGGGGAACAGGAAGTAGTCACACTAAGTCACAATAAAAAGACGGTGAGGGTAACTGTCTTCTAAACCTGTGATAAAGGTGGCACTGCAGTTGCTGGAGAAGGCGGAGTCCCGTGGTCATTGGTTGATGCTACAGAACTGCCACCTGCTTGTAAAGTGGCTGAAGGATCTGGAAAAGTCCTTAGAGAGGATCACCAAGCCCAACCCCAACTTCCGCTTGTGGGTCACCACCAACCCCATTCAGGATTTCCCCATTGGCATACTGCAAAAGTCTCTAAAGGTGAAACGCATTCTCTCTTTTTCTTCAGCAGTATTCTTTTTACCATTTTTTTTTTTTAGGGTCGCTAAAAAGATTTCTGTAAATAGCTGTTGAATTAGAATGTTTTTAGTATATATGTTGGGAATATGACATCGTTGCATTTCCAATACAGCTAGGTGATACTATTTTTAAATTGTACACACCCATAGGGGGTAGCCACATTCCATGAGCATGAAAGAGACCATTTTTCTTTTGTTAAGAAAAGCAAGTCTTGAAAGCTTAATATGAGACCAACTGGCTTGTTGAGACTGTTTTTTTGATGGTTAATATTTTACAATACTAACTACAATAATAATAGAGACCAAATTTCAAAATGGTCAGTGTGTTTACGTGTACTATTGTGTGCAGGTTGTAACAGAGCCTCCCAACGGTCTCAAGCTGAACATAAGGGCCACATACTCTAAAATCTCCACGGAGACCTTGATTTCATGCCCTCACCCTGCCTTCAGCAGCCTGGTATATGTGCTGGCCTTTTTCCACGCTGTGGTGCAAGAGAGACGCAAGTACGGCAAGATTGGTTGGAACGTCTCCTACGACTTCAATGATTCTGACTTCTTCGTAAGTGGCACGTGAGGAATTTTCACGATGTTTGAGTGATTTTTAGTCTCCATTTAAGTTGTATTTCACTTCACTTTTCAATGGTTTAACCATGATACTCTAATCAATATTTCAAGGTGTGTATGGAGATCCTGAAGACTTACCTGACAAAAGCTCACAACCAAGGAGAAAGCAATATTCCCTGGGGAAGTCTTAAATACCTTATTGGGGAGGTAAGGCTAAATTCATTGTGTTTTAATAGATTGTATATATATTATGTTGCAGGCTGATGCTGTACATTAGGCATGTCTGTATAATGTTCTGTAGGTGATGTATGGTGGGCGAGCCATAGATAGTTTTGACCGCAGGATCCTGACTGTCTACATGGATGAGTACCTTGGAGACTTCCTCTTCTACACCTTTCGGGAATTCCACTTCTTCAACAACAAGGACGTAGATTACAAGATCCCCTCAACTGGGCCCAAGAAAGTATATGTTGGTAAGTCAATATTTTAATCGCTTTACATTCTCGTACTTAAAAAAAAAACTTGCAATAGCTGGAATCGTGTCCGCACATGGATCCATCACATTTGAATGCATTCACACACACACACAACCTCATAAACTCTTGGCCTCCATGCCAACTTGCAGCCTCCCAGGGCGAAAACTGTGGCTGCCAGAGGGTGGGACATTTTGTTTACTGACCGACAGAGCGAGGTATAGAGCTGCTGGTCGGTGCTAAAAAGTACATTTTTACCCTGCTATCTGTTACAGATGCGATTGAGATGCTGCCACTGGTAAACATAGCAGAGGTATTGGGTCTTCATTCCAATGCAGAGATAGGATACTACACACAGGCAGCTAAAGACATGTGGACTCACCTAATAGACCTGCAGCCTCAGACAGGTATGATTTGGCATCTTTCATCTATCTTGTCTTTTAATTGATTTCAACGGAAGAAATTGAAACGTTGCTTGCCCGCCTCGACATTGAGTTTGAGTTTTGAAGAGCATTCCTGGAAGTAATAATTACTTGTTTTCAGAAGGAGAAGCTGTTCCATACTGTTGAAGGGTGTTCACTCTCTTTGCCACCATGTTACCATGTGTTTCCTCTCTTATGGTCTTTTAACACTCTCATATGCCTCAGGTGAATCTGGTGGCAGCATCAGTAGGGAGGAGTTCATCAACCAGGTGGCCCAGGACATTCAGAACAAGCTTCCCAATTTATTTGACATGGATGTGATCTGTAAAAAGTTTGGGACTGACATTTCCCCGACCTCAGTGGTGCTGCTTCAAGAACTGGAGCGGTTCAACAAGCTTGTGGTCCGCATGCAGCGCTCTCTGGCTGAGCTGCAGAGGGTGAGAAGGAGGGCCGCAGGACAGCAACATATTGGGGAAACATAGATGGTGCGTCTTTGTGCTTCTCACAGGTTTACATTTGCTATGATTCTCTTGTGTCCCCTAGGCCTTGGCTGGTGAGGTGGGAATGAGCAGTGAGTTGGATGAGGTTGCTCGGGCACTTTTTAATGGTCACATTCCGTCCATTTGGAAGAAGTTGGCACCTGACACTCTTAAGTCCCTCGGCAACTGGATGAGCCACTTCAAGAGGCGTTATGAACAGTATATCTACTGGGTGAGGATGGACACACACTATCACAGATCCCCTCTTATATGTATATCGCTCTTTGTATTCTGGCATTAAAAAGTAGAGAAAGCAGCTTTATGTCTGATGTATCTGTGTATCTTGCGTCTACCAGGTGGATGAGGGAGAGCCAAAGGTTATCTGGCTATCAGGACTCCAAATCCCAGAGTCCTACCTGACTGCCATGGTCCAAGCTGCATGCAGGAAAAATGGTTGGCCTCTCGATCTTTCCACACTGTACACGCAGGTGACCCGGTATCGCAGTGATGATGAAGTCAGTGACAGACCTGGACAGGGTAAGGAAATAAAATTCCCCATTTGCAGCATAGTCAGTGATTAGTTATACATACTGATAGTGTTATCCCCTGCAGGCTGCTTTGTGTCCGGCCTGTATCTGGAGGGAGCGGACTGGGACACTGAGAAGGGCTGCCTGGTGAAGAGTAAACCAAAGGCTCTGGTGGTTGAACTCCCCATTCTCAAAGTCATCCCCATAGAGGCACACCGCCTGAGGTTACAGGTGTGGACCATAGGCACTACAGATCTCCATACAGATAATAATTTACTTCACTATTTCTGTGTTTTTCCTAACTGTCATGTGTATTTTGTACCACAGAATACGATAGGGACACCAGTGTACACCACATCTCTGCGGAGGAATGCAATGGGTGTGGGGTTGGTGTTTGAGGCAGACCTGTGCACCACTATGCACATCTCCCACTGGGTGCTCCAGGGAGTCTGCTTGTGCCTCAACGCTGACTAAAGAGCTGATTAGCTCGCTGTTGATTGACAATGTTGATTGATGGATTTCTGCTTTTTTAGAGAGATTGAAACAAAGTTGTTGTACCTCTGATTAACTCTTAACTCTTTCATAAGTTATGATAAAATATTGCACATATGTTTAAAAAATAAATTGATGGAGACATAAAAGAAAACTAGATGATTGACTCATTATCTACTCCATAGCTTTATTAATTTCTCACTAGATGGCAGCACACAACAGTACTGAACTCTTTACTCTGGGCAGTAGCTCCAGGGATTTCTCTTTGGTGTTACAGTGGGCAAAAGTACCATCAAGCTAGAGTGGGTCAGGATCTGACAGGCCTAAAAGTCTTCTATGTTTATTTTTTAAATGTTTGCGATTCAGTTCAATCACTTTTAATTTCATATTTAGGAACTCTGTTCATTCCTATAAATGACAGTAGATGCTGAATATTTCTGGTGAGGTGGTAAAAAGAACATAATCTGCTGCATCCAGTGGAAAATGTACCATTGACCAGAGGCTACTCAAGTTTTCCACTTTACCCAAGTAGCTTTTCAGCTGTTCTCTGCAGGATAGGTAGCATGCTTTACTGTAACATTTAAGGAACATATCTAGTGCAGCGCTAAGTAATCGAGGCTGCTGAAGTCAGCATGCCAAAGCAGCTGAAGTTAAGGTGAAGATCTGGCAGCTTGCGTGCAGTGAGGTCACAGAAACACAGAAATAAAAACCGTTTTAAGCCATATGGTGCAACATTCATCGTGTAGCCCGAGTTGTGCAAGTGCAGCTGTAATCAGTGATGTGCTGTTTCGATTAGACTTGGATTTATAGACTGAAATCAGTCTATAAGACAAATAACCAGCAACATAAAAATATTTGACATTTAAATTTAAGTCTCTTCCCTTAATAGTCCACATTCTCATATGAGATCAGTCATGCTTCTCTTAACTGCATTGTGTAGTCTTTAAGGCCCCCTCTGAAGGGCAGAGGGTAAAGGCTAGACAGGTGTCTTCTCAGCTTTAACTAGAGCGACTACCATAAAGAGTGGCGATGCGGACATGTTTATGACCAAACACAGGAGGGGAGGATTTGTGTTTCGCTGTTGAAAAGAGGGAAATCCTTTTTAATGAACCCACAATTCATATGATTGAGCAGCAGTAAATGCACCTACAATGCTGTGCTGCTGTTGGCACAGCAGAGGGGAAGGAAATTATGGAAGCAGGAAAGAAATAAGAAAACGCCAACCCAGACCTCAGACGTCGACATTATTTGGAGGGATTTACATTAACCCTTATTGCTCCAGTTCCTGTTGGCACTATTGTCATTGGAAAATGGTCCCGTAATAGGTGCCCTGAAACCAAAAAACACCTGACTCATCATTTTCCAACCCTCCACCAATCCCCAAATCCCAAACGGTTTCCATTTGTTGTGATTGAGAGCAGGTAGGCTTACTCAGTCCCATTCAAGTGCGTACACTGTTTGTCTTTCCACCTGTGGTATGCTGATTAGTGCCCATCTCAATGTCTGTGAGTGTCAAAGTGTGAACAAAATCTCTCATTAGCTGAGAACTTCACCAGTACTCGTATACAAAGCCAGTTTCAGGACTTGCAGCTCAGCCCATGATGGAGCCTGAGTGGTGTAGTTTCCCCCCCTCCCCAACCACAGAGAGCCATCTGGGGCCCCAGGTTTTGGTTGCAGTGCCAGGTGTTTAGTTTGGAGCAGGACCGCAGCCCTGTGGTCGCTGGCTGTGTGCACTGTAAACCTACATGTCCCACGTGTATGGGCTGATGGAGGTTACTGTAACCTCAACTATTCTCCTGCCACTGTGCCTGGGCACTGATAGTTTTGACAGAAAGACTACAGACAACTGCGAAAGGCAACCAGAGGACAAACATATCATGGTTGGATGGACAGACAGTTGTATGGTAACAATACCCTGATGAACCTTGCTTTATGGGTTTTTTAAATATAACGTATCTCATCTAATAGGGCCAGAACTTAGTTAT
The DNA here is from genome assembly GCF_910589615.1 of Taurulus bubalis. Classification (NCBI taxonomy): domain Eukaryota; kingdom Metazoa; phylum Chordata; class Actinopteri; order Perciformes; family Cottidae; genus Taurulus; species Taurulus bubalis. Next base: position 10,223,206 of record NC_136596.1, on the reverse strand, counting down.
ATTTTTGTTTTATATTCAGTGGTGTTCATCAAATAACAATTACTCATCACCGGCAAAGTTCCAAAGATTTCAGAGGACCCTAAAAAAAAGCAACAGCCGATAATTCAATTAGAACCAAATAGCCTTCAATGCGTAATGTGCCGTCGACTCGAGCGCGCATTGTCCTCCGTGAGAGGTTGAAACGGGGCAGGGTGAAAAGGACCCAGCAGGCTGTGCTTTTAAAAGACCCGAGGAGACTATAAAAGTGGTTTCATGCCCGCTGCAGTAGGAGCTCAGCTCGATATGCGCAGACAGACGGAGGTAGGCAGAGCAGAACAGAGAGAAAGGAGCACACCGCACACTTCACTCCCACACGCGCAGTGTTCAAGCTTTACGTTCTAATGTTGGCTCTCTGTCATAGGTAGAGACCAACCAGAAGCGGGAGTTTACGGGGTGGCAATTTCCTTTAGTTCACTTAGTTTGAAGTCATATAGTGTTAGACACCGTTTTAGTTAGTCAGCCTTCATCATTGCGCTACTTTAGTAAATAGGATGCGCGTCTTCTCCAGCCGACCCGGAGCTGTTTGACACATTTCTCCCACCGAGCTGGATTCACTAACCGGTCTGCTTTCTCACCGGGGGGAGTTGGGCTCACTTATACTCTTCTGGCCGTACTTTTCATGCCACGGAAATGGGACCGCGCCAACGGGAGAGCGTGTCCGCGCTTTGTAGTAGAAGTTTGCTTTGGAGTGTGCTGATAATCTGGCTCACCACGTTTGTCGAGGGGACCTGGAAGACGGGACTTTACAAGACCTACTCATCTGGGGCGCAGACCGCCTCTCTAACCTCAGTCTATCAGAAAAGGTAAGGGAAGCACCCACTCACTTTATATTGTTATAACACATGACCTCTGGATGTATGTTCGTCCTCAATTATGTCTTGTGTTGCATCCACACAATAACCCCCTTTTGCCTTAGTCTATATTTTTTAATCGTGCAGTTTTTATGTCCTCTTGTTAAAACAACACTGCAGAGTGACTCCCATCACCATCCATCTACCAGGTCCTATTGTCTTCCTGACAGCTTGTTTCCTTTTTCCTGTGATGGCAGCACACTCTCTTTCGTCATTGTTGTCCCCGTTCACCCAGCATCTCTGTGTGAGGAGCTCCAGAGAGCACCTCCACAGTCCCCGAGGTGTGTTGTGCTCTTTGAAATTGGCAGCAGGAGACTCAGCAGCAGCAGCAGCAGGGTCAGGGTGCTCTTCAACAGACCACCTGTAGTCCCATCTGTCCTGTCAAACCTGCTCCTTTGTGAATCCCAGTGGTTAAGACAGGATGCATCTTGAAGAAGTGTTAAAGACAATGAATGAGGAGGTGATGATATTTATGGCTGTGATAAAGTGCACAAGATTGATAGCATACGAGTAGGTCACTGAATGAAACGGGGGATGAGACGGTCACCACTTAACTCCCATAAGAGCGATACAGCTCTGCTCCCAATGTTAGTGTCCGAATGTTTAGCTTGGACACTAGCCAGTGCTTAGAGATGACTGGACGTTTCCCATCTTGCACGTATTCATGCTGTCGGGTTGAGAGCGTGTGCAGATTCGGGTGTTTGGGCCAAACGTGACCGGAGGCTGAAACCTCTTCTCTCTGATGAGGCCTGTCCCTCTGGGTGTGTCCAGGTGGCTTTCAGCACTCCCAGCCTCGCTCCACTGGCTTCCCTCTCTGCTCTGCTCCCCTGTCCCTCATGGCTAAAGGTTTGTTGACATGTTTACTAAACACAAGCAGCTGGGACTCCACCGCATCTGGGCCTGTTCTGGACGGGAGAGATGAGTTTACAGTGGGTTTGCTGCTGTTAGTAAGTGGCAAGTGGAGGAATGTCAAGATAGAAAAAAGACGGAAGGGGTTGTCGGCGTGAGTCAGCCGCCGTCTTTGGAGGCAGAGAGGTCAGCGGGTTTGAGGTGACATGAGAAGAGCTCAGTCCACCTGCTGCCTGGCCTGCTCTGTGAAAGCAGCAGTTTATGGTGTGTCAGCAAAGCCAAACAGTAGCAGAGGGATTTCAGAGAGCAGAAGGCTCTCTCATGGGCTCGAGCAACGTGACACTGACTGACAGAAACTTAACTTGTCATTGGTGTGCCGGCACTTCAAAGGAAGTGGCTATTAATTTTAGCAGACTGGGATTCTGTCACAGGAAAACCTTCTCTAAGAATGCCCTCCCTCACCAGCCCTGTCTTCACACAGCGATTACCCAAATCAAAGGGGATTAACAACTCTCGAGTAATTTCGCATTCGCTCTGTTGAGGAGCTGATAAAGTGTTCATTCACCCTTGTCCTTCTTAACGACTATATGAGCTCAGTACACTGAGGGTTATGGGCTAGCTGCTTCTTTATTTCTTGTCTGGCCCATTTCTTTATCCTCCCTCGGAGGACTTGTCATGGTCTGACAGGCGGTCTGAACCCCGTGGCCACCTTCATTCCTCACACATTTAAACCATATCCACACTTTCTTTAAGCATGGGAATGAAGATGACAGATTCCAGTAGGCTGAGCCCTGTGTGGCTTAAAGCAGAATGGCTTTAGATTTCAAATAACTTTAAACAATGAATGTGCTCAAGGAAAATTGTCCGTGAGTATTAGGAAGCCGTCACCAATTGCACATTAAATCACTGGTGGCTGATACATTCATCAGGAGGGAGGGAGACCGTAAACCAGTAGAGAGCTGCAGCATTTAGTAGATTCATAAACGAATGATGCTGAAATTTAAAAAAATTAGATTGTTCCATCTTTTCCAATGTGAAGATTTGTAACATTATAAACCAAATATTTTTGCATTAGATTCTAGTTTTTAAAATATATTTGCTTGATTCTCTAGTCTTCTACGATTTAAATTTCTTCTACGATTTTATTAGTCGGAGGAAATTGTGATGGCCTTTTCCCACCATTTTATGAAGAATCAATCCAATAATCATAGAAATTAATGATAATGAAAATAAGCCATAAAACACTGTAGGTGACCAGTCCAAAGTGTCGGTATCTCAGCTCCACATGATTATTCATTCATGACTTATAATCAGGCTGTATGTCATTGGTGTGATATAAGTGCTTTCTTCAGTTGAGAGGAATTCCCTTTGTACTTTCCAGCCGGAACACTTAAAGATGCACGCACCCGTTACACACAGAGACTCTTCAGAGCTCACAGGTGTCCAGGTCTGAAAGCTCAAAACAGACAAAGACAAATGAGAGTTTTTCTTGTTCCTTTGAGGCTTCTGTGAAGAGTCACTTAGCCCTGACCTTCAAGGCCTCACGGTGGGGCTTTGATTATCTTCACATGGAAAACACATCTTTGAACCTGCAATGTGACAGCCCACCAGCCTTTTATATTCTCTGTTAATTTATCATCAAAATACTTCAGATTCGTACACTATTATTGTGTAGGTTGCTGTGGTATTTCTGTTTTTCCTAGAGCTGCAGATTATGATTCCAGGAATGCTGTATCTCTCTCTCTTCATTAATTTCCCTGTAAATGTACTCTCTCTCTCTCTTTCTCTCTGTCATTTTTTGTTTGCGCCATATTCATCATGTGCCTCTTCTATATCCCGTGGGGCCAAGAGTGCCTCATAATGGTCTTTCCTTCCATTTCCCTGTTCCCATCGGAAGCACCTTTGTGTGACCCGTATGATAAAATAACCTTTGTCTCCTCTCCTCTGCTCTGTCTGGCCGTTTGCCACATCTGTCTTTTGTCCTTTGTTCTCCTCGAGTATTTTTCCCACAGACAGAAATCTAGAGAAATTCCTTTACATTTCTATCCAAGCTGCGTTTCTAACATATCTTTGAGTGCTTGTCCTCCCACAGTACCTGAATGGATGGGTAGGAGTTAAGTGAGTTACTAGTCTGGGACATGTTTCACTCCGTCTCACCAGTGTTTTTGCCCTCATCAGCGAACTTGTCAGTTCACACAGCTCCCAGTGTCATCCTCCCCACGCAGTCTGCTGCAGAATGTGCACTAACTCAGTGTAATCAAGAAAGGCCAAAATGAGGTCTAGTAGAATACAGCATACCTGTTCAAGCTTTTTTTGGAAAAGTTCATCCATTTGCATTAATTTAGGCACGTTTTTGTTCCCCTCCAATGTTTTACTGTCTTGGCGTCCGGAGCGTTGAGAAACAGATGGGCCGGAGCTCTGATTTTTCCGTCCATTAAAGATTAAAGATTTATTTCATAACTGTTGGCTGTGACTGAGCAAGGGTTGATGATTTATTTAGCTTGGGCCTGGCGTTCAGTGTGCCATGTGTGCTCAGAGACCTGATACTCGCTCAGCCTGCTTGGTGCTTTTGCCAGTGAAACAGCATGGTGCTGGTGGGTTTCACACTTCTTAACCCAAGGACGCCTCCTGTAACAGGAAGGTGCTGACTATGAAACATTTTACATTTAAAGACACCAAGCACACCAAGTGTCCCTGTATGAATAAAGCCAGGTAACTCATATTTACTGGCAGGCTTGTAAATTAAACAAATTTGTAATCTTTAGTCTTCCACATTCCAGTGGAGATAATAATGTTACCTTTCATATCTTAAAGCATTCCTCCTCTCTGCAGTGGAGAAAGTATTGTTCTTGCAGATCAGTTACATACTGCAGGTATTGGTTGTCAAGCCCTTTGGGAAATTGTAAACCCTGTTATGCCAACTGCTTTTATTATTTCATTCACTGAAGCAGCAGCGGTTGGCATTTCCTCTTTGGTAATTGCTTAAGTGCAAAGCAAAGAGAGAGAGGGAGACCATAAAACCCACCCTCACATCCCCCTCCTACCCCCTGGTGACAATCTTAGCTGTTCCCAGGTGAAACCTCGTCTCAGCCTGGGAAACTCAGATGTTTATCTGTTGGGTCTGGAGGATAAGCGGTGGGGAGGAGTTGGGCTTAGTACCCCCCCTCCTGTTACTCCAAGCTCTACCTGACCACAGCTGCTCCTTCGATGTCTGACATTTTCCACTGATGATTAGAGCAATTTTTTTTCAGGACAAGGGAAAGCAATCATAGGGTAATCATATAGATCTGTGTTCATTTATGTAGCCTTAAGGCTGATGGATATACTAAGATATGGTGGGCTTGTATTTAAATAACATATGTGGCGGATGAATTCCCTCATTACTTTACTTGAGAAGTTTAGGATCAATTCAAACTTTGTCTTACTTTTGCACACTGTTTTGCACACTGTTTGCCGCCTTGAAAAACTCAAACAATGAGTGGCTGAAACGTAGCAGCAATGCTGCTGAAAATACAAAGGGAAAAATGCAAATCAAGGCAAACACAACATCCCATAACATATAGACACAGTTGCGTCTGAATATTTAGTTTAAATAATTTTTCTAAAATTAAGTACTTTACTTTAAGAGTCACATTTTTCAAAAGCTTTCTGTTTTAGTGTATTTATTATTAGAGTATGTATTATTTATATTCAATCCAGTTCAATTGGAAATCTGTAATAATAAATATTGTTTGGATGTTATTCAATTTAACTTTCTTTATTTAATTTGACAGTCAGTTGTTGACTACTGTTTATTCTGGTAGGTAGATTATTGCTTGTTGATCACAGTTTATGAATACACATATACATTTTTCTCCGGGCTCAAGAGGTTTACTAACTGCTGTTAAAATGAGAAGAGTATTTTACAGCCTTGATGAATCTTTTCCCTTAAGTAATTTTCAGTGTGGGCTTCAGTGAAATAATGTTTAAACATTCAGTCATGGAATTAGAGTTCAAATTATAATTTTGATTACATTTTTACTTGCATGTCTTTGAGTTGGGGGTTAACCGGATCACCCGGAGTAAAAACCCTTCAAACAGGTGGAGAACATGCAAACAGAATTTGTGTCACAATCTTACAGGGAGAAGGTAATGGTGAGAAAAAAAGTCAGGACGTCACGTCCGTCATTTTTGTTTGACCATTCCATCGCATCCTCAAATTGTGTCACAGCCTTACAGGAAGAAGGTAATGGCCGCTGTGGTGAGGAAAAGACAGGACATCACGTCCGTCATTGTTGTTTCAAAATTCCATCGCAGCCTCTGGGTTGAGAGTGAGGGGAACAGTTTTGTTATTTTAACCTGCATGTCTTTGAGTTTGGGAGAAAACCGGATTGCCCGGCATAAAAACCCTACAAACAGGTGGAGAACATGCAAACAGAATTTGTGTCACGATCTTACAGGGAGAAGGTAATGGGAGGGTGGGAGAGCAGATTACTCACCTGGCCTCACTCGCCTCACCTCTCTTCTTCCTCAACTTCTTTTGCTTGTCTTTTGAGTTCCTTATTGTCTCTCTTCATCTTTTCTTCCCTCTCCCTTTTCTGTGTTTTCAGTAACTAATTTTCTTCCTTTTCCTTCTTCTCTTTTATCAGCCTCTTTTCTACCTCCTTTGTTGCTTTCTTTGCCTCCTTCTTCATCTGAGCCTTCTCCTTGTCAGTTTTTTGGGAGAGCTCCTGAATGTTCAGGTTAGATACCTGAAGGTCAACAAGTGAGGAGCTTGATCTGGTCCTCCATTTGGTTGACTTTGTCGTCCTTTGCGGCAAGCTGACACTTCATCTGTTCTTCCAGAGCACTCTGCCTCGCTCTGGGTGATTTCACTCTCTTTCTCGTTCCGCTTGGCCTCCAAGTTCTTTGCTTCAAGAGCCTTCTTTTCACTCGCTGTTTCAGTAATCAGATTATTCTTTTCCAGGACGACCTAGTTCACCTTCCTGTTCAGCCACTGAAAACGGGTGTGTTTCTCCCACCAGTTGAGAATCGCTGCTATAGGCTACATTATTATTATATGAATGGAAAACATCAAGATGAATCAATAATCCAGACTAAACTGCAGCAGATAAATAGTCACATCAAAAAGAAATACCTGCAGTAGTTTCTAGATGTGCTCGCTGGCTAAGGTCTGTGTGTGCGGCCCCCAACCACATGTGGGGATCGTAAATTGGAGCTGGTTCTGGGCTGCTTCGCATCCTCCGCCATCGGCAGTTTCCTTTAGTGTAAACCGTCTCTCACACACAAACATATGGTCTCACATATTGACAAACAGACGTTGGGGTGAACACACTCCCACTCTTGGAAACACATTGGCAGCAGAACACACAAAGTGTAGTTGTGTGTTACGAGCCACACGGTCTCTTTGTGGTTTCTACATAGAGCCCCCTTCCTATATGTCGACTGATTGTGTAAACACAGGCCATTATAATTGTTGTCCTCCAGCTGTAGCCATGGGATCTGGTTCTTTGTACATTTTGTTGTTAATACAATAATAGTAACACATGGCAGCTCAAACAGCCTCGGTTTGTTTACATATATTAAAGCCAAAAAAGAAGAGTAATCAGCCTTCAGTGTTTAGTTGATATGATAAGAAGAGTCATAAGATGAAATTCGGCTCTTCAGCTAAACTTTTCTCATAAACATATCTCATTGCCTCTACACTATCACAAACAGATATCTGCTCCTGTTAGAGGGGTAATTGAACTAAACCAAACCAAACCGATTAGCTCTCAAATGAATCACCATTAATTTTAGTAACATGATTTGGTGCCTTTAGCCTAATGGGGGACTTTGAGTGCTTCACTGTGGGATCATTACAAATTTTGCTTCTGGAGGACTAAGAAATAACTAAAGCACGGCACTTACCGTAGCCTGATCTAATAATCTAAGAGTCTAAGTATCAGATCTTAACCTCTGACCTTTTCATGAATGTTTTTTTCTCTAGAAGGTTTCTTAACAGCCTCAGTGATTCCTGATGCTATGTCTCCTGAAGCCTCTCTGGAAAGGAAATGGACTCATGACCCAGAATTAACCGTGTTGAAAAACTTTAATCTCCGTATGGGACCTCGTCCTCCTCTTTATCCTGAGGGACTTAACCTCTTCTGAGAGCCAAATGCAAACGGATGTGTTTTGATAGAAGAGAGAGGCCGCAGTGTAAATACAGCCCACAATGCACTCCTGCCAATCTCGTGACTGATTAAAACCATGTAAACACCATAAAGAAGTTTGAAAACAAAAGGATGGAGTAAGGGATTGAACAATCTGAACCCGCGGGAAAGGAAACAACAGATTGAATGTGACTGTATGGGTAATTTCCTTTTGTGAGTGTCTTATCGTGTGAGTGTAATTGTTTGAAGTTGTTTTGAAAATGTTTTATTCTGTATTTCTGTTCTATTACTTACTCTACTTCTCCCTTCAGGAACTGGTGTCCTCATACGGTCACTAGGACGGTGACTTGCCAGGTGCAGAATGGGACAGTCCTGCAGCGAGTCTACCAGACGTGCCGCTGGCCGCAGGGATGTACAGGAGGCAGGTGAGAAGACGACTTTACCACAACCTTTACTGCTGTACCACTAACGTGAGCTTTTTATAGAGAATAACGCACTTTAAAATACTTTAAACAACCTCTGTGGGAGTGTTATTTGGTATTGTGTTTAATAGCAGAAACATGGTTATCTTTTTAATAATCAATGTCATTCTTTTTCTTTGACTTTCATCTTCCACTTAGCAACAACAACTACAGATCTATCAACAAACCATTAGCAAAATGACTGCAAAGCCACAGTTATACCTAAATACAATAAAAGATCTGTAATCCAATAATTCCAGGTCATTTAAAAAGGACATATACAGTTTGTTAGTATCTAGTTACTCTTGGTAAAGGATCCTTATTCTATGATTTGGTGGCATTTAGCTGTGAGGTTGCAGATTGCAGCAAACTGAAACTTCTCCCGCGTTTCAAGCGTGTAGGAGAACTACGGTGGCTGGCGGGAAAACGCTCTATCTCGGAAATTAATACCAAATTCTCAACATTAGATCAAAAGGCAACGCAGCTGCATGTTGTGTTGTGAGTAACGAACTACTGATAAAGTTCATACAACAAGTTCACACCTGTTCCTGTGGGCAGACAAAAGGCCTTGTGGGATATGAAGGAAATAATAAACGTAAATGAGGGGGGTTGACTGTTCACTGCACCAACAAAAGGGAGAATTCACAAAAGGATTGCACAGCTTTTGCGGCCGTTAAACCTGAACAAATACAACAAAAAGAAACCGTGTAATTTTCAAAGAACCTGAATGGGGTGAAATGCACATAGCATCTCTGTGCTATTTGCATGTATTTAAATTAGGTATAATGCATACATTTGATGCGAAATCATCCAATCGAGCCACATTGCAAAAGTAGTCTAATTCACAAAGTGATAATAGCACTTACAGTGAAATTATTAGCATTGTCAGAGAGTTGATGCATTTATATACCGACCAACTGAGATATTAAATCCCGAATCAGTTTTTTCTCTGCCTTGTCTGTAATTCCTTGCCTGAGGTTTTGAGGAATGCCTCTGCACCTCGTTGCTCTGAAACTGTAGCTTGCGGTTTGAAAATTTCATTTTTCTTTTTCTCTCTACTATTGTTCTGCCTACAATGCTACATGGATAATTGCAATCAGATGCAAAAACGGGCACATTGCACTCAGCTACAAAACTTGTGACGCACAATTCAGTGTGCTATTAGCAGCCTCAATCCATTCTTTGTGGATTCACCTGGGAGAAATCAAATTACAGCAGTTTAAAAGAAAAAATACAAAGTCATCAAAAATAACTAAAGCAACTCACTCAATCACAAATGTTACTGTCACACATACGTGAATGAGATATATTGAATTTCGTGGGTGTGTGACCGTGCTCTTACACATTAACTTAGCTCTCAGAGTCTCAGTGCAGACACAGACAGCTATCCTTACCTGTATGCGTCTGATAGCTTTACATTTTTGTGTGTGTTTTGTTTTAGCTACAGGACCGTGGTTAGACCTTCCTACAAAGTGGTGTATCGCACCGTGACCTCCCTGGAGTGGAAATGCTGTCCAGGTTTCAGCGGCGCTGCCTGTGAAGAAGGTAAGTCGAAACAGAAGGACTCAGAGACACATGCACACATTAGTTATACAGCAGCTGATAGAAATGAACAACCGTTGGGGCTCTAGAAGGGCCATCTTCACAGTCTTGGACTGATAAATGGTTTATTGTGTCTCTGTTTCCTCTTTTCATCATTCTTCATCTCCTCAGGCGTACCCATTTATTACCATCTGCATCCCTCTGTTTTGCATTGCTGTATTATTGCCTGCATGTGTGCTTCCAATACATGTGTACGAGTAATACTTTAAAACAGGAGTGATTTCATGAGACTTACATAAGGCAGCTTTAGTTAAGAAATAAGATCCTTCAGGGCCAGTCAGATACTTCCACACTATTAATCGGTTTTAATGTGTTCATTGTAAAGAGTCATTGTACTATGTAAGGGTTGATTCTTCAGTGTGGTTTTGAGTTTTATGGTCCAGCTGCCTCCAAGTCTTCATGCTCTTAAATTGCCATGCTAGCACTTTTGTTTTCATTTTTTCAACTACAGTAGCTGCACACACACACACACACACACACACACACACACACACACACACACACACACAGTGTATAATGACTTCCCCTGGCACTGGCCCCTGTGTCTCTGCAGTCTGGGGAGAAGGGTGGAGCGTCTGTTTATGTGGGGACCCCGGACTTGACTGGGTGTAACATAAATCGTCAAGCTTTGCGACACAAAGGGCAATAAATGTTTACAGTGTTTAAAGTGGTCACTTTATTTGTTCTGCTGAAAGCATGGGCTGTTTTTCTTTTTTACGCTACCCCTCCCAGGTGAACCATGAGCAACGCTCTGCCCTCCCAGTGGTCTGTTGGCTGCTGCAGTTGAGGCTTCAGCTGGAGAAATCTCTCTACTTCTAAACTGCCTGAATGCCATGCTTGTTTTAGAGCTTCCCCACTTTCAAAGTCAAAGAACACATTGATAACCCAGACTTTACTTAACAAAAGCAGAGGAACACACAGTCAAACAGGGAGGAAATTATCCAATTAAGTTGTTGCCGGAGGAGATTCCCCTCCGGTTGTCATGGCAGTAGTGGGGGGTGCCGAGCCAGCGGGGATGCTAGGATTAGCCACTTATCTGAGCGTCGTTCCGGGTGGCTTAGATCACAGGCGGCGCTGAGGAGAAGTGACAGGTCCCATTCACAGGGCCTTTACTCTCCGGCACCATGGATGCTATCCAGGGCCACCGGTGCTTTGTTCTGCTACTGCCGCGTGAGCAGAACCTCTTGCCAGCGCAGAACCTGATATCCCGCTGCTGTCTGCCTCATTCGCCGCTTTAAGGAGAAATACAAGCTTGCCACACGGGCAAAGCTGGAGACCGGATTGTGCTTAAATCTGTTGCCATCATTTTACCAAGAGAAGTCAAAGCTACACACGTAGTTCAGTGGGTGCAAATTTCAAATCCAGGGTCTTAATTCCCGTTTGTTGCGCCATCTGCAAATCTCTACGCATTTCTTTGTAGCTTTCCAGACGGCTTTGAGCACTTGTTTGACCTTGAGTTTGGCCTAATTAGAAAGGCTCCGCACAAAAAGCACCTTTGTTATATAAAAGAACAAACAACTATCCTCCTTTACAAAATCTTCTGTCTAGGTCAGACATTAGAAACATATTGCTTTTGATCTCATAAATCTCATAAATAACAAACACCGGATACATATATCTGTAAAAACCTCTTTTGGAGTTCCAGTGTTGCTTATATACCTTTGCTCCCATCATCCCTTTTCCTCTGCGTGTCTGCTTTTCACAGACTGTGGAAAATGTGTATGATCCGCTCATTTACTCACGCTGCCCTGCTTTTACTTCCACCCTTCTCTCACCAGGACAACCCAAAAGCCTTCTGGCCACGTCTGACTCCCAAGTCCAGTCTGCATTACAGCAGATCTCAACAATGTCCATACCAGCAGGACTCTGGGGCTGCTTTAATGTTCAAGAGAGGACAGGAAGTGCGTTTTAAGCTGACAGCACGGTCTTGATATGCATATATTGGAAATGGGGATGAGAGAGTTGTTTTCTCTTGTGTGTCTCTGTTCTCACCCGTCTGCCTGCCAATCGATTGGTCAACATATGTAAATCAACAGGTCCAGTTCGAAGAAAAAATAATGTGTTTCTGTTTTAGGTTTTAGATTATGCGTTTCCAAAGTAGCAGATATAAATAAGAGAACATTATGGGAAGAGTTCACGCCATGCTGTCATCCAGTCATACACAGGCTAGTGGGGCTTTTTGGCATGTCACACTCCAACTGAGGGCTCCAAAAGCAAAACATTACATCACACCCAGGCTGATAAACAAATTAACGCCATCAGAGTCCAAGCGCAGTAAGATAACACTGCATCAGACAGGAACCTTTCACATTCACTCTCTTTTTCTTATTTCCTCACCCTAACCTCAGGACTTGGCTGGAATTCCAGGCCAGTGGTGTAATTACTGGGTCCTAATTGTTTTCTATGAGGTTTGGGAGATATTGTCTTACTTGTGGACCGGGAACACAATGGTCTTTATCTCTGATTGAGCTTGTGGAAAAAAAGGCTAAGTATTTGCAGATGGAAACACTTTTATAGCTTGCCAGCAGCAGGGATTTAATGTATGCCTGGTTGGCTTTGGCATTCCAAGTAAGTAAATGCTTGTTTTCAGATGGAATATTCTAAATTGTGCTACATCAACATCAAACACAAATTATACCTCATTTAGAAGTGCAAAAATGTAAATGAAACATTATTACTTTAGAGCTGGCCAGTGTCAATACACAATGCAGCAATGGAGGATGATTGCATGCTCGGCAGTTGTGGATATCAGTCAAATTCATAATTTTGCACTTTGCCCTCTATATGTTAATTTTGATGAAGTCTTAAAAGTGTGAAGATGGCACTAAGAAACATCAGTAGATATGTTTGCTTTGTTTTGATTTACAGCACTTAAAAGAAATATGGGTTCAGCTTATCGCAGGAGGGGGCCGGCATGACATACAGCAAAACATACGGGGGAACGTAGGTTTGAATTAGCACGGCTGTCAAAGCCTTGCCACGGGGGTACCCATCAAGCCATATCTCGCAGCCAAGCGGAGGCTGCGGTTTTTGGGTTGCAATTACGGTGTGGCTGGGAGGCATCGGCGTGCTGTCTGTAATAAGCCGCAGAAATGTAATCTGTGTTTTCACAGCTCAGCGCAGCTTATCGCAGGCCTGCACGCTAAACCCCACAATTTAAACATCAGTCGGCTGCAGCTTGCCATTAGCAACCGAAGAGTGGGAGTGCGTGGATGCCGATACGTGTCTGTCTGACTGCCAGAGTGAATGTGTGGGCGGAGGAGCGAGGTGTTGAGGATTTGTACAGTCAGGGATGCAGCTGTTGGGCGTGATTAGCTGCTTTAATGGCAGCCGGCTATACTAGCTGTGAGGGAAGCAAGGTTAGAGGGGAGGGAGCTGAACAAGAGCAGGTGACCTCCACCCCTCTTCGACCACACAGAGCAGCACCATCAAAGTCATGACACAGACAAACATGGAGTCGGCTTTTCATTTAGCCCTCCTCTTTTCTTTCAGTCACATTCCTGGATCCCCCTGTGTTTGCATTAGCAAGTGTTCAATATGTTATTCTCCCTTGCTCCAATTCATTCACTAAACAAAACCACAACAGATTTGATGTCAGATGTAGTCTACTCGAGGGTAATTATGCCCTCATGAGACAAGATTCACAAAGACCATATAGAAACCAAAACAATTGTTCCTCTTTCCTGTCGGTCTTTCTTGTCATCTGGTTTTCTTCTTGTGTGCATCAGGTTTATGAAAGATCCCACGATTATGTCCTAGAAGGGCTCAGGTATTTAAATTAGAATGTATACTAATAATTATGATCATATTATTATGACTTTTTTTAATAAATGTTCCATGCGAACCACATACAGAGTCTGTGGAGAAATATAGTCATCAGAGTATAATAATGACTCCCTTTGCCTTCATGGTTTATGTTTGACTGTAATATTGCTAGGCCAAAAGCAAAAGACAGCCACAGTTATGATACAATATAATTTCGCCAGATTCAATTATTTATTTCAATTCAATTAGTTGATTTAATAACATAGGTCTATTTGTTTACCTGTGTATTCGGGCATTAAGTCTGTTCTTAACTCTTAACATAAATGGCAGTGAGCTTCAAGAAATGCAGAAAATTCTTAAGCTGAAAAGTTTTTAAAGTTTCATATATACTTAGCCTTGATTCTGAGTTAAATTGTATGTGTCTGGTTCCTGGACTAGAAATGACTCTTCTGCTTACTGATTTATTTATTATTTCTTCCCCGGGAGTGCATTGAAAACTGTTTTCCTGACATAAAGTGGGCCAACTCAGTTTTTTGCACAAGCAGTGCAAAAAAAACTTTTAGGGATGAAAATAGACACACACACACACACACACACACACACACACACACACACACACACACACACACACACACACACACACACACATGCCGTGGCAGCTGGAGTATTCTTCTGTCCCAATAAAGCGGAGGCATTTCCCCTCACCCAGTAGTTTAAGTGGACTGGTGTGCTGACGGAGTAATCCACAAACAGACAGGCTCTTTACAGCCTGAAGGATCCCGCAATCAGGAGCAGAGAGAAGAAAGACACTCTCTTCTCGGGCAAGATAAGGCCAACTGAACTCGTAACAGAGCTTTTATCATGTAGACAGATGAAGAAAAGAAAAGGCTTTTAAAGCCGCCTCACTACTGGATGTGTGGGCTCTATCTTCTTTCTCTCATCTCTGATCCGCTCAGCAACTGATGCCATTAAAGCTGCATCAACCCCGTCCATGATGTCGGTACTGTTTAACGCAGCGCTTGTGACTTTAAGCCGGCTTTGAGAAGGTAATGAAGCATATTCAGGGTTTTGACGTCAGCAATGATGGAGTGGGTGTGCCCGGGTCCTGTTGGTTCCAAACTTTGTTCTGTTTTAGTCTTCCTTCTCCCTCTTTATGTAGCTTTGTCAAGCTGTACAGTGCATTTTTAATTACCTTCTTTTGCTTTTACGTCCCCTTTTATTTAAGATAATGACTGATTGATTGAATTTAGTTGATGACTAAAAACAGAGAAAAAAACTGTTTTTCACTTTGAACTCCTCCAACATACAACAAACATCCGCAAACAACACAATTAAAAACAGTGAAACTAGTGGAAATGCTGAAGTCGGTGTATTCAATTCATTGCTCGTGACAAAATATTCAAAATGTAAACTGAAGAACAACAGCACATTTGAGAATCTGGAGTCAGAAAACATAACCAATCAGTCAATCATCAATTATAGCAGATATACTTTCTCTTAAAGTTTAAACTCTACAACACAATTTCACTCTTTCATTCTCTTGCTATCAATGATTTAAATCCCTGTAAAATCCAGTCATGTCTCCTTCGTGCTGGTCGAGTCTCCTTCCTGCTGGTCGAGGCTCCTTACTGCTGGGTCAGTCTCCTTACTGCTGGTTGAATCTAATTACTGCTGGTCATGTCTCCTTCCTGCTGGTCGAGTCTCCTTCCTGCTGGTCATGTCTCCTTCCTGCTGGTCGAGTCTCCTTACTGCTGGTCATGTCTCCTTCCTGCTGGTCGAGTCTCCTTACTGCTGGTCATGTCTCCTTCCTGCTGGTTGAATCTCCTTACTGCTGGTTGAGTCTCCTTCCTGCTGGTTGAGTCTCCTTACTGCTGGTCATGTCTCCTTCCTGCTGGTTGAGTCTCCATTCTCCTAAGTGCTGGTCATGTCTCCTTCCTGCTGGTTGAGTCTCCATTCTCCTATGTGCTGGTCATGTCTCCTTCCTGCTGGTCTAGTCTCCTTCCTGCTGGTCATGTCTCCTTCCTGCTGGTCGAGTCTCCTTACTGCTGGTCATGTCTCCTTCCTGCTGGTTGAATCTCCTTACTGCTGGTTGAGTCTCCTTCCTGCTGGTTGAGTCTCCTTACTGCTGGTCATGTCTCCTTCCTGCTGGTTGAGTCTCCATTCTCCTAAGTGCTGGTCATGTCTCCTTCCTGCTGGTTGAGTCTCCATTCTCCTATGTGCTGGTCATGTCTCCTTCCTGCTGGTCTAGTCTCCTTCCTGCCGGTCTAGTCTCCTTCCTGCTGGTCGAGTCTCCTTCCTGCCGGTCTAGTCTCCTTCCTGCTGGTCGAGTCTCCTTACTGCTGTCTCACCCCTAACTGCTGTAGATATAGACGACAAAAATACAATAACAACAGTTGTTTTTAGATGAAATATTATTATCTTATGTTGTATTAGTCTGTGGGTGTTGTACACTCCCAGTAGCCCTGATGATCTAGCTGCTCATTTGTTATGAGTTCATAAACATGTACAACGCCACATAAGAGACGCTTGAGTGTTGTGACTCAGTGGGTGGGGATTTCATAAAGCCGACCTTCAAACCTTCTCCACTCCCATGTATACGAAACCACAAACAGACGAAATCGCAAACAGACCACCACATCAGAGATGTTTCTGTGGCGGGTCGTGGTGACATCATTTATGGCCTCTCATGTCACAGACCTCCCAAACACCCCCAGCCCCCTCCCTCCAGTTCGGTCTCAGTTTCCCAGCCACTAAACGCTGCACTCTAGGTTAACATGTAGAATTTAAAAGTCATTGCCCCCGTCTGGCTCCTGAGCTCTATTTCTGTGCTGGTCTTTGCATATATTTCCATTTGCTCATGTGCTTGTGATAAGCTGCTCCGAGGTGATGAGTAGAGTGCTGCTGATGGTTGTGATTAGTTCTGGATTGAAGACTAGATCGGAGACGAGGTTTGGATGTACTGCATCAGCAGTCGGCCTAATTAGAGACATTCAAACTAGACAGAGGAGCCAATCGCCTTGGCTAAAGAGAAATTACCTCACTGGATTGGCTAGAAGAGAACAGAGCAGAGGATGATAAAATTTGTCTCTAGAGATCAAATTTCCGACATATAAAGCTGAAGCTACACACAGTTGGTAAGGTGGGACTTTACAGTAAGATTGGTTGTACAGTCACAGACAAGAGAGCTGTGAGAAGTCTCCTCCTGTAGAGTGTCTTTGTGTGTTCAGCTTGGTGTTCAGGCAGGATAGTGTTGCCAGGTGCCACACATCACATAAATCCAACAAAGAATCCAAATTAATTTCCTGAAGAAAGTTATCCTAATTCAAGGCAAACTATCAAACCAACTATCTGGGTACCCAAGATCTGAGTTTGCAACTTATCGTCTACACATCTATGCCAACTGTCTGTGATACTCTTCATACTACATCTATTGTTAGAATACTATGGGCTACGACTACAGTGTTTATTATGGTATTGATGTGGTTATATGTTGTATATTTTGCAGGCACACTATGAATTATAGCATGTAAGCAAATAGGTCGCAGGTAAAGCCTCACCATCTTAATGTGAAATACAGTCACCAAGAGTTTGTAGAAGGTTGTGAGTAACCACAATGGATATCCAAGATCTGCAGAAATGTGATTAGATACTGTGATTTTGCAGATCCAGGGTCAGATTTTTATTATAGATAATTGACATAGTACATTGGTTAAAAACCAGCTCTGTATCATTTCACTATTGTGGAACACAATAAATTAATGACGACCATCTGAATGTCAAAATGATCGTACATAATAATACAATAAGCAGCGTGTAGATCTCACACATTGCAACTTTTTATTGTCCCATATAGTGTTTATTATTTAATGTATTTTGTAAATTATTTTGAATTGCAATTGTGTGTGAAGGTGTGCTATTTGAAACTAAATCTGCTGCATGTGTTTGACTTAAAGCCATCTTCAGCGCCGCAGAGTTGCACAGAAAGTGGTGTTTACCCTGCACTGATAGAGCATGTAAGACATGCATCATTTAGGAGAGGGCTCATATCTCCTTTGCTGCATTTTCTGAGGTCATGTCTCAAGGGCTTCTCTTCATATCCACGCACACACGGGTCTTCACGCACACTCAGACATGTTCCCTCTTCAGTGCTGCACAGACAGCACTTCCTTTGACCGTCTTCTTGTTCACTTGGAGACACACATCTTGTTGAGATCATCTCAGGGGCACAGGGAAGTGCGGTATGCTTCAGTGGTCCAGGACCAGCCCAGCAAGAGGTTGTGGCAGCGCGCTGGTGAGGCAGTGTCAGGGGCTCAGAGCCAGAGAGGCCCAGCTGAGCTCATTAACAACAGGACGTACCCCTGAACCTCTAAACCCAGACCTGCATTCCGTCCGCTCCGCTGCCCCCTGGGACTCTTCCAGGGGGGCTTTAACAGCCCCGTTGTTTTGGTTGGATCCTCGCCACGACCAGAGCCGAGCTGTGCATGACGGCTCCCCCCTCCTCTGCCTCAATCGGGACTATAAATTCAGTCCAGAGAGGGTGTCTGTGTGTTCCTGCTTCCTCAGGTGTTTATGGCTCTCTCACTTATTCATGCTGCACTCACAGCCAAAGCCTGGCAGCAAACAAACACTCGCACACACGCAGACATGTTCTTGAAACACCTGCTCCCACAAAAACAGACACACATAAATCTAGTCTATATGTACAGACATGTGACTCAGTCTATATTAAACCTGAATTACACCACGGATGACTCGGGTGGCACAAACATGAGAAAAAGTGAGATGAACTTGCTGAACTCTGTAATCAATAAGCTCGGTACAGAGACACATGCTCACTTTCTCTCTCTCTTTCTGAATGCAGACACGCTGTATATGAGTTGCATGTGTTGCCTTTGACAGACTGACAGGGCAGTAGATCACAGCTACTGTGCCAGAGTTATTAGTATGCTGCTATTATTGACTGAGCGGGTGAGAAACAGAGGATGATGTCAATCATGTCTCTTTTCATTTCTGTTGGTTGCGCTCCATGTTGTCTTCCTTAAGGGCTCAAGCTCACCTCATGGGGATCGCATGTGGCCCCATGAGACCATGTCTGGTCAGCTTTATGGAGACAACAGGGCTGACAACCTGATGGGACAGTCATGAAACCAAGTATACAGCTGTTAAAGGTTCTCTTGCTGTACTGTACTGTTTTGGCAGTAACACGGTCTGTGTTGATGGGGATTTATGTGTAATTGTGCGACAGTGTTGCTGTAGGTTCTTCCGGTACCAGACGGATCGTACATTATCAGATTATATTGTGCTTCAATTATCTTCTCCACTGTAATTGTGTGGGAGCGACTATGAAGGCAAACACAGGTTTCACAGTATAAATGTGGTGTGTTACTAAACAGATTAAGACTAAGCCTTCACCGTCTTGCTTCACGTTGTTTTCACTATCGGCAATCTGAATTAACGATTTGACCACATTTTCACAAGCAAAAATACCCAATATTCCCCAGTTCCAGCTTGTCAATTGTGAGGATTTTCAGTTTTTCATTGTCTTATGTGGAAGGTAATTAATACTGTTTGGCTTTTAGTCTGTTGATTGGAAACAAGCTATTTGAAGACATCAGCTTTTGCGTTAGAACATTTTAAGGTAAGCTCCTGACATTTTGTTGATGAAACAATCAATCAAGAAAATAATTGGCAGATTAATCAATGCAAATGATCCGTTAGTTGCAGCCCTCCAGTGAGAAAGCATGTTCCCTTCTCAAATCGGGTTACGTGAAGGCACTCCAGGAGGTACGTGAGATAAAAAAATAAATGATCAATTTCAAATTAGCATCCATTGAAAAATCTTATTTAAAAAAATTATTCAATCAGATATAAGTGTAAGTTCAGAAACAGAATTGTATGTTTTCAATTAGACACATGTCACAACGCTTTGTATTGCATATTTTTTTCAACCAAAAATGCTTTGCACTGGTTAGGGGGGTACTTGGCTGAAAAACTATTTCACGGGGGTTACATCACTCAAAAAAGGTTGAGAACCACGGCCCCATGGCATAGCTATCAGCTACGACCACAGGCTATGTTGTCACTCTACAAAATACATGTGGCTTTAGAGGTTCACGTCTCATTGGGGCTGAACTGTCCACAAAATGACATATGCTTCTCATTTTACACATTACAGAACGAACGAAAATGAGGAGGAAAAGTAAAAGCTTTATTTTCACTGTAGACATTCTTTGGATGTTCACAGTGGTTACATATTTGTAGTTCTTTTATCCTTTGTGTATAACATCAAAATACGTGACTCAATATCTATGGGAAATTATGTAAATGTTGACACTGATATGTCAGAAACTTCAGTTCAGAGGATCTGGTACTGAACCGCTGCCAGCCCATAAATTGCCCTTTTTGGACATCCCCCATCATTACATCCTATTTACAAAAGACCAAAAGGATTATTCTCAGTTAATGCGTTTTATATGAACCCTTCACTTTGCCTGTGTAAACCTAGCTACTCGAGTAAACAGGGCCCTATTGAAGCAGAGTTACTAAATCTGCGGCCAGATGGGTTCTCGACCCCGAGACAAAGTGGAGAATTACAATTTGTCCTGAGACTCGGAGCTCAGCTCTCTCTTCCCTCTGGCCTCGCTCAAAGGGGAGGACAGATATATTCCCTCTCTCCTAGATGCAGTAAGAGATGAGTGTGTAAAACGAGAAAGGCTGTACTAATGAATGGGCGGCACGGCTCCAATGGGACACGTTTCCCCAAGCGCTGCCAGGTAGAAAAGGCAAAGAGAGTGAGAGCAAAAAAGAGGAAGTGTTTTTCCTCCTCTCTTGTTTTCACAAGTGGACGCTTGAAAAGAAATAGGATGGCACTGTTGTGTTAAACCAGAACATATTTTAAGGGACATGGCGAGAAGGGGAAATGGAGGGGTGCTCTCAACTGGAAAGGCCTGTTCATGTTACTGTTAAAAGGACAACGAACAGGCTGAAGTAATAACCATGATGAGCATCGTTCATACTTCCTCTGTGAGCCATAACCACAATGTTCTTTCGAGGTACCTAATCTTTTCATAATGTAACTGAACTTTAGAAATAAAATTAGATTTGAGGCTCCCTCGTCTTTGTGTGCTCCGTCTCACAGTCCATGCACCACTACCCCCTGCGTGTGGTTGGGCAGCCATAGGGACGCCAAAAGGGTGAAAGGGCAGAGAAATGAGGGGTGCAGGGGTTTGTGCTTTCCTGCAGAATAATAGCAAGTATTGTTCCTAAAGCGGCAGCACTGTATCAAGACCAGCACAGGATATTTCTTAACATACTTATTCGGTGTCAGTCTTGAATTTCTGTAGTGAACTGGTCATGCTAAGGGAGTACAATGTGTTCCTTTTAACGTCAGAGTATCAGTGGGTCAAAAGAATGATTAAATCCGGAGAAAGCACCATGTAAGTGCCTCAACATCTAGGAAGATGTTTAACTGAGATAGCCAGGGAGAATTGAGTGCACTTTGTAATACATGGTTGTGGTCCAACTGTCCTTTGTTCCCCTGTTTTATCTTCATCTTCACTGAAGACTGAAAACTGTAGTCAGCATGGATATCTGCCCAGAACTGAATAAGAGTGACAGTTAAGTCTCTGCAGTGGATTAATATTTTCTCTGTGGAGGACTTATTGTGATGGAGGCCTGAAACCCCTCCCGGATGAGCGCAGAGGCCGCAGAGGGCACGCTGGGAGATGAATTACAAACAATGCTCAGTATCATGCATCCATCAGAGCAGCTCTTTTCCGCCAAGCTGGAATTCCTTTCCCCTAGCTGCACCTGACAGTGCAGAAACCTTAGCCCGAGATCCCACCAGTTCACTTTTTATTCCAAAAGTGCAGCTGAGTTTTTCAAGAGGCTCTCAGTCACGACCGAGGCAGCTTCTGTCAGCAGCAAGCAGCCGCCCTCCTCTCTGGATGAGCCTGAAGGACCGATCTGAGAGGCTGTGTGCAGCAGACAGGTGGAGCCACGCTTGCCGATCGTCAGCAGTTTGACTCTGATGCTAATGTGTGAATGAAAGTTTTGGGTTAGAATTTTTGATGAAAAGTGTAGATGTTAAAAGGGAATGGCATAACGCGGTGCAGTTGACTGTGCAGAGGGAAAAGGGACCTGCTTAATGGCCGAGGAAAAAGTCCACAGAGACATTGTGAAACCCTATCTTTTGATGAACACTAGTTAGTCACAAAATCACTCAACCTGTTTCGGAAGTTGTGGAGCACAACGTTTGTCTGTGTCGTCTCTTCTGAAGAATATTATTATTATTATATATAGGAGTTCAGTTTGTGGTGATCACGGTGTTGCAAATAAAAGTTTGCAATTTGGATGGGCGGACCCTTTTTGACTTTCCTCCCAAGAAAAATGACAGCATTGGATTATTTGTTGTTAGGAAAGGACAAAAAAAGGGTCAAAAAACTTGTTGGACCCTTGAAATGACTAAATATAATGTAACTATCGCTATCATATGGCCCCCGTGGGAATAAGCTCAGTGGATGCACAAACCTTTGGGAAGTATAGTCTGCATGACTCAGCCGGTGCACAGATACAAGATACTTTGTCGCTATGAAATCAGCCCTGAGGCTCGAAGGATTTATCTCATGATCTCATGTATGAATTATGATAACCCTTTGCATTTGTTAAGTTTTCAACCTCACAGAAATAGGGAGGAGGACTTTGTATTAAAAACTACTTTTCCCCTTGTGTAGAGTCTGTTAATCTCACCACCAGGTGACGTCATGTGTTATTCTGAAGCTGTAAACTGAATTTATATATAGTGGTCTGGTGAATAGTTTTATGTAAATGGTGTATAATGAGTTTTCAAGGTTGGTTTTCCATTAATTGTCACTTGTGTTTTGAACAGCTTTCATAAGTAGTTTAACACTCTGCAGATAAAACAGAAACAGTCCACTAAGTCTGCAATTAGCTTTCATCTTTTGTGTGTGGATGTTGAAACGTAATCTCTTAATAGTGACTTTTATGAATCAATTAAAACGTGTTGAATAGCAGAGGATGGAGGGTGAGTAAGAGGATTAAGAGCTCATGAGAGGTGCCGGTGATGGTTTTTGGCTGACCGCTGCCTCTTGAAATCCTTAATAAGCAGCCGCTCTGTACTTTAACCTGTCTGTGTTCTACTACTGTGAAGTAGTACAAACACTCTCTCGTTATCTTCCAGTGTGACATATCCTGATATACTGTACATTTTTTGGGCTTGGAGTCAGACAGTGGGACACATGCATCCATTTTTTACTGTAGCTCCAAATGCCTGGAGAGATCAGCCAAAGACCTCCATGTCTGCTCCGGAGCACAACTCACACTGCCAGAGATCAGCGATGAAGAGGGGAGGACAGACCGGATACACACATGTTTGGAAAACACACACACACATATATACATGTACACGCTAGACAGACACACACACGGGAGACATATTTAGTCAAGACGAGCCAGATGTTTTCTCTTAGTTTGTATGTGTCAGAGCTCTCCGCTCCCTCTGACGGAGGAGTGTTAATCTCTGGAGCTAGGAGGTCGGCACGGCTGCTGTCATCGAACCATTCTGATAGTCAACACCACATCGACCATGGGGGGAGGGGGTCCCTGTACGTGATTTAGACCTGAAAAGCCACAAAAGACCCTGTAGGTCTCTAAGAGGAGAAGTCACACTAGGTCTCTCAAACTGGACAATGAATCTTTATCTTGACCTCACTGACTAAATATGACCACCCATCTCTAAATTACTTTTAAACTGCTTCAATGATGATATAGTTTCTGATAGAACAAATGCTGTTCATGTGGTGATTACTACTGTGCTGATAATTATATATGTATAATATATGTATAATTGCACATTAATCATTTGTTTCAGTCTACATGTGTGGCTCAGTGATGCTTTCAACAAATACATGTCCTTTAAGTCGTATTCAATACTTTTTAAATGTGTCTAAACATGTGAGCTGGTACAGGTTATTAAATACCTCTCATCATACATCATTTATCAATCGAACATTCTCATCATGCTCTGGCTACAGACAGTGTATGAGGATTCGCTGCTTTTCTATGTTTTATAGAATCCCACATTGAATATCTTTGAGTTTTGGAACAACAATTTGAAATTGTATGAACTATTTTTCTGTAATATCAGATTCAAATCGGTAATCGATTAGTTGAGCAATCCAAATGAACAATTTAATTTATTTATTTTTTTACTATTTTCATTTCATAAAAAACACAACTAATTGATTTATCAATCATAAAAAATAAATGTAATTTGCGTCCCTACTACAATATAGATAGCTGTTACTAAAGAGTCTGCTAGTTTGTCTTGAGGTTTCTCACAGTGCGGTTGAGAGGGAGAGCTGTTGTTGGAAAACTTTGTGAGTGCCAGCAGGGAGGAGTTTGAAGGGGAGCTTGTGTTCCTTTGTAATGCGATGCTGAGATAAGAGCAGCATCCACCACGTCAGCCCCTGCTGGAGCCCGCGGGGTCGTCCGACCCCTGTTGACCTGAAGCTGTGATCACACAGTCTGTTTTATTAGCTGACGGGAGCGACATGATGGATGCCTCGGCGCTGTTCGCTTCTCATTTGGTTGTTTCTGTAAAGGCAGCGACGGTTCTGCTGCGTTTTGATGTGTGTTTCCTCTGATCCCGTAATCTGCTCGCACTCCCCTGCATGGGAGCCTCTCCTCTGTATGTGTGTGCTTTCATCCTCGGGTGCTTGTCTTCACACAGTCAGCTCTGTCTGTGGGCATGTTGTGTTGGAGTGCTTTTCAGAGATAAGACCCTCATTCTGATGTGTGTTTGAAGACACTGTGAATAAAAGCATCTCATCTTCCTCCCTCTATCTCCTATTTTCTTCTTCTTCTCTCTTATCTTTACTCCTTTTTTATTTTTCCCAGCAGTTTTCTCATTTTTCTCTCTCTGAGTGATCCGTAGCGGAGGCAGTAAATTGCAGGGCACTTACGAACTGTGGGAGAGTTCCTGTGTCACAGTGTTTAGCCTGAGAGCGAATGTCAGATTAACACCTGAACTCTCCATCAGCTAGCATCTCTGCCTTAACAAATTCAGAGAGTTGGACATAAAATAACTTTTAAGAAGGAAGAGTGCATCAGTGAAATGTTTCAATTATCCAGAGGCCTTGCTGGTTTGTGTTAGCAAAAGCATTTGCAAAAAAATCACCCTTCGTAGTAGCCTGAGCAAGGAAACCACTGCTGATTTTAATGTTTGGGCTCATTTATTATGAAGTAGTCTTTTTGTTAATGTCCGGGATTAAAGCTCATATATTGATATACAATACATGACAATTTAATTTCAAATTTGAAACCAGAGTAATAGCAGCAGTGCTTTATTTTATTTTTTTTAAACAAAAAAGCCAATTTAACTATACATGTCTTAGATTTTTAAATGAAAAGATAATTCACAGATAATTCTCCAGCAACTCTTAGTTTGTAAACGTTTAGCTTTCAATTAGTGTTTTTATAGTATGTCATACATGAGAGACACTTTATAGGAAAATACTTCCCGATAGATGCACTTTATGGACCAAATGCATATAAATATGTATTTACTTTTGTTTTCATGCTCTTCCAATTAAAACGTACTTTGCAAAGTGTTGTAAGATGACCCTATTGAAAGGGTTTTGACCTCTTCTGACCAATTCCCTTCTGCATGCAACTTGGAAGTAGGTGTAAGTTGTGCCAGAAATTCCTACTCAACATGATTCAAACAAACAGGTGTGACAACAAACGGCTCCTCCTTTATTTTCTTTTATTTTGCTCTCATGCCCAAACCTTCCAGGACCCTGATCTGGAGACTGTGTTGTAAAAAAAAGACAGCTGTGTCGGTATTTTTGTCTTCTGCACGGCTCAGCTCTGCACTGCCCCTCTTTAGCTTATCATTTCTTTGTAGAGCACACGGAGCATGCATACTTATCTCCAATGGTGCAAAACACAAATATACCCCCACATGCTAGAGAGTTTCCATCTGTCCGAGGAGGCAGACATGAGACAGAACCACATGTTGGAGTAAGACTGGCCAGGCCTGAGGTGTTGTCGCTGGGTTTGGGTGTCGAGGGTTTGGTGTTCCTCCAGACGGAGCAGAGATAGAACATATAGATGCAAAAAGACACACGAGGCAAACAAAGGGCCTTCGTGGGCAATAATCTCCCATCTGGGCTGATGAAATAAAGAGATGTGTGGCATGCACACATAATCAACTTTGTTTTTTGTTTGCTAGTTAATGCCTGTCATGATTATGCTTATCTGCAGGGTGCTGAAATCCTCTGAAGGTCATTTTGTTTATTTTCCGAGGGAGTTTCCAAAGCATGCAAGTGTTTGTCGTCAGGATTGAGATGATGCTGATAGCGCTGACTCTGCATGGATTTGCCTTTGAAATTCCTACTTCCAGTCATTAGTGGCATCCACTGCATGCACTGTGTGTCTGCTCTTGGCGTGGGCTTTCTAAAGAAATACTGCACATCACATAACTTCCTGTTATAATCTGAGTATATTTGAGGATATACTCCGTTTATACTCCAGGGTGCCCAGAGGGTCTCGCCATGTATTCTCTGTTAATCCTGCTGTTCTATCTCTGACAGGAGACAAGAGCTCTTATCCATCTCTGTGTATTTGTCTTGCTGTTGGCTGTTTGGGTAATTCAAATACTTTACACATTGTAGGTCACGATAGAGACTTTGTCCACTTCTTCCACGTTGTCTTAAATGGATTAAAGAAGAAAGAAAAAAATTCCTGGTATATCGGTCATCGTGTTTGTTATGTCTGTCTTCTGTGTTGCTGGATGTAAGTTTAGCCGGTTTAAAACCTGCAGTGCAGTGCGAGTGGTCAGGAGAATGAGGTCCAGATTGTTGCATAGTCTTTCAAATACATATTCATTCATGTCTCCATAATAAAAGGCTCCTTATGCTGTGTAAACTGTACGAAAGCCATGATTTGTGTTTGTGTAACCTCAGGGAGCCCAGGTCCGGCATTCTTGGATTATTGCCGGAGTTTAAGCCTTACCTCCTGCAGGCCAGCCATCACTCAGCACAGTGTCGGTTAGAGTTGTGCTGGATTAACGCAGGTTTGACCCCCACCAGGTGTGCACAACTTGTGTCACCGTCTCACGTCTCGGCCGCGGTGTCGTGTTCTCCTGTGCCTCCCCATGTGAGTCTACCTGAGTAGTGGCTTACTGTTCCACACACTATCAACCTGAACCCAAAAAGCCCAATCAGCTTTGATCCCATACTGCGGCCCCTGGAAGTAAGTGGGGTCTAATCCCCAAAAAGCCTTATAAAGACACAGAGGAATGCCTGGCACACAGCACGCCATTCACTCAGGGATTAGACTGAGAGGAGCTCAGCTTCACACAGTCATTTACTCCACTCACTTACTCTCTCACTCTGTGTGTGTGTGTGTGTGTGTGTGTGTGTGTGTGTGTGTGTGTGTGTGTGTGTGTGTGTGTGTGTGTGTGTGTGTGTGCGTGCGTGCGTGTGCGTGTGCATCTGTGTGCACATATCTACATGTATGCTAATTCTGCATGCATGCATACAGGGGTTAGACAAATTAATTTAAAACCTCAAGAAGACTTTGCTAACGCTGCCAAAAAAGCCAGGTCATGTAGGTTGAATGCTAATTAGCAGCATAATAAAAATGAGGTTTGGCAATCAGCTCTTAATTCGGATTTATGTGAGTTTTCAAAGCAGCGCAAGCTCAAAAGAGGTTCAAAATATCCGTGCTGAGGGTGCACTGGTCCAAAAAAAAGAAGAAAATAAAAAGAGAAAAGAGTTTGGAAAGGGAAAGCTACTTCCAAATTGATGCTTGGCAATACAAACAAAATATTTAATGATTTAGTCAAAGACTATTTTTCCTTTATCAATATACAGACAGTAAGCAATGACCCTTTTTTCCTATAATTTTTCACAAGATCAAGATTATCTCATGATAAGGCGTGCATGCATCATCACACATAGAATAATTAAATTAAGAATGATTCCGCCATTTCATTGCATCAGTCAAAACATTAAAAGGAATACCATCAATTGCTCATATGTTAGTATATAACTCTGAAAGTCCACTGAAAGCAATACATTATAATGTTATTAAATTATAACCCAGCCTTATTGCAAATCCTGACAATACAAGCCAAATGCTTATAGGCGAAGTTAAGACATTACAGAAATGTTGGCTCGTTCACATTATGTCTGAAGTTAATCTCTGTTTCCTCAGTAATTAAATAACGGTCTTTTCATTTGTCAGTCTGGAACCTGAAGCAGTTTTATAAACATCTGTAACCCAGAAATCAACAGCAGCGGATCACCATCCGGTTTGATCATAGCAACACTCTGAACAGATCTTTTTTGATCCTCGAAGGAGAAAGTTGAGCGCTAGAACCTGCTGCCTTTAATTATAGTTTCATTTTCTGCAGCAGCAGGATTAAATGTGTCCAGGAGGAGTGTAGAGGCCCCGTCTGTCAGCGCACTGAGAGGAGGGATGCAGTAGTGTCAGGTGGATGGCTGTGTTATTCATGTCACAGATGCGCAATATCACGGTCAGTCCCGTGTGTGTGTGTTTTAACAGGTGCACGGTTCCACAGAAATGCATAATGATGTAAAGAGTGATGCTCAGATTTGGCGTTGAGTGGATGGCGAAGACAATGAGGGAGCAGTGTGCAGCGGACTCATCGATCTTACACTGAACTAGGAGTGTGGAGGGAGTGGTGTTGATCCTGGCTCTGTGCCAACGCTTTGAGCGCTTACCCATATGTGACTGTTGGTATGTCATAGAGCGATGGAGCATAGCTAGGTTGATTTCAAATCATTTAATGTCAGAGATATGTGTCTAACGTCTGCTCTCTTACCTTAGAGTACTCTTGGTAGCTGCCTCAGTGAAGTTTTTATTTGAGGATAGATATATGTATATAAGCCGTCTAAATCTGGGCCTTTGAGACCTTGCTGTTAAGTCAGGCCTGTGGCTTCAGTCATAGACTGTATGTGACCCAACCAGGGCTCACAACAAAGGACTTCTTTAAACATACAGTATGTCGGACACACACACACACACACACACACACGGCCGGCTGTGCTTTTATCAGCCCAGACTTCCATGTCTGCTTTCCTTTCATGCATGAACATATCTGCTGTCAGGGAACCTATTATGAACCCTGAATACTCAGAGCACAGATATGCTACAGTGTCTCTGTACTGATGTATTGCAAGAACCTCTGAACCATAAAGGGCTCAGTATGCTCAAAGCAAACGAGTCGCCAATGCTGCGTTAAAGGTGCGTGGTGGAGTTCTCTTGGAAACAAAGATCTATTTAGTAGAGATGCTCTCTCTTAATCTTTCTTTCTTTCTCTCTCTCTCTCTCTCTCTCGACCAGAAACTTGCTGCTCTAGCACTGCGCATAAACTGAAATCTGAATTTAACGATTTTTCAAAAATGATAACAGTCATCAGTCAATTACTTTATAAATTATTAATAGTTGCGACAGGCCGAATGGTAGTGCTTGCAAAAAGTGACGCACAGCATAGTATACTGTAGGTTTGGGCGTTTCAAATCCAACGAGCACTGAATACCTTGTTTGAAGCATACTGAGGCGGTCTTATAGCATTCAAGGTTTATCTGGTTCATCTATTCAATTCAGTTCAGTTTATTTTGTAGAGCCCAAAATCACAAATCACATCAGATAATTGATTTCTGAGGTGTTCTGGGTCGAGTAAATTAACTTCAGTCTTGTTCGAGTTCAACAACAGGAATTTGCAGGTCATCCAGGTTTTTATTTCTTTAAGACACGCTTGAAGTTTAGCGACCTGGTTTGATTTCATCTGAGAGAATTGTATTTCTCCATTTAGTTCATGAAACCATTTCAAATCCCATTATAGCCTGTCACAATACAATTCCTTCATTTCAACACCAGTTAAAATGACAATAAATGTGTCCTTCTTGAAACTCAGAACAGTTTATGTTTCTACAGACTGTTTATATTGGCAGCCATGCATATTTACAATGACAAGGGAAATATCTGTTGAGAAGATGTTGCAAATGCATTTTCTTCCCACCGACTCCTTGCCTCTGTCCCATTTAAAAGTATGTGTTGAAACAGTGATCTTTAGTTATTTCAGCATGTTAGATCGAACATTTTTCACCTTGACAAACCTCCGAGCGGTGCAGAATACCTCCACTGTAAAATGATCCAAACTTATGACGGCAAAAATGGAGATTAGGGTGTTGTATGAGATGTCCCAAAGGCAACTGACAAATCAAATGATTTGTAGAGGAAATAGACATTTCACTCTGAGAGAAGCTGAATCATGAGAAACATTAAAACAATAGTGAGGAAAGATTTGGCGTCTTCTTAACACACATGTCCGCTGCTCTCAGTTCATTTATATTCCTGCAGAGTGAGGCACGTTTATGGTTAGCTTGAAGCAGAATATCGTCCGAAAGCAAGTTGGATTGGGTACAATTAGGCAATCATGTCTTGGCTCTGGATGGACGGGTGCCGTCACTATCATACAGTCATTGTGTTCAACTGCAGCTTTTAGTGTTTGGTTGTCATGGATCCTGCTGCACTGTTGTCAGAGCGGACACAATTGTTTTTATTGTTTACATGGGTGGTTAAGGAAAAATATAGGTTATTGAAACCTTTTTGCTCAGACTTGCTCCTATGTGTACTCACACATAGATCATACCACGGGAGGGAAATTACACATGGCTGCTGCGGCAACCAGGCCTCTAAGCCGTAATAAGTGAGTGTTCAGACCAACCTTGGACAAATAAACTGTGTGTTTGACTGGACGTGTCCTTCAAACACTCAGGGCAAAGGATGTACTCCCCCAACGCTGAGTGTGCATAGCAGAGGACATGGGGCAGGATGTTTAGCTGAAGGTTTGAGGACTGGGCTGTGCTCTGCTTGACTGCAGATGTGGGCAGAGAGCTGCTCGTCAACCTCTGTATGGTAATGAGCCGGGTCAGAGTGAAGGGTCTGCTGGCCAGGAATTCAGCAGTGTGTTCTTGCAGAGAGCAGCAGTGTGTACACTTCTCCACTGCTCCCCTTATTGCAGTTGGTCGAGTCATCCTGTTCATATTGCTTAGTCAAGCTATTGTTTGGATATTTTTGGTCTTCCATGTTATGCTTTACTTCAAAACAAGTTGTAGTAAAAAATGTGAGATTCAGCGATTGCATTCACTTCCTAATCCCAGTACTGCTGCATCACTTTCACTCACGGGAGGTTGGCTAGTTTACTGTCTTAACAGGAGTTGGATTGATGGCACGTTCAGTGGAGAATTTGGTCCAGGACATGTTACATTTGGACATCCTTCCTATCTGTTATTAGGTTGGGCTTACTTCAAGCTAATAGCTCAACAAGAGAAGAAGAATGAGCAGTCATTTGATTATATATAACCTCGTTTTTAACAAACAAAAAGGTTAGACTATGATTTATTTTAAAGACGAATGGGGAAATACTACTCGCTTGTAACCTACTGTGTACTAGGGTTGTTGTTCAGGGATTTTTACTGAAACTTTTGATGCTTATTTATATTCTAAATAAAGTGTCTGCATGTGTTTCTTGCACCATTGGATTCTGGCAATGATGCCGTGCTCTCACAGAACATAGTAATGACTTTGGTGAACACATGTCAAAACCAATATGCACATTGACCAAATACTCGAAGACCCGAGTTGTAATGAAGTGGAATTATCTTTTTAAGGGAAACCAGCTGCACATAATGTTGATGGGGTTTATTTTAGTCACAAAGGCTTATACAGCGCACACTGTTCAACAGCTCAGTGCAGCATGCAACGCAACAACAATAACTTGTTAATATGTTACTGTGTGTGTGTGTGTTTGTGCGTGTGTGTGTGTGTGTGTGTGTCTCTCTAATTCTGGTCCTGGTTGTTTTCAGAGCTTTTGTTTGTTGGCCACTTGCGGCAGAGTTTTGGCTGAGAACAGTGGGTTTTAATTACTGCGGTGTGGAGGGAGTGTTTTATATGGAGAGGTCACAGACAAGATGGACCCCTCCCTGACACACTAAAGCAACAGCAGAGAAGTGTGTGGTTTCATTCAGTCAGTCCTGGAGTCCTGTTTTTACTGGTTTCCTTGGTGACTACAGGAGAGACAGAGATGAGGTTGCACATCACTGGATAAGATGCCAACCGAGGTCCCTGAAAGGGAGAGTGTCGCCAAGGAAAGGTTTACAAAGCAGCTTTAATTTGGGTCAACCAGGGTCGCGAGGAAGGAACCCGGTTCCATCGGGGCTTCTGTGTTATTTTGTCTCTCTTAATAAAAGTGAAGGGTGTGAGCTGGACCATCAGCCGTTCACTTTTATTAGACATCTGCTGCTTTCAAGTGGAGGAAACGTTTAAAGAGTGGCGGGTGGATTTGTAGTGCAGCTCGCCCCAACCACATACTGTATCAAATCAGCAAACTGCAATTTGACAGATGTGCCCACGATTGATTTTAGTCACTTTACACAAACCAAAGCATTTGCTTTTATTGGCACCGCAAAAATGTTTTCCATTTTGCCATATGTCTAATTTTTGTTTTGTTTTTGAATACCACTGGCACAACAACAAGTTAGACTTTTTCCATTTTTAAATTCACTTAAAATTCTTGGCTTTTTTATTCTCTTCAGTTTGTGTTAACGCCAGATTCTTTTTATGTTTTGTGGCTCTGTGTTTGAACACAAGCTGCCTCTTCTGCTGTTGCGGACACTCAGAACACCACCACACGTCTACACCCCAAAACAAGTGGTTAACAAACCGTGGAGGCCGACCTGCTCTGCTCAGTAATTAGAGGCAAAGGTGGTGAGTGATTGTGAAACAAAGCCCAATGTTTCTGTAATTAGTGTTTTTTAAAGTGCCCTGCAGGTATTCACCACAGTCTGGACCAAACCTCTGTGGGTGAGATAGTTGTGGCGGGTCTCTTATGATGAAACCTTCTGGAAAATACAATAAGCAGGAAGCCTGATGGGAGGAAGGTTATGAAAGGTGAGTGCTGCATCCTGTACAGAGAGGTCTACCTCACAGCTGTCTGCCCAGTGAGGCCAGTCTCCTGTCCCAGAATGCCAGGGAGAGCACATGTCTTTAGGCCCAACAAACACCTCTGTCAGCAGACCACAGTCAACTCACCAGTCAGACCATTCCGCCCGGCGCTGCACTGTAATTACACACCACTGCCTGCTGTGGAGGGGCCGGGAGGGGCAGATGCACACCCCGTCACTGCCATCAGCATCAATACAGGCATGTGCTGGAAAAACAGAGAGAGTGAGAGAGACGGCGAGAGTGAGTGAGAGGGAAGCTGAGGTAAAGACAGCCCTGTCTGGGACAGAGAGGCGGGAGGAGAGGCAGGAGACCCGCCTCCTTCCTGTAAAAGATTAGAGGTTGTGTGTGCGAGCACATCTGGATGGGCTGGACGAGCTGAAAGGGCTGATGTGAGAATCGGCAGAGCCAAACTGAACACACTGACATTTACCTCTGTTTGTGTGTATGTGTTTGTGCACCATGCCTGATATTGGGAGGAATATCTATATTTTAAAAATCTCAATTTAACAGCTAAAAGAGGCATCTGATCTTTCTGTCTGAATTGCCACAGTGGCAATTGTTCTAAGCAATGCATTTAGTTAGTAGTTAAAGTAGTTTAACTAACTGTAAAGGTCACAAAGTCAAACCTGAAAGCAGTTTATATTCATACTCAATAAAAGAGATGTAATTCCTTTTGACTGACTTTGACACAATTCCAAAAAGTTCAAGTACATGAATCACCTCCTCAGGTGCAGTTACCAGACTTCATGTAATTAAGTATTTTCCCCATTGGTAGTGACTGACGGAGGTCTAGCTCTGTGGAGGTTGTGGTTAGGGTGTTGTGGCGAGTGTGTGCTGCACTACGCTGCCTTGGGTTACGTGTCTGAGCTGATTGATGAGGTGAGATGTGTGTGTGCCCGAGGTGAGAACCTCTCTGACCTTGCACACTCTCACCTCAGGGTCCTGGAGGCTCAAGCTTGGTTTCATTTGCAGCAGGTCTTTGCAACACCCCACCTAGCCTTGTAAACCAGAGCAGATGTAGACCAGCACTGTTTTCAACTTAAACACAGTGTGAAGGTGAGGATTCAGGCTTCCTTTTTTCTCTGGGATCAATTTTCTGACCAATTGTTGTGGCAGGGCAGCGCTTCCTTCTCTGTAATTACAGTTGAACCGGTCCAGTGTGTGGGCCGCTCCATTCTCAGGCTGAGAGGTTTGGGAGGCAGAGTGGCAATTCCAAAGGAAAGAAATGATGAAGTGTGTCCCACTCTTTGAGTCAATCACCTAATAAAAGAAAGCAGCGAACCTGGGAAAGCACAGTAAACACGGTGGTTCAGATGCAGATTCGCAGTGTGCTGAGCACCGAGCCCTGATGGCCAGACAGACCCGTCAGCTGTGTGGGAGGTGGGCGCTGCTGATGGGTCTGCGTACACTTTAATACCGGCTGTGATGGATTTGAGTCAACCATCAGAGTAAAGGTTGCAGGATCCATCGTTTTCTCTCGCAACCAACCGATACTGTTTGTTCCACTGCCATCAGGAAGAAGATTCAGGACTATAAAAACCCGGACTAACAGGCTGAGGAACAGCTTTGAGCGGTTTCCTCCATCACCCCCACACCCACCACCCCACCCAGCTCACACCGGGCAGTGCTGCATGGGACAAAAATAGACAATAACACAACACTTTTTCACTTTTAAGCCATTGATGCCTGTTTTATGTTTCATTTATTTATTTTTAAATGTCTTGTTTTAAATTAGAATGCCCTGTCTTAATGTTTATATACATGTTTTTACCTGTTACTGCTGCACTGACTGATGAGTCCGAAACTTAATTTCATTGTATGTTTTTACAATGACAATAAACATCCTTACCTTGCTGGTTAATTATCTCTAATATATCGGTGCTCATGTTGACCAAATCTAAAATCTGTATAAATCCCTGCGAAGAACTCATTGGAACAATTTTCAACAGTACTGATCGCTGTATTATTCAGCAGCCTGTCTGACTTTAAATAATAACTTAGACAAATAAATAGTATTTCATGTGAATTTATCGCATCATGGTCTCATGGACCAATTAAGGATCTGCTTAATTGGGGCAGTATTGGCTCACTTCCAGAGTAGAAAATCTCAGGATCAGGGTCAAACCTGTGTGTGTGAGATGCACTTTGCTCGCAGTGGAAAAACAACTGAAATGAAATGTATTAAATCAACTCCACAGCCGACTGGAGTTTTGAATTTGCTTCAGTCATGGTGTTTTGTTTCTAAAGTTACAGTTACAAAATGTTACTCCTGACATTGATACTTGTAACAGGTCTGCAAAAAAACAAAAACAATGTCTCATATTTTTGGGTTGCCTTACACACAATATATAAACACATACAAACAACAACGTACAAAAGTAACTTTTGAAATGTACAATAATTGGGTTATTTGGGTCACCTTATTTGTCTATTTTGCATTTTTTAAAAAGAGACAAAAGAAATTGCTAGCTCAGCAAACATATGTTCGGAGAAGCCTCCTGTTCACCTTGGCTTTGTGTGTGTGTATGTGTGTGTGTGTGTGTGTGGGTGGGTGTGCGTGCGTGCGTGCGCGTGCGTGCGTGCGTGTGTGTGTGCGCGTGTGTGTTTTTCTGTAAAGGCAGCAGCAGTTTTCAGTCTATCTGAGGCGGTGCAGAGACAGAGACAAACGCCTTCCCTGGTTGGCTCTCAGCATCTGGTCACTAATGATGCTGCAGCGCTGAGCTCAGCTAATTGACCAGACAGAGATGGATCAGGACCTCGCACTCTGCTGTGTGTGTGCATGTGATTGTGTGTGTTTTGATGTTTGCATTCACAGCTGCTCCCAGGCCCCTGTACTGCATCTCCCTAAAGGAACTTAACACTTTGAGAAAACAGTATACAGACACACTGTGATATTATACATTTGTCCACCATCTGCTGCAGACAATATGAGAGGACAACCAAAGTCTCACTCGTACATGCATAAAGCTTCTAAAGGCCTGTCTGTGTGCAAGCTGCTGAATATTTCTGCAGATGACAAATAAACCTCAATAGGTGACGAGCTTCGAGGATCAGGCAGTCGGTTCAGTTGAGTGTGAGATGTGTGTTTAAGGGCTCTGGTTGGCAGGGCTAACTGGGCTCTTAGCAAGAGAGCGCTGGTTTATTTTACTGGGAGAGTTTCCCTAAAGGAATGACCTTGGCCCATTAATAATACAGCCTGTGTGTGTGTGTGTGTGTGTGTGTGTGTGTGTGTGTGTGTGTGTGTGTGTCACCATCGCACTTTTTTCTCTCTCACACACACACACACATACATACACACACACATACACACACACACACACACACACACACACACACACACACACACACACACACACACACACATACACACACACACACACACACACATACACACACACACATACACACACACTTCAGTTTGTAGAGAGAGAGGTGCAGCTGCAGTCCTGGTCAGCGTCCCCTTGGCTCCCACCCTGGTGGCACCACCACAACTCCAAGTGGGTCTTAACAACTTTGGAATAAAGCTCCCATAATGTTAACATAATGGTATAATGGTAAGAGCAGGTTGTTAATGATTTTGTGGAATCCAAGTCGAAAATGTTGCTGCTTCCCCTCTTGGCCCGTTTCACACTTGGCATCAATGCATCGTGTTGAATCACAATTTGTTACCATGGCAAGCTATCATTCACCCTCTTTCTGTCTGCATTGTCATGCCTCAAAATATTTAATGTGCCAAAGGAAATGAAATAAAATCACACGGGATCACAAGTAAATAGAAGTGAACAGCAAGCAGTTTGTCTCAGCAATATCTGGATACAAGATACAAATCTGGACCGACAGCGCAGTATTGATGAGTTATACAATGAGTATTTAATTGAAACAAACTTAATCTAGTGGTCCGTTTATTTATTCCAGCAGAGAGTGAGGTGAAGCTGAGGAAACCCAGCAGAGAAACTCGCATCAGGGTTTGATCTGAGGCCCACGGGGCGAAATGTGAGGCAGACATATTGCTCAGATTTCAATGAACAATTTCATCGGCCTTTCTAACCTTCGCCCCAAGCGACATTCATAGAAATGTCTTATAGACTGTGTGCTGTAAGAGCTCACTTTGGCTTTTGGATGGCTTCAGAGCTCCATAATAAACTTTAATTTAGATAAATTCAGTCTGGATAAGTGTTCTGCGAAATCTGTTTGCTTTTTACTTCTCGTCACTGCAGCCAGGTCCTGCTGCTTCAAAATACCTTTTATACGCAATATAAAGTGCATATTATCCTCTACTTGCATTAACATTCATCGCATAAAGGCCTGAATACACACATTATTAAATGTCAATATGCAAAAGGAAAAGATAACCTTAATATCTTCCTCCTTTGCCTAGAAGATTATTGTGCCAGCAGGGAGAAAGATTATTCAAAGAGTATTAGTAAACAAATTAATTTGTGTGTGTGTGTGTGTGTGTGTGTGTGTGTGTGTGTGTGTGTGTGTGTGTGTGTGTGTGTGTGTGTGTGTGTGTGTATGTGTGTGTGTGTGTGTGTGTGTGTGTGTGTGTGTGTGAGAGACAGACACAGAGAAGCAGATCGAGAGAAAGAGCTGATGTAAGAACGGCCTCTGGCCTGCTGAATTCTCTATGGGGGTATTTCTCTGGTGAAGAGTGACTCAGTCGCTGATTAGGAACCAGTGCAACATGGGGGCAAAAGGTCAAATACATTCACACATTTCTTTGACCACGCCCCACAAGAGCAATTACCCCACTGAGAACAAAGAGTAGAAACAATGAACTGCGTTGATTTGGGGGGGCATTCATTAACCGTGGCGTTGTTATTGTCGTCCAACTTTCATCCTCTTACTCCAGTCCTTGAACGCTGCCTGTGTGCACACACACACACACACACACACACACACACACACACACACACACACACACAATGTGGTTAGCATACTCTCACGATAGATGCAGAAGAAAAGATGGATCTTGCAGGATTTTAAATGTTGTTGTTGCAAGACAGACAGAGAGAGAGAGAGAGAGAGAGTGTAAGAGGTGTGTGTGTGTGTGTGTGGGAGACTGCTGTGCTTGGAAGCTGGGTTAATGCTTCATACAATAGCAGGAGTGTGGGTGAGGGGGACGTGCTTTACTCCAAAGGGAGAAGTGATGCCTTTAGGGGTGAGAGCTAGATTTCCTATCCAGAGCCCCTTTTGTAATGGAATGCAGCCATCTACATCAGCCGACCTCCAGAGAAAATGTCCCCGGCATGTACATGTACACTCACACACACCTCTCTTTGTCTCTGCAGTCTCCCCATGTGGACTGCAGTGCGCTGCAGATTTGTGTGTTCTCCAAGTACATTGTTATCAATATGAAGGAGCGTTTTCTACAATCTAGAGCACATGCCATAACATTTCACTCTCAGCTCTGACATGGTTTAAATCCATCTACACTTGTAATCCTGTGAGAATTACCTAGAACCCAAAACAGTGAAATCATGAGCGCAGAGGTTGAGGAGGGGAAATTATTGAAGTGGTCTCACTTTACCCTAAACCATGTGTTCTGTGTACTTTTCATACTCTCCCCTCTTTATGTTTTCTTGTCTTACGTTCCTAAATGTTTATTTATCTTCTTGACAATAAACTCTCCACTTTCCTTTCCTCCTGGATCATAACATATGATGGTACAATAAGGGAGGCTGTTGAAGAAGAAGAAGAAAAATGCTCTCCTGCTCCATCTTGATGCTGCAGGTGCTGCTTGATGGCTTCTTTTAGTATTAGCACTTTGCCATTCAGTGGCCAGCGGCCACGATCAACACCAAGACGAGCTTCCTGGCGGCTAATGAAGTGCTGAACCCAGCCGCTTGTTTGTATCAGGAGCACCTGGGCCGACCAGAGCCAGACCAGGCCAGACAAAGGAGTCAGTCTAGCATTTCCAAAAGCTCTGCCCATTCAAAACATCCAGAACCCAGGGACACAAACTCCCACACTTCATAAAATGAAGGCAAGACAGAATGCGAGCCGAAACTGCCCATTCTCTCTGCACAAGGAAACTATTGTTTGTCTTTACACTCCCTCTCTGAAAGGCTTTACGATTGTGTACTCCAAAGAAGCAAGGCAAAAGGAAAGCAGCTTGGAAAAATGTTTGTCTCTTGGATTTGTAACAATGACAAAAGTAGCAACTGTCTGGGGATTTCAATTTCGGTCTTGTCTACAACTTTGAACTTATTGTATTCTTATTGTCAGCACTCTCTGGCTTTCTGATATTGAGAAGTTCCCCTGGAGGATAGAAACCACAGACAGA
Source organism: Taurulus bubalis (assembly GCF_910589615.1). Taxonomy (NCBI): domain Eukaryota; kingdom Metazoa; phylum Chordata; class Actinopteri; order Perciformes; family Cottidae; genus Taurulus; species Taurulus bubalis. The sequence continues at coordinate 10,184,163 of NC_136596.1, read as the reverse complement.
GAAGCCGGACCAGAGTTGATTTTCTATCATCCTCAGTGAAACATCCTCACACGACCCACAGCGCAATGTAACGTCCATATCATCCACATTGCATCTGTCATTAGCACCTGTGGGCCCCAAAAAACATCAACCAATCTTTGAATTTTTTCCCTACAATTTCAGCACATGGCATTTACAGTTGAGACTAGACAACTAAAACACTTGGTTAAAGAAAGAGAGAGATTGTGGTTACGGGACAAGTAAAAAATAAGCATTGATTTCATGTCTGCGAAGAGCCTTCGTAGCCGAGCAGTTACAGCACATGCTGCTGTTTGTTGTAAAAAGCATTTGAAGTGATTTCCATTTAATTTGATTGACAGGCACCGAAAGATTGTGTTTTCAAGGTCAATAAGTCACTATAAATTCAACTTCAAGCCACAGAGTTCACATTTTTCTGTGTTTTTATCTTGTGTTATAGATGCAAGGAACCCGCTTGCAGCCCAAGAGGCCGTCAGGAAACCATCCACTCTGCGCCGCCCGCCTGCACGCACAGGAGAGACAATCTCTAGTAAGAACATGTGACTACTTTGACTCTACTACAGAATAGCAAAGGTATACTATATGTTCAAGTGTCTGATTCCTGATGGTAAATACATTTTTGTTTTGTTTTTTTAGATTGTCTCAACTGCAGTCGAATCACAGCTTTGACCGACAGGCTGAGCTCACTGGAGGCGAAGGTTTGGACGTGCTCATCCAGCCACCGTATCTGAATCCCTGAAATATTAATTTAACATTAATCAAGCATATTGCCCACACTTGTTTGATGTCTTCTTGAACCAGGTCCAATTATACACTGCCCCGGCATCCATATCACATCGCCACCTTCAGGGTAAAGGAGCAACTGCACCAGAGGCCTCATCGCTGACGGGGCCTGTGCCCGCTCAGGGAGCTCCTGGTGAGCAGGGACCTGCAGGTAGATATATCATGCAGTGATGCATGAATATGTTTTAGGTTCAAGAAACATACAGCATATTTCTGTCTAAGGGAGTTGAGGATTTTGTGTTTTGATAATTGAAAAATCACTCTTAGCCCTCTACCTGCTCACCTCTGCTCAGATCCTATTTCCTCTACTGCACACACACTCATTTCCTTTAACTTCAGAGCACAACAATCCTGCACTGTGAGAGTTCACTAACCCTGCTGCACTGTCAGAGGACGTTTAAAAAGTTATATTAACATTGTGTTTCACCCAGAACTTATACCCAATTATAGCCACTATGTGAAGGCATTTTATGTGATTTATAGAACATAAAAACATAAAAAAATACTCTGATGGCGGAAGTTTTGAATCCCCGAGCAAATGTGTGCTGCCCAGGACCCTCATTCACTACTGTCGAGAGAATAGACACTCAGTATTCTTAAACCCACAATGCAACTTAACCACCGACGGAGATTTTGTTGTGAAATGCTAGTCGTGGCTAATATAGCTTGAGCTGCTAGCCTTAAGGAGAGATGAGGATCTTGCTACAGAGGTCTGGTATTCTTTACTTTACACAAGTGACATCACTTGAGGTAATTTTTATCCGACATTACCCAGCTCCCTCTGGAGACATGAGGGACTTTGTACAGCTTTTTTCCACTTTTCTGTAGAATTCAGCCATCGATCATTTTCAGAAATCCATTAGCTGAGTCCAAATGAATTAATTAGGCCTTTTGAAAACTCCCCAAATTTAGCTTTTCTTTAGTTGATGAAAACTATTTAGTATTTTGGAACTGAAATTGAATTCGGCCGTAACTAAAATATACATATTTTTGCTCTATGACTTTCATCCCATCCCTCAGTGGATTTTACACAACCTCTTCTCCAGGTGGTTCCAGGCAAGATTTTTAAACTACACCACTCATTTCTGTTTTCATTACAGGTCCTCATGGTGAAAATGGGAGAGATGGGCTTCCTGGCAGAGAAGGTAACTTGTAGCCATCGTTGCTTTCAGCCCATGTAAAACAATTTAAGATGAAACAAGTTAAGGCTTATTGATTACTCATGACTGTTTCCACCTCTTAGGGAAGCCAGGGTCTCGAGGGCTGCCAGGTCCCAGTGGGCCTCGGGGGGAGGGTGGGACAAGGGGCCCATCTGGAAGCCCTGGATCGAAGGGATCTTCAGGACCTGCAGGTAAGAGAGGACTGAAAGTAGAAATAGAGTTGACGGTTAGCACACAGTTGTGAGGTGAGAGAAACAAATTAACCTTGTCTTAGTCGATGTTGACACAGTTTTTTCAACAAGCATGTTGTGATGATTTTTGTGTGTGTGTGTGTCATTGAGAGAGACGGAGGCTGTTGCAGGGCAGTTGTATACTTGCCTGTCCACTTAATCTGTTGTCTGTAGAACAAGACATCTTAAGGGCTCACTGTTGACCAAAGACCCGTGGAAACAACAGAGGAAAAATCAGGGAGAGCTCCAACAAAAGACCAATCCGTGTTGTCCTGCTTCAGATTGTTTGTCTTTCTCTTAAACAACCCAATCAAACCCACAGACTCTCGAGCGCTAAATGTTAGTGTAATTTGCTGGAATTTTGTCATTTTGCTAGTGGTTGGCTTTTAAAATCATATGTTTCTGAAAAAGTGTTGTTTCATTGGGCAGCAAAATCGTTTGTTTTCAGACTACATATAAACTCCTTCAAACATGTGCTGCTGCTCACCAACCAGAGTCATGAATCTGCTTCATGTATTCAAAGCTCACTGGTTATGTACAAATAATAGATGACCTGTTGGGGAACAAGAAAATCCACAGGCAGCTGTGACATGAATGATGACTGAGTAAATGGCAGTATACGTTTGTCACAACATCTGCTCTCGCTATAGGCTTTTCTCTGCTCTGGATCATGAAGGGAGTGCCTCTCTCCTCTCAGGCTAAAGTATGACCCCTGCTCTGTGCCTGCTGCTTGGTAAAGATGAAGATTTAGAGCAAAAGTTAAACTACAAACCCACTTTCCAAGAAGCGCCATGTGACTTCAATCTGAAATGAACATGATCTATATATACACAAATCACAGGTCCTTATGATTTCCATATGCCTGTGGTGTTATTGTTTTTTCTGTCTCCATTACTTCATAAGTGCCCAAAGCCAGAGCTATGTCTTAAGTTGCATCTGAAGCTCTGTTTTCCTTATTGTGCTGATTTTTTTTCATTTTAAAGAGAAAGATAAACACAGGACTGGAATGTGTCCAAATATCATGGAACATGTAGATAAATATGTTTTTGAGCCAGAGGTCATTGGAAAGATGGGAGAAAAGTGAACTTGTTGTGATATAGCCTGAGGAGTTACAGGAAAGTTATTTTTCAAACTTTCACTCATATTTTGACTGACCATCCCCCGGCTGCTCTAGGGAACCATTATTCTGCAGGAACAATTTAAATTGTATCCACCAATATGTCACAGATACTCTAAATGGCCACTTTGATTGGCCATTTGAACCACTATTCTGCAGATTATAGTTTACAGTCTCCCCGGTGCAGCCAAAACACAGTCGGTCATGCTGCAGTGTTTACCAAGACTAAGTGAAAACGGCCCACAGAAGTGTCAAATCAGAGCTGTAATAACATTACCTTGCAAAGCAGCAATTAGTGGGGCTGTCATTGTCAGTTGCATCAGTACATAAACAGAGAGGTGATGAGTCTGGGTCTGTCGGAGGGCAGGAGGTGGTGTTTAGGGTGCAGCATTACTTCAGGCGACTCCAAACAATGAGGTCAGATGTATTTGTGGTGGTGCTTTTTTTCCACCTTCAAAAAATGGCTGGGGGAGGAGGAGGGACACTTCTGGACCAGCCCATAAAGACCAGCAACAGGCTTTTACTCAAGCACACACACACACACACACACACACACACACACACACACACACACACACATACACACATATATGTCCAAAAGCTAGTAGTGTGTATGCAGGGAGCATTTATTTTTTTATGAACCAGTGCCAGCAACACTTTTCAGAGTTTAGTGGTGTTTATTTGAGTTTCTCCATGTCCCTAAATCAGTTCCCAGCTTCCTGACCATTAAAGACCCTCCATGTATTTTTAATTACAGAGAAACAAAGTCGCCCAGTTCATTCATTTCTCCTCTGTCCAGCTGCTCAGTTTACTTCACATGTGCACATACATACTTAATGTATAATGACACACACGCACACGCACGCACACACACACACACACACACACACACACACACACACACACACACACACACACACACACACACACACACACACACACACACACACACACATCCTGCCAGACACTATTATGTTGTTTCATTCAGCACTTTATCTAATCTATTTCCTCTCTGGTCTTTGTCATAGTTTATCCTCCTATCATCACATCATCCACAGACATTTATCATTACCAGTCTGCTGTTGTGCTGTGAGGTTTTATGATCATATTTTGCTATGACATACCTCTCAAGTACGTCACCACAGTTATGTTTCTGTCATTTCTCCTCTCAGGCCCCCGTGGTCCACAAGGACTCCCAGGAGAGAAGGGTCTACCAGGCCCGCCTGGCCCTCCAGGGCCTCCAGCTCCGGCCAGTGCCCACATCCCAGATCCAGACCACAGTAAGACCCTGGACCACTAACAGACTTCATACAGTCACCATGACACAAATTCCCCACCAAAACATTTTTTTTTTTTAGTTTGTTACTAAGTTGAGTCTTAAAAGAGTATGTTACCAATTTAGTATTGCCTTAAATAGGTTTCACAAATTGATGCAGCAGAACCAAAGATATTGACTCCTTTTTTTCCATACATCCTTCTGGTCAAACATACATTGCCCACAAGGCAACTCAACCACCAACAATTTGGACAGAGATTTGGGTGTGTTAAGCTAGTAGCAGCTAATGGTACAATAACTGCTTTCTACCGTTTTTTCCACACGCACTCTTTTATTTTCAGCTTGTTGTCTCCAGGCACTACTGACACTACAGGAAACTTTAGACCGAATATGTCAAATCAGCGTACTTCCTTGTTTTTCGCTGTATATTTCCTACAAATATTTCCAACAAATTCAGTTTGCCATGAACCAGCATGAACGCATGTACACAAATCAAATCTTTGGTCTCCGGCTACATGAGGATGTAGGTTTTTTTCATACTGCAAAGTGTTGATGTTCATGAGTTTTTAGCGGGCTCACAGACATGTTCTCTCCTGCTGCGTAAGAGCTTTCAGAAATTTTCGGACTACTGATAAACAAAGGAATCAAAGAGAATGAGAAACAGACAGGATGGTGGTAATTCTCTAACCGCTTCTCGCTTCTTATTACAAGAGAATCAAAGAGTCTTAAATGAAGGCAGAGACAGTCTGAGATTGACTCAGACTTCACATGCTGTGATGAGAACCTGTCCATCACTGATGTCACTCAACAACTTCCAGATGTAGGCAGCTCAGACAGCTAAAGGGAAGTGTGAGAGACAGATGGGGGCCCACTCCGTCTCTTTCAAGGTCAACGCATCTGCGTTTTTTAATGTGGATCCAGTGGTAAAACAAAGAATGCAGCATGCATATTTGCAAGCTCTGGGTTCCTGTGTAGAGATACCCTGTGGGTAGGTTGAGGTTGGCATGATGATTTCCGAGACTGCAAGCCATTTCTTTCACATCAAAGTAACAGTAGGGGATATGTTGAGCTTCCTTTAGAAAACACTGGCTTATTTGGCTTTTATGTCTGCATCAGGGGGTTGGAATTCCCTTCTGCTGATCAGGAGAGGACTCTATTCAGCAGCCAGAACGTAGTAGTGAGGAGGAGCCTTGTTGTTTAAACATTGTTCACACATTCTTATGTCGTGTTAAGCCACAGATGCCAGTGCATTCTTAAAAGGAAATGAAAAGCGAGTAGACATAGACAGAGAGAGCGGGCCTGTTTTGGATGTCACCTCTGGTCAAGATCTGTTAGCGATGTGCAACGTTCTGGCAGCTGGAGGATGTTTCTTGCTGTCATCTCCTCCTCCTCCTCCTCCTCCTCCTCTTCCTCCTCTTTCTCTCTGTGTCTCCTGACTCGTGCTGGGATTGGATATGTGTTTCCTATCCATATAAAATGACCTAATGACCGCACACTTCCTCTATCGCTCACATGTTCACCCTCTTCCTCTTGTACACTCGGTTAGAAGAAGACATCCACTCATTGTTACACATTGGATGTGGAAAGTTTTTTTAATGAATGGTTAAACACAGATCTACTACTTTTAGGGCTTTTGAACACATTTTAGTGTAGTTTACCAACCTGTTGGAGTCATTAGGGGACGTTTTCGTATTTGTTGGAAAATACTGCCCTCTGGAGGTTACTCTAATGAAATAAAGATTGCCTTCACTTCAGAGTCAGGCTTCTCAGGCAGCGTCAACACAGTTGGATTGCTTTGTGCACAGCATTTACTGCAGGAATGCAGTGACTTGTGACAGCAGGACTCAAGGCCCTTTCAGACCGGACACAACAACGGCACGACTACGCTTTGAAACCGATTAATTCAAAAACGTGTGCCACAACGGCTTTTTGCAGCGTTGAGAAAGACGTGGGCGCAGCGAGCTGTGAGCTCAAACCATGTTCAAACATCACACACTGGAAAGGCTTGGATCAATATGTTTCACAAGTTCATATCTGTTAATTAAATCACAAATGCAACTGTGGGAACAAGACATTTCACCACAGGCTTCTTTAGATTCACTTATCAGGGAGCACTTTCTCTCAAGCTACATAGAAATCATCCCTCATTCACTAAAACCATGGACTTAAACCTAAAGATCACCATCTACCAATGTAACCAAAATAAAACCATTTGATTGGTGGAGCTGATTGGAGGTACAGCATCACATGAATTACTGCATACCCACAATATAAAGAGAGTAACATTACATTTTCATGCCATGGAAGTGTATTTTGGATTAGTTGACAATCATTGAATACAATTAATAAAAACCCATAACGATAGCCAGGTTTGAGTCTTAATGATTCCCTTCAAGGCAAAAATAAAAAAAGAATATAATTGATAAAATAATACATGTATAAAACTGTACAGTAATGAAAAAACTGAAGTAGCTCCCATTAAATTTGCACAATTTGTTTCAACTCCAGGTCGTGGAAAAGACCTCTTCTACAGCAACACTTTCCATGACTCACGAGGGTTGCCTGTTCCCGGACCTCAGGGTCCCGCCGGGCCTGTCGGTGAGTGTTTATCACTTTCCATATTGTGTTTATCCCTATAGTGCAAGAGAGTAGTTAGTGAAACTCTGTCCCTACACTGAAAGATTCAAATATCCCAAATGCTTTTACATGCAAAAATACAGCCTTCTAGGTTTGTTTTTTTGTGATTTATATGCAAAGATGATTTTATATGCAAAGATGTTTATCCTTAACCAGGTGAACCAAACACAAACATCCCCCAGAATTGAGTCACCACACTGAAAATTCCTTTTCAACTTAGTGAAGTCATAAACACCTACTTGTGCTGTACATAACACAACAACACAAGCAACGCCTCCACCATGATGGTACCAACATGAGTCATTCTATCTATTACGCAGGTCCACCAGGTCCCAGAGGCCCAGCAGGACCTTCTGGCCCCTCGGGACTGAACGTAAGCTCACTCACAGCATCGTGGTGCACTTACTGAGTTTAGCACTGTCAGATTTGTTGCAGTACAAATTCATCCTTGTCATTCTTAATTTCCTTCCCGACTCAATACAGGGGAAATCTGGAACCCCTGGAACGCAGGGCCCCGTGGGTCCAAAGGGAGAACGTGGAGAGAGAGTGAGTACACCCACAACTTGATGACATTCAGTAGGTTTTTCCCACGTACTCTGCATCCTTAAACAACAGGCCTTTGGTTTCCCAGGGCCCTTTAGGTTACCAAGGAGAGCGGGGCTTCAGAGGCGAGTCGGTAAGCTTCCTCCACCATGCTGTCTTAATGATTATGGCCCGAGTAAACGAGCGTATGGGGGGAAACATCAACACATGTCATAGCTGGTTATATTACTGTAAACTACGCTTACCAGCAGCGCTACAAATCACACTGACCTGCGACAACACAGTCTCAGAGAGAAGGGGCTTATTCTGTTGAAGTAAACTGCTGCACTGCTTTCATTAATGTTTTTAAGTCATATTTTATTCTGTTGTGGATCTTTCTTTGTAGGGAACACCAGGTGGCAGAGGAGAGCCAGGAGAGAAGGGCTTGCCGGTAAGAAAGTGGTTGGTGGTAGTTCACAGTTCACATGGTGACACAGGGCCTGGGCAGGAGAGTTTTACTTTTAGTTAAAAGATTGAACAAAATGTTTTAAGATTCCTTTGTTGAGCATTAAATATTTCTTCTGTGTCTGTCTAACCCTTATTTTTCTTTTACCTCTTTCTCATTTTACAAGAGAAATCTAAATGTAAGATATCTTTAACTTATGTCATCACGTATTCACTTTGCAATGCATTTAAGCTATTCTGTAAACTAAAGCTCAAGTCTAACCATGACCCACATCTCAGGTTATGGTTATGATCTTTTTACAATCACCATGTTTATGGCTGTGATTGGCCACAAAGTGGTGTTCATCTCTTTTTCTCTCAAGTCCATACTTTCCTCCATGTCGATAGTCAGAAAGTGTCTGTTTTACATTGTTGTTTCTGTTTGCGTATACGTGATTTTAGCTGTTGATCTGTCTGATTTGGTGTGTGGAATCTTTTCCGTGTTAATGTGTTTTTGTTTTTGTTGGTCCTCGGGGTGTGCTCTGGACTGCTGTCCCCTGTCACAACACTGTCCTATTGACCCTAAAGCTGTCTGACTCCCTCTGCAAGCTACTGTCCCCATGGCTACCTTTCACAGTCACCTTTTCAGCATCTGACTTTGGCATATACATAAAAATATACAAAATACAAGAAACATCGTCAATCTTGTAACAACACCATGCCCCAGCTCTGACTGAGTGAATTCATGTAGTGAAAATCCCTCTAGAAGCAAATTTGTTACCGTTTTCATTGGAATATCACTATTTCTTTGATTTTATGGAGTTCAAAATGTTTCAAAGAACCACGAAGCAAATGTGGGAAATGTATATGCCAAATCACTCCATATGTGTCAGCGGTGGGTCCTGTTGGGTTTAGACGTGTTGTGCTCTGATGTGAGTGGAGTGGATACAGCTATCCTATTTTATCCCACAATGCAACCTTGCATGATTTCCCCTCCAAGTACCACATAAACTTTCTTTCCTGGATGTGAAAATCTACAACTACAAAATGCATCTAATGAGTGAAATAACACAGGGTGGTTAAAAAAGAAATAAGGCAAAGTATCTAAATTGTACATTTTATTTGGGGATTCATTCTCTGATAACAGAGTCTCCAGCCATGCTGGTTTCTTTGTCAGACTGCAATGCTTTAATGTTCAAAAGGACAAGGTTGCATTGCCGATGTGAAAATGTTTACTGTCTCTGACATCATAGTTTAGCATCTGCTACACTACACAGACAATGCAGCTGTGGTTGATAATATCATTAGTTTTGACCTGAGGATGGTATAATCAAAAAGTCAGAATATCTCAATACTATTCATCCCAACATTTCATGACAAACCATACCAATATTTCAGCCTGAAGCAAAGTGATGGATCGAACCAACAAACTAAGCCACGTTGCCAACATTAAAATAACATTTAATCAGTTATTGTATGACTCAGAAACCTTGCCTTTTTTCTCCAAACACAAAGTATGTCCTTGGTTTGTCTTACTAATAAGGCATTTCACTCACCTGTGCACCAAAAGCTTCAGCTATTCTCTGCATGCCTTGATGCTTTCATCTGTCTCTGTCTGCTTTACTTCTCTTGTTCAACTCCTTTTGTTATTTCTCAAGGTACAACTCATGAAGCCATGGCCTCATCCTTTCTCAAAAGACAAACAAATTAGATTTCAGTGTAGATCTATACTGGCTTCATTTTATCAGACAACATTGGATAACTTTAGTGACCACAGCGTTAAGAATGAAAGCTGTGGTGCTGAAAATAATCGCCTGGCTTAAGTGCTACTCAACAAGAAGAATGCAGATGGCATGATCAAATCTAAATCCGGGGATAATGTAATCCAGCTGTGTTATGTCACCAACATGAGGCTGGTCTGTAACGTGCATGCCGATGTTGCCCAGCCCAGCATGGCAGAGACTGACCTCATATAGCAGCATGGCCAGAGAATGAGGGAGAAATACGGGGAACAGATATCTCTGAGAGTGCTGGGCAGATATGTGGACTGTTTTAACCTTCTAACTGCTGAATTGTATTGAGAGACAAAATGACTTGCATCTTGGCGAGCGGTTCTTTTGCTTGTGCTCTTTACCTTGACGGCTGTATCTATCTTCACAGGGGGACGGCATACATCAGATCAGAGAGGCGCTGAAGATCTTAGCCGAGAGGGTTTTAATCCTTGAGACTATGATCGGTATTCATGGTGAGTAGGAGGCCTGAGGCAGGGTCAGCTTTAGGCGGGGGTCAAAGGTGGTGGGGGCAAAAAACTGCCACCGTACCTCACTGCTGGGACAGGGAGTGGGAAGAGTTGCGAGCAGCCCCGGGACTCAGGCTGGTGTTTCCACCCCCTCACACAGTCCCCCCTGTCACTGCTCTCTGATAGGACATTAGCTTGCAGATGTTCCACGACTTGCAGGCAGACCTTGAGCTTCTGGCTCGCAGGGTGACGCTGCTGGAGGCTATCATCTGGCCAGGTAACGCTGAGACATCCTCACCCACAGCTCTGCCAGCCCTCACTGACCTTTTTGACAAGATCTAGAAAGTCTTGATTGAGTGTTAGAGGCATTACATTGACCACTTGTACCTGAACTGCTGAATGTTGATCTAGTCACTGAAAAGCAGATGTATTCTTCTGTATGAATTGTTTTGGTTGTAGCACAGATATGTTTTAATCCCTGAAAACCTATTTAAACACTCAAATGAGCTATTTCACTCTTTCTGTTCTTTGCTCTTCTTGCTGGTTGATGTCACAAACTTCCAAGCACCAATAAGGATTTAGCAACATTTTAATCTAAATCAAATGAAGTTTTACTTATTTGGTTGCTGATTTTGCCAGCACCATCAATCACATGTGATCAAACCATGCCCACACAGTCCTGCTGAAGCAGATTAGCTGAGTGTTAAACTCCTAATAAACTCAACTGAAATAAATAATACCTAAGTTTGTTTTTAATGTTGATTGTTGTTATTTAGTCATTCATTTGATTAAGAAAAACTAATATTTGAAATCAAGTTTTCAGGGGCTTTAATCGTTTGTATAATAACCGTGCTTTTTAGGTTAATGTGTATCGATGGATGTAAAGTGTGTTAGTCTAGCCAGTAGTGCTGCAATGATAAGTCAATAAACCAATTAGTCAAATGACAGAAACAAAACCGCAATTTTGCTAATCACTGAATTGTTAAGTAATTTATCCAAAAAAAATGTGAAGATTTGCTGCTTTGTGTCTTTGAAATTGAATACATTTTGGTGTTTAACTATTGCTGGTTGTCAACATCTTATAGACGAAACAACAAAATTATAGGAAACAATAAATACACAAATTGATAACAGTCGTTGCAGCCCTAATAGCCAGATGCACCTCCTTTACAGAAGAATCGAGCAAAGAAGGATTTGATAAATCCCTTGAACACTAGTTAGTTGATTAATCATTTTAATATAAAAACTTGGCAACTGTTGTCCAATCAAAATAAGAACCCACTCACGACGCCTCCAGGTTAGCAGCTACGTCAGAGTAGACTTGGATTAGGACTGCAGAGTGCACATGTCCTCACACACTGATGGACAGGGAGGCCCCTTTCCAACTGCTGTCTTTCTTCAACAGAGCCTGATCTAGGGTCTGGGGACGGACCGTTTGGCACAGCCTCCCCTAGTTTCTACAGAGATAAGCGAGCAGGTGCGCTTCCATATCGACTTGCTTCTCCTCTGTCCACCAACACCAAGGTTCGAGGGAAGTAGCCCCTTCCCGCTCACCCTGAGGATCACAGGCTGGGTTGACTCCCCATCCTATGGGTCTCATCGACCGTCATCAGATTTAGACTTTATCTGATGCCCTCTCTGGGCTTTACCGTCAGATTTAGGATGGGGACACCTCAGGGAAACTCCACTGATACTCCACAATACCCTCCTCCATCGGGAACCTGAGAACTAGTTTGACCCCAACCCATCACCATAACCAAACACTTATCTTTACCTAACACACACAACAGCTTTCTGTGTCTCGTGTCTTTGGCTCCAGAAGTCAGGCCTCAGAGTGAAGATGTTTAATGTTTGAAAAAAAATAAGAATATTCTGTGGTGCGTCTCGAGCTACAAAAAGTTCCGGAAAATAAGGGTAATTTAGAGTCATCAATGAAAGGAGAAATCAGATGTGAGAAAATAGACTGGAGTTGCATTTTTATAACTTACACGGTGTAACTGCAATCTGAAAAGATTCCACTATTTAAGTATATTGAGCATGTACAGTTTACAGGACACAAGTACACAAACAAACCTCTTCTAGTATTCGTTTTGTTATAATCATTTTGTTTAACTCAATTGTATGTAGTGCACTAAAAGATGAAGGCATACTCTAGCTAAAATATGTGTTGCTAACAGTAATTTGTAGTTTTCTGGTGTTATGTTGTATTCTGAAAACTAATTTTGAACATCTCTGCAATTAGCTGTCCATTTTAAGATCTTTAAAACACAGAAGAAATAGCAAAACTGTTAATGGAACTTGAACATATTTTTACCACTGTTGACGGCTTAAACTGTCCTGATGAAAAGACGTGATTGTTTTTTTCATCTTATATCAAACTTATTGTGAAACTATTTAAAATGTCTTGTTTTGTATGCTGCTGTGTAACCATTTTATATTTCATTCAACTTTTCGTTTCCTTGCAAATGTGTTATTGTGTAAAGATAATCCTGTCTAGATTGATGTAATAAAATAATGCCCCTTGTTTTTTTTAACATGTGTCTCTTTATTTGTGTTAACAACACAGCAGTATTCATGCTCCAGTGTGCATTTTATGTGCTGATAAAGAAAGTGTCTCCGAAGCAGTCAAGTTTGCGTCTGCACTTGATTTGAGTCACATTTGTGGTGAAAGAACAACTCAGTCTTTCTTCCTCCCATACATTTTGGAAATTAGCTCTACAAGTAGCCCACAGGGAAAATCTTAAAATAAAGCTCAGCAAAACCCAAGCATAATCTGAGTCCAGATTACGGCACAAGAGCAACCCCTGTTCCAGTCCACAGGAGTGGACTAGGTGCTCTGCGGCAGCAGAGGGCTCTTCCCTTTTGATACCACCACAGCCTGTTCTCCGATGCTGTCATCAATGAGCAGAGCAATGGCGCCATCTAGCTGTTTTGAGGCTGCTAACGCCACCACAGCTTTCTCTGTGGGGAATCCCATCTTCTCCAGCTGCTGGAGTCTGAGAGGAAACAAAGGTTTTTTAGCAAATAATTACTTGAAATCACATAAATAAAACTGTACTTAGTTAGGAATAAGGAGTTTTACAAAAAAATGCAACATGCTACACATAAAGATATTAAATATTAAGATATTCAATTTTACGAACCGCAGAGAGGAAACTGATGATTTGGGCACCTCCACTTTTGCATCAGGGTTGTCAGGAATATCCTGTAGTGAGGCCAGTATTCCTGCTTTTAGCATCTGGTCTTCCAGTACCTCGGCCTCAGACAGTGCAGCAGACTCTTTCATTATCCAGGCAGGCACTGGATCCACCCATGGGTGGTGGTTCGATTGAGCTGCAGGCATCATCTGAGAAAGGGATCTAGAGCTATGACAACAGATTAGGTTAAACATATGAAATCTGCCTCTGCATGCAGGTGGTGAATGTAAATATTCAGTGAGACTTTTGACGTAAACAAGATGAATCCCACCTCTGTGAGGTAATGCAGACGGGCAATCTCAACCTGGCAGAAGAGCGAACATACACCCAATCAGGAAGGAAGTCCAAGACCCCGGCCTCCTCCAGCTCCTGTAACATCCCAATGAAGGACTGCTGATCTGAGCGGTACATTAGTGTTAAAAAAAAAGAAGTCCAAATTGATTTGGCGAGGGAGGGGCCGGCACATTTCAAATCAAACACCTTTACTATGGGTCATCACAAGTTTACATTTAGATCACAAAGCCTGAGATAAAACATACACAAAAGGGTGTCCATGAATAAAAATATTCGGAAAGTTATTAGTCATGGTTAACTACAGTAAAAAAAAAAAAGGAAAAGTATTACCAAAATGGTGTTCTCAATCCCTTTGGCTAGGGATTACATGATGTCAATTTCTATGTAATAAAATAAAAAGTCCTACAAGTTCAACACAACAAACAGGACAGGGAGACAGATGTCAATACAGCACAGTGTTGTTTGTTTGTTGGGAGAAAATATTTGAGTAGAAATGAAATGACAGGAAAGGATACAGTTGTGTCCGATGAATATTGTGCAGAAGTGGAGCAGGGCCGGTGTTCCGGGCAGCAGCAGCAGCCCGATCAGCAGAAGAAGCCAGGGGAGAAACCAGACTGGCAAACACCTCAGCAGCCTCCTCTGTGCCACCTGACGACACTGCGCTGCAAACAGAGCCAGCTGGATGGCAGAGTAACCACAGATCCGACTCGCATCACCCCCACCGACAAAGATCACCAGGGTGTAAAGGAGAGGTAATATGGCCATCGTCAGGATGGAGAGGGCGAGAAAGGCGACTGTCCCCCAGCGTCGCTCCTGACACGGTCCAGCCAACAGCAGGAGGGCCACGCTGACCAGCAGAGAGGGCACGTCGTCGTGACTGAAGGCGTACAGGAACACATCTGAGGGGAGGGGGGCATGAGACAAGCCTGCGTTACATGCGTTGGTTGGGTCACTGAAGTATGAGAGCCGTGAAATACACAGGTACCTCTGAGCCTTGGGAAGTCTCCACCTGGACCGACGGTGAGACTTGCCTGGATGCCCCCAGCATACACCAGGAGCGAGAGTGTTGTCAATAAAGATGTCCCCAGACAGAATCCAGGGCGATCCGATCCAAACCAAAACCATGCTGGCAATATACGATTGAGCATTGTTTACGATGGTTTGTAGTTTCTCCACTTACTTGTACTTTAGTGGGATAATTCTGGCAAACAACAACAAGCTATAGCACCCTCCATATTTTAACTTGTCAACGCATCTCTGCCACAGTATGTACAATAGGCCTGTGGGTGTAACATAACTATTTCCTCAATGCATTAGTAATAAATGTCCTTAGATAACAACATTTCATTTTGAGGTCTAAACTGTGGTCTTCTTCTTCTTCTTCTTCTTCTTCTTCTTCGTTTTTACTGGGCCAACCCAAGTTGGGCGCATTGCTGCCACCTGCTGGACAAGCTGCCACACGTTTGCATAGGAAACAGCCACATTCACACTGCAAGGCCTGTCTTGTGAATCATACAACAAAGTGGTGAAACGATAATGAATTGCCAACAATTTAGATAATCGATTCAGCTTGTATGTCCTTTATTTTTTTTTTAAAAGACAAAATTCTCTGAATCCAGCTTCTTTAAAGTGAGGATTTTCTGATTTTCTCTGAATTACGTGATAATAAATTGAATATCTTTGGTCGTTGGTCAGACAAAACAAGACATTTGAAGATGTCACTATAGGCTTCTGGTACTTTTGCCATTTTTGGAAGAAGTATTCAGACAGAATAATTTAAAGTATTAATAGATACACCACAAGTTAAAATGTTGCATTAAAAATGTTGTCAAACTATTTCACAAAGTGAGTTTAACCTTTGGTAGTTCAGTCCAGTGGTTCCCAAGTTAGAGGTCGACGGGTTTAATGATTGCTACACCTTTTTTTTTTTTTTAATGTGCCTAATGTTTTATTTAAAAAGAAGAGGGACATCATGTTCACATTAGATCACATTAGATCGCAAAGATGTAGTGAACCTTTGGTTGAACCTTTTACCATAATTATAAACGTTTCACTCTCCTTCCACTCTCCTCCTACTATAATATATAGTATAGTATATAGTATCCAGAATTCGATTGACCAGAGTTCAGCTGAAAAAACAAAGAAAAAAAATCATAATTTAGTATTTGCATTAATTTGCATTAATAAGAAGACATGAAACATATTGATCATTATAACCATAATTCCCTCTTTAACTTGTGTAAGCAAGACTATACTATATCGTATAGCATAGTATAGTAAGTTGGTTGTAGGTTGTTTTTTAAATGAAACGTGAAAGCGATTATTCAACGGACCCGTCGCTGTTCCCGCGATGTTTCGTATTTATCGCGAGATTTGTTTCCTGCAAAGAGAATTACATTTCTCCAGCAGCCAGACTCGTCCAGTCGTCTTCTACAGGCACACTAAAATGGCGTCGGCTCCGGGTGAGTAGAGAATTTTGAAATTGTATCCATATTGTGATGAATATCTGTGATTTAACTTAAGCAATTGGGTGGTTTGGTTTATTTTAAAAGAGATTGTGCCGATATAATCTATTTGTCTGATTGTAAGTTCAAATATCGTTTCGCGTTACTCGCGCTAACGTTCGACACAAGGCCTTGTCCTGTTGTTTTTTGAGGAGATTTCCTTTTGATAGATAATGGACACCAGATTAACAAAATTATCAAAATGTTTATTTCGCGTGCTTAATCCTACATGTCGTTGTGCTCGTTGAAGCGCCGCCTGCTCGGTGAAAGGTTTAACCTACATCGGCGAAGCTAAATGGCGACCTAACAACAGTTCACTAGCGTGCTGCTAGCATTAGCATCGCTGCTCGCGCCAATACCGTTTTCTTCGAAGGCTCAGTTGTTGGCTAACACACGTGTAACTTTCCTTTAGCAGATTACAGCACCTACAGTCAGACCACTGCGCAGCAAGGGTAAGAGCCTAATCAAGTGATTGAATACAATGCTTGTATATGTCTGAGTGTGCAATGCTCGTTGAATGGGTTTATGACTACACGGTGTTACTGTTGGAAGTAGGTTGTAAAACTTCCATTTGTGTTTTTACAGGTATGCTGCTTATGCTGCCCAGCCCGCACAAACCTATGGGCAGTCTGCACAGGTGAGATTTACGTCAACATGGAAGGAAAAGCAACCGTTATGATTGGAATAGTCGAGGTTATCGTTTTAACTTAATGGTTTATGTACATTTTAAAGATTGAATTTGTTCATTTAATTGTATGAATACGAGCTACAACACATCTTGCTTACACCAGTTGAAGAGGAAGCAGTATGGGTATAATGATCAATATGTTTCATATCAAATAAGGTAATCCGTTAGTCCCCGCAGTGTGGAAATTGCATGATTAGTCCAAATTGATGTTTATTCTACCGAGCAACTAAATCATGATTTTTGTTTTTCAGCAGAGCTATGGTCAACAGAGTTATGGCGCATATGCCCAACCTGCCGCTGCTGATGGAACTTACACTCAGACAACACCTGCTGCTGGAGGCTACACTCAGCAGCAGCAGCAGCAGCAGCAACAGTACGGATCCTCGTATGCCCAGCCAGCAGCAGGTTGGTTATTAAACAGGAGCGTTGACCAATTGTATGGAGTTCTGCTTGGAACTACATGCTTTGGGTGGGATAAGACCAAATTTAGCCAAAAGAAAATTTGGTTGTGTTGGTTTTAAACATGCATAGTGCATGCAATACTATTTGTACAATGTCCTTTTGCAATCAGATACAATTGTCTTTTAATCTGGCTACCCAAATCAGAAAATTAAATTATTGTATATCTCGGCAATGCAAATCTGATGTTCAATGGAAAATGCATACAAACATTGCCTTTTTTAAAGATTGGAATTGCAGCCTAGAGTGTTTGTTTGAAAGACGACCCTTCAAGTATAATTAATTGTCATTTCAGAATTTCCCTCAATTTTTTGCTTTATGATTGTCGCACCAATAACACTTTTTAAAATATATTTATTTCCCCTCAGCCGGTTATCCTGCTGCCCAGTCAACCACTAACACCTACTCCCAGTCAACCCAGAGTTACGGAGCCAGTGGTTATGACAGCACTCCGGCTGCTGCTGCTCCAGCCGCCTCCCAATCTTATGGCTCTCAACCAGGGTATACTGCCCAGTCGGCCTACCCTGGTTATGGCCAGCAGGCTGCTCCCACTGCACCACAGAGGTATGTACCCCTCCGCTTGAAGCCAAATAAGTGAATTCAACAAGGATATGCTCATTTCACTCTGCTCTGTCTTTGTTTGACAGTTACAACACTAGCAGCCAGCCAGCCAGTTACAGCCAAAGTAGCTACTCCCAGCCAGCAGCTTATGGTCAGCAACAATCTGGCTACCAGGCCCAGCAGGCTAGCTACGGTCAGCAGCCGGGTTACCAACAGCAGACCCAGCAGCCGCAAACGGCTCCTCCTGCTTACCCTCCCCAGGCTTCTGGTTCCTATGGTCAGCCGCCAGCCAGCCAGTACAGCCAGCAAGGTGGACCTCCTAGTTACAACCAGTCCAGCCATTACAGTAAGTTTGCTCAACCTCGCAGAATAGCTGCTTCTAATCTTAATTGATACACTTTGTCTTAATGTCACTGTAAACGTACACTGATGGATTTTTGCTCCTGTTATGTAGATAATTACAGGCAGGATGGCCAGAGTGGAGGTTCTGGTTACTCTGGCTCTGAGTCTTCAAGGTACGCAGGGTCAGGGGACAGCAGGGGCCCTGGCAGGGATGGCTTTGATCGTGGTGGAATGATGCACCGTGGCCGTGGAGGCATGGGCCGTGGAGGCATGGGGTAAGTGTCTCTCCTTACCACTCAACCTCACATGTATTTTAACTTTACAGGTCCTGTGGCCACTTGGGGCAGGGCTGAGACTAGGGTCATCGGAAACAGTTGGAGTAATTCATAGTAACATTTCAGTAATTGCGGCAACTTTTTTTCTCATTATTATGAGATGGTCTTGATTTTTAAGCACTTAATGCTGATAAGTTGTGAGTTTCCCCTATAAAGCCTGAGGCTTGTAATGGAAGATGTAGTCAATGCCAACGTTGGCATCAATTGTAGCAATTCTCATCCCGTTTCTCTCAGCCCTGCCTCTAATTTTGCCAAAGGTAAGATTTTTATTTTTATATATTAAAGTTGATTTTGAACAGAGCTTTGCAGAAACATTTAGGTTAAACAGCTTAAATTCTAGAACATTTGATTATCAGTCATATCAAAGTTTTAGGATAACTCAGAAATTACTTCATGTTTGGTCAGGTAATGTGATAGAATCTTATTGCGATAATATCTTGCACACATATTCTCAAATAAGGTTTCCCTAAGGAGAGTTCAAACACGCATGGTCAACAGCACCCTTTAAACCACTTTCCCACTTTGGTGCATAATTTGTGGCATACTTACAAATACTAGAATGCAATTAGCGGTTGTCTAAATCATGCAGATTTCTTCCCCCAATAATTGTGATGCTTGAAATACCTAAAATGATACTAAAATATAGTGTCCTGCAAGACCGTACAACATAATCTTTTTAAATAGACACGGGTCTCATGCAGTAAATTCTGCTGCATTTCAAAAACTAATTTTCAAGTGCTATATTTGGGTCAATATATTTCCTCTTGTTGCCGTTTTTTCACCCCTTTTACTTGTGGATACATTCAATGGTGTGATCAGTTTATGGTTGGGTTTTTACGAGCCTGTCGCTGGCAATAAGTATTTGTCTTCTTTCGACTGTCCCGATGAAATTAAAGTTGCACTGCGCAAATGGCAGTCAAATATGCCAATGTACTGCCAGCTCTTAGTAATATATTGCATCAACTACGAGAGACAAAAAACATTTAACTACTTTCACTCAAGTTTCTGAGTACATTTTCAGCTCGTAGCACACATTGGTCATAAAAGATAATAATCATCACTTTAATCTTTTAAAAACTTGATTACCAAAGTCTCAATATCCATCCAAGCTTTAAAAAAAGACAAATGAACTGGTAAATGTGTTTTGGTCAAAATATTGAGAGCACGTAATATAAAAATCCAGCAAAAATGTTCTGCCGCACCCACTGTTATTTGCCAGACATGTACTGGCAGTGTTTTGTGGTGTCACACCGTGACATATAGTTGGAGGGAGAAAAACAAGTAGTGATATAAGACATGGGGAAACACAGTATATTTGGTCATCATAACCATATTTTAGAGGTGCTCTGGGAATTGTCTTAGTGGAGCTGCATTCAGTCAATGGGTTTTGGTCTAGTGGGCTCCAGTCTAATCTCAGCCTTACTACAATAACTGGTGTTCAGGTGTAATATACTTTTTTTTTTTTTTAATTGTGTGTATCCCTCCTGATAGTGGAACTCTAACTCAATTGAGCAGGTCTGTGACACATTTAATCTGGTACCCTCATTGAAATGCCATATCAACTTTGCTCCTGGTGCATCTTTGACATTTGAGCAGTTTGTCCCATGTCGATGCTCATAATTTTCTATACTCTGTAGACAGACATGGTTTGACCCAACCCCAAATCAGTTGAACTGAGATAGGATGCCCTGAATAGGATTTTGAAGGGTTACCAAGAGACGGGCCCGGGGGCGTGGCAGAGGTTGTACGGTACATTGTTTTGGTTTAGATTGGTTATCACGGCTGTTGAACTAAAATCTGAAAAATAATATTTTTGAATTGCCAATATAGATCTTTGACATGACAGGTTTTCATTCTTAGGATCTGGTTTTGGGAAAGAGACGTTTCCCCCCAGCATTCTTGAACATTCAGTTTTGGGTCTGGAAGGGTATGTTCTTTTCTGGTACACCAATCTAAACTCTTTTATTATAATAATAGTTCTTTATGACTTCTTTCTTCTGGTTTTGGTGCAGCTAATACACATACATACACACAAACAGTTTTTAGGCATAGCTTTTTATGATACAACACTCTAATCAAGCTAGTGTAGTGTTACTAAAGTAGAGGTAAATGAGAAAGCATTTACAAATTGCATAAATAGGAATACAACCCTAACTAAATGAATAAATTGAGACAACGTAAATCTTTTATAGTTATTTTAATTTTAGATTTGCACAGGTATATTTGTGTGTTCTGGGGGGAAGTGGGCACATCATGTCATTTTGAAATGTTTGAAATTGTTTTTGTGGTTTGGAATACAAATGTTTGATCACATTCTTTTGATCACTTTTTAACATGCTTTGTCACATTTATACCGTGCAGGTAACAGTGAGAGCCATTTAAACCCATCTATTCTCTAAAATGTATCTGTACTCGGTGCAGAGCCGCCAGCTTAAGCAGCAGGAGGGAGCTAAAACAAAGAGTCGGGGTCTGCCTTTTTTCAACAACTGAGGATGGTGGTTTTATAAGCATGATGGATATATTAATTAACATGAAAGTCTTTGTATTTGATTTAACGTAACCCTGGTAAACACTGTAAACAATATATTTTTTGGTGTTTTGTCATAAGAAATTGTATAATTGTTTATTTTTTTACCTGGTGAATGTGATCACCACTGAATGTCAAATTTCAGATGCATTGTTTATTTTTTACAATTGTACAAATCTGCAGCAGCTGTAACCTTTTGTTAGAAAGAAGAAGAAAGTATTTGGGTGCTGGCTTGTTTCTAGTTACAGCTATGCCATCAATGCATCTGAAATATTTTACCAGTGTACAAATGTTTGGGTTTTGTCACATTTTCAAAGGCTGTGAAGATATGTTATTCGTTAATATAATTTTGCAGAACTGTATCCGCTACTCAAAACTGTCACTGAAGTTGTACTCGGCTAGCTAAGGAATGGCACATAGTTAATACTTTCATCCCCTCAAGTCGATTGTGTTTTTATAATTTGGGGGATTTTCTTAGTTGCTGTTGGGCTAGTTAGAATGTTTTGATTACTCCCTCAATCAAGCCACTTTGCTCGAGCCATGGAAGTGGCTGTAAAAGGGAAGTCGCCTTCATATCTCCATTTATTCCCCCATAGCAGCGCTGGAGAACGAGGTGGCTTCAGTAAGCCTGGTGGTAAGTTAACGCGTATTACACTGGTTAGTCCTTTCAAAGCCTTAAACTTTTTAAGCAAATATGCTTCGAGTATTGATGTGTCTTACATTGTGGTATGCAAAATTTATTTACATGTACATATATGAAAATATTGGATTTTTATTTTTTTTTTCAATGCCTGAGACAATTTTCTCTGGTGTACTTGGTATAATTCAGTCACTGCTTATGGTTTGACAATGAGTTTTTGACAGGTTAAAGACAAATTTCCACTCAAATGTGTGTTACTGCTTTTTATCAAATCTCGAGCCGAATTCCAGGGTTTTTTTGAGGATTTCTTACTGGTCTTTGAGGCTTTTCAAACGACACACAGTTATTTGCCAAAGGGTCTGAGGTGTTCTATTTTCAATTCAATATATCACTCGTGGGGAATGTGGTGTACCATAAGGTGCCATTTTCAACTTCCCAATGTGGCCGGCAGCATCTATAAGGGAGTGTCTGGGTTATCTTTTGTAGTACTCTTCAGGTGTTGTACACTGAACTTTGGTTTCACGCACTGACTTTTCTCAATCTGTTTCCCCTTCAAATGATGGACTACAGGACCAATGAACAGTGACGAGCGTGAAATGGGTGAGTAGTCATTTTATACGACACCCTATAACTTAGGGCTGTGCGGTATACGGTTTGAACCGTATACCGGTTTCAGATTTCCATACGGTATGAATTTTTCATATACCGTCATACCGGTGGTTACACGTAACAACTGTTGGTGCGCTATGTGCCGTCAGCGATGACTGAACCCAGTTACACTGACAGGTAAGTAGCTCCACTGCGCTCCCAGTATTAAACTGTAAAAAGTCAATGTTGCTGCCTGCTGTCTAGTTGACTGTTGACAATGTCTAGTTGACTGGTGCTGTTAATGGAATCAATGTGTTTACTTGTTTAAAAATATTTATACCGTGATATGAATTTTTGGCCATACCGCCCAGCCCTACTATAACTCCCTCCCTATGCAGAATACTTTTCCTGAAGTATAAGGAAGATTGTTTTACTGTGCATTTACAGTTTTTGTGTGTATTGGTTGCAGGACGACCTGAAGAGCAGGATGACTCTGAGAACAGCACAATCTACATCACAGGACTGACTGAGAAGGCTACCCTGGAGGAAATGGCTGAATTCTTTAAACATGTTGGCCCGATCAGGGTAAAAATAGCTCTTCACTTAAAATGTTCTCGTACGCATAACTAATGTTGGAACTAAATGTACGTTATTTTCTCTGTGTAGATTAACCGCAGACTTGGCCAGCCTGCCATTAACATATACACAGACAAGGACTCCGGAAAGCCCAAGGGAGATGCCACCCTTTCCTACGAGGAGCCAATCTGTGCAAAAGCAGCTGTGGAGCATTTTGATGGTGCATTTTATTGGCTGTGCACATCAGACCTGAACAGAATACCTAATACATGACTCCAAACTGAAAATATTCCCTCAAGTAATATAACCTTGTGAATTGTTTTTATCTTTAATTGTAGGAAAGGAGTTCCAAAGTCGAAGGCTGAAGGTGTCGATGGCACGGCGCAAGCCCATGATGGGTGGAATGAGGGGCGGCATGCCCATGAGAGATGGTATGATGGGTCGTGGAGGTAAATTCAGCAGGATTTGTTTCTGTTGGGCTTGCTTCAGATGACAAACTTGCAGAAACGGTTAAACGGTTGTCTGGCACTCAACAGAAATAATGTATAAAAACGATGGCAATATGCTCGTTATTAAACAATATGTTCTCTTTCTCATCAGGTATGATGGGCCGTGGAGGAGAACGTGGAGGGTTCCCCCCACGTGGTGGTCCTCGTGGTATGAGCAGAGGTGGACCCACAGGAGGCAACATGCAGCAGAGAGCTGGGGACTGGGAGTGTCCAAACCCGTATGTATTACTTCATAGTGTAGTGTCTATTTTTGGGAGCTTTTTTTGGTACCAAAGATTGGTTTATAGTGTGTTTTAATGGTCTGTGTCCACAGGGGTTGTGGCAACCAGAACTTTGCCTGGAGGATGGAGTGTAACCAGTGCAAAGCACCCAAACCAGAAGGGTTAGGCGGTGGCGGCCCTCCTTTCCCCCCTGGTGGAGGTGATAGAGGCAGAGGTGGAATGGGAATGCGTGGAGGCAGAGGCATGGACCGTGGTGGGCCAGCGGGAGGTGGAGGCCCAGGCGGTCCTGGAGGTTTCCGTGGAGGTTGGGGAGACCGTGGTGGCTTCAGAGGACGCGGTGGAATGGATAGGGGGGGTTTCCGTGGAGCCGGGCGTGGAGGACCACCCATGGACCGCATGGGTGGCAGAGGTGGAAGAGGAATGGGCCCACCAGGTGGAAAGATGGATATGAGGTAGGATCAAGACTCACCGTAATGTTTTTTTGCTTTTTCTTGGCGAAAAAATTCCAAGACCATAATGTAAGCCAATTACAAAAGTAGATAAATGACCAGAATTTCGTGTCAAAACCTGACGCTGCAAACATGTAACTGACTACTTTTCTGTTCTTTCTGTCATCAGAGACCATCGCCAGGAACGCAGAGAGCGACCCTATTGAAGAACTCGTTGATTATTCCTCTTGTGGAATTTGATTTTTAAGAAGATCATTTTTAATTTATGATTCCATATTTCAATGGTTATAGAGCTGCTTTCAAACATCCTGTGCAGTTTCATTCAACTCCAGTTTCCTTTTTTTTCATTTAGTCTACCATGTTTATTCCACATCTTGTATTGTGCATGTTTTTTTGTTTTTTTAAATGTGCTGATTAGATTTGACATTGTTGTAAAATGGTTAATCTTTTTTTCATTTGTTACCATAATTGCTTCCCTTTTCCCATGACTAGCAATTGTTTGATGACAAAATTGGAAAATAAAATTTTACTGATTTGATGTTTTTGAGTTTTAATAATCTTTACAAAATAGTCATGCAGGGAAATGAACAGATTTATGAATAGTCTCTTTGAAATTCACGATCTGTAGACATTGTGAAAGCAGTCTTGTACGTAAGACTTAGTCAATGCTTCTACCACAGATGATTTAGATTTGTTAATCATATATATCATATTCCTCTGTGGTAGCTTTCAGAAATGTAGGACAACTTTATTATGGGTGTCTCAAGAATAAAAACAGTTACAGACTTACTTATATTGAAGAACCTGAGAAATAATTTCACTTTGTCATATTCTGAAGAGCACTTCAGGGTAATAGGAATCAGCGATCTGACATTTAAGACTCAAAGTAATGCAGCATTTTATTGTTTTATTCTACTGTACATTGCTTGTCTGTAGATGGCACACCTCTGCAGGTCTACATTGCTGCTGCTGTTACTTTGGTTGCCAATAGCTGGAGCAGTTTGAACTGAAACTAAGTGCTGTAGTTCTGACATAAATGGTCCTGTCTGGCTCTGGTGATTTGCATTAATGATGCCATCTTGATTATGCAAAACAACAATGACATACAGTTTCAAGTGTTTTCTCATGACTTAAATGTACTTTTACCTGTAAGATTTTGTCTCAACCAAAATAGTAACTTGTTTTCTGCTTTCCATGACTTGATGCTCCAATACACAGCAATATTATAAACTGACGTCACCAAGACACAATGAGCTGATTTTAGCGCTGGTATAAAATCTAAACCAGAGAAAAATACCGTAAACAACTTTACTTTCTTACTAATCTTTTTTTGTTTTTTTATGTCGTATTCTAACTGCATTTAGGCTTTGACCTCATTGCTGCTCTTTTTATTAGTGTTCTCCAAAAGGCAATCGAGTTGAATCATCGGTTGTTATTAATCACAGATGTGTCTTTGGTACATTTAATTTTGTACATCTGGTCGACATATGGACATCAAAACCATCTTCCTGCCATGTTTTCTTTTCATACACCTACTGGGTTACCCCTAGATAGCCTTACCTGTAGGATTCTGACTAAATATTGTGTTGAGAGTAGGTTGCATCCTTTGCAGTATCTTCTATTTCTTAGTGACCAAACAACTTTTTCTTGTTAACAGCGTTGTACAGTAGAAGCTGTCTCACTTCACAATGTTATTGAGGTGCCGTAATTGAGGCTTGTGTCTTTTTTTAATTTTATTTACAGCCCTCTGAATGATCCTACAGCTGACATCTTAAAATACTTACTGTGGGCGGTTGTTCGTGTGGATTAATAGAGTGCTGGATTCTCTCTTTCTTTTTTCTTTTCTTTTCTTCACCGACAGAAAAGCTGATTCATCCAGGCCCAGAAAATGATCTCATCAACCCCCACCTTCTCTCTCTCTCTCTCTCTCTCTCTCTCTCTCTCACTTCCACCCCCTCCTTTCCTTTTTTACTCTCTCCCTCTCTTTCTTAAACAGACACATCCCTCTTTTTAAATTCAAACAATCACACATGAGAGTATAAGAGCTGCTCCAATAGATTGTCAGAGGGGAAATGAGGCGGTGGAAAAGACTTTGAAACGCCCAGTCAGAAGTTCTTGAGGACACAAATTCCAGATATATTTATATACAATTGAAGAGTTAAACTTATAGATGAAAAATACGCGGTTCTGTGCATCTCAACAAATTTCAGAATAAGCTTTCAGCAGTATTGTGAAACATTAGAAACTTTAGCAGAGTTTGTCTTGAAAGACTCCTCAGGATCCAAAGCCGTTTCTAATCATGTGCTTGGAATTCTGGCTGTGAGGCTTTACCCATTTCTTTACACTTCTTTACAGCCCCGAGCCAGTTTCCATGATGTTTTTCTAAATCTTAACTTGCCATTAAAACCTGAAAACCAGGTCTGCCCACCAAAGTGTGACCCATAGTTTCAAACCGTACCTTGAGCTGTAAAACCATTCGTCCTCCACAATATCAAGAATGGGCCGTCTGGTCTTGAATTCTCATTCCGGCCATTGGTATTTTTTAGATGATAGAGAAGAACTAGAGAAATCAGACGTTTTCTTCCTGAGTTAATGCAACACTGAAGTAGCACCTTGTTATCTTGTGCAATGTGTGACATTTTCGGACAAGTACACAGAAGATCATGTGCTATTGAACTGGCTCCTTTGTCTCTGTTTGACTAGACTGTTTAACACGATCCATCTACTGCATATCTCTCTTGATCATTTCCAGTCTCGTGCTGTTCCAGGGTTTACCTGCTTTCTCCAGTTGGGATGTCTTTAACTTGTGCAGTGCCTCCTTCAAACCTTTGGGACAGTCATTACAAAACATGAGGTTTAGACAAGGTTGTTAAAGGTTAACTAACACATCACATGCTATGCTCATCGATCTGATTATACTGAATTAATTGTGCTTGACAGAGTGGGCGTCTTGTGATGCTGAGATGTTAGCTGTGTTGACCTTTAGGCTATTTGGTAACCAGACCAAACAGAGCCTTCATTATTAAGAGACTATATTGTTAGAAGCCTGATGATGTGGTAAGCAAATGAAAACACATACCAAGTCATTCCTCATTTGTTATTAGAGTAGAACAGTTTTAACATTTTGTGCAAACCAATGCAACACCATCATGAAATGAAATGAACGAAACATGAGCAATACATAGCCTATCCCTGATAGTATTTGACAGTACTTACAAATACAGAAGCACAGTTTTTTATTTTTATTTTTTTTATTTTGCAGGGACAATGCACACTAATCAACAGTAACACTGTAAGTGAGCCTAGAGTTATCCAGAGAGGCTAATTTTCATCTGCTGTCCCTGGCCAGATGTTTTGATGGCAGCCTGAAATTACAAAATTTCCAATAACATAATGCAACTAAGATTCGTCGATAGACAGTAACGTGTAGACAAAACTAATTCAGATCAAAGCAAAAATAAAAGGGTACCTACGGTATAAGCACACATAAAACACATCAGCACTAAACAAGACAAATGCACAAATAAGCAGGCAGGACAGACAGTACATTAATGCGTGCACACCTGATGTGCAACAAGCCCTTCCTTAAGGCTATGTTTGAATGTTTTTCTCCATTACATTTATTTGGCAGCTGTAATTAATGTTCAGGCTACTTTTTCTAGATCAAATAACGGTGAAAATACGCATTGTTATTGATTAATCCGAGCAGCCTGAACGTGTGTTTTATTAAGGAGTGCACACGCGGAGAGTTGGTGATCATGGGGTTAAGTTTCCCTCCTCCGCTGATCCCTCATAATGGGATGTGCCACAGAGTCGCTCTGCCGGTCTAAGCTACAGCAGGTCAACATATTCCGCGCAAGAGGCGGGCCTATGTGCGGGGAAGATGCGCTGCGGACGCGGTGCCGCGCAGTGGTCGTGATTTCATCGATGAGGAGCCTCGGACACACACACACACACACACAAACACACGCACACACACATACGCACACACATACGCACAGGCATGGTGACACGTGGATGCTTGCGGGTGAGAGGACCCGCCGCCCGCCGCCTGGATTAACGGCCCGCTCTCCTTTTCACGTCGGGACCCGGCGATGCGCCGTTCAGAGGAAACGCGTTTCGCAGAGACATCCGGAAAACGCATCCATGCGCCACGGCTAGACCTCATCCCGACATGCCTCTGACAACACAAAGCCTGGTTTCAAGGAGCATCCGCAAGAAAACCACACGCGCAAATCGGCATGGGTGCGTCAACTCGGTTATTTCGCTTCATTTTGCGGGCGAGGCTTTGGAGCGCAGTTGTGCAATGAGGCAATCGGGAATCATCAAGTAAGACTTTATCGATAGGCGACATAACTCGACAAATATGGCTGATCAGAGCAACATCCAGTCATCCGCCTCCAAGAGTATCCGGCCTTTTAAATCCAGCGAAGAATACCTGTACGCCATGAAGGAGGACCTGGCGGAATGGCTGAATACCCTGTACGATCTAGAAGTCACCGCGGACACCTTCATGGACGGGCTGGGGACGGGCTGCGCCCTGTGTCGGCACGCCAACAACGTGAACCGCGCCGCGCAGGACTTCCAGCTGGAGTACCCGGAGGCGGCGCAGTCCATGAAGGTGCCATCGAAAGACGTCGTCTTCCAGTCACGCAACGTTGTCACCGGCTCGTTCGTGGCGCGGGATAATGTGTCCAATTTCATCAGCTGGTGCCGGCAGGAGCTCTGGATCAAGGACGTGCTCATGTTTGAGACCAACGACTTGGTGGAGAGATGCAACGAGAAGAACTTTGTGCTGTGCCTCCTTGAGGTCGCGCGACGCGGCTCCAAGTTTGGCATGTTGGCCCCTATGTTGATCCAGCTGGAGGAGGAGATCGAGGAGGAGATCCGGGACCAGGAGAGCCTGCGGAGCGATGCAGGGGAGCCGGTTGAGCAGAGCCCGTCCAGCAGGTGCTTCAGTCGGAAGGAGAGCAGTCACAGT
The DNA here is from genome assembly GCF_910589615.1 of Taurulus bubalis. Classification (NCBI taxonomy): domain Eukaryota; kingdom Metazoa; phylum Chordata; class Actinopteri; order Perciformes; family Cottidae; genus Taurulus; species Taurulus bubalis. Next base: position 10,154,866 of record NC_136596.1, on the reverse strand, counting down.
GTGGAGGATGAAGAGGATGAAGAGGAGGATGAACCGGATCCAGAGCCGTTCGTCTGGCCGCAGAAGAGAGTTTTATGTGACATGCGAAATCTGGATGAATTGGTGAGTTGAATAGATTGGAAAAAACAACAACAGCAGCAATCCTCTGTCTATTAGTGATCTGATTATTAAAAATCCTAAATAAGCAGTTGGCTCCATAACATGAGTCACAACTGCATCATGATTCATGCTCATTGTCATAGAGTAATGATCTTGCGGCTCAAATTTCCCATAATGGAATCCTCACTGCTTATGACACTGTGTGACATACAGATATATCTCTTACGGGCTTCTCACTCACAGGATCAGAAGGGAATAGCGTCCAGGGTTGTTTGTGTGGTGCTAAACAGTATGACGCAGCTGATAGAAGACCAATCTCTCCCACAGTAAAACACCCAAAGGTGTCAAAAGTCAAGCACCATCTCTGAAAATATCATATCAGTGCTATGAAGAAGGCAGGAGCCTCATACCTTCCATGCGGTGTGAGTGTGTGCCTGCATCTTAACTTTGTTTTAGACCGTGCTGTTAAATTCCTGCGCACCTGTAGGCTCAGTGTGTACTTTACACCCACATTCTTGCTTTCTCTAAAAGGCCACAGGTCAACTCTGTGACATTTCACCTGCATTCTTGTCAAAATGTCAGCTCTATCTCGACAGTGTTGACGTTGAGCTTCAGCCTCTTTTCATTTAGCTTGTCGATCAGGAATAATTAATAAAATACCCTGCAGATGATGATGATTCTGCTTCTTCAGCTCCTCTCCCAACACAACTAAAAAAACTCCCTTTTCACAGTTTGGTTCTAACACGTTTCCTGCGTTCAAACCATCGACTCTTGTCACTTGTCCGGTTGACCTCGCTGACCTTTGTGAGGGCCTGCATGACACGAGCACATTAGAGAGGCAAAGGTCTCGTTGGGGGCAAAGCTAATGAGCAGGCAGACAGAACAGCAGGAGCATGAGCATGGGTTGTGTGTGTGTGTGTGTGTGTGTGTGTGTGTGTGTGTGTGTGTGTGTGTGTGTGTGTGTGTGTGTGTGTGTGTGTGTGTGTGTGTGTGTGTGTGAAGGGGGGGTGGTGGATTGATATTTTAATGTTGATGAAGAGAACAATGTCTGTCTTTGGCCCCAAAGATGTGAGGGAGGAGGGGAGACAGTCACACTCATGCTGGTCAGGCAGCCGAGCAGAGCGGCTCCAGTGTGACCTCCGCAGACAGAAATAGGAGAGCATGTGGAGGAGGACGTTCAGACTCTCTGAATCTGCAAACTCTCACTCATATGACTGAGGATTAAACAAGCCGCCTGTATTTTCGGGACAAAGCTACAGAGCGTATGCCTCTCTCCCTGTCCGACATCCGCACTGACCCGTCCCTCAGCAGTCGCAGAGTGACCAACAGACACATTTGACTGATTCGAGAAGTGGCATTCCTAGTCATCACGTGTCTGGTGGATCAAATCTCCACCTCCCTGTCAACTGTAGAAAATTGCATGCATGTAGGCTGTGCAGAACAACCCACATCAGCAACATGAGGCTCTTCAAACGAGAAACCACCGCGGTTCAAAGATGAGAGGCTGCAATATTAAAATAGTACCAGTGCACCATAGTACCAACACATCTTTTCTAATGGCTTCAGCATTTCTCTTTTTGAGGCCCAGACATATATCCACTAGATACCTCTTCATGTTCTGGACTGTAGTTTGTTTTTGAACGTTGAATGTTTCTTTAAATACAGTCATTTGATCAATATCTGCCAGCCACTCAGTTCCTGCTGCAAGATATTAGACCTCCCTGTCTTCCGTCACATTAGTCACAAGTTTATCCTGCAGAATACTTTTCTTTGTATTTCTGTCTTACAGGAGATTAGTGTCTCGGTATTACTGGAAACCTCATCTTTAGTAGACATTAGTGTCTAGCGTGGAGAGAGAGGAAGAAAGTTAAAGGGCTTAGTTTCATCGGCCCACAGCTGTGACACCAGACTGTGTGTGTCCGCTGCTCTCAGTCAAGTCACTTTAAAGACCCTCCTGCATCATGCAGGACGGATTGGGTTTCATAGGATGGTTTGGTTTTCATTATCATTTACTGATTTCTTTCCGTAAAAAAGAAATAATACGCAATTTATTCATGAACTGCTGTTCTTTTCATATCCAATAACATTACTGATAAAATGTCATCAATTAATTACCAAGCCATTAGCTCCCACAGAGACGTGCACAGCAGCCTCATATGCTTGTGGAAACAGAAATGCTGAAAATGTGCAGATTACGTTTAGTTATCATTTTGTCTTTACAAAAAAACTGAACGTGTGTCCATGAACTCAGCACGTTGTGCGCGCCACCACAATGCCCTAATCCAATTAGGTCTCAAGCGGGAAATGTGAGCTGTGCAGCGTACGCATGAACACCGAGTATTTTAAGAGACATGTAAACCAGATAATATTTATGCATTTCAGTTAAAAAAATTCAGAATCATATATATCAAGACCCGTTTTTATTTCTTGTGTACTATCTTTGAAAAGTTTTCCGTTCTTGTGGATTCTTGTATTCTTCTATACGCTCTGTGATTATTGGATGATCAAACTAATCTTGTTGAACAAGACAATAAAAGTGTAGAGATAATAGGATTACAGGTCATTATTCTAACAAGTCCAGAGTAACAGTTGGCATACAGACAGCAGGATTATTTGAAGTAGTCTCTTTTAAAGACAACCACCTATTTTATAATCACACTAAAATGTATCACCTTTTGTTCTAAATTATGATTTGCCCTCATTACACTCTGCTTATAGTATTCTATTTATAGATTGCTTTCGGGATGTAATGAGAACGTTAACAAATGAAGACGATGAGGAAGATTACCTGCCCTAGCTTTAATGCAAACATGTGATGTGTCACATCAACGACCTCGTGGATACAATAATCTGAAGGAAGCTGTTGTCTATCGTAACAACACTCATGTAAACACTCACCGCCACTGTGTCGCTCTCCCACTCATCCGCCACTGCGGGTTATTACTCACATCACTGTGGGACGCTTTTACACTCTAAAGTTGAGGAAGTGACCAGTGTCTCATTTCCTTCATCATAAATTGAGTCTGTGACTAATGTTTCTTTTTCCCCATTATTGGCGATGTTATTTTTCCTCAATAGTAGGTACAGACAGCAGCTGGCTCACATCCCTATACGTACACATACATGTCATCCTATACTTGAGGGATTTTCTTTCATATCACCACTCTATAGGGATTATAACGGCGACTTTGATTGGAACTGTTTTGTCCTCTACGCCGCAAGCAGCCCCATGCAGCCCCGTGCAAAGAAACACCTTCATCTATATTTTCTTGGTCTTGCCATTAGGCCCTGGGCACACATATAACTATGTAGAGTGGCATACATGTAATCATTTAAATGTCATTTTCTGACCCCTTAATGCACCCTCTAATTGTTCACACGTTTACTGCATGCATAGCCATCCATACAGTACAATATCTGAGCATATAAACAACAGACCATCAGAGCTTCACAGCCTTCCTTCATTCACATCTTTCCTTCTTCTTGCTCAGTCATTTAAACTGGTTCATGCCTCTTTTCACCCCAGGCTTCAACATTCAACCCTTGTTTAGTTCATATATGTGCAAGCCCTCTTTCCCATCCCCCACCCCGGTCTCCGACAGAGATGATAAAGCCAAGAGCACAACAGTATGTCTTGTTGGTGGCATTGACAGGCTGATGTGAATAGACTGCCACTGTTGTCAGTGTCTCAATCAAAGACGTTGGATGGAGACACCAGCGGAGCAAAGGGGGGGCGGAGTAATAAAGAGAGAAAATGTGTGTATTATGCCGACATGGACAGTCTGCTCCATTAACCTTATGGTCCAACTCATGCATTCAGGAAATAAAAAAGGGGAGTAGACAACAGATAGTGTGCCTAGAGTGACTTCACTGTACACTCTGTTAAACCTGACTGGAATGGATGCTACTCTGGGAGGAAGAGCTACAGTACAGAGGGGAGCTCGAGTGAAAGAAAAAAGTAGGTCATCATGCTTTGCATTGGGTCACACTCATACGCTTTGCTGAGAGAGCGTGGCATCCTTCAGTGTTTCTCCCTCCTGTGCCACATGCATTCATGTTTTTACCGGTTTTGTATTTTAAAGTTATTTTTTTAAACCTCTAGACTTTTCACAGTAACAGTACAGACTACATTTCACCCCTCACTATTTTCCATGCAGCAGTGTGTGTGTGTGGGGGGGAAAACAGCTGACTCTGCACTCTGCCATCTATGTTTCCTTATTGCATTGCGTGTAATGCCGTTCCTGGATTGTTTGCATGTTTATCATTTAATTGGGCGTTCATCTGAATCGGCTTCTGTCTGTGTGACTCGTCTGGTTATTTTCTGCACCTGTCTGCAGCCTCCTCATGCTAGTCTCAGGTGGAGACTTTCAGGATGAGAAAAGCATGGAACATCCATCCCTTTAACCTCCGCTGTCACGAGGAGAGGTGCTGAGTGTTTCTGAGCCTCATCAAAACAAACCGACGAATGACATAGATGCTGGCTTTTAACTTCCTGCGCTGGGTGATTACACGGCTGTCTGACTGAAACAGATGAATAATAGAGTTATTCGCCTTGCAGCACTTGATGTCTATTAGATTATTACATTCTCCCAGCATCCCAATGGGCAATTTGTCATGTGGCCAGAAGACAGGCATCGATTTTCATGAATGGTTTTGTTGAAGCCATGGAGGAGGCCCGCCCTGGAGCCAGTATGATTATGATCTCCTTGATCAAGCACACATCATACATTATAAAATATATAAAGGCATGGTGTTATTATTTTTGCAACAGATGGAATAGTTTTGTATCATATGCTTATTTGCTTTCTTGTGTCTGCATGGTAAATATGCTGTCAGATGGATTTCTTTTAACCTTTGGACAGAGCCAGGCTAGCTGACTCCTTTGTCTCCAGTCTTTGTGCTGGGCTAAGCTGACTATCTTCACATTTAATGGACAGATATAAAAGTGGTATCGATCTTCTCATCTAACGCTCAGCCAAAAAGAAAGTGTATTTCCCAAATTGTTGAACTATTGCGGTAATTCGTTCTTTGTTTGCTCATGTTACTGTCAATAACTGACACACCTCATCCTGAGGCGTTGGTTCAATTTAGGGTTTCTGTCTCACGTCTGTAGGTCTGGCCTGTTGAACCGTCATGCTAATAGCCCTTAAATACATGTGTGTTCATTATCGCTCCAGATTGTACCCTCAGGCTACAGGTCCAACACACTCAGCATTAATTCAGACATTTATCTGCTCCTTGCTCCAGGTTGTTTAAAGAGATCATTTTTGCAAAGCAGGTTGTCCCATGTTTATGAGATATTGTGTGATTGTCCACAGAGGAGTGGTTTATGCAAGCTGTCAGGTGGTTGAATGGGAGGATATAGTCTGACACAGGAATGCTTACAGAGAGTGGTGAAGCAATAACCCCTCAAGTCCTAAAACTCACCCTCCTACCAAGTAGGCGCCTGCAGTGTTTTCTTGTCTCTCTGTGCTTATCTGATGGTGAGGTTGTTTTATCTTGGGAAGTTTCCTGTCATGACAGGAGATCCTCAGGGTAACAAGATAATCTAAGAGAAGGGTCTTGTTGTCATTTTTTGAATTCACCTGAAAAGCGCTCACAGTTTGCCTTCTAATGATCCTCTCAATTTCCTTAACCTTTTGAAAATATGTATGTATTCTGCCGTAAACCTGCCAATCTACAGTTATGTCTCAGAAAGTCAAATCCTGGAAACACCCTTGTGTAAATTCCCATGGAGTGAGTGGTAATGTTCACGTTTTATTGTTGAAGTTTGACTGTAATTATCCTTTTGCTTAGCAATCATAAAATGAGCCAGTTGCAGCAGGCCAACACACCTATGTTTGTTGACTGCGCTGGAGCGAACTGTGTGACTGTTTGTTGACTCACGAGGAGAACAAACTGTATTCAAATGTCTGTTCGGCTTCTCAGAGTGCATTGACAACATGTAGACCCCAGTCTGAAAACAAAAGCAGAACTATATTATGTGTATTCACGAAATCTTCTTTAAATTCAAATCATACGTCAGTAAATGTAGAGCAGAACAGTATTGGCAACTATGCACATTCCTTTGTTAAACCAATTTGATGTGAGGCTGCAGTATACAGTCGTTGTGTCGCATGTCAGTCCACAACTCAAATCGGTGAAGAAAAGGAGGAATACAACCAACACATTCTTATCTCCCCCTCCCATTTCCTCTCTTCTTCCCCAGGGTTTGCTCAGCCCTCAGTCTCGAATAGCCTTTTAGATGTTGGCAGGTCAGGAAGGAAAGGAATGAAGAGATTATTGACTCGCACTGAGCAGATAGTACAGGATCTGCGCGTTGGGAAAGCAATATATGTTCTTTACGATAAACTGCTTTGAGACAAACCCTGCTGCTCAACCCGAAGGCAAGGTCGCAGCGGTTTCTTGATCATGAAAGGGTTTCTCTCTCTGCTCAAAACATCTCTGCATTCCTATCTTAAGATAGATACAGCAGATTCTCAGAATAGGGGAGTGCTGTGGTTTGCTCAATCGTTTGTCTTTTTTCTTCTTCACTAAAATCTGCAGCTCTCGCTGAGAGCGTCCCTAATGCGACGAGCCTGCATCCATAATTCATCTTTCAGTTTTTCGCAGTACTCCAGCTCCACTTCCGCATGTTTCCTGCGTGACCTTGTCTCCCTCCTCCCCTTCGATCTCATTCCGGTGTGTCTTTGTGTTTTGGTTTCAGTGTATCTGTTTGTATCCATTGTTGACTCTGTGAAGACATGGGAAGTGCACACATTTCATGTAAAAGGATCAACAGAGTAAATACTTCAAATGCCAGGACTGCTATTGATTAGGTTATTATTAAAAACCCTTCACGGTTTGACTGCTCAGTGTTTCGTATGAGACACAGTGTGCGAGTCCTTCACCTTCCCTCTGGAGGAAAATACATGACCTCAGCTGAACAGCTCTGGGGAGGTTTTGGGAGCGAGAGAAAGGCTGTAGTATAGCAAGTAAGGGGGGGAAAAAGGAGTACAGTTAAAAAGGGAAGAGTACGGCTATGTGTGTGTCTGTTGCCATAGCAATCTTTCCATTAAGTCACTGGCCAGGGTTTTTCCAAACAGGGCTCGTCCACCTCCTGCAGAATGAAAGACGGAGTGACAGAGCGGAGAGAAAGAGAGGAGCAAGCTGATGTAGAAATGTAAGCAAAACAAAGAAAGCAAAGATAAATATAGGGCTGGTCAGCAAGTGCATGGGCTAAGAATAAAGTCTGAAAGACAACAAAGCAGATGAGAGAAAAAACAGAAGCAGGTGGGAGGGCGAACAGAGAGGCAGGTGAGCTGCTGAGGTTTAGCGCTGATCCCACCCTCTTTAATCAGAAGAGGAAAGAAGGAGGGGTGCTGTTTGAGGAAAATAACAAGGTGCCTCCTTAATCTAGCGAATACACCATAATGTAGACGCACGCACGCACACACACACACGCATGCACGCACGCAAGAAAGCTACTGTAAACAGCCAAAGGGTGGGAGCTCACAACCTGACATTTTCCTCTAAGGTGTCATTTGAGCACTTAAATATCAATAACTGCTCTCCTGCCCTTGGTAATGGCTGCCCCTGCACACACTATCATGGAGCAGTTATTCCTCTTCTCTCCCTGTGCTTCCCTCTGTCCGCTCTGCTTCTTTACTTTTCTCCCTGCTGGTCCACAAGTGTGCATACGCCTTTGTCTGAGACAGACGCCAAGAAAAACATGAAAGTTGTCCAATCCGGCGAGAGCTCAGGCCTGCGCAACACAGGCGTATCTCGCTCCACCCTGCAGTCGTGTCTGTGCCTAATAAGCACCCCCGGCCACAGCCAGGGCACCGGTTTTGACTCCTTCGATTCAAAGCCCAGCTGGCAGCACAGGCCTGCTGACATCACTACCACCGGTCTGCTTTTGGAGCTCTTTCTCTCCTCAGTTTCTGATGTCACAGCCAGAAACAATGTCATGTAACAGCCCAGAGAGGCAGAGAGGGAGAGCATTCATTAGCATGTCCACATATGTATTTTTGTGCTTTTGCGACACTTTGCGGTAGACTAAATCACCAAAATGTTCTGGAGGGATGAGGCGAGGCAGGGCTTTTAATGTGGTGAGAGAGCGGGGCGGGGAACCTTGACACCCAGTGGGTGCCTAAGAAAGAAGTTGGCAGGAAGATGACGCACAAACAATCCACACCCTCATACACTCAGGCAGCCAAGACTGCTCATTTCTCACACCATAAACCAGAACCATTGTGTTGTTGACACATAGCGCTCAGAACCAGCGGCGCTTTGGTCACGGTTCCGATATATGTGACTAAACATGACCTCATGTGCGGGCGCTGACCTGAAGAACGGGAAAGGATCCCTGTCAGGTTCCTCTCGGATGTGTGTGTGTGTGTGTGTGTGTGTGTGTGTGTGTGTGTGTGTGTGTGTGTGTGTGTGTGTGTGTGTGTGTCAGTGTCATGTTTGTCTGCTGTGGATGTTAAACAGCTTTTGTTTTGTTCTCCTCAGGTGCGTGAGATTCTGGGCCGGTGTTCCTGTCCAGCTCAGTTTCCCATGGTCAAGGTGTCGGAGGGGAAGTACAAAGTGGGAGACTCCAGTGCATTGATCTTCATAAGGGTAGGCCCTCACCTCCATACACTTATCTGTCACTGGGCTTTGTTTTCACTATTTACGTTTATAGATTAAGGTGGAAAGGAAAATAACTGAGCATTGTTTTGTCAGTGAAATTTAAGATGTTTGATCAACTGCATGGATTTTTTGAATGTCAAGCAGAAAAAGTGAAGGGCTTTCATTAACCAACGTCTGGCCTTTTAAACATGTTTTTAATTAATTTCTGAAACTGCCTTTGTTAAACTTACACTTACTTGAGGTATAAATAATACCAAGTAAAGAATAACATTAAAACGATTGTACGCTGTCAGATAACTTGCACTTGAATGTTGTTTCTAGTTTATTACAACTTGGGTCTTATTTTAGTATTTTTGACCAGTTCTCACTGCTCCTTACTTTACCTCCACACAAAGTGGTTTATCTGACTAATCAGTCTTGTGTTTCTTGCCTCCTTCATTGTTGCCATGTTGCCAGATCAGAAACGACAGAAATGCAGACCAAAGTTGTGCTAAACCTGAATCATCCCTTTTACACTACTGCACTTCTGAATGTAGAGCAGCTACGTTGGCACAGTGCACAGAAGACTGCGAGGCCTGCAGTAATTGCATGGAACCATACGGTGTTGGCATATGGCATCATGTGTTGGTTCAGGGAGAGCAGGGCGATGCAGCAACACATGAACCCTTCAGCTGCTCGGCTGCATCAAAGCCCAGAGAACCGAACAGTGGATGTAACAGCATTGTGACTCCTGACGCTCGTATGCGTGTTTATAAACCGGCCCACTCCCAGGACTGCACCTTGTTCTCTCACTGAGACACAATTAGAGCTTTAGGTCACTTCCTGAGTTGGCCCTTATCTTGGCTGTAGCCTGTTTCTGCTGGACTGCTTGTCTCAGTTTCAGTCTAAGAGCTGCCACTGAACCCGCTTCAGGCCTCACAGGACTGGGCAGGAAGGTTGGTTTGTACCAGGGATCGATTTGGTGTCACTTACCGAAAATGTACCCCAGCCAGATTAATGTGACTTAATGACTCGTTGACCTATTAAAGGTATTGAATGTCAATATTTCGTCACTGTTAGCGGCACCACTTGTTCCAGACAGGGAGATTTGAGATACACTATGTGGAGTAATGTTTGGCACACACACCTCTATCTATATTATATAAATGTTATGTGAACTAAGTGTAAGGGACTGAGGAATAGTTTAGTAGTTCAATCTTATATTTCTCTTTTAAAAAAAGACCCTCCATAGCGTAATTGATGAATCATTTTACCACAAATAACTAAATGTTTAGATGAAGAATTTTAGATGGTGCAACCTATAAACAATATAAAATAACATATTTATAATAAGAAGAAGAATTTCCACCAGAAGCCACCAACGCTTGCCGTGACACACATACGATGATTAATATTGCAGCCACTCTCTATTTTTGAAAGACTATGTAACATGTATTTTGCTTTCTGTTATGAAGCACACTAAAGTGATTGTCTGTCATAAAGGAAGTCCTGTAACAGAGACAGGGTTGTTCTCCTCTACATTTTTCATAAACGCACAATTATGAGCGATTAGGCGCACCAAAGCCATCATTAGAGGCTGCTAAATTAATCCTAAGAGAGAGAAGGCTGGCGTATGAATTTGTGATAAAAGACCTCCCTCCCTTCAGCAAAATAAAAAATACATAACCTCTCCTCCCTTTTTATAATTTTCCAACATTCCCTAAGATGGTGAAACGTTTGATCAATGGACACTCGTGTTTTCCTGTTGGAACAGACATTTTAATGGAAGAGACGTGTTTAAATGTGCCTGTTTGCCCTGTGAGTGTGTGTGTCTGAGCCTTTGACTCAGATTAGCTCTCATCACCCTCTCTCCGCCCTCTCCTGATTCCTCACTGTGGATCACAGTGATCGCAACATATGCCCGAGCAGCTACAAGTGCGGACAACACACTTCCAGTATTCTTCTGAGGGGAGGAAGCGGGCAGCCGGTTTAAAAGCCAGTAAACCCCTATTCAGCTGCCGAAGCTCTGACAAGGATCTAACGCTGAACGAGGGGGTGAGACGGAGAAAGCAAATGGGCGAACGGGCCACATGAACCTATAAGACGTCTTTGTCCCCAGGGAGGCGGCTCCCTAGAGGGAGGAGATGCCTTTAGTCGAGGGGCACAACAGCTGAAATGAACCATGAGCTTAATTTTTGAGCTCACCAGAAAGATTTAGGGAGAAATTGGTTCAACACGCCCCCGCAATGATGACAAGACGTCTCTCTGTTCGCTGTTGCCATAGAAACAAGGATTGGGTCTCTCTGGACTGAAGACTGTGATACCCCTTCAGTGGTTGGGCAATTTGGCAGCTATGGCACACAGATCTAAAGTGAGCATGGTCTCAAATGTTCCATTTAGCCTCAGCAGAGCTGCAGAGTTGTGTACAAAGTACGACATGCATGATGAGCTTATTAGTTATGGAAACAAGTGATATAGAAGTAAATAAAGCATTTTAAGACCCTTGATCATTCTCTTTATCGTCATGCAATTATCCCACTCAAATGTATTTGTTTATTTGGATTCCCAGTAGCTGTTACCATCATGGCAGCTACTCCTCCTCCACATTGAATACTAACAAATTAATTAAATAGAGATATGAAGCCATGTCTATTATGTCACAACAGCACCTCTATGATGGTATATGCTTTTCTGTAAACTGCCTAGACAGAGCAATATGTCTGCTGCATTGAACAAGTTATATTTAAAAGTAAGCAGTTTATACTGTCAGATCTGATAGAGATAAGCAGATCAGCTGTTTTGACGGATTTGACGTATTAGAGGAGCAAGGCGGATGAAAAGGCTTGTCTTGGATTGGCGGGGATTGTATGAGAGCGAACGTGGGGTCAGGCCTCTCAGGGACCGGGAGATGAGGCGTTGTGCCACGTGTGATTTGGTGGAAATAAACTCTCTGCCTTCCTGCACGCCGAGACACAGGAACAACCTTTAAAACATGTGGCTGGCAGACCCTATCGCACAACCCAAGGCCGGGGGACGCATTCGCGGGGCTCTCGCATCCGGCAAATTGTGTTGCTTCAGTGAAGGCAGCTTCTGCCTAGAGGGTTTGAGGCTCTTCGGTCCGATATTGTGGATGTGTGTGCTTCAAAGAGCAGAGGCGAGTAGGAAGGGACATATCCAACCAACCCCCCTTCTGTTATGACGATCCAGGCCCCCTCTCCTCCCTGCTCCTCTCCACAGCAACTTAAGTCTAAGCTGAGGAGCAGAGAGGACAGCAGGGTGAGTTACCATGCTAATTCAGCCTGCTCCCCTCTGAACACACGGACAGGCCAGCTGAGAGGCATGAGATAGGCCAAAAAAAGGGGTGTCTTTCACAGCACTTTGGCTCTTTCTTATGCTACCGTACTCTGCTTAATTGTGAGTTGGCATGGCAATGAACAGCCCTCATAATGGCAGCAGCTGGGGGTGATGTGGGGGAGGGAGAGGCACAGGCAGGGGTGCCTCTAGATGTTACGCAACACTGAAGACCGGTCAGCCTTCAGCGAGCTGCCCCACTTGTGGAATTTGCATATCTATTGACTTGTGCAGTGTGTGTTGTCGAGCAGTTGATCAAAAGGTTCAGCCGTTTCATTTGTGCATGAATGTGTATGTTATTTTCCGTTCATCTATTGAAGCCTTGTCTTCTCTTTTCCTGCCTCAGGTCCTTCGTACCCATGTGATGGTGCGTGTTGGAGGGGGCTGGGACACATTAGAGCACTATTTGGACAAGCATGACCCGTGTCGCTGTGCTGCTTTTGGTAAGGTCACTTCTTGTTGCCCGCCAGCCTCTTACAAAACAACTTAATTGTTGTCTATCTGTGTTGCATAATTCATAATGCATTTAAGATCACAAACAAATGACTCACATCGGATGTGCTGTGTTCAGAGTAGCAGCAGACTCTGTAAGGGTCAGCAATGTGGAGAAATAGTGTTTGTCATACAGTCCTAATTGACATAAAGATATACTATAAGTACGGCAATCCAAGTCTAAATTAGGTCACTTCATACATTCAGATTTTTGCTGTCAACTGATTTGGCATTGTTAAATACTGTTCATGCTGAAACCTGTTTTAAATTACTTCCAGCCAGGAAATTTCGGCCTGCAAAATAATGAAAGTTTGTAATGGAAAATGTGAAGTCACTCGCTACCTGATCCCACAACACATTGGTGCAGCAACTCATCTCAACACAAATACTTTTTTGCTTATGAACCAAAACTATTCAGTGTTTACACTCACTTTGGTTAGCAGCACAAAGCAGAGTGATACATGCCCATGCACTGTGCTGGACGAGACCCCCTCCTCATCTGTGGGTCCACACTCCTGCTGAAGTGATGATGGGAAGGGCCGAGCGTCTGGCCTGGACAGCTGACATGAGATGAAATCCTAATTGGTGCTACATTTCTAACCACCATGTTGAAGATCATAGAGTATTAAGTGATTACAGACATATGCCTTTTGTGTTCTATAAATGTTCTCCCTAAATGGTGGGATCAGCAGCATCTTTCTGGTTGGCCAGTATTACAAGTAAGGGTCTATCTCTGGCTCAGGGACGCATACAATATCTACTGTTGCTATCTTAGAGCTTAATGATATTGATGTGGGTAACTATGATATATATTATGGACCTCTAAATGAATCGTATTTCTGGCAGCCTGACAATGTTGGTTAGTGGTCTGTCTTTACCCACTTGTTATCAATCTTTCTCCACAGCCCACCGCTACCACCAGGCGAAAGCCAGTGGCCAAGGTCAGGGAGGCCACAGCAAGTCCTCGAGCGCCCACTCCTCCCGCTCCACCAGCCCAGGTCCACACTGGCGAAATGATGGCGTCGCACCGTACAAACCTCCTGAGAGGCCCGGCCGCTCTCAGAACCCATCTGTCCCCACCGAGCTGGACTCCGGTGCAGCTCGCAATTTACTCCCGCGGCCGCCACGAGACCGCTCAGAACCTCGCCACTTTAATCCTCTCAGGTGATTGTGTGTGTCTACACAAGTGTGTGGATAAGTGTGTTACCTTGATAAGTAATTCATCCCTCACTAGTAGCCTGGCAGGTCACGCTTGCTATCTGCTGCTTTCTTTTTTGTGCCTACAGATGATCAGACAAACGGAAAAACACACACACACACACACACATAGATCTGGGAATATGCACAACAAATACACATGCCAGGAAGCCACAGATTAGGCCAGAGCAGATTTATCTAATCGCAGGTGACATTGCCCAGATAAACCCGTGTCACGCAGCCATTCTACAGCACTTCCTAGTAGCCACAACATGGTCAGCAAACATATTCACTCAGCTCTCCTTTCCCCCACAACTTTAAACCAATAATTAGACTATCGACTGCCTAAAGATGGTCATGATTGTTTGTGAGCAGTTGCTCAAGCCTGTCTTCTCTCGCCATGGCGAATGAAGGGTCTGAAATAGTATGAAGCCAGTGAAAAATGAAACCACACATAATTTTCTCTGATATGCTTTTGACGTAGCGGGCATGCTGGTGGGATCAAAGCCAGAGTGGTGGCATGTCAAGACCATTGTAAGTGGCTATTTCTCTGGGGTATTAAATCTGGTAAAAGGTTTAGTTGGTCACATACCTTCCCTATATGTCAGTGTGAAGGCACCATTGTTTAACACAATTTGGAGCTGAAAGGTGGTTTACTTTGGCTTCTTGCCAAAGTGTGGCTCATTCCTGTATTGAGCGATGGCTCAGACCAGACGTCAAGGCAGCAGCGCACTCGTTTTAACCCTGCGTGGGTGGGGCATCCTGTTTCAAGTGCGCCAGACTCGATGAGGACTAATCTGACAACTATCCCCAGACAACTGTTCACAGCTAACTAGGGAAGTAGGTCAACAGGTGGGCTCCATGCAGGCGAGTTAGTATGCCTGAATATATACAACTCTAATTTCTGAGGATGACTTTAGAAGTCTTGTGTACTAAACACTAATCAAAGGCATGACCTCTGATCTAAATGAAAACCAAGCAGTTTACGACCTCAGCACCAACATTCGAAACACAGGACAGCAGCATGCTGTCATTCCAAAATGCACCTATAGGTCTTTTAATGCATGGACTCTAGGCAACAACTTAAGCTTCCATGCTTTTCAGTTACAACCGAAATACAGTAAATCTTTGGGTCAAACAGATCAATATGCCCCATTATGATAAATTGAGAAACAAACCAAAAACTGTATCCTTCTTTACATTTATAGGATTATTTATTTATTTGAGTACACCTTAAATCTTCATGAACAAATAATACACCCTCTACTGGGTATTTAAATGTCCACCTACATACTTTATTGATCTGTGCTTATCAAATCGATCTAGATTTGTTCTTCCCGTAAGTGAACTCCAGGAGCTGATGACACAGTTAAACCTGATGGTGCAGGACAGTGGAGTGTCTGGTTGAGAAAGGGCAGCGCTCTGTGTTGGGTTAGAAAATCTACAAATGTGAGTGGTATTATTATGAATATAAATTACTCTGTTTCTTTTCCACAGGAATAAGGAGACAAAGTTGCCGGTGACAAGACGTCTGTCTGGAGACAGTGACTCCTCAACAGCCTCCTCTAAAGGAGGAGGAGGAGGAGGAGGAGGAGGGCGGTTCTCTCTGGGTGGTGCCTCACGGCGCTCTGGCGATGAGGTGGTCCTGCTTGTCAATCGCAAGGAGGGGAAGCATGTGATTGAGAGGCCTGGAGCTGGAGATCAGACCCCATCCCTGCGTCCCTCACTGCCCCGTGCACGCAGCCAATCTCGGGATCGTTCTGCTCTGGCTCCAATACTTAAACCGAACCCACCACAAGGATCCGCCGATGGGTCGCGAACATCCCGTACAGAGAGGGGCCGCTCCCTTGCAAACGAGGGCCCAAGGAGGCTCCATGGTCCACGTTCCCACAGCCAGAGTAAGTTAACTTCCCGTACTCGGCCCAGTGATGCCAGCCCGGGACCCACTTCTTGCTACAGAGACCCTCAGCCCCCACTTTCCGACAGACGAGAGGATCTTCGGGCCAAGCAATTGCCCCCATCCTCTCCCAGGATAGGTGGTGGGTTCACCAAGAGGCAATCGTCCTCCTGCTCTAACTCGCCTATTAAAGGGGTCCAGAACAACAACAGTAGCCCCAGCAAGAAGATTATAACTACTCCCAGACCTCCTGCACCTCGCTCACCCTCCATAGGAAAAGGCAGACTTCTGCCACCAGTCACTTCGGGAGGTCGACGTTCACCTCACTCAACTCCCCGCAACTCTCACCATCATGCTGCCCGCTCCCCTCGGACGTCACAGGGCCTTCGCTCTGCTGGGCGAGGCCACCATAGGAGCTGGTCTGGCCTGGAGCGCCAGCAGCCCGAAGAGGAAGGACTGGCCCTCGGTTTCCAGATGCTGCCAACCCTAGACCCCCAGAAGGAGCAAGACCTGTATCGCAGCTTTGAGGCTGAGTTTCTGGCCAATACACAGCAGGTTGTAGGAGTGTCTTGTAGAGCCCCAGGAGTGACGCTGCAGGGAGCCGGGGTTCATTCCGTGTCAGCACCCATTGATCCTAATGTCACTGACTCTGCCTATTCCTCCTCAAACTCCTCCACCTCCTCCCTGAATGTGGGGGCAAAGATTGGAACTCTGCCTGACCTCAGGGAATCCAAGAGAACTAATCCCCGTCACTTTCCACCGGAGGACCCCTTAAATTTACTTTATGCACACAATTTTGGAAGTTCACACAACTTTGCTCAAGGAGAGCCTGAGCACTGGAGGGAGCGAGGAGGGGGTCTCAAGAAGCTCCCAGCCATCTCTAGCTCCATCGAGGAGAAGGAACCTCCATTGTCTCTGCCTGGTCTTGGTGACACAGACAGATTTATGAATCAGGTTCCCTCACAACCGGCTTTCCATTGTAGGAATATGAATGGGGACCATGGAGGTTGTCCTCCCACGGGGGGGCTGACAGGTCAGCAGAGTCCGCTTGGCTGGGGCACAGGGCCTGAAGGAGATGTTCCTCTGGAGAATCACGAGCCAAACTTACCGTACGACCTAGAAGATGGTGACGGCAGTGATGACCTCCCGCCCCCAGAGGCCTGTCCATCACCTGTGCCCCTTCCCCCCTCCGAGGACTGCTCCTTCCAGGATTCCTCCAGTGAAAACTCTTCCATGTGCTTCAGCCTTAGTGAATCCCGCTCTGAATCCCCCCCAGCATCTTCACCCCTGGCCAACGGGGACAACAATGGAGAAGGGCTGCAGACTAAGAAAGGGCAAAAGAAGGCGGACAGTGGAGCCCCTTTCTCCCAAAACAAACTGAGCAGCAGAATGAGGCCTCGCACTGACAACAGGCCGGAAAACAGCCCCTCACGTATCCCGACCCCGGTCAGCTACAGAGATCTGCAGGCTCACGACACATTTTCCCCAAGCCACACGCCTCCGCTGTCCCCTCAGAGCTTGCGCTCTACTGGTCGACCAGCCACATGCAAGAGCCTGCACCAGGCCTTCGCAGATATGATCCATCCTCAACCGCGTTGCCCAGCCATGGGCAACAAAGATTGCTCATACCCTGGACAGTCAGGGAGCCTGGACACTGAAGCTTGGATGTAGCACAGATAAAATAGGGACTTCTTGTCATGGACTTTGACTACTGTATAAAAAAAAAGACTTTGGGCTTTAGACTGTTTTTATTGCATGTCTAACACCTTCTTTTTCACTTAGTTTTTCCACCCTCACATTGCTTTTATGTTGCACTCAAGCCAAATTATTTATTACCAAAGGAATGGTTTTTAATATTACTTTTACTGTAATTTTAATGTGTGCATGGGGATGTTTTTGCCTATCTTAAAGTGTTTTTTTTGCAAAGACACTCATGGAATGCTCATGGTTGATACAGAGAGATAAAGAGAGAGCATATGTGCTGCCATGTGCCCTGCTGAGGGCCATGGGGAAGTGCCAGGGATTTAAAGCTGCAACTATATAAACAGTGTTAACACTAAACCTTTAGTCTGATGAAGTGGCTCCCTCTTGTGGTTTGCCACTGTATCTCTGCTTGCCTTGATAGTCAAAATACTGGTATGACGACTGTGGTATATTCAGTCTCTCCACATTAGTGGTCTTCATATATGACTCGGTATGCTTACATTTACAATACACTAATAGGTAACATAAACCAAGGTAACCCCATCATTCCTCAGAACACTACATGCACCAATCTCTGTACAGTTGTCTGCTGTTATTAAGGTATGATGTCACCTTTTCACAACAACTGAGATAGATGTTTGTTTTTCAATGCTTAATGTGCTACAGGTTTTCAAGATTATGTTTTATGCAGTAAAACATTTTAACTTTCTTTCTACTTTTAAGTGGGTTACATGTAAAAAAGAAAAGAAAAAAAGAGGCGCAGTGAAGGTTGTGTTACTTTGTGTCATTGTCACTGAAACAGAAATGTTGAGAACTCCTGCTCTGACCAAACTGTACTCTGGAATACAATGCTACATATATACAAAAGTCAAAGGCTTGTGTGTAAATACATTTTGATGTGCTCACTAATATATGTGGGTATTTTGTATATAAAAAAAGGCATTGAATATACAGTTTAATGTACATATTCACTGTAATCAGTTCTGTGCTGCCTTAGCTATGCAATGTTGGTGTTGGAAATGCCTTGACAATTCCCTTTGCCTTAAAATGTATTCGCAGGTTAGTTTTTGAATGTTTTCGCTCAACATTATTAAGATCTATTCAGTAACACTACATTGCCATCATTAACTGTTTATGATAATGGAAATTGGAGTTTGAGTGTGAATGTGGAAATAAGTGAGGAACATTGCCAATTAGAATCTTACATTATACTTAATGTAGATGTACAATTCATGAAAAGATATGTCATTTATTGCCTCTGCCCTTAGTTGTTTTGAAATACTGGAAGCCAGATAACCTACTTAGAAGATGGATTTCAAAGGCACAGCACACGACATGGGGACATCTAGTGGTTAAAGAAAGTAGAAGGATCCTGTTATCCACGGTGCTTAGTAGAGCCAATAACAACAATACTATAAGGCGAAGTTTGATGGATAAATAATTATCTTGAGTGTCTGAACGTGTGCAGCATTGCATGAATAATAGATACTGAAACTGGATATTAAAGTCTCTTGCATAGTTGTCAAGACTTTGAGAGGTCAGACCCCGGCTACAGTACTTTTGTTTTTGGCATGTAACAGGTGTGGGCTTTGTAAAAATATATTTGAAAGTGGAAAGGTTAAATTTGATATCAATTAAGATGAGTAGGTGGCCATTTTATTAAAACATTTGTTATTGACAATGTTTTTAAGAAATGCAACATTTGTGGATGACATTGTTTTGCAGGGCATTGACACAGTAAATAGGCTGGAAAAAAGAATGTGCATATATTTGTGTACATACAGTATGATAATATGTACAGAGTTTGAGTGAAGAAGGGAGTGATGTGGGTCTAATTTATTTATTTATGAAATTAAGTTTCATTGGGCTCAAGTGACATCTGTCTTCCAATACTGTTTAATGAGCTGTAAGTGTTTAGGAATGTTTAATGGGGCCCACTGCAGAACAAACATCGGGCATTTAAAAAAGATCTTCTCAACAGTATACTGTAAAGAGACATAATCCATTAGAAATATTGCCAGTTGAAAAACTGGTATGAAACATACAAACTAAACATAATTTGACAGTTTTACAATACAGATATAGGAATATGATTTAATGCAGACTCCTCCTTGAAATAATGTATGACGTATCAGTATTGTAAGAGCTACACATGTAGCTTGTTATCACTTTCACCTGTATAAACAGATTTTTACATATATTCTAATTATTTTACATTTTAATTGGGTTTATCTTATTTGACGACATTTGCATCAACTGGTCTTTCAAATGAACCAGTTATGTGAACTGTGACTTTCAAGCATTTGGTTATCGATCACAAAAGAGAATGATTGTCCTCATAATCTGCTCTTCGTCTTGCACAACTTTGCAAATGTCATGAATCTCTCTCACTCTCTCTATCCCTATCAGCGAAATCTGAATGTTCATGATTTGACACTTTTTTGTTTGCTAATGTTACTTTCACTACAACTTTAGTTAAATGTACAGGTTGCTTGAAATTGTGGAATTTGTATGTATGAAATAGCAATACTGCAACATTTCACTTTTTTTAAAGTTGAAAAGGCTGTCAAGTTGTTCTTGTAATAAATATCTTCCTCTGAAGTTTATGAAACCTCTCTGATCACTTTTTCATATAGGGCTTTAGTCACAGCAGTGTGTTCAACAGATTGGGATTGGATTTAGGGAAATTTGTGAAGTGTTTGTTGGCGAAACGCAAAAGTCTAAACGTTTATAATGACAACATTGTTATTCATGCTCAATGTGATTTACAAAAACATTTTTTACTCAGAAAAAAACAATCTGGTTGAAAAAAGTGTAATATATTGTGTGTAATAGTCCCATTTCTTTAGTAAACTGATATCTGACAATGCGCAGATTTTGCAGTCTTAAGGTAAAACAATTAACAACATTGCATTTTCTGCCCTTTCTTGGAATATGTGCTCAATGGAAATAGTGACGTTTCCCTTAAAATTATAATCTCCCCATTTGAAGAGAAGATGATGCAATTGTTTTGCTTTGGCCGACTAAAATAACCCCGCTAAAACTAATACAGTCCTACAATACATCCTATCGTTTTGAAAGTTATAGTGTGTAATGTGTGTGGTTTTTACAAGTTCAATTTAGTATGTCGCTAACTAATCTTTATGTCATTAACTCTTAGAGTTCAATGGATACATTAAAAAGCCTATAACATCTTATAAATGCAAATATTTTGCAAAATTGTCCACAATTTCTGGAAAGTGCTGAAACGAACATATTGTTGAAGAAGTTGTTGAACCCGCTCCTCTGAGGGAAAGCTGACGCCGCTCGTGTGTTTGCAAACGTTATTTTGTGGAAAGACGGAAGTAAATGAAGTGGGAGGGGACGAAGGCCATCTCAGCCCTGCTACGCCTGCCACGGTGAGCTGTTCCTGGAGATTTTCTCTCCATATTCATTGTGTTGTGAGTCTAATTTTAACTCCAGAAGGCACGTTAATTCGTTTGGTAAGTTTTAAACCAGGCCGAAAGATTAAGAGCTTAACTGTCCCGGCAAAGGCTTCCTTAAGCCTGTACTCAGAAGGTCACGTCTCAGCCGAGCTAGAGAAGTAACGTTAGTTAGCTGACACTGACAGGCTGCAGCGGAGAGCTAGCGTCCAAAACCAGCTTCATTCAGATAACTGCTGCAGACATGCAGGAATGGGCGAATCAGTTATGCGTGAGTAATTGGTCGAATAGCATTGTTGACTGCAGACATATCTGCAGTAATTTAACCAACTTAACCGTCACGTATTTTTACTTGTGTTTCCCAGCAGGATTATACACTGTCGAGCCTGCTATGCTAACGTTAGCGTCGTGCTAGTTTGATGCTAGCGAACTAGCGAAGTGAGCAGTCATAACTTAAAGTCAGCTGACGTCAGCGTGCAGTCATCATGTTGTTAATCTAAACAATGTTTAATGATGTATTATTACTTCGGTGTCAGTATAACATGGTTGCAGTGTGAACTATTGGACTAAAGTAACGTTACTCGGCTAACTAGCTTGTTAGCTACGCTGTCGGTCGATGCTTCGTGTTAGCTTGATGCTAACAGCCTGTCCGGTGTTGACAGCTAACGCGACATGAAGCTTAATGAATCATGAAACTGCTGCCGGAGATGAATAATAAGCATGACACGCTCTCCTGTTGACGCACTACGTTAATGTCATGTTAACGTTAATAACGGTTGAGTTCATTTTGACTCTGACTTGGTGTCCAATCACTGTTCACTATTTCTGCAAGTTTCACAAACAGTCAGGATATCCTTGTGTAATAGGAGCTCAGTCGAGTTAATGAACTTATTAGCCTTTAATATAATTTTATTGAGCTGGCACTCTGAGATTCGTTTGAAAGAAAAGTGCGTTAAAAATGTAATATTATTATTATTATTATTATTATTATTATTATTGTTAGCTGTCGTCTTTTTCTATCAGTGTAGGCAACAACCAAGAGATACATTACTATCTTCATTGTGGTAATGAAGTATCATAAAAATGATGACACGTTAGATTCATAACAATACATGCTGCCTCCAAGAAAAAAAGTGTCATGGTTCTTCTGAGCAATATCAATAAGTTGTCTTTATCACTGTAACCAGAAAATACTCACACAAATTCAAAAAAACAATGACAAATGAAGGGAATTTGCATAAATCCTGGTTTTATTTCTCCTTTAGCAGGATAATGTTTAATTTGTAATTTTTTTTTGGGTGGTGGGTGTATAAGATGAGTAAGCATTGCCTTTTAACGTTTAAAGCTGGGAGTATTGTTGCATAAATGGGAGAGGATCCTTTGCAGAGAGGTGCTGCGCCAACAGGAAATGCACATAGTTAGTAAGCTGCAGCAGTTCACTCAGTAATAGAGATGTTGCTCGCCATATACATGCTGACCAACACTTTTTTACAGTTTAAGAATATATTTAAGTGTCTGTATACTTAGCAAAATCTATTGTTATCTACTCTCAGATGAGTCTCTGGCATTATTTCAGGAGAAGACAGGAATTCCTCTTTTTTCCCCTTTGTTTGCACTTCTAGAGTTTCCTGTTGCACTTGTTTAGCTCCAAGTTTCCACTCAGAAAAAGATTCACAGTCAACTCTCTTTTGCAGGAGAATCGACAATTTGGATCCAAGATGACGGACTCCAAGTACTTCACCACTACCAAGAAAGGTATGTTAACTGATTTGTTAATTCACAGGATAATAGATTCAGATTTAGTAACATAATTTTTGTTCGTTGCTGTATAGATAGCATGCATCAACAATACCTAATCATCACCTTACTTTGTATCAACGTTATTGCCAAGAACTGAACAGCTCTGGTTATTGTAAATCAGATTAGACATATTGAGCATTAGCTGTCAGAGATTTAACTGTCCTGCTGTGCCTCTTGTTGTATTTGTGTGTCTTTTCATGACCCAGAACAGAGCATGTGCCCACACACAGGGCTCTGGAAATGCAAACAGATGCGTATGTGTGATAGTGTAAAGACTCCTTATGTTTGTTAGATTGCCTGAGATATAAGAGCAGATTTCTTTCAATATGTGCTTTTTCTGTGCATCTGCCCGATGTTGCTGCTGGCTGTCTGTGGTTAACACATTAAAGGGGATTGGGAGTAATTTGTGGTTTACAATGCCTGGGAAACTCAAAGAAGGTAGACTCAAATTTAAGCCTAAAATTGACAGTGTGCTGATGGTGTGTGTTT
Organism: Taurulus bubalis; assembly: GCF_910589615.1. Lineage (NCBI taxonomy): Eukaryota > Metazoa > Chordata > Actinopteri > Perciformes > Cottidae > Taurulus > Taurulus bubalis. The sequence continues at coordinate 10,131,823 of NC_136596.1, read as the reverse complement.
TCTAGTCTACTTCATGCAGATAGACGCCTCAGTAACACAATGTACTGACATTTTAAAAGTGAAATAATTAAATTATTGGTATCTCCACTATCGTAAGGATCAGCATGTCACCAGTTCATGACATTAATGTGAATATTCTTCTGTTGTCAATATGTATACCATGATAAAAGGTATGCTGAATTTCATGTTATCACATTGATGTTCAGTTTGTTGTGCTGTGTTCCAAATGTCACGTACTACCTGTGACAAAGAACACTCTCGTAAAACAAGAACTTCAATACCAAGTTTTGTTTTGAAAGGTAATAAATTATCATATTGAATAATTGCACTGCCTGCCGCAGCTTTGTAGTATAATCTTTTTTCCCCACTGGAACAGCTTCTTATTCTAAATATATATAGCTGAGGTGGTTACACTATGAATGCATTGGATTAGGGCTGAAATGTGACCTCACCTTTTTTTTCTTTTTTTTTACCGAGCTGTAAAAAAACACTTAAATCCTGTATCAGGATTGATGCATCTACCACTGACAACCAAAACCACCCACCAGTATCAGAAACTGCTGGGGGAAAAGGTCATGCTGCAGTACTCTTTTCCAGCGCCTACATCACAAATGGTATAAATTATGTGTGGTTCACTATTTTTCTTGTGTGTACAGGCGAGATCTTTGAGCTCAAGGCAGAGCTAAACAGTGATAAGAAGGAGAAGAAGAAGGAGGCTGTGAAGAAGGTCATTGCATCCATGACAGTTGGCAAGGATGTCAGGTGAGCCATGGAAAATGATGTCTAAAATATCCACACTGAAATAATGCAATGTAACAAATTGACCTTCATTTTGAATCAGTTGTCACTTAACAGCTTGTCCCTCCTTTAGTGCTCTCTTCCCAGATGTTGTGAACTGCATGCAGACGGACAACCTGGAACTGAAAAAGCTGGTCTACCTCTACCTGATGAATTATGCCAAGAGTCAGCCAGACATGGCTATCATGGCTGTTAACACCTTTGTAAAGGTAAAGCCCAATCCGTCTTGAATATGTAAAAACTATATGATGATCTATTCATAATTTATTGTTTAAGTGCTGTAATCGATGTACATAAAGTCTGCTTGGTACAATGCTGTCACGAAAATAATCTTAGTAATACAAGTACAAACATCTTAATACTACTGGGAAATTGTTAATCAAAAATATTAGAATTTTAGTAGAATTCCACCATTTGGACAAACTGTTAGAACAGTTTCAGACTGTCCTCATGTTAAGCATTTCTAGTAATTTGTGCTCAGCACTGTATGATTGATTGGGAGGATAAATACTAATTTAATTTGAAGGTTTAATTTAAACCTAGTCATGCATGCTGTACTGGGCTACATTCGTCTGTTCAGCTGTAACTTCAATGACTTGCCATTATCTCAATTCAATGAGATGATTATCAAAGCTCAAAAAAAAAAAAAAAAATCATACTACAAGAGAAGGGACACCTCAATATATGATTTCATTATTTACAGAATGCTGATGCACATACATGTTCGAGACATTTAAAATGTCTTTCAGATGATGTAGTAATAAATCAAAAGTTGTAAACGTATGACCTTTCTGCACCATTTATCTAGGACTGTGAAGACCCTAACCCTCTCATCCGGGCCCTTGCTGTTCGCACAATGGGCTGCATCCGTGTGGACAAGATCACCGAGTACCTCTGTGAGCCACTGAGGAAATGTCTGAAGGATGAAGACCCGTATGTGAGGAAGACAGCTGCTGTGTGTGTGGCAAAGCTCCATGATATCAACGCACAGTTGGTGGAGGACCAAGGCTTCCTGGACACCCTTAAAGACCTCATCTCTGACTCCAACCCCATGGTACGACTCCCTCGGACAGCCTACTAGATGGCTATTGAGCCAGCCAGATTTCCCACTCGGGGTGGTGCCACAGCAGGCTACACGCCTCAGCTCTGCCTTTCAATGATAAGCTCTTTGCTGGATACACATGTTCAACATGTTGCCAGAATATTGTTAGTCCAATAACCCCTTGTTTATCTTAGTACAACAGGGGTACTTTATTTTTCTATCTGAATTTATCTGTACACTTGTCTTCATCTTTAGGTTGTAGCAAACGCAGTGGCAGCGCTGTCTGAGATAGCAGAGTCTCATCCCAACAGTAATTTACTGGACCTGAACCCTCAGACCATCAACAAGTTGCTGACGGCTTTAAATGAGTGTACAGAGTGGGGACAGATATTCATTCTGGACTGCCTGGCCAATTACACACCTCGTGATGATCGCGAGTCCCAAAGGTAAGACAAAGCACACTGTATGTGTGTTTTTATCTGAGTGTGCTTTCATTTATTTTAAAGTGTTAGAAAATACACCCAGTAAACCCTAAACAATATTTTGCTCTCTCTCCCAATACCATCAACATCTGCTAGCATCTGTGAGCGTGTGACCCCCCGGCTCTCCCACGCTAACTCTGCAGTGGTGTTGTCAGCTGTTAAAGTTTTAATGAAGTTCATGGAGATGCTGCCCAAAGACTTGGACTACTATGGCACCCTGCTTAAGAAGCTCGCCCCTCCGCTCGTCACTCTCCTCTCTGCTGAGCCTGAACTGCAATATGTGGCTCTTAGAAACATCAACCTCATCGTACAGAGACGGTAAATGTGGGGAGATAACCTGTGGAGGTCTCTTTGGTATTCTTTATACTTTGGGAATATTGAGCCTAGTAAAAGTAGCATGTACTATAGCATGCTACATTTCAGTGGGATTCCTTTTTACTTAATTGTATGTTTAATTTCAGCTTGCCACAAATAACAAGATTTTTTTTCTTCTTTTCTCTTTAGGCCAGAGATCCTGAAACACGAGATGAAGGTTTTCTTTGTGAAGTACAATGACCCCATCTATGTCAAACTGGAGAAGCTGGACATCATGATTCGCCTCGCATCTCAAGCCAACATCGCCCAGGTAACGCACCCACAGCTGTAATACTTCCTTTTATAAGGGTGCTTTTACTGAAGCAAAGATATTGGTCACAGAATCCTCTGATTGACACTAATGCTGGTCTGTTTCGCTGTAGGTCCTGGCTGAGCTCAAGGAGTACGCCACTGAGGTGGATGTGGACTTTGTACGCAAAGCGGTCAGAGCCATTGGCCGCTGTGCCATCAAAGTAGAGGTGGGTGCAGATGATGTCATACTGTCGCCAGATGTTTTGTTGCTTAAACCCTTGGGTCGGCTATATTGTTCGACAATAAAGCATTAGTCTGTATGATTGTTTATATCTACTGGTCTTTGGACTCATCTTAAGACTGTACATTATAAAAAGCCACTAGTCCGGCACAGTTTTTTTTTTTAAATGAATACAAGGTAGCTCTGTCATCATGACAGTAAAACAAATTTCTATACTGTGGTTTATTATAGTTTCCACTTTGTGCATGCATGAGTTCACAATACATCATGCTATTTGTCTCTTGTGATCTCAATAGAACACACTTAAAATGAACACAGGACTGTTTATGGTTAAAGCCTAAACTGAAGACAGTATTTAAGCCTCAATTTAAATGTATAAACTTCTAGCAATTTACGTTGCAGAATATATCATATAATAATGTAGGATATTTCTATACCTATAAGCTTTCAGTTTAAAGCAAAAGTCCCATGATATTTTTGTCCCTGATGACCCAGTTGTAAAACTAGTTGTTCCAGGTGATTTTCACATTAACTGTAAGCCTGATTTCTCATTAAACTTCTGGTATAACTCCATCTCGTGCACGGAGATCAAGGGCAAGTAAATGTGATGAGTCGTATTAAAAGGTAGGAAGGAACAAAGAAGAACACTTCAGTTCGACACTGCTGGGAAGTGTATTACTCATTTGTTGAGTCAAACACTTGAGTCAAACTACTTCAAAACTAGTTTATTATTCATGTATATTATATGCACACAACCTTTATGCGTTATTCTATTCTGTTTGATTTTTGATTTGCCTATCATGACAGATTTTCTTTTTCTTTTCTTTAATTAGCAATCAGCCGAGCGCTGTGTCAGCACACTGCTGGACCTGATCCAAACCAAGGTTAACTATGTGGTGCAGGAGGCCATTGTGGTTATCAAGGACATCTTTCGCAAGTACCCCAACAAGTAGGTTCCCTCTAAAGCATCAGTGTGGTCATTTGCACATTATTTGTGAACCCGTCAGTATCCAGATTCACTCGTAACAGTTTACTTGCTCGCCTTATGCATGATACATGCCGCTGTTTATCTTTAACCAGATACACAAGGCACTGATCATCAGTATTTACTCAGACGGCATTCCTGTTCCACTCCACTGACCCTCAGATTATTTTGTCTTGGTCTTAAACTATGCAGAGTGAAAGCTCATTACACAGACAAAAAGGGTTTTCAACTTATTTTTCAGAGCAGACAATTGTCCTCTGAGAGTGTTTGTAGAGGACAGCACTTAGAACCCTGCCTTCATGGCACCTGGTCAAAGGAGGTAAGGCAGATTGTGCTGGAGCGTGACTGCAGAGTGGGTTCATGTGCCAGACAGAAACCTCGCCCACACAGTCAGCAGTAGACGTCATCGTGGAGCCGCTTTGGAAAGTTTCCAGCTCTGCATGGTTCAAGCCTTTAGCTGTACGAGTCACTACTTACTTAAACTTCTGCCTTTTCTATTAATTAGACATCAACAAATTTTTTCTGCCGAGGCAAATCTTGCAATAAAAACATTATTAAATTAAATGTCTCAACCACTGCAGAAAACATTGACTGGTTGAGCATCTAGTAGGTGAAAGACTCAAAGGTCAGACCAGAGGTAAAAGGACAGTGAATATTGGATTCACATTTGTCGGGCTGCCAGAACACACAACTCCAGTAATGCTAACGCTGTTCTTTGTGAGCTTGATGTGGAAGATGCTGACGTGGCTGTTTAACTGTTATTATTTTTTTTTCTTTTTCTGTACCTCCAATTTAGTGACGAGATTAATGGATTTTTATGTAAATGATAGTAATTTGCTCCATGTGATTTTTGTTATTGTTGTTGTTGTCCAAATACTTTTGCAACATTGGAGTTCAACATTGTCGTTTTGTGTGTCCGTGTCCAGGTATGAGAGTGTTATTGCCACCCTGTGTGAAAACCTGGACTCCCTGGATGAGCCGGAGGCTCGTGCCGCCATGATCTGGATTGTGGGAGAGTATGCTGAGCGCATTGACAACGCTGATGAGTTGCTGGAGAGCTTTTTGGAGGGCTTCCATGATGAAAGCACTCAGGTTTGTTTAGGAGAGTTTGGGCACGTTGTGATTGACAAAAGTCCATTTTTAATGGTAGTGCCACCAATAATTTGCATTCTGTGCTGACAGTAGTTGGCACACGTTGATATTACGTCTGAAATAATTAAATGAATTGGTTAGCTGCTGGAAAAGGAGGTGACATGCTGTACACACATGCAGTACTACTACTAAAGAGAACAGGTCCTGTTTAATTGACAAAATGTGTGGTACAGTGAGAGAAATGAAAGAATCCTTGATGAGTTGTATAATTAGTTTTACTGAGCCTAACTGTGCTTAATAGGAAGTTACTGGAATAATTGGAACACTTTTCATGCCTCTATGCCGGCGATAGTCGTGTTTTTGGGTTGTCTGTCTGTACTTACATTCCATGTATCGTGTCCATTCTCATGGACACGATATCTCAGAAACACCTTGAGGGATTTTCTCCAAATTTGGCACAATCTAATAAAATATATTTTTGGACATAATTTAATAATTAATTTATTAATTATGACAATTCAACACGAATATCCCAAAGGATAAAAGGAAGAAGTGATGCAAAGACATGGCTGTAAACTGCTTGACCCAGAGGTGGTAATTTTAGTTATATCTGGCTCAAACGCACGTTTTGTAAAGAAGCAAGCCTTCACTATTGTATTGGAGAAGGTTTTATAAGTAATATTCTGGGTATGAAGAAACGCATCATGCATTAATTGTTCCCTTTTGTGGTGGTGGTTGGTTGGTTAGTAAGTAAGTAAGTAACGTATATTTCTATAGCACTTATCACAGACAACAGGTCACAAAGGGCTGTATAGGAGTCGAAAGAAGACAAAACAAATGAACCCAAAGTGACTGCAGGTTACAGCAGGTTAAGTCAGTAATTGGGATATTTACTGTTGAGCAGGGGGCGCCATCCATGGGAAACCTGAGCCGTGATAGTTAAAAGGAGTTTGTTATGTGTTGTGGATCAGTACAGATCATCGTTAAGATGCAACTTGACATTCATTTACAGTTTTAGGCAAAATTGTATTCACACTAGCTTTAAACTGTTGTAACTCCCTGTATGTGTTCACTGTGTCCTCCAGGTGCAGTTACAGCTGCTGACGGCAATCGTCAAGTTGTTCCTGAAAAAGCCCACCGAGACCCAGGAGCTGGTGCAGCAGGTGTTAAGTCTAGCCACACAGGTGAGAAACGAAACATACACATGTTTTATGTTGCCTTTATCCTCACTATAACTGTCTACGACTCTAATCTTGCTATCTATGTCTTCCTCTAGTTTGTGCAATATGTTTTCATCAGGCAGGGCTTATGACTTTGCTTCTTTTTGTATCTTTTCCAAAAGTTCTCTTTTATTGAATCCTTTCAAGGACACTGGATTACTGCAATATGGATCTGAGCCTTGTGCTTCTGCCGCAGTGGTTTGAGTTTACTCTGCTGTTACACTAATTGTGTTTTAATGGCTTTAGGTAGCGATTTGACTTTGAAACTGAAAACAAACATTAGAACATTTTAATATATGAACATTATATGCTTCATAATGATGTATTACAGACTGTGTGTACTGTATTACACCAGTTGTATGAATTTATCTACAGCAATACACTCAGTACTTATGCAAACAGATGTACAAACAAACATTGCAAACTGCACTTTGCTTGCCGAAATGGGGAGATAAAAATGAGCTTTCTAACTTAAAAGAACCTGCTGACAAAATATATTTGTATTCATTGAACCCAAATAATTTAAATGCCTCGCATATTATCTGCAGTTTTACATTTTATACTGAATACATAAATGAAGATCTCTTTTGATTTAGTTGCAACCTTGACAAGTGTAGTTGATGACTCATGAATCATTGCTCAGTCTTTTATATTGGGGCCAAGACAGAAAAAGAGTCTAACATTAAGTATTTATTAAACGTTCTCCATGAATAATTATCCTTCATCTCCGTTCCTCATCTCCCTCTCCAGGACTCTGATAACCCGGACCTCAGGGACCGCGGCTACATCTACTGGCGTCTGCTCTCGACAGACCCTGTGGCCGCCAAGGAGGTGGTTCTGGCTGAGAAGCCCCTGATCTCTGAGGAGACTGATCTGATTGAGCCCACACTGCTGGAGGAGCTCATCTGCCACATTGGTACTCTGGCCTCTGTCTACCACAAGCCTCCCAGCGCCTTTGTTGAGGGTAGCCGTGGTGTTCAGCACAAGAGACTCACTGGCAGTGCTGGATCGTGAGTCATGCACTTTTCCTTTTTTTTTTTTTTAAACACTGCAGGCAAAGGGTTTTGTTTACTTAAGTGGATCTAGCTTCTTGACTCTTTCCTTTGAATCTGCTGAGTTGCACGCTTTCCAGCAGTGTTAAGCTGTGCAGCAGTTTTTCTGTGGTCCTTCCTGCCTTTACATTAAACTCATTGCATATATATCTAGTTAGCTAGTAAATAGTAATCAAATGAATTACATAAAATGCAACATTGAAATGTTACTTTCTTTTTTTCCTTCTTGTTTTGTTTCTACTAGTGGCGAGAGTGTTGAGAGCCCAGATAACGGTTCTGCTGCTGGAGTTACTGAGGCGGCTCCTGCTGTCATCCCATCCCAGGGAGACCTCCTCGGAGATCTGCTTAATCTGGACCTGACACCTACCACCACCGGACCACCACCACCCACCTCTTCTGGCATGCAGATGGGTGGTATGGACCTTCTTGGCGGTGGACTGGATAGCCTGGTAGGTCTTCAACACAACACAGAGAAGCTGTCGGGTCCTGAAAGGCTGGTACAACACATCTTAGTTGATTTCAGTAAAAAGCTTAATGTCAATAGGACCTAGTGGTGGTAATATATCTTTGTATTCATAATCATAATTTATTTTCTACCTTTTTTTTGGGGGGGGTGCATTTTTCTCCTTTTTTTTTTTTTTTTGTTTACCCTGGTTTGTTTCCCTTTCTTTGTTCAATGCTGCACCTGCAGATGGGGGATGAGTCTGAGCCGGTAACTACATGGAGGGGAAGGGCACAACATTTATAGACAATGTCAGGCCATTTTAGAAGATTGTTTTGATCGCTGTTTTACTTTCACCAATCTGACATTTTCAATCATCATTTATCATCTTTTATTATTCCGATATCCAGAGTAAGCATGCTGTTAAATCCTTGAGTCCAACACTTTTTCTATTCTCTGGGCTCTGTATTGTGTTTCAATCAGCCGCCCATTCCCCTGCGGACGGACACTCCTCAGTCACCTCAGCTCCCACATCAGTCCCCATCGCCCCCAGATTACAGCCCCACTGAGGTTGGTCCAGGGGACCACGCTGGACCAGTAAAGGCCAGCACCAGTCTAGAACCCCCTCTTGTCCCCTGTTGTACCACTGTGTCCTCTGAGTAGTTCTCCCCAGCAGTGCTCTGTGCCTGTTGCATTGTTTATGTTTCCCGCTCCATTTAGGTGAGATTTTAGTGAATCTCAACTTTCGTTTCTTGTCAAATGTCATCTTCCGTATAAAGTAGTAAACCTTTGTCATCGTGTGGAATCACTATTTTTTTGTACCACCAGTCATGTTCACTACCCCAACCTTTTCATCACCACAATAGACCCATTTAGTGAGTCGCATTTGGACAAAACCTATTGGATTTCAATAGCCACTCTGACTTGTGTGGGCATCAAAAGGTCAGTTACATAAAATTAGAATGTATCCCGTACAGTCATCTCCTTCTTCTTCCTGTCACTCGTAAAAAGTGTGAACCCCATAGCTGTCATTAATCACAGAAATACATTTCGTAGACTCACACCATTCCACAGAATATTATTTAATGTTGCACCTTCCTGATTGTTTTTTTGTGCCTGTTCCCCTTCTATCCAGCTTGGCGGAGACCTTGGAGGAAATCCTGCTGTAAGTCATTTGTTTGAGATTTTGCCGACCTTTTGGTTGCTCAGTACAGAGTGATTTTTAATACGTTAGGTTAACATGTTGCTTTGCGACCCACAGATGGGGACTGGTTTTGGTGCTCCTCCAGCTGTGATGCCAGCCTCTTTCAATGCCCCTGTTAGCGGTGGTCTGGATGACCTGTTTGATCTCGGAGGTGGAGTTGGTATGCCTATGGGAGCCTTCAACCCTCCTAAAACAGTAAGTCTTGATATACAAGGATTAAACACACTGCAAAGATCAATGCAACACCAGTGGTTGGATCCAAAAGAAACTATCTGATCTCATCTCTGTTCAGGTTTGGCTTCCAGCCATGAAGGCCAAGGGTCTGGAGATTTTGGGCACTTTTGTCCGCCGTGCGGGGGTCATCCAAATGGAGATGAACCTCACTAATAAAGCGATGAGTGTCATGACTGATTTTGCCATCCAGTTTAACCGAAACAGGTAAGACCACCTACTAAGAAATGTGCTGAGATTTCTGTACATTTACACATTTTGTGACGATTAAGCCTTTCCCCGCTGTGTTCCTCCGAAGCTTTGGTCTCGCTCCAGCTGGTCCCCTTCAGATTCTCACTCCTCTTAGCCCGAACCAGAGTATTGAAGCTGCCCTTCCCCTCAGCACTGTGGGACCTGTCATGAAGATGGAGCCTCTCAACAATCTGCAGGTAACACCTTCACATGCAGGATTAATTTCCCCTGAATTTGATGGGACTGCTAGTTTTTGTTTGGGTTAAACATTAGTGTTGCATCTCTGCGTCTGCTTCATTGTTCATAAATGACCCGGACTAGAAGCGCAGGGTTATGTCCGTCAACTGTTTACATTTTTTCAACACTGGCCTTATTAGGACACTGATGCCTGAAGTTGTGTCCTAACATGTCTTCCTACTGTGCCCAAAGGCCTTGAACTTTGTGACCGCCCTGTATCAGAGTTTGCATTGGAAAGTAAACAGAGTTGGGAGACAGATCAGAGGGCGACCAATATGTTTTCTTCAGGGCTGATAGGATACAGATGATTAGTAATAAAGTAGACTATAACTAATATTTGGAGCCGATGTACATTTGCAGTAAAAATTAAATTGTTGCTCTTTTAGAAGTTCTCGGACAGAGTCCTTACTGCAGCACCTGTATATCTAATTAAGTCATTAAAATCCCTAAAAATAATCTTTGAAAAATGAAAGTATCACAAACTCTAGTTTAAATTCCTTTAAGCATATGTTTAATTAAATGCTGCAAAAGGTAACTTTTCAACATTATCTTTTAAACATTTACATAATCTTTAAAACATGAAAGAGCCATTGCTCTTGCCGTGCTGACACCTGCTTTGCATGTATTACCATCTTCCTTCCCAGCTGTTGGTTGACTGTAATACTCCCATAATGCACTTTTAGACCTTCTTCTTTAGTGATTGTTACTCTGCTCTTCTCTGGTTTATCAGTGAAGTGGGCAACTGGAAATCTCCATTAACGATGACTAACAATGACTTAGATTTCTTCAAATTGGGCAAAAACGTCCACTTTTTTTTGGTATTTATTTTTTGAATTTTGATAGTGAAAGGTCGCTGTGACCTCCATAAAACATGTTTTTTGACCATAACTCAAGAATTGATTTGCTAATTATGACAAATTCACACAAAGGGCTAATAGGATGGAATGAGCCCGAGATGTTGGTGGAGGCATATAACCACTAGGCGATAACTTATAATACAAAATAAAAATCTATTCTGATTATGGTAGAAATGTTGAATGTTAGGCCAATATTCAGTTGACCTTTTTAAAGAAATGAATACCTTACTTTGCTCAATCTGTCATATTCCTAATTGACAGAATTTAATGTATTGTTATATTTCTTAAGTTTACCGAACTAATGGTTGAGATATTGATGGACCTGACTATATATCTCTTTAGGATATATGTTTGAATACATGTCCATGTGTCTTAATTGATTATTAATGTGTCCTCACTGTTATTCAGCTATACTGTTGAATTCCCCTGTTTTGAATAAAAACATGAAACAACCATCAAAACGGTTGTGTGTTTCAAGTAAAAAGAGCGGCAGAGGCTGGCTTGTGTTTGATCAGCGTGGTTCTTTTAACTGGGCGAAATTAAGGACGGTTGCTGTGTGCAGCTGGAGAGAGAAGATAAGAGTGGAAGGGGGGTGATTGAGGTGGGGGTCATTGTGGGCCACGCAACACACGGCTCCTTTGTTTTTCCTGGCCTCAGTAGGCTTGCTCACCTTTTCACTCTGCTGGCTCTGGGCCCAACTTTGATGGGTACAGAACATTATCTCAGATATTACATTTTTTTTAAAGGTTCTGCTTTTTTCTTTTTTTCTTTTCAAATGGAAGATTTACTATTATAATATTTTGAGTGCTCTTTTTCAACAATGTGTGGTCTCAGTCAATGAAACACTTTGATCAGGAATCTCATTTTAAGGAAAGTCTTTTGTAACTTTGGGTGCAAGTTTCATGGCAGTTTTTCCCACTCTAAAGCCCTCTGTAATGGTGAAGGCTGAATAACTGCTTTTTGCACGATAGCAAAGAATGTTAAGTAAACGTACTTGTGATTGATCAAGAAATCAATCGATGTAAAAAAATAATAATAATTGAACGTCCGTTACGTGCAAGCCCTTGCCGAACTGGTTCATACAATGCGGATTAAGCCTCCAGGGTAAACTTTCTTTATTTCTCAGTAGACCAGAGTTGTGGTGTCCTGTGTCTCTGGCAACATCACCACGTAAAAACTATAGAGCATTATTCTCTGAACAAGTTGTTTATTAACTCAACGTCAATACATCAGCAGTTCACAAACTTCTGTCAACCAACATCGCACTCTCACGTCCAGTTCCTCCAGCGTATCTGCTTATTCTCGCTCTCTGATTGGTTACTAGGTATGTCAGCCTACCTGCATTACCCAATACCTTGATGGGCAGGAAGGAGGGGGACAATAGTGGCAGCAGCTAGGAAGTATGACGGAAGTTATAGCGTCCAAGAAAAGGTTCTTGAGTGAACAACAGAAGAAAAAACAACAACTTTGCTTTCAGTGGAAGGATTTAAGGCCCAAAAAGAAAACTATAGACGGGGAAAGAGCACCACGGGGGAGATGAGGCGAGCGCATCTGCAGGCACACGTCATAAGTCTGTCGACGGTGTTTGTGTAATTTAAATTAATTTACAAATTATACTAATTTTAATTACTCTCACAAACAGACAAAAGTTCTGCGTGATAGCTTTCAACTAATTCAAATAACTTGTATTTACTGTGAAGACTAAATAAACAGGCACAGATTAAAAAATGTGATGCTGCCAATCGTACCAACTAATTGTTCGTATTGGCGTGCTCAAAATATCTTTGCTAAAAGAGAGACCAAACAGAATTTGGGAACCTCTAGTCTAATGGATTAACTTAGTACAGAACATGAGATTTAAATCATGTCAAAAATCATGTCCTGTAGTACCCATATTAGTTTGGCTTCTGACTTCCGTAGACATGGCTTATAATAAAGATCTTTTTGTTGACAAACGTACAGAATTAAGCTTTAAATTGTTTGTGTCTCACTCGATGTGTTACTGTCGGTCCTGCATTGCACCCAGGAGTAAGATGCCCTGATGAATTATTCACACGTCATTCTTCAGCTCTCGTCTGGCGGCAGTCATTGTCCCCCTAACAAGCTTCTGTGAGCAGGCTGATCAATATCACCGGCTGCCCCTTGTTCCTTCAGGTTCCTCCATTATACCGCCGTTGTTCTCATGTTTCAGTGTCTTGAACTTTTGCCACCAGGTCTGTCAAAGATCTGAGGCACTTAGATAAACAAAGTAATTATTTTTTTAAATATAGACCTGCTGTTGGGTGCTATTTTGGTTTCTCTCATTTGTCAGTCGTCTTTGTGTCTTCATCTTCTTATTTTTGATATTTTATTTTTAACCACTGTCAGCTATTTTTACCTCCCTATCTTTCCATATTTATTGTATTCCTGTAGTAAAGCACTTTCTGGAAGCACTTTCAGCACATCTGGGTGATGCCGTCGAATGTGCGTTTGCATGACTGACTCAAGTACTTACGCCGTACGTTTTCAGGTGGAACCTTTGGTTCCACATTACATGCGTCAATCTATACTTTTATTCTGAGTGCTGCTTGACGGTTCACTACAAATTCACAAACCATTACACCCGTTACATTAGTGTTATGTTGGCTTTTAAGTAATGTCTGCTGATGTTCTTCGGCAAATACAAGTCTCATGCTTACTGGGAGACATCGTGTGATGGGAGGCCTGTGATGAACACTGTAGTATTGACTGTGGGCGAGTGTGTTTGTGGGAGAGTGAGATTCCCATGGGGCTTTAGCCTTCTTGTTCAGTAAATGGCACACATACACCAGCAATGCCCATCCTTGAAGGGCACTTGAAAAGTAATTACCCATGTACTGCTTCTTGTTTCTCCTCCTCTACCTCCTCCTTGGATGTCATCACTCTTGCAGGTGGCTGTTAAGAACAACATTGATGTATTCTACTTCAGCTGCCAGTACCCCATTAGCATGCTGTTTGTGGAGGATGGGAAGATGGGTGAGTGTCTCAGCTAAACTTCTTCACACAAAAGCCTCACATCCCCGCTGACGTCAATGCCACACACGTACGTCAAGTCATTCAGCGTGGACACATTATTATGATTGTTAAGATAGTGTGGGTGTGTGTGGGAGACTGTACTCACTCGCCTCTCCGAGATGCACAGTTGCTCCTGGATCGTACACCTGGAGCTGGAGATATGACCAAAGTCTTCCATCCCATATACAAATATACTGTATTTTGATATAGCATGTTTTATGGTAAAATAAATGAAAAAATAAATAGTCAATAATAATAAAGAACCGCATGGTAAAGCCTATTTTTGTATACTCCTATGTGAATAAGATAATTAACAAGTTGAACATTAACGAGAATCTTACTGTAAACTAAAATTTCACTTGAAACTGTAAAGAAAACAAAATACATATATACCGGCATCATCTACATTTTATTGAAACAAAGGCAACAGCAAATGCAATATGAATAAAAAAACTGCCCTTTGTGTTCCAGACCTAGTGTTTTTATATTTGGTGTCATTTCGATGTAAAAAATGTAGGGTGACGGTGTCAATACATACATTTAGTTATTGTCTGTTATCGGTGTGTGTGTGTGTGTGCTCCGTCTTTGATCGTGTCTCCTTGTCCACAGAGCGACAGGTGTTCCTCGCCACATGGAAAGACATTCCTAATGAAAACGAGGCCCAGTTTCAGATCAAAGACTGCCATCTCAACTCTGGTGAGGAAGATGGAAAGAGAACAGTGTGTGCACCACTATACAGGGCAGCCACATCATGCTGCTTCTTTATATGTTGAAATGTCCCGACACAGTGGCGATCTCAAATCCTCACTAATGAAACGAATTGTATTTGATGAGAACTCATCAGCTGCTCATCAGCTGCCCCGCATTTACGGGTGATAATTTAGTTTTACACAAGCGTGAGAGCAGCTGAACTGGAGAAGAATTCCTAATGACAGCTTAATGGAGATTTCCCCCCATAGATTACATTTCTTCTTCATGAACAAAGAGAGGGCTTCACATCCTACAGGGAAGCAGCAGCGAGGCTGAGGAGAAAAGTTAATTCATAATTAGTGACTGTATCTTTGCTCCAGGGATAGCCCAGGGTGATAAAGTAAAAAATAAATCCTGCATCGTCTGTAATATTTAATGATTGTTTGATGACTGAAACTGAATACTAAAAATGAGCAATAGCTTGTTCAGATATGCTGCGTTCACACCAAAAGCATTCTGAATATTCGCGCCGCGTTTACCGCGTCAGTTTATTCGCTCGACAATAATGCTGTGTTCGCACCAAACGCGTTACGAATGTTACTCGCGCCTGAAAGGGGGCGTGGCTTATCGCTGTGGCTTATCTCCGTAAAAACAGTTACCGTTTCCACCATCCACAATAGAAATAACTACTAGTTCGTCAGAACATCAAACTCCATGGTGCCTGGGTTCATAATATTATCTGTCCCACAACAGCGTCTGATTGACGGCCGCTACCAGCGCTACTTCAGGCGGACCAGCAGCAGTTTGATTCAGCGACGGCGGTGGTGATGGGCGGAGCTTCTCAACGCTGATTGGCTTTCGCAACTCATCGTCACGCAAATGTTTCAACTCGCAGCTTGCAACTTGCACAAATTCGCCCCGCGTCATTCACGCCGCCCGGCGGAAAATTCGCTTTTCCACAACATATCGCGTCTGTGCATTGACTTTGCATGTAATCTACTCATGCTTCAAATTCGCAACGCGTTTGGTATGAAGCAACGCAGCAATAGTTAAAACAGTCAAGTACAGAATTGATTCACATTTTTACTGCATTATGTAAATTTCTGATTATGTTCCTACAACAGATGCCGCCTCCAACAAACTGCAGAGTATCAACATCTTCACCATAGCCAAGCGCACAGTGGAGGGTCAGGACATGCTGTATCAGTCCATGAAACTCACCAATGGCATCTGGGTGCTAGCTGAGCTGAGGGTGCAGGCTGGAAACCCAAACTACACGGTGAGCACTGTGTGCCACTTGCATTGGCTGAATTTATGATTTTGATTCATATCACTGTTGTTCTCTTGCTGCTGTGTTTTACCGTTTACCCCCCCAAAAAATGGATGTTGAGAGACAGTGACGACTTTTCGTATTTTATTAAAGGACGCCGTTTTAAAAACCCAAAGTATGTTTTGCCAACTACTGTCAAAGATGTCAGCATTATAAAAAGGAGAGGTTTGACATGGTAACATATACTTTATATTGTACGTATATACAATTTGTTGACAACATTATTTATACCTGCAGCACAATGGGCAACAACTTGATTTTACCTGTCCCGGGGTAAAATTCCCACAAACAATGACCAAAAGTTGTTAATGCTAAATTCTAAATGTATTTCAGTGTTACTTCTTTACCTTTTTTTTCCTAATGCACAACCGAAGTTAATTAGCCTTACTTGTTTATTTGTTTTTGCAAGTATTTCATTTTTTAAGAAAGGCTTAGTAGAGGCAGCTTTACAGTTTCACAGGAGTAGACGATACTAAACTCTAAAAAACGAATAACTTCACTAATCATCATTCACACGTACAGCGTAGGAACTTCCATTCTGCACTTCAGCACAAATTGAGCCTGATTTGCTTTAATTTAATAAGTATGATGGAGTTAACAAAATACTGTCATCACTGCACGTCTCGAAGCCAAATGACACTGCAGAGACGGGACAGAGATGGAGGCGCAGGAGTGAGTGAGTGAGTGAGTGGGAGGGAGAAAGCTGGTGCGTTGTGCCGTGATTGGAGTGCGTCGCTAGTATTTGTGATTCAACTGTGTGGTCATTGGTTTTTGTTCTCCATTGTGTTGTTGCTTTGTCAGCGTGACGCGGTCTCCGGTCTTGATGGATTGTGTTGGGTTTAGACATTCTGCATGACTATCGTCCAGAGCGATGACCTTGGTGCAACTCCTGCCAGCGCATCACTCGGTCTGCTTTCAGTTCAGATCACTGCCACTCGCTTTGTTTTTGTTTTCTCCAGTCTAGACTCGCCAATTTGTCAGTCAGCCTGCTCTCGCTCATTAAATCTTCAGGTTGTTTATCTGGTCACAACTTCTTATACGTCATTGTGTAGCCTAATCTCATATGGGAGTTTTTTTAAATATGACTTTGGGAGTATTTCCTTGAGATAAAGATGAATTAACTGAAGTGAAAGCTAATGTTTTACTTAATTATTGGTAGTGCATTTATTTCTAATTTGTGTGCATTTTACATTTTCTTTGTTGCTTTTTCCCCTGTGTGGAGGTTTTCTTTTCCTTCTCAATTTTTAAGTTCAAATAGATCCTCAGCAGGGCAGGAAAGGCTCCCTATTTTTTAAAGATGGATTGTTAAGTGAAGAGAAGACTAGACTTTCAAGTTAACAGTGCTGCATGTACATTGTGTATTCTGAGGCTCGTTCTCTGGCTGCTGCATGCTCTCTGCGCTATCTTTGCGAGGCACAATAAAGCCAAGCGGCCGAAGCCTTTTGTCAGCAGCTATTTTTAGAGCTGAAGAAGTAAAGCTCCACCGCTGCGGGGTGGGGGGGTTATTGTGCTTCTGAAGACCAGACACACAAACGATTGTAATTTGTTACGAGTTAAGACGTACAGTATCATTTGATTCGTGCCGCTGCTTACCCATGGTTTTGGGTGTTTTTTTTCTCAAGGTTCACCACCACAACGACCTTTTACATTGTCATTCGATACCTTGCTACTAAATTATTGATTATAGCAGCTTTAAGTTTCCACATTTAAGTGTCAGCAGCTCTCAAATTCCCTGCGACTGACTTCCATCGGAGCTTGTGTATACTTTAGTTTTTATTTTGGAATTGGGACATCAGCATATCTTTTTGACATGGAAGCATGGAAACTATGTGGCCAGTGACGCTGGCTGATTTTCAGGGTTTAAGTCAGCTTCAACACGGAAATGGACACCAAAGTGCCACCCAGCCTCCACACAAACGTAATCTGCTAACCCTCTACATAAGCAGGCTCTCTTAATAGCAGTTTCTACACAGTGGCTAGAGCATCCGCATTTCCTCACATCTTTTACCCCATGCTGATAGGAGAGCCCTGCCTAAATGTAGCCAGCAGCTGCATGCATTAGTAAAGAGCCCAGGGTGTGCAAAGGCAACCCTTACGAAGCTGTGCACTACCACTGCTGTATTCCACTGCAGCTCTCTGGTAACCAACACATCTTGGTATCCATTGAGTCGAGGATGGGCCTGCTGTAAAACTGTTGTCAGTCGCTCACCAGAGCTCTGGTTACTAACTGATCACTGTTGTTTTTATTATAGTGTTAAAGGGAATTTGTTGCAGTGTTCTTGCAGCAACACTGTAGACACTGTACGCTGAAAAGTATTTATATTAGATCCCATTCCAAAACTATAGGAAAAAACAAGCCCTTTTAAAAACATTTATTTTTCTCACCACTGCCTCAAATTGTGATGAGGTAGTGCTGAGGAGGGATTACTGAATATAAAACATGGGAAAATCAAGTTAAATGACATCTAAATCCTGCCGTTCGAGTCCAGCTGGACATCTTTTGTTGCATGTAGTTCATCTTTTTGTGTCAGCTCTCCATTGTCTGCTGGCTAGTACAGTCCCTGAAAATAATTTTATCACTCAAACTGAAAGGCAGGTGTGTGTGTGTCAGTCAGTCTGTGTGTCAGTCAGTCTGTGTGTCTCTCCCTGTCTGCTGCACAGCGTCGTGGGTTATTAGGGGCTCCATTTGTCAAAGAAGAAAGCACACCTGGTTTTGATTGTGCAGCAATTGATTAATGAAACAATTTAAAATATTCAGAATCCCTGTCTCCTGTATTTATTAAGTGCAATGCCATGAATTTCTGTCCTCATAATTATTCTGAAGCTCCAGCTGTCTTGTGTTTCTGGATCTGAAGAAATATCATCTGCAGTATGATTGCTGATGGGAAAAAAACTCAAATCCTAAACCTGCTCCCAGCTGAGACTAACATCAAAGAGTGGAAAGGCTGCCTCTCTTCTCTCTAGTGTGTTTGTGTCTATATTGCCGTCTGTGTGTCTCTTTGTCTGATGAGACTAAATTAAGAAGCGTTTCAATAAATATATTTTTTACCTGAGAAATAATAGATTTTGTCTCCTGGGAAGCAAAACAAGTGGCTTTTGCTTATTGGTCTCATTTACACCCACAAGCTTATAAAGACAACAATGCTCGTTTCTGATGAAGACCCTGTTGGCGAAACGTTCTATCATTACATTTTTTGGAGCTTGCAGTTGAGTCATTTATATTAAAGACTTGGATTCAAAATGAACCTGCTACATCAATTAGCCTATTAATCAATTGTACTAAGACAAACTGCTTCACGTTTCTCTTAGTTTTGTGTACTGAATGTCAAACGGTAAACATTTAATAACCTTTTCATTTTAACAGTAACATCATATCCAACTCTGTCCGACTCTTCTCTTCCTCAGATCTCTCTGAAGTGCAGAGCTCCAGAGGTTTCCCAATGTGTTTTCCAGAACTACGAGACAGTGCTGAAGAACTGAACGCCTCCATCGACCCGGCCGCTGCCCTCACAGACCCCTGGCACCTTCTCTTGCTCTCCTTCACCTCACCCACCAACCATATTGCAACCTAATGCAGCGCCAGGGCCACTTCCTGCTGTGTTGGTGCTCTCTATATCAATCCAGCTGTTTAAATTGGGAGGTTTCATGATTTTAAGTCCCATTTTTGATCCATCGCTGGTTGATTTTTCTTTCCAAAGACTGCAGAAAATCCTGGTTCACTGGTTTGCTGTATTCTGTCCCCTCTTTGTATGTTTCTTTACAAAAAGATTTGGTTTCAGGACATTATCTTTATGATATATTTTCTGAATGCTCACCATCACATTATTGGTCCCCCGCTCTTTGATGACCGGTGTTCTTTCGGGGACAGACTGCTGTATTCCTGTGAGTGTTTTTTCTGCATGAGGCTTTTTAATCATTATCAAGCCCCCACATCTCTGCAAATTTGAGTCTATTTTTAGCGTCTGCAATCAGCAGGTGAATGTCTGCATATTTATTTAGGGTACTTTCAAGAAAAAAAGGCTTTAACTTTCCTCTCCTGTTCCCCTGTGTGAAGTGGCTGTGTGGGCCGTAGAAAAGACACACATATACTTACAAACTACATTATCGTTGTCTTTGTCATTTTTACAGTTTTCTTATGTGTCTCTGGATCTTCTGCTGTCCCTGAGAGCAGACTGTGTGCGTGGAAGCTGTTTGTTGCTGTGCAGTTCTTTTTGTTTTCCCATCAACATCTGGACATTTTAGAGACTAGCAGCAGTCCTACACTGCCTGCGCTCTTCCTTAGTCATTCCATGGTTTTGTGTGTGTGTGTGGACTTGTTTGTGTTCATTTGGCAAGCTGAGAGAGCCTCAGGTGTTGAGGATTTTGAATTTGCTGCTTCCCCTCCTGCGTCGGTGACAGCCTCTCGAGTACCACGGCCACCTGAGATGAAGGCTCATGTGAGATAACTCTAAATGTATGATGCCATGGTTTGTAACACTTCTGAGTAATACGTATAGATGTAGCACACTGTCTACATCCACTGTCCCTGTTCTACCTGCAGACTCGACCAGATTAATTGGATTCCTTTTTCCGAGTCATTACACTGAAGCCCTTTTTATCGGCTCTACAGGATGTATGCTCCCACGCTAACAGCTTGTAAAGATTACAACAGAGGTGGCTGTGTATTCTGAGCGGATCTTTGTGTGGCGACGGCTGATTCGTTTGAAATGCTGTAAAAAATGAAATTACAAAAAAAAAGATGTTAAATCATACGATTTTTGATTGACATGATTTTGTTCATTGTGTGTACATCAAAACGAACTATTAAAATTCTTGATAAATTCATATAATCATTCTTCAGTGTTTGACATTATGAATGAAATGCAGTGCAAGGACAAGTTGTTTTTATGGCGCAGTCTGCCAGTGTCCCAGGATGCAAACTGTTACCTCAGTTTTATTTGCTTGGTAAAGTCCACATTCCCAAGGTCCCTGGAAACCTGCGTGCATTGTTTACACACACACACACACACACACACACACACACACACACACACACACACACACACACACACACACACACACACATACACACACACTTTATAATCATCGATGACCTTTGAGGCATCTCCTCATGGGCTGTTCAGCTTCTGCTCCAGTGTTATAGAATTGGCAGCCCTCACAGCTTTGCATTACAAAGCCACTCTGTGTTTTTCAACCTTGAGTCGTGAGTGAAGTCTGAGGTTTATCCACAGCTGGCTGCACCTCAAAGGCGGAGCAGCTCCCCCGTAGCGTAAACAGAGTTTTTAAGGTCAGAGCTGCTTGGAGAAAGGTAAGCAAGATTTCAACTGCATCACCTAATCGTGAACACAAACACCTCTCGCCTCACATCTGTTCCTCTGTGAACGTTAAAGGTCAGCGCTGCGCTAACCAGAGAGGAGTCAGTAGTCCAAAACTGCGACAAGAGTCTGTTCAACTAATGAATGATCTATATCGATCCTATGTGAGGAATGCATGCCAATAGGGGGCGCCACTGCATTGCTTTCGGGTAAAGGCTCAGTTTGTATGAAGGGGCTGTTTATAGACTTAGAAATAGATTAATAATTTAACCACTGTATTAATAGTTAATGAGTAGTCTACCAACGTTTTACAGATTGGATCTAATCAACTTTTGGGCTGCCAGGTTTGTGGAAAAATGTTTTCTGGCTGTTTATCCTCCTGCAGCAGGACACTCACTTTGTGTTTTAGATCGTCTGGTCCCTAATGAATGAAGAACTATCTGGTCCAGAATCTATTGATCAACAACTTACTGCTGCAGACTTGATGCAGTGATAAAATAAAAAAAAACACTTTCAATGGATTTACAACATTATTACCAAACAAAGAATAAACTCCAGGTCTGCCCTTTGAGACACCTTTTCTTCATGCATTGTATCCTTAGAAACCAAACGGTTTAATACTAACTGTCCTTGCGCCTACTTTGTGCACTGCTAACCAGAGCAAACACAAATGCATTTTAAAATAACCATGTACACTTAATATCAATGGAAATGATTCAAACAGTGTTTTTTTGACCCATCATGCACCTCTCTCGTCCATTCTGTGTCTGTGCTGACGCACACATGTCCGTTCCTCATGGGCGTCGCACGCAAACCGGCGCCGCCTCGCTTCGGTCAGACCCCGAGCAGCTGCGCGGTCTGACGCATCGGAAGTGAGAACAGGTTGGTTTCGACTCAAAGCCCCTTCACAGCACCTTCAGGGCCGTATAGTGGCGCAAGGCCCATGCATCCGTTGTGTATGTGTTGGTGCTACAAATTATTCAATTGCAATGAATAAAACTACCACTTACCACATGTATGCTTATTACACTTCACATACATACTTTGCATTTCGCACTATTGTTTATCTAATTTGCTTAATTAATGAATACACTCTGCGACTGTAAATATAGATATATTTCATTCCAGTTAGTTGTATTCTATTTAATTGTATTTTGTATATTTAAATATATATATTTTACTTTATTTTGTATATATCTTTCATCCCTGTTGCTTCTTTATATCTGTTATCTTGTGTGTTTGTATCTTCAAGTTGTAAGGCGCTATTGATGACAACAAATTTCCCCTTGGGGATTAATAAAGTATCTATCTACCTCTATCTATGTAGGCGTTGTGGCCCATGAGAGTCAAATGCCCGCTTTGTTTGGTTGGAAATCCAGCCTTGATAAACACCGCCCCAAATAGCGGAAAGACGCTATAAACGGTGTCTTAAAGGCAGTGCGGCATTGGAACCCACCGGCCGAGGTTACAAGCGCATCCTCCTCCAGTTATAATTCCTCACACTTGTCGCTGAGTGGATTTCGCGGCCGCCATCGAGCAGTGATTGATGGACACATCGGCCCAGCCCGAGGACCCTCTCCACTTATAAATCGTGGCACCTCGGAGATATGATGTGCAGTCTTGCGCCACACTGTTCCGTGACCCTCACATTAAGATCATGTATAGTGGACGTCCTATTCTTTTTTCCATTTATGTGCAGCGTATGGGAGCTCGAAGCGTTCACACGCCTTGCGCACGCCATCACCCTATTGGATGAGCTGGGCAGGGGATATTGCAAGTGATGAGGGAGGAGAGAGAGAGAGAGAGGGCAGTCTTCAACAGCTCATGTCTCTCCAACGGCAGACACACACGCGCGCGCGCACGCACAGTGCTCCTTAATAGGCTCCAGATGCCTTTACAGAAAACGCACGTCTGCAGGCTGTGTGGATTGCCTCTTCTCCTGTGAATCACGCAGATGTGAACCTATCTTTCTGTCTTCGACCGAAAAGCAGATTATGGGGTTGTGTGCATCTTCAGAACACGTGGGGAGCTTATTTACCAGGCTGGCGACTGTGTGCCCGTCCTCCCTGTGATGGAGGAGCGCGGCGGTGGTGCATCGGTGGAAATGAGTGAGAGGTGCAGAGGAGGTAATCAATGAAGACACACAGGGCGCCAGTGCGTTTGGGCAAGGTCAGAGTCTAGCCTGGATGAGATTATGTCCATGCAGGGACAACGAGGACGGACTTTTACGCTCGCCTGGGGATGTCCTCTGAAAACCAAGTTTTTCTCTCCGTGTTGGATTGCCGAGGCAGCGAAAATCCCTCCATCTGCATGAGCATGCTTGAGCTTAGTTTTTGACAACCTTCACGCTGCACGGCTTCTTTCTTGTCTCCCTCAGCCCGGAAATAAAGTTTATTCTCCCTGCTCGACGGGTGGGTGATCTATTCGGCCACCGATTCGTTTAATTGCGCCGTTGAACCCAGTCTAGGTGATCTCGAGGCATCTGGTTGAGGACAGAAGGGAGGAAGCGGCGGATCGGAGCGGCCAGCATCGAAACTGCGGCGGCCAGCTGTGCTTCTGGACGGTCACATCTGTCGTTGTTGTCGTCGCTGTCCATGGTGCTGAACTCGTGCTCCAGGAATGGTGGAGACGCTGAGTATCGCAGTCATCGGTGCTCCCGGAGTGGGGAAAACTTCTATAATCCGCCAGTTCATCTATAACGATTTCTCGGAGGTGTACACGCCGACCAGGACGAGATACGTGTACAGACCCTCCGTCATCCTGAACGGCATCATGTATGAGCTGAAGATTTTGGACGTCCCGCCAATCTCCTCCTTCCCCTCCAGCTCCAGCCAGGTACAATGTGTCTGTCTGAGGACTTAGATTGAACTTCATCAGGGAAGGATTCATACAGGCTTTGGTGATCCATCCCTTAGATCGCCGAGTATTAAAGCTCTACTTAATTTCACATCTGTTCACAGCCAATGGTGATCCTCAGAGGCAGAAACACCAATTTTATTTATTCGTCTATCAGATGTCCCTAGTCAACTAGTTGCTATGGAGACCCGACTGACTTAAAGCCTTGGAGAGCTTCATTTTATCTCTCAACCCACCTCACGAGCGAGGAATGTCAGCATATTGTTGATGTGTCCATGCCTTCAGTGCCAGATACATTCAGATGAGTTGAGAATGGTATGCCAGTGTTAGTGGTTGCTGCTGGGTTGAATCGGGTTCACACACAGAAAACAATAACAGATTGTGCTGGAGGCATCGCCACAGCACCTGGTCAAACTCCCCACTTTAAAAATAGAACAGACTGCCCTTTTATTCACGGTTAAAGGTCATGTGGCATTAGTTGGAGAGGCATCTGATTGCAGGAGCATAGCATACATGTTCTATAGCTCCATGCCAAAGGGTTTGGGTCACCTCTACTCTTCATCATTGAGGAATTACCTAAAGCTTTGGTCCCTGAAGTTTTGTTTTTAAGTTTAAGGACAGGTTCACGTTTGCTCAAGTCTGTCTTAAAACAATACACACATTATCATATGTGCATTCAAATAAAAATTGGATGTTTGCTTCACTGCCACTGAATGT
Organism: Taurulus bubalis; assembly: GCF_910589615.1. Classification (NCBI taxonomy): domain Eukaryota; kingdom Metazoa; phylum Chordata; class Actinopteri; order Perciformes; family Cottidae; genus Taurulus; species Taurulus bubalis. The sequence continues at coordinate 10,107,162 of NC_136596.1, read as the reverse complement.
TGCATCATTCATTATTTTAGTTTTGCACTAGGGAGAAACGTTTCATTCTCTATAGTGCACTTCACGCAGATCGATGATCAAAAGTACATCTTATCTTATTGTATCATATCTTACCGTGTCTTATCATCGTGTTATATCTTATCGTGTCTTATCGCATCGTATCTTGAACGCTGCAACTGTTTTTTGTGTCAATACTGGCCTTGAAAAGAACCCCCTCTAAAGCATTATCAATGTACATGATTTGGTAAACGTCCACGGTCCATATTCTGTGTCATTATGTATTTTAAAGTTCAGCCAAAGATTATATGACGCCTCAACAATTTGTCCTATTGATTGTGAATCTTCTAAAGCTTGAGTCAGAAATGTCCCTGCATTGCAACTCAGCGATGAAATGTGGAAACATAAAGAGGGAATTTGCTACCAACACATTTGTCAGCATTTGTTCCGTTTTCACGAAATCAAGAGTTATCATCAATTTCCCTGTTTGCTTTTTGTTACTGGCTGTGGCTTGTGGGATAAAGTGGGCCGTCCGTTAATTACAATGTTGGCGGTTTATTCCTAGGTCCACATGACCGAGTATCTCTGAGACACTGAACCCTAAATGCTCCCCAGGCTTCTTCAAATCAGCACACTGCTCCCAATGCTTAGGATGGGTTAAATGCAGAGGTTGCATTTCATCTCTCTTGACTGGATTTTAATAACTCAGACTGCTGAACCCTCATTTTAGCTCCATCTCTTACATTTAAATTGCTGTAGGAATGCATGTGAGTGTTGTTTTAAGAAAGACTTTTAAAAAAAAAAAACAATTCTATCCTTTAAGATATTTCTCTGCTTTTCTTTACCAAGTACAAAAAGTATGGATTTGGTGTGCCTGTCTCTGTCCTTGGGTATTGAAGCCCTCTCCAAGCCTCTCTTCACTTGAGGTGTTTGTTTGACTCCGGTTGACTCCCCCTCGGTGGAACGGCCCCGATGCTCTCCAGATAGAACTCTCCAAGGTCACCACCCCTTTTGTGTCAGACATAGCCCTCCCAAGAACAGTTGTTTTTATCGACAGGTGAGGTACCAGTGAGAAACTGAGATCAGGCAAAGAAGAAGACAAAAAAGCAGGGGGCAGTTTCTTATTCATTCTGCTAAATGGTGTTTAACCTCCATCAGGGAACATGTTGGGTAGGAGAGCAGAAAGTAGACAGAATGAGTCTGATGAGTTTGTGTGGGAGTGTGAGATTGAAAGTTTGAGTCACACAGCTTTCATCATTCGACATCATGTTGCGTGAACATGTCATGCTCATTTCAAGTTGAAGTGCAGCGAGCAGACGCCGGTTTGCCAGGCCCATACTGTTCAGGCAGAGAAAACCATTAGCTGAGTGCTGCCACAACATTTCTATTAGATAGATTTATTGTTACTCATTCACTGAGGAGCGACCCTGCGAGGCCCGCTGCACTGTTTCCTCTCCCCTCCTGTCATATCCTACTTGTTCTGGCGCTGCTCTCTTGTTTCTTCTGGTGATGTCTTTTATTCACAACGAGAGCAGTGATAAGACATTGGTATTTTTTTGGACTCGCCGCCTTGCTCTGTATTCACCCCGTGGGCAGTGAAACGTGACTGAGGTCAGGGGAAGTGGACAGCACAAAGAAAGTTGATTGAAATGTACTTGAAGTACACAACACAAAAACAAAGTTCCCTCCTAAAACACGGCTGGGAATTTAAATACCAACAGAGGAGACGGTAGGAATTTTCAGCAGTCAATTAGAAAGGTTACACAGAGTTTAATAGACACTGTCGTAGTAAGGGTTACCAAATGAGGTTTTATAATGTCCTCTGAAATTTGTAAGGAGTAAGCTGCAGAATGGAGTGAGTCAGTACGCCTCCATGCTTATGTAGCGTGGCAATTTCTCATCAGTTCAGATTATATTTGAAAGAAGAGCAATGATGTTCTGGCAGGCTGCTTGTGACCCCATTCTAACCACGCAGACAGACATTTTTGCCCTTTCACTTGCTGGAGAAAAGCAAGGTTTCTGTTCTTTCACCGTGAGGCTGCGATGGTGTAATGATTTGTTTGCTTTGCGGTATGTCAGTGTGCTGCTGATAGCATTGCTTTTAGGGAGCATCTGTCACAGTGTGCGGATAGGATGTGATGACAGATGGATTTAAGCCTGACAGCGGATTCAGCAATGATTTTTCTCGTTCTTTTTTTTTTTTTTTTTTTTTCTAGCCGTGATGTATCTCCATGACTTCCTCCCACACAAAATGCTCCCTCTCCTTTTCCCGCTCATTCTGGACATTTTTCTCAATTATTTCGATGCTGTCTGTGACAATAGGGTGGCAATTATTGCTTTTTATGTCACACTTGTATTTTTGACTCTTGCAGAAGAAGGAATGTGTGCAACGGTGAAGCTATGAGGTGTTCAAACCATTCAGGTGTTTGTGAGTCAAAGATTCTGTTTACATGCGTTTAACATTTTGGTGGTCTTGAAATTAAACAAATAATACAATACACTAATACAAATTCGACAACTTACTGTAGTCAAATTAATAATGATCTGTTCTTAGAATAGAAACATTTCAATTATAGTTACAGCTCAGTGAGTTTCGTCATCAAAGTTATATACAAGCATCCTCAAAGGTTTAAACATTTGGGGAAATATACTTATTTTCCTTGTGTTGGAAGAAATCGCCAAGAGATTGTTAGCTTAGCATAAAAACTAGAAAGGCGAAACAGGTAGCTTTGCTCCTCTAACACCCGCTAAGTAATTTGATCTTGTTTTCTTTATTCCGTAAACCAAAAATGATCACTTCTCCAAGAAATACCTTCTCTAAAACCCCAAATGATTTCCACAGATTAGCCGTACTTGATTGCTTTTATAAGTAGCCAAACATTTTGTGATTCTGTATTTTAACACAAGAACCCAGCAACAGTCATCCTCTCCATATCATCTCCAACAAATGCATTCATAAAAAAAAGAAACTACAGATTTTAATGGCCTGGCATAGGTCACCATTGAGTAATGGGAGTTTCATTTTCAGGGCATGTGATGAATTCTAATTGCAAAACCTGCGTGTGACATATCTCTGCTCAGCGCCCTTCCCCCAGCAGGTCATACGGCCTCCCTCCTGTGCTTTAGTATTGATCCATCATAACTACTCATTATGCCTCCCTGAATATCAGGCGGCGCTACAGCTTTGTCAGAGCCTGTTAAAAACTGACCACGGCCTGCGGTTGTCAGGGAAACATGTTCTGTTTGTCCCTTGAGGAGCGAGGGACGAGATGCTCTTTTTGTGCCCCGCGTTAAGAAGACCGACTGGAGAATACAGACGGTGTGACAACACACTTCACATTCACGCTTCCACAAGCACACTCACACACACTGAAAGCACACACAAATAAACATGCCCACATTTGCATTTTAAATTCTTTTGACAGTTTATCAGCCGTGCATTGCTGCACTGTCGTGTCCTCTCAGTTTGGATTTTCTTCATTTTGCCTATTGTTTGAATGCACATGAGTAGTGTTGCTGTTTTTAGCCCCTCCTCTACATTTAAAAACAGGACTTGGATGACAAGAAGATATGAGATGAAAACACAAGCTGCTATTTTTAGCCTCACAGTGATGTGAGGCTGCAACTCAAGCTTCTGTGTTTAGCTCATATCATCAATTCCCTCAATGACCAGAAAAGAGTGAGCTGTGATGATATGCTTGTTATGACGCTAAGAACTATGTCTTGTTTGTTTGGCAAAAATAGGTGGATTTTTTCTGAGGTGCTTGATATGGCTAAATTCTATGGGATACTTTGCAATAGAAGCAAAAAGAAGAAATTACCTTCAAAGACATGGCTTCTGTGACATGTTTTCTCCTCTCCCTGACAGCTGATTCAACGTGTAGAGGGACAGAGAAAATAATCACATGTATACCAGTTGTCACAGTGCAGTGCCCCTTCCTGTCTTCCTCTGTCTTCTCTTTCAATTTGAATGGCAGTGATCTTAGTTCCACATGTTTGTTTCCATGCCTGATCGGCCTCATTATCGCTCTGCCAATATGTGAGGCTGTTTCTTCCTCACACTCACACTCACACTCACCCAAACACAAACCCACAAATACCCTCATCTAAATTATTGCTGGCTGACACAAATGTACCAGCAATATCATCATTAGAAGTTACGCTGATCATCGCCTGCTACCTTAGACTCCCCTGTCGTAAATGATCAGTTAGTCTCATTTGAACAGACTGCTTGTACATAATGTTGATTTGAAAAGCATATTTTTCTCCAACCTTGAGATCAATTGAATTAGATTTCTTGTATGCCTATTTCAGGTTGTGCAAGCTGTTGCAGGAGGTAGATGAAAAATAATGTAAACACCACATGGATAATCAGCCCTTTGATATCTGAGTTTTCAAAAAGAGCTCCAAGGAGGCACAATCCTCTGTGTCCGAGGCGCAGGTGCATCAGTCGAAAAACACAAAGTCAAATGATCTACTATGTCAAGCACGACAGCTTTGAAAATCCTGACAACATAATACAAAATAAACTGCTTCTGCAGTGATCATTTGTGGGATTGTTTTTGTGTCTAACTCTAACGTGTTTGATCTGTGAGTGTGTACAACAAATTATATTCTGCTCAGTAATTACACACAAATGCAACGTCATAAGGTGAAACAAACCTATAGAACTAATAAATGATGGGAATTTAACTACTTCAAAATAAAATGAATCAACATTTTTGGGACTTAACAGGGACTACAAGTCACTGCTCCCAGGCATGACAGAGCCAGGCTAGCCATTTCCCTCGGCTTCCAGTCTTTGTGCTAAGCTAAGCTAACCAGCGGCTCAGTGTACACTATTATAGGCCGACACACAAAAGTTTGAATGCAGTTGGAATGTAGATGTAACTGTGATAAGGAAAATGCTGATATTGGGCTCAGTATTTGACAATGTTGAGTTCTCGCATGGTTTTGTGGTAGAAGCTGTTTCTGAGTCTGTTACTCTGTGATTTGTTGGAGCTGAAGTGTCGACCGGAGGGCAGTGGATCAAACATTGATGACCCTCTGAAGGGCTCTCATAGCACACAGTGATACAGTACGCCAGCACACTAGGAGGACTCCAGCAGCTTCTCCGGCAGTAGGTTTTCCTGAGGATCTTTGGCAATTGGAGTTGCTGCTGTTCCTCCTTGAATACTGCTGTTGGTAGACCAGGAGAGACCACCATCGTGTGCGTACTCAGGAACCTGAAATCAGGGACCCTTTCCACTGTCGCCGTTTGGTCAGAAAGGGTTGGGAAGTCTTGTGCCAGTGAGGCCTCGCCGTCAACAGTTGTCGGTTGCTGGTCTTTTGATGATGGTGCCAGCAGTTTGTCGTTATTGGTGAAACGGTCCTCAATCTTCCTCTCACTTTAGCATCCTTGATGCTTCTCTTCAGGTTGGCTCCAGCAGCAGTGTATAGAGCTCTGTTTCCAGACCTGGAGATGGTTTTTAAGGACAGTTCTGACCTCCTTTATCATCCAGGGCCTCTGATTGGGGAACACATGGATGCGATTGGCGATGGTGACAACACAGTTCTGTATGTAGCATAATTCAATTGATACTTAAAAAAAAAAATAATTAAACATGCAGCTGTGAGGAAGCTTCTTCAGGCCAAACCTGAACAGTCTTCGTGGTGGGTTGAGCTTTTTTCCTGATGGGGGTATATACTGCAGTTGAGAGTATGAATTAGTAATCTGCCTAGTGGTAGTAGTGCTGCCCTGAAACTATTCTCTCTGTATCCACAGTAGTTTGCCTGTCTATATTGAATTGAATATAACAGTCTCGTAGTCTAAATCTTCATCTTTTCGTGAATTTCTCAGGGCTGCGTTTGTTTTCTCATTCCCTCGGCAGGACTATTCTTCCCACCCCCTGAAGTTCTTCTATTTTCCTCCCCCTCTTTTATCAGATCAAATGCCTATAAATTCATTGCATGCTGTTAGAGGCAGTGATGCTGGTGGTGGGTTGGTGAGAGCTCTGAGAGACACAGCGTGAATAGAATAATGGGTCAGTGTGTTTTAATTGAAGCAACTGTGCCCCATAAGGTGCAAATGTTCCCACTTGTGCCATGTCATTTAACTACAGGTTGAAAGTCATTACCCTCAAACATTGCTGCCTGCCCACTGCATCACAAAGCTTACCAAGCAGTAACAACAGTTCAACAGTACGAGTTCATTTTTCTTCTCTTGACAGAAGGCTCTGTGTTCGCTTATCTCTTATAAGCTGTAAAGTCATGTCCTTGAACATGTATAGCTAGGACACTGTGCAGTGCTTACTTCTGGGTTGTATGACTTTGTTCTAGGCTGAGACACCCAGAACTATGCCAGCTCGACAATTTCATTGACTCTCTGCACTCTTTCACAGAGATGCAGAGGCAGGCGATCTTGCTTTTTATAATTACAGAAGCACTTGCCACAGGCTGTTCCGCTAGCTGCTCTCTACTGTTATTGTATTCAATAAGTCGGTGCATTATATGCTGGTGGATCTATGAGGTTGTAGTTAGGAACAGCAGTGCTTTCAGCTAAGTGGTAACATCAGCATGTTAACATGCTCATTGACTCTCTTATTGTGCCAAATAAACTGAACTGGATGGGATGTTTAACATGCAATATTTACAATGGCCATAATCTCAGTTTAGCCTGTAATGCTAACATTTACTGATTAGCACTAAACAAAGACTACAGCTTAGGTTGATGGGAGTTAGTTTTGCAGGTATTTGGTCATAAGCCAAAGTGTTGGACAAAGTTAAATCTTTGACCCGATGGTGACAGTAGATTAAAAGTCAGAGGATCAGCAAAGTTATTAGAATTCATCCTGAAGGAGACAAACACGTGTGTGTAGCAATCTATACAATATTTCCAGGACATTTCACACAAAACCCCAAATGTTCATCTCATGGTGGCGCTGGAGGAAAAGTCAGGGAGTCATCTTCTAGGCACCTTGAATCTCTGTACAAATTATCATGGCAATCTATCCAGTAGTTATCGACAACATATTTCAATCTGGACCAAAGTGCTGGACCACATTTTTAAACAACAAGCATCTCTCGTTCTTACTGTATGTGTGTTTGTACATTTCTGTTCTTCTCTCTCTGTCTGTCTGGTAGGAGTGGCTGGATTTGCGCTGCAGAGGTGTCCGCAATGCCAACGCCTACATCCTGGTGTATGACATCTGCTGTGTAGAGAGCTTTGAATACGTCAAGATGATCAGACAGCAAATAGTGGAACACAGGTATGGTCGACCGCTCGCTCTCAGCATGCCAGACTGTTACTGAACATACAACATGACTTATAGCTGGTTCGCCCTCACTGAGGCATTCTAATCACAGCCCCTTGTCATCCGCCTGGAGACACCATTTCATTTTACAGCCCTGCCACAAAGCTGTACAATCACGTGTTTGTGACAGTGAAAGATTGTCTGCTTGTGGGGATCCATTGTAATTCATCTTTGCATCCTGACAGTTATTCATGACATTTGCTCCTGGCATTGTTGCATGATGAGATGCCTGATATGTCACTAATGATATCTCAGATTATTTTTGGAGATAATTCTGCTTTTGTTGTCCAGAGCATAGCAGCATAAAACAGGAAACTTGATAACCAGAGGGAAAGGTCTCCCAGCTGGCTTTGAATTTATACAATAACAGAAAAGGTCCCAACACTAGTTGGAAAGAAATGCCAATGAAAAGGCCCACCTGCTCTATCATCCTTACCTGAATGTATTATCATATAGAAAGAGTACAATGAGTCGCCTTGTTTGTGCTGCTATGCTGTACATGACCAAACTATCACTGTTCCTTCCCACCTTCCTGCGGCTGCAAATGTGTGTCCATGATGTGTATATGTATGAGCTATAGCAGAAAACCATTATCACCAGCAGCTGGGGAAGGAAGGGTGAATTGAAAACAAGAGAAATGTGTGATCGTAGGAGAAAGCGCTAAAGCCAGACGATTGAAGGAAAGACAAGAGCAGAGAAGGAACAGATACTGTACATAAACTGACACTATGCACAATGGATGCTGTTACAATGAAGCCCTAACCCATTGGGGTCAGGGTTTAACTCATTTATTTTAACATTAAAACATACTATTTTTTTTCGACTCTATTCGTCTATAGCATGACGCTTTCCTTCAGCTCAATGAAGATGAGGGCAGTGTTGGGTCTATCACTCCTGCATAGTTTCCCCCAAATTTCACACACAGCCACATGCACACACACTCACACAAATACAGTACATCTCGTTCTGCTAAAATACTCGATAGATATGTGAGAAGTTATTTTTAAGGCTATTGCGTGAGCAGAACCTTTGAAAAGGAGAAAAGTGAGATGATTGCTGCGATGATTTTTCAACCGTACATCTTCGAGAACTTCAGCTCAGGGGCTTGGAAATTGTACTGTACATTTTTCTCTCTGTGTCTTTCCTCTCTGTCGAGCTATCCGTCCATCTGTGGAAGCAGACTTGCAAATTCAATTCAAATGTGCATAACAATGAAAACACAATCACTCAAGGTCCCAGCTTTGCTGACTTTGGCACTCAACCAAACAGAAAGCCAAAGTAAAAATCAATTTAATTGTAAGAAATCCGATTAATGAGCCTTCTTTCCTTCCTGCTATTTGCTGTACAAACTAACCCAGGAGTCCCTCTGGGAGACTCTTTTTTCTACATTGCTGTAGTAAATATTCTCTCCTATTTCAATAGAGTGTCAGCTGACAACCACCAATCAGGCGACTGAAAATGGTTTGACTTGTTGACGTCCTCCCAGATGTTTTTCATTCACACTGTAGCATAGCATATAAAAGTTTCACGTCACTAATGTATTTCTACATCTGACTTGCCATACATTTTCACACTTCATAATGCTGTGCAGCAGTTGCTGCAGCGTGTGGTGGGAGGCCCCTTGAGCCTGTGAGCTCTAATCCTCCAGTCAGCCCCCGCACACCTCAGAAGGAAGGAAAAAACTGTCCACAGACATCATGCACATGCCCAGCCAACCACCAAAATGATAACAATGCTTTTTGAAATCAACCTTTATTTATTTACTTCTCCCATACTCCTGCAGGGAAGGCAGCAGCAGCGAGGTGCCAATCCTGGTGGTGGGCACCAAGAGGGATCTACAGCGGCAGCGATTCATGCCTCGCAGGGCGGTGTCAGTCCTGGTGAAGAAGACCTGGAAGTGTGGTTATGTGGAGTGCTCTGCCAAGTTTAACTGGCACGTAGTCCTGCTCTTCAAAGAGCTGCTGGGCATCGCCGTATCACGGGGCATGCGCCAGAACCACACCGCCATCCGTCTGCAGGGGGCGCTACAGAGGAATCGCTGCACCATCATGTGACCCAGAGAGCTCTCTCCACCCCTCTCACCTCAGGAGTGGAGCGGCAGTGGAGAATAGAATAACTTTTTATCTAAATGGCTGGAAAAATACCCTGTGGCCTCCTGCTTTACTGAGCTGATTTTTCATAATGAGGTTTATTAGTCTCTTGCGCTGTAAAAGACACTCAAATTTCACACATGGTCATCCAACCACTTCCTAGTCAGATTCTGCCAAATGTGTAAATGCAAGGAAGGAGGTAGGAGAGAAAGCAGTGGAAACCAATACAACTAGCATAGCACAGTCATTCTTTCTCACATCAAGACAGTTACTCATTTGAGGCTGTGCTTCCCAAATGATACAGCGGCAGGTCTTCTTGAGGGTCGCCTCGTAGCTGTATGAGCCTGACAGGGTGGAAGCTGTGTTTGTAAGGCTCAAACGAGAGAGGCAGCAATATCATTGAGTCTTCCTTTTGAATTTGTAATATTCAGTAAGGTCAACAACAGATGCTCATATCTGATTTATTTGTGTTTTTCTTTGTGGGTTAGTGGGAAGCAAGATAATGAGAATAATCCGGTGCAAAAAATAGTTAATGCTTCACTTCTGGAGGGGATTATCCCACAGTGTCCAGTCATGATTAGATGGTGTTTAAATTTAGATTCTGAAAAGTAGCCTGGGTTGATTTTTCTTTCCATGTCCCTGTTTCAAACTTGGCCTACGGTGAAAGCTGTTTGTTCAGGCAAAGGGGGTTTAAGGTTGTCTTGCAGCAGAAAATGCTGCAGTTCCTATCGTGATGTACAGTGGGGCTTTAATCTGTTCCCTCCCCTCACTCAGTGTCTGTTTCTGATGAATACGTTAAATCCAGGGAACTGGCTACCTGCAGGAAGCTGCAGAGCCTGAAAAGAGAACCTGTGCATGCAATGTGGATGTTTATATGTGTGTGCGTGTGTGAGAGAGAGGGCGGGAGAGAGTGGGAGAGATAGGGAGAGAGAGGCAGAGGGAGGCAGGTTTGATAGCTGACATTCAGGCAAGCAAAGGACAGACACAGCAAGATAAGCGATCAATGTCGAAACTGGATTATGAAGGAGCAATACGATCTCACAGTGATGTCCTGACTGACTATATGTACCACCATATTATATTAAAAATGCCTCATGTAGTAGATGTAATCCACTCCTAGATATCCTGCAGAAATAAGGAGGCAGAGCTTAACGACTTCCACAAAACACGCCACGAGTGCATCACAGACACAGGAACCTGAATACAGCTTTCATATCAGTATCTGAATAGTATCTAAATTGGTAATGTTGTGAGATTAACAGTTGCTTATTCATATGATTAGGTCCAGTTAGTTTGTGAACGGGGCTGCACCGAAAGTAAGCAGACCTAATGTATATATGAGTGATTCATGGAGTTATTGAATTGCATGCTTTTGTTGGTAGAGCCAACGGGTCAGGGTTTAATTGCACTGATGTGAAAATTTGATATTGTGTTTCATTTTTGTAATACATGGTTTTCTGACACTGTAATGAGCAGCTGCGTGGAGTGACTGTGGTTGTTTCTCACTGGCATGTGATAGCACAAGCTCATGATTTTCTCAGAGATGTAGTGTTGAACCCTTCAATCAGGGGAGATGGTGTTATTTTTTTTTCGAGTAAAAAAAAAAGAAGAAATACAGTATGTAGCAGCAACTGTGTGTAGCATGAGTTCTCATCGGTTTGTCTGTGTGTGCGTTTCCAAATAAAAAGGGCTACCGTTTTTTATCAGAAATATTACTTGTATTTATTTTGACTGTGTTACTGTGAGTAATCCTGTTTTTTAATATATTAAATGCATTTGAGAACAGCAACCGTACTCTGTGACTTTACAATCCTGTAATACAATTACATCACATTGAGATAATTTGGACAACATTGCCACCCTGTGGTAAAGCAATGTTATCAGAAGCCAAATCAGAGGCAGACAGCGATCAAGCACTGAACCCACTGCAGTTATTAGATGTGTGTTTAAAATGCACTGTTGTTTGTACTCAACAACACAAGATGATCATCTGGGGATCTCCCCAGTGTAATAACTAATCTACTCATCATGTACAGTGGCAGTGGCTGATAATAAGATTCAATAATATACTGTGAAAGCAAATTATTTAATTAACTGAGTAATTATCTCAGCACTGTCCATGGTGCCGTCCTGCATGTGTTGCTGTTTGATGGTTGGCTGACAGTTTTTTGGATAATCTCCCCTCTCCTGTGGCCACATTAACCTGTTATGGAGTCGAGAAAAACAACATTGTTATTGTGCCATTATCCATCCCATTCACTCGTATCTACGGTCTTGTGCATTGTATGCCTGTCGCCTCCAAATGCGTTTGTGGTCATTTTGATGAAACAGTTTTATTTGATAATATGCACCATGCAAGCATGTCTTATGATTAAGTAATAATACAAAACTAACTACCCAAGATGAATCAACAGTGGCCCTGGTGCATTTGGGGTAACCAGGGGGTTTGGGGCACCTGGCCAGTTTCCAGCTTGATAATCCAACCTTGTGGGTTTTAATCAGGACCCACATGGATCCCACTGAACAGCGCGTGGGGATGTTTGCCCTTCTGCCAAAAAAGGTTTGTTTTAAACCAAAGGCAGAAGGCAAACTTCTTCCATGTGCCACTGATCATATATCTCATCACCTGACCCCAAATGTGACCCAAAATTCGGCTGAATTGTTGTTTCCTTACTTTTAATAATACAATTAAGATGATGAATGATGCTAAAATGATGATTATGTGCGTTACAACCTTTCACCTTTCTACCAACTCACCTGTGAGCTGTATCGTGTGTGAAATCACCAGCCAAACCGCATGTCAAATGTTTAGGAATGTCTGGATAACAACATCACGTGGTGCAGGTCTGAAATCATAGACTTGAGTTGATAGAGCGGCATTTTCCATTCATATCCACACACTTCGTGAATGGCCAGCTCGTGGCCGCTCCCTCCTAAACGACTGCCGTAAACTGTTCGGCCGCGTCGACATAGAAGCCACAGTTCATGTAGTGACAGCCCGTTCATTCACGTGGAGCCGGTGTAGGTGTCCTCTCTATCCAGTCCAGCTCTGTGCTCTGAATCCTTCTGCAGTCTGCATCAGCGAAGTGTCTTGGCATCACTTCTCCTTCCTTTGGTGTCCATTCCGGCGTCATGTGAGAAGGAGTTCACGGTGGTCTCTCTCGCCCTAGAGCTGACCCAGCGCGTCCGTCGGTGCCGACGTCCTCAGCCCCGGTCGTCGTGTCCCGGTCCCCCGCTTGTCCCCCGGTTCATCCCGCATCCTTCGGCGTGCGTGCGTGCGGCGGAGGATGAGCGAGCAAGGGAAGGGCTCGGCGTCCGCCTCTGCCGCGGCCCCGGCTCCGGGCTCGGACACTTACAAAGGCTGGCTTTTTAAGTGGACCAACTATCTGAAAGGATACCAGCGGCGATGGTTTGTCCTCAGCAACGGCCTGCTGTCATATTACAGGTACATGTTTTCAGACTCAGTGAGCGATGTGGTGTGTCGCCGACCGGGGGAGTCGTGTTTCTGTGTCGGGGCTACAGCTAGCTGTCAGACGGACCGGACCCCGTGTCCGCGGGCCGGGTGCTCCACGCGGACCGGGGGTGTGTGTTACTCTGAGTGTCTGCGTGTTGCGGACACGACGAGCCACGCACACGGCCGACAGAGCAACAAGGCGTCCGACTCGTAAAGTGGCGACTTGTGGCGGCCGTTGGGACAGACGTTAGCTAGCTAGCCTCAGCCTCAGCCTCAGCCTCCTGTCCGCGCCTCGGAGACAGCGTCCTCTCAACGTGGAGACAACGTCCCAATAATCACTCGTCATGTCATCGTCTCACATTTTATTCGTTTTGAACGTCGTGTCTTTTTTTCTTCTTCTTTCTCAAAATTAATTAATTAATTAATTCAACAAACGTCACTGAGCCAAAGTCACGTAGTAGGACGACTGTAACGAGATTACGTGGATGCGAGCGATGTTCGTCATCATTATTATTATTATTATTTCTGTCTTCACTTTGATCACGCATTAGCTCGCTAACGTGAGCTATACAGAAGCACAACACCTGTGGCTCAGGTGCTTCTTCTTGTGAGGGAGTCACGTGTCCACAGGTGTAGCGATGCTATAAAGGCCTCATAGGGCGTGACGGCTAGTCAGTTTGACTCCTGTATACTGTGGAAGTGTGATTATTAGACTGTGTAGGTTATACAAGCAACTTAAATTGAGTATTGGTCGATTGAAATTGTAAAATGTATGCAAACCTACATTTCCTTAACAGCAGCAACCAATCATTGAGCACAGAGACGGTGAAGCGCACAAGTCATCCCGTCTGCTTTTGTCTTCCTGGCTGACTACTTTCGGCTTTGTGTGCCTCCTCTGGCCGACAGTCTGCACTTCTAGTGAGAGGGAAGGGAAAGAGTAGCAGTCAGTAGAATGAGACAGCTTGTTAATTAAACTGTCGTCTTGGCATGTCAAGTGATTATTGTGTTCTGCAGAATTTTTTTTGTCTTGTCCTGCAATTATGCCGAGAAATATGCCAGTTTTAAATAGCCTCACGATTGCCACTCACTATTCTAACACTTAAGTTTAGCAGATGCTCTTCCACTTTGTGTACAACAACATTCTCAGTAGTAGTGTTCTGTAAGATACATGTAGCTCATTTTTATGGATTTAATAATGCCACTTTTAATAAATGTATGTAAGTATATACATTATAGGATTTGATGGATAGACAATACATAATTGATTAATCTCTATTATCACAGGAGGCTGCACTTTAAAGCCCAACGTTCATTGACCAGTTGTTTGATTTGCAGTATTCAGTGTTTGTTTGCCCTTTTAAAAAAAGATCAGTTTGTATTACTGTTAAATCAATAGGGGCTGACATATAGCGGTCTAGCCAATAACCCGAGAGATCCCTTAAATTACCAAGGCCTGCTGATGTCAAAGCAAAGGAGTAGTTCTCTAACGTGTTGCTGGGAAGCCAAAGGGCGATGGAGGGCCATAATCAATGCTTTTGCTCTCTTGGCTGACTGACACACTCAGCACTTGGGTCTGTTAAAGTGTAATGAGCTTTACAGAGATTCAACATTGAACTGGCTATTGATTAATTTTTGGCCCTGATATTGCAAGGCTGGCTATTTTTTATACCACATCAGCCTTGTGTCTCATCTGTTTTTATTTTAGAGCCAAAATGGCCTCACTGAGCAACTCTCACCAGGACATGTGACACAATCTCTGTCCTCCTTCCCGCACTGAACTTCTTTCATTTTTAACTTCTTAATTGACTTTTCCTCCCAATTGTAATACTCTTAGAGTAAAGTAAATCCAGCTTAGTGCTTTAGGGGAGATTACGAGGTGTTAAAGCTTTGAGTGCAATTGGAGCTGCCATATCAGTGAATCCAGCCTTGACTTTCGTAGGCCCGCCATGTTTTCTTCTCAGCTGCAGGATAGGAGCCAGATAGTATCAGTTTAAGTGCTCATGGGGGTTCGATTCCATTTGTATCCCTTTGGAAAGTCAGGTTATTGTGTTACTGTGGGCACACTCGGCTCCTGGGTGCAGGGAGGCGTGGCGGGAGAGTGGTGAGCTTGCTAGCCTTGTTCCCATCTGGAGGGTAGAGCCTTGCCTGAACCTGGTTGGAGTGGCACATCAGAAGAATGACTGGAGCAAGAGAGGTGGATGCTGCGATCTAATCTCGTTATGATACTCTTAGTTGGTCTTAGCGACAAGGCTACTGTGTGTGTGTGTGTGTGTGTGTGTGTGTGTGTGTGTGTGTGTGTGTGTGTGTGTGTGTGTGTGTGTGTGTGTGTGCAGCCTGTCCGTCTGGTCTTTGTGTTTGTTTGTAAAGGTGAGAGCAGCAGAGTGACATTAAAGAGAGCAGGGAGTTTGGCCATATTCTCGACATCTCACTGTTTCAGTCTTTCAGCAAGTCATGTCATGCTGTCCATGTTGCAATGTCATTGCTTTGGTTTTCTTCTCATGTTTCCTCTCTGTCTTCAGCACAACACGTTGCTCAGCGTTTCTCTGGCTCTCTCCCTCCATGTCTTGTGATATTTCAGCCCCCTGCCACAACAAAACCTATCTACATTCTCATGCTCTGGGTACTGTGTCCTATTTCCTCTGCCTGCCTGTGTATGTCTCACGTGTATGGCTTACGGCCGTCTGTTCTGTGTTGTTCACTCGTTGTTGTTCTGTCATTACATGCTCCAGATCGGTGGATTTGTGTTTTATGAGGATATGTGCACATGGGACTGACAGGTAAAGCGATGCTCTCCTGGCTCATGCAGGACCCTCTCTCGCTGCCCCCACTCACCTTCCCCTACTAGTGCCTTAATGCTCCTGTAGTCTCTCTTCCCCAGCTTCTGTAGTTTCCTTGACTGTATATTTCATGGCCTTTGCATGGCCTCGCCTTCCCACAGGGCCGGAGCGATCAGTGTGGGTCTCCTCTTACTCGTCAGCACCACACTCGGTTTGTTGACCCACTTACACCCAGGACTCTGCAGCTGAACTCGGGCTCGGCAAGGCTGGAAACTGGTCTCCGCACAGCTACGCATGGCCCCGGTGTGATCTCGTCGACACAACTGATGTGTACGGAGCCCCGGCAGGAGAGTGGCACACTGCAGTGCTTATTCTGGATTGGCATTATAACAAGACTTGACTTCAGCCAGTAGAAGCAGTGTGTGGGGGGAAATCACCTTCCTGGCAGAACTTAAAATGCACTTCAACTTCTAACTTAATAAGGCGTCAGCCACCTTGTCAGTGTCAACAGAGACTGGATCAGGTTTAAGGTTTAGTGCTGCTGAGGCAGCTGCTCACTGAGGATGGAGGAACATGATTGCATGGCTGCATGCTTCAAGATGTTCCTAAGAGTGTGGATGGGCAATCATGTGACACTGGGGGTTGAGGACGTGGTTGTTTCATTTGAAACGACCACCACAGCATGTGTTTTTGCTGATTAGTCGCTGCTCTCTGGTTGAGGGTGTTAATCAGCAAAATCAGCTGTCTGTGGCTGGGCTGGAGACCTGCATACGCTCAGCTCTCTGTGGGACTCTGCTCTGCAGCTTAACTTGACAGAATGACAGGCAGCCAGCTTCCCACCACACAATCCGTTTGTTTTGGCTTTCATTTTTTCCAGTTAATCATATTACTTGTTAGTAACTCTTTCCTCACTATAATCTTATATATAACAACTTGAAACATGATGTAGAATACTTATCACATGATTAATACATTCTACAGTATGTTATCTGTTTTGGATGATGTACAACAGTATTAACATTTTTTGCTGTAGTTGTGTTATTGGAAGATGTTTTTGGAAACATATGGTTTATACATTTTGGCTGAGACTTGCACAGTGCGTAAAGTCGACGTACCAAACTCTTGTCCTTGCTCTTTGTTCTAATCTCTCGCTCTGCTGCTTTGCCTCTCTTCCCCGCTCGCTCTCTTTTTTTTAACAGCTCTCACACTCTGTTCTCTCTTTGTTCACGCTGTTATTCGTTGTTTGGTTTTGCTTGCTACAGAGGCTTGGAGGCAGACAATGGCCTTGTTATCTACACGACTGTGGCCCACTGACTGTGCAACAGTTGGTGTTAGTGGAGGCTACACAGAATACCCACAATTCAGCACACTTGCAGCAGGGCAGGCAGGCCACACCAAATAAATTAGAAAGCATCCAATCTTTTTAACAGTCGCTGATACAGGTTTAGGTATTATGAATGGATGATTGTGCTACAGAGAAGGTGCATGTGAAAAGCGAAATAACCAAGTACTTGCACTGCTGCTTGGCTTTCAAAGTGAATCTATATATAATCTGTGGCATTTCTCTGGCCCTCCTTGCCTCCCTGCTTGTGCGTATTTGCCATACGAATGCCAATTGTATTACCCTACCTGCAATACTATAACAGACAAAAGTCCTTCAGCTCTTTCTTGTTTCTCTCTCTGTCTCTTTCTCTGCCTGTTATTTCGTTGCAGGACGCAGGCAGAGATGGCCCATACGTGCCGCGGAACAATCAACTTGGCCACGGCACACATCGACACAGAGGACGCCTGCAACATTGTCCTGAGCAGTGGTGGCCGCACGTACCACCTGAAGGCTAGCACAGAAGTGGAGCGACAGAGATGGGTCACGGCTCTGGAGTTGGCTAAAGCTAAAGCCATCCGCATGATGAACGATCAGTCTGGTAAGGGGCAACTGGAGAGAGCAGCTTCTAACATGGAAAATATAATATGCCTGGAATGCTTGTTGTGGTCTAAGTGTGAGCGTGTAACACTCCCTTGAGGCACAGATGCAAGACGTTCCTGTTCAGAATTTGACCTTAGTAAATAAAGGCCGGGCTGATAAAATCTTGGGTAAACATTCAAGAGTGCATACAAGTTAGTTCCAAGATCCAAGGTGAAAGGTGTGTTCAGCACTGGTCGAGCATTCAGCCCAGCAGCTGTTTCCTCTCACGCCCACTTTCTTTAATGTAATTCAGATTCCAGTAGGAGCCAGGAGAGGGCAGCGCCGTCTGCTCAGTCGACTTGGAAAACAAACTGGAATATGCTAATGGTACTGTGGAAACTGTGCTTCCATTCAGCCTGACAACAGATCACTCTGCGTTCCAAGGGGACTTCTTCTATGGTTGTATTAGGTGTTGCAGGTCAAAGGCTGTGGGAATAGCCTTGGAGGACTGTTTTTCTTCACTTTTAACCCTAGCATCATCACAAAGCCTCTCTGCCCCAGTATTTTGTAGACTGGGTCTACAGATACTGAGATCTGTATTCCTCTGGCCTCAATTTGAAAGGCAGATCACTAAATATAGACTGTGGGAGAATGTGAGTTATTTTTCGCTCACCACTGACAGTAAGCAAGGCAGTAATGTTGGTATATTTTTATTTTGAAAAGATCAGGCTGTAAGAGCCAAATAGGGTGTTGGAAATATCCAGAAATGTAACTATTATTCTTTGTGTAAACATTGGGTGGCGCTGTACAAATGACCTGGCTTTATGTATATAGTACTGAAATCTCTGTTGTCCTTACGTGGTTTTGACCCTGGACGGACAAAAGGTTTTGGCTGGAATTATTGTAGTTGTCTTTCTGCAAATTGTGCGTTTGATTGTCAGTGGAAGCAAAATAAAAGGAGTCTCATTCTACAAAGAAAAACATGCCTGTAAATGTTGTACTTAACGCGACCTGTTACGTAGGGAAACTTAGGCGTACAACCAGCGCGTCGATCAGGTCACTCCTGGGAAAGACACCTCAGTAGCTTACAGTATGAGACTCGGCCCATTTAACACAGGCTATTGAATTGCTCACTGTGTGTGTGTGTGTGTGTGTGTGTGTGTGTGTGTGTGTATTTCCTTCAGCATGGTCTGTTAAGACGAACTACAGTAGGACGATGCTACAGTTCATCACAAAATGATGTTCTTTTTTATTTATATATTGTCCCATCTAAATTAATTTCTTGCTTTGTTTACTTCAGCTATGTGTTGAACAAACCTTGCACTTTACAAAAAGAGCATTTTATCAGGCACAGAATATACAGATCTGTATGCACAATTTTTTATTTTTCACCAGTGTTCCCTTTTGGTGCCCATTCAAGGATGCAGTTTCAGGATGTAGTAGTTAATGCCTTTTGTAAAAAAAATAATCGATGTAAAATAATATATCTGTTTGAAATGTAGTGAAGTGAACAGCAGCTTTTCCTGATACAGTTTTGATATCAGGCAACTTGTTCTCAGACCAAATGTGATACAATAGCAATTTCAAACTGATGCTTTTCATCCCACCATTCTTAGCAAAGTGATATTCAACTGCATGAAAACACACAGACACCTGCGTCTGTGTATCTAAGATGCTGTGTAGAGTCAGTCTGATGCCATTTGTCACCACGTTCACTGTCGCCTTCAAGGCACCTTGTGTATTTTAACTGTCATTAAGAACCTCTTGAATACTTTGTCACATAACTTTAAATCTGTTATTATTGCTATCAGTGCTATAATTGCATGCCATGCATGATACCTTTATTTATTGAAGTGGTTAACTGTTTGTATTTTGTTAAAGCTTTTACTTAGTAAGTGCTTCAAAGCTTAGAGAAAGAATAGGTGTGTGTCTTTGTATTTGTCGAACATTTACTTTCACAGCTAATCTATCTGTGGGAGGAAGATTTAAGAGAATGTGAGAAAAGGGACACTGCGTGAGTCCGTCTACAGACAATTATCTGTTAATGCAAGTGAGAGGAATATTTCATACATCAGGAAATTACTATTATTTCATCGTTAGGCTGTTTCATAGCATCTCTTTCTGTACACAGTGTAAGGCAACATGGATCAGTGGCATTCATCAACCTGCCCTCCTCTCTGTCAGAGGAGCAAAGAGCTTCTGTCCTCAGCACAGAGGAGGAGCATAGTGTAAACCCAGGGCCCATCATGTGTGTAGATGGCGGCCAAAGTTATAACTTGATAACCTTGATGTAGCTTGTTGTTTATTCACCATCTCTGGGTTTCATCTAAGCCCGAGAAGCATCTTGTTTTAACTCAAATCTCCAGTCGCTCTTTGTCTGTGTACGACTGACCTGAACTCTGAATCACTTACCTGAATTTCTCATTAGTACTGGTGTCACATCTGCAGCCTTTACATTTAGAAGCCTTCTCTTGTAAATCGCCTGTCCTTCCATGAGTGCGTCTTGTTCTAATTTAGGTTTAGATTGGATTTATAACCGCTTACTGAAGCTAGTGCCTGCAGGTGGCAGTGTTTGCCTTCACTTGAACATCTCGTGTAATTGCCTGCCTTGTTCCTGCCACTGTTTGTGAAAGTGAGCTCACAGACCGTTGAATCACTGGTTCCAGTGCTGGTTTGAATTTGCAAGCCTCACTATATGAATTTAACACTAGTGAAAATGTGCTTGGATGGTGATTTTTCTTTTTTAATGGAAACTGTGGAATATGGTGGAGACATTGAAAAATGCATATAAATGCTGGAACGAGTCATCCAGTTAGTGGTTTCTCTGGATCAATTCAGACAGATGCAGCTGAGGTCGGCAGTATCACCAGCAGCCACAGATCCATAGAATGTGCTCTCTTCCTGCACCTGACCCTGATGTGCCCAGCATGCAAGCTGATGTGTATCTTGAGTTCTCACACAGTGCATTGATCTGCATCAGCATCCAGTAAGTCAATTTGACTGTCCTTCAGGGACATTTCACCTGAACGGACTCTGGTTATGTGTGAGTAAACCGGCAGTCACACGACTTACTTGTCCGGGTTCAGTTACTTCAGATATTTACATTTACCCTCTTGCTTGTGCTATTTTTCTCTGACACTTTTCATGTATCTTTTTCTTCTGTAGTTTTATTTCACATCAAAGCTTTTCCCTTTGCCGTGAAAGGTAGAGCTCTATCCATGGTCCTGAAACAGAATATTATGATTTGGACGGCTTTCTCAAACAAGCTCCCTTTGTCGTTTTCATCCCATCCCTCCTGGTCCTGACTGTCTCGCTGTTTCCCCCCATACATGTGCTCCAGCACTAGCTCTTCCTCTTCCTCTCCGTCACCCTCTCCCTCGCTGTCTGGTTTTCTCGCCCCCTCCCCCTCTCCCTCTTTCTCTCTCCTCCTCCCTCAGTAAGCCATTTACTCTCCTTTTTATCCAGCGGGGTTTTTTAGTTCTGAATGGAATGACCAACTGCTTTCTCCAACTCTTCCCTTTTCACTCTTCTCTTTGCTTAAAACATTGCCATTGTCCTGCAAAGTCTGGAGGGAAAAATAGAGACGGGATAAGGCACAGTTTTCCTCTTGTAAGTATCCGGCTTTTCTCTTTCATTTGCGTTATGCTCAGGAATGTGAATCTGGTTTAAATGATTGGATGAAGCTGTGTTTACACGTTGTAGCTTATATAACACTATATTAGTGAATATTGTCTGAATTGTAGTGGATAAATCAAGGATATCAGTGATTTTCCTATGTTGGACAAAGGGCATACAGTAGACTTCTGTCCCATTAGCTCATTTAGGTGATAAACTGGTTTGAAATAAAACAAATACATAATTATTAAAGAAAGTAAATAACTAACATGTAAAAACGTTTCTCCATTAGCAGTGAATGGAAAAATTGTTAAATACTGTATTTGATTCATTATTTTGCTCTCATTTATACATTTTTCCACTGAAATGGATGATTTTCTCTGCGCAGGGCAGGACACTCGGGTTAGGACTGTACATGTAATAGATAATGATTCACTAATGAAGTCACAAATATATTATGATGACGGATCAAACAAATTAAGATGAGATTCACACATGCTGTATTAATCTAAATAGAGCAAAAAGCATGTTTTAACATACTGCACTCTCTCACCTGCACTACTTTCTGTGCTCGGTAAAAGATGTTGTGAAATGACAGATGGCACGCTTATGATCAGTTAGTTCTGCTGCAGATCGGCTGAGTCTCGCATCACTTGTCCTTGTTTGTAATGGATGTAAAAGTGTGTGGCGTCAAAGGTTGATTTGCTCGATCAGCTCAGTCCCCGATAACGAGGGAGATGGAAACAAATAGATCAGAGTTAGTTTTTAGTTATAATGATCCTTTGGGTGCTTTTCTGTCTCTTTTTTCCCCAGCCATATTCAACTTCTGTCTTCCTTTTCAGTCTCTTGACTCTGAATGTAACAGCCACGTGTCCCTGTGAAATCAAACCCTGGCTGTCTCATAATGGATTTGAACCCTCTGAACTCACACTCCCTCCATAAACTCCACATTTCACCCATCATCGATCTTGGAGTTACATGCCACCCGCTTCCTACCCTACTGATCTGACTTGCTCTTTGAAACTCCATTATGTCTATGTGGTTGCTTTTCTTGCAGTATATTCTACACATTAGAAAGTAATCACGCCCATATTCTTTGTCCTGTTTCTACTGGGCTTGCTGCCTGTTTTCTAACTTAAGGCTGCATTTTCTCTCGTGTGTGTGTGTGTGTGTGTGTGTGTGTGTGTGTGTGTGTGTGTGTGTGTGTGTGTGTGTGTGTGTGTGTGTGTGTGTGTGTGTGTGTGTGTGTGTGGTAGATAATTAGGTTTGAATGTTGTGATTGTATTGGCCTCTTGTCTCAGACATGGCTATCTTGGTATTAGACTATTAATATTTAATGGATATATACATTATGCTAATCCTGACTCCATACCGTCAGTGGACAGCGCTATTAAAGCGTTGCATTGTTACAGGATCCACGCTGCTTTACTGGGATTATTGTGCCGTCCTTTGTTGTACTGGGATTTTTGTCTGCTCTTTGGGGGGCTGCATGCTGCATGAAACTTGAATTAATTATCAAGCTTACATTGTGGCCCAGACCGTTGACACACACATTTTATCCCTGTCGCTCGCTCTGTAGCTTTTCTGCTTTATCAGCAGTCAAGAGAGGTTGATAAATTGCGAATCCAGATACAGACAGGTCATTAAATCTTAACTTAGTTAAATGCAGTGCAAAGCGGTCAGCTATGAAAATAGAGGTTCAGTTCCCTCCTTTTTCATCCTCTGGGTGGGTTTCTATGTTGTGACACTGGTCAGGTTAAGCTCCTTATGCCAACTAAGAGAGCTAAAGGGGCATAGTTTTCCAGTGGGCTGGATACTGTTTTATTGTCGTTGAAAGGCCAAAACATTTTCATTTAATGAAGTATCCCTTTTACCCCAACTCAAAGGAGAAAAAAAACATGTTTGTGGGCATCTATGGATTGGTGAGATTATACCACTGGAGTCAGTGATGGGTTTGACTTGATGAAGAACGATGGAGAAGAAGTGACACTCATAGGACACCTGATATAAAGCAGTTCGTTCATTCAGTTCACAAAATAATAATTGGT
Source organism: Taurulus bubalis (assembly GCF_910589615.1). Lineage (NCBI taxonomy): Eukaryota > Metazoa > Chordata > Actinopteri > Perciformes > Cottidae > Taurulus > Taurulus bubalis. The sequence continues at coordinate 10,083,986 of NC_136596.1, read as the reverse complement.
ACATTATATTGTAGACAGAATTGTGATGGAAATGCCATTTTATATGTTATGTTTTGTATTTTACATTTATTTTGTAAACACTTTGACAGTCCAGAATTTTCCTCTGTCGATTTTTTAAAAACATGACCTGACTTTCATCTGGGTTATATGGCTAAAAAATATTGTTTGTATCCGGTCCATAATTCAGATCTGCTCTGAAGTGTAATGGGTTCTTCCTAAACCCATGCTTCCCCCTTTATTAAGTTTCATGAAAATAGGACCAGTAGTTTTTCTGTAATCCTGCTGACAAACCAAACCAAAATAACAAATACACAACAGTACTTTAACAGGTTATATTCAAGACATTTACAGTCAAGGCAGAATTTGACTGTTTATCATTGAAACCATTGCTGCAACTACAAAGGTGCACTCAGTAGAGGCAGCCAATGGCAGTTTAAAACCGGTAGTGGAAGGGGTTTTGAGAAAGTGTGAGTCACCGCAGCCACGAGAGATCCTTGAACATGCAGCCATAACTGGGGTCCCAAAATATTTGCTGCAGCAGAAGGTGAAGTTGGCCGCATTCATGAAACACAGAGGTGCACACTCAGTCACGGACTCACAAAAGTGACACATGACCTCTCACCAGGGTCACGCCTGGCGGAGAGAAGGAGGTTTGCCACTGTCAGGGTTGTTCACCTGCATGCAAGCAAGCAAGTTTAAAATCTTTGAAGACACATATATGTAGCATTGGAAACATTGCACTGCAAATGAAGTTCATGACATTCAAATTATTTTGTTTGAACCTTAGTATTCAGTTTTAAAACCAGACTCTTTCAAAATTGACTGTAATTGTTTTGATATGTGACATTGAGCAAATGTTCAATGTACTGCTCATCTCTGCAGCTCTGGTCAGCAACCATGGAAACATTTGATTGAGGTTATTGCTAATAGTTAATACTTAGTATCTTTATTCACGACACAGAAAGGACTTTTATCTGTAGCACAAAGATGTTACCTGGACTCAAGTGTATTTGTCGGTGATGACTAAGTGATGATTCATTGCCTCAACATATTGAGAGTCAACTATAATTTCCCTTTGCATCGTTGAGCATTGACATGAATGTTGTGACTGTTTGTGATAACTAAATCATCAAGCTGATGCATGCTGTCTCTACTATGAGCCAGTGGAGGCGGACGCAGGAAGCAATTCCTCTGAACGCTTACATTTGTGGTTAATTAAAGATCTTCCACCTCCTTTAGATTAGCCGGTTGTTATCGCAACAAGAGGAGCGTCAGTCCATTAGGTGGTCTTCTGTTGCCTCAGTGACACATAATGCGGCCTTTTGGCATTGATCAATAACATTCATATGGCTGCTGCTGCTGGATGCAGCATAATGTTTTCAAAAGGTCTGGAACTCAGAATGTCATTTTCTTGTTAAAATGACTTCCTTCCCACAATGAAACATTTTTCTTGGGATGTTTAAACTGGTTTTAATGAGCTCGGTGCTTGGGCATTCAGGCTATGCAGTGTTTGGATTCCTGGATCTTTATGCAGTAATTGGCTAAATGCAAATGTAACTCCTGCTCTTGAAATGCCCCTTTTGACTTTCGTGTGTCTTTCAGATGGGTTCGCCTTCGTCTGTGTGCTCCAGTAAATCTACAGGGAAATGTGGGGCGGAATTTCAACTGAACATTCTTACACAAAATGCAGCCCAAAGTGCTTAACATTAGGAGTTATGACTGAAAACAAGATAAAGTGAAAGAACAGACTATTTAAAAAGCTAAAAAATACACCCAAAAAACCTCAGATACCCACAAAGATCCTGCTGTATTCACCAGTCAGTGTTGGTACTGTATTGAAGAAAAGCAATGATGAAGGTCAAGTATGAAATTAATTGCGGTTTCATGCTTCGGCGCCCTCTTGAACTTGCCCCGGGACATTTAGGGGAAGTTATTTATTTACCGTCCAACTATCTTTCCTCGTCAGCACTTCTCTCACCTCACTTACAGCCCTTATCTGTTTTTGCTGTTTTCAGGTGTTTTACAGAATCGCTGCAACACACATTGTACAGCAGACAAGCTTCATGTAATACTGTAGCAGTTTTCAATCAAAGGAGGGACTCGGTCTGCTGTTGGCTAAATTTCCACAGCTGATTTTGTGCATTTCATCCATGCTGGTGCCTGTAGAAGAAGGAACTTGTGTTGCATCATGCAACCGTGACAACCCGTGCTTTGCTTGAAGCCCTGGCCCAGAGGTATTAATAGCATTACTGATCACTTTAAGCTGTTAAATAGATTTGTGATTCGGAAGAAGCTGTCTTCCTTTCATCACACATTTATCCAAGTTGAAGGGTTTTCTGGCCAACTAAAATACAATTTTTATTGTTATTAACACCCTAAAGAGTATTAAACACAATTTAAAACAATCTACATAGTAAGCCTAAAAAAATGAAGGCCCTTGGCGCTGATTTTGTATTTCTAGAGGTATTTAAAACTAAAGCGAGGTACTTTAAACAGCCATGGTCACAAACACCAGATAACATACTATAACATGGTCTGTTTAGGGCTGAACAATACTGTCTGAAATTATCTAAAACCATGAACGTTTATGTCAATGACAATACATGTAACTACGCGTTTTTTTAACACCTCAGTACATGACGTGACTTGCTTGTGCTGGCTTTGTTCATATATGTTTGTCTGGATTAGTTACAGTATATACAGTTAAACCTCTAAAGTTTGAGCTGATTGGAGATTCACAATATATATTGGGAATCTTATATTATCCACCTCATTGCACTGCACCTTAACTGCTTCTCCTTTGCACTCTGGACAGATGCAAACTCCATTTTGTTGTCACAGTACTTGTATTATGTGCAATGACAATAAAGTTGAACCAGAATCAGAATACTACTAATTTGATACATTTGGTTTATTGTCCAGCCCTTCGCCTGGCTGATGTGCTTTAAATAGCTATATATGAAAAATATTTTCAGATATGGATACATCACGTTCACAGGAGCATATAATCACACACCTACATTATAACCGAAGTGATATACACATCATTTAACTGTCTTCCATTGTTAAGCATTGCAAGAGATCAAACTCTTCAAACTGTATATGTAAAACAAAAAGTTCAATCACAAATTTTGATATATATTTTATTATAGTTTGTTCTAAATTTTGAATTTGACAAGCAGAGCAGAAACGGTTGGATAGGACATGGTCATGCTGTACATCATGATGTCATTCAGCTGAAAGAGAATAAGCAATATATTGATATATTGATGAACTACCTAGAATTGGTGTAATGTAATTGATGTGTTCACAGAAGTCCAGTTAACTTGAAGAGAGAGGCATTATTTCAAGTGCCTGAGGTGATCTTGAGTTACAGCATGGTGGTGATATGTACACTGTCAGTAATATATATATATATATATATATATATATATATATATATATATATATATATATATATATATATATATATATATATATATATATATATATATATATATATATATATATATATATATAGTATTGAAAACCGAGGGAGTGAGGGTTGTTAGTGCAACCCAGGGCGAACAACGTATGAATTGTGCTGTATTGGTTCAGTGACACTGATCCGTCTGCAGGAGGTCAGAAAGTGGTCCATCAGCAGCTGGTGATCAGCACTATGAAGAGATTCCAAGAAGATAACAGAGGAAGGACATGTCAATCAACAGGGGAGGAAATAGACATTTTACTGAAGGATGTTTTATTTGCCCTTTTGCCCTTGGTCTAGAAGCACCACTCTGAGTCAATATATTGAAATTTAATCTAAAATCTTTTCATCCCCCGTGTCTCATCGTACATAATCTCTTGGTGGTGTCATTTTAAAGTGACATAACCATTACTTAATACCATATCTGCCATTTCCTGAAATAGTCGCCTTTTCTGTCAGGCTACGAAAAGCAGCAATGCATTCTGGTCTTAGTTGTGTTGATGACTGCTGGCTGCAGAGTTCTATCTCCTCGCTGCTTTACTCACTCACTCTCTACCTCCCTCCCTCCCTCTCTCCCTCCCTCCCTCCTCTCTCCTTCCCTCCCTCCCTTTACCAGTCTGCACTGCACTGAGGGAAGCATGTGCAGGAGAATTGTAAATGTGCCGAGCTCTCTGAATGTGTGTATCCTGTGAGTTTCCGGAAGCAAGCGAAGCAATGCAATGCACGAGAGGAGATAGGAATTACACGAGGGAGCGCCTGCATCGCTCCCCTGTCTGTGCACTGTATGTACGTGTGTGAGTATGCATGTATGTGTGTGCACGCTGCAATGCTGAACAGGGAAAGTCGCTGCCTCTGCCCCCTTCTCGCTGGGATTATGTAGAGGCCAAGGGCAGCGCTGCGTCTCAGGGAGCGTGGAGTGGGATCAGGCCTGCAGAGAGTGGGATGAAGGGCCGGGGCTGCTGGGAGGCGGGGACGGTCCGCTCCCTCTGCAACTCGGGCTGCCTCAGTAAAGTCAACCAGGGTCAGTACAGCTATGGCTAAACATTAGCAAGGAGCTGTCACACTCCTCTCCATCTGTCCCGCGACAAAACATTCCTCATCCTGCTATCTCCTCCTCCTCATGTGTCTGAGAGGTAGCGGTCATTCCTCCATCCGTCTTCCTCGCCCTCTTTCTCTGGCATCTGTCATCTGTCGGCATGGATGCTCACATCGCTGCAGCCTCCCTCAACAATGCAGCGCCTCATGCTGTAAAAAGAGCAGTGTGTCCTCTCGCCTGCAGTCCCCTTCTCCCTTTCCCCTCTTTCTCCTGTGCTGCTCTCGCTCAGACTCATTTCCTCTCTCCTCTTTGCGCCTGCTCCACCTGACATTTGCATATGGATCAGTCTGAGTCTGCCAGGCTTACGTGTTGTATTGGCAATGTGCATCTGTGTTTGCATACTGTGCGTATAGTTCATTGCACCATCCGAAAGTGAAATGTGACCTGCTGTATTTTCCAGAGTCCTAAATTGCAAATGTGACAACAAGTAGAGTGGTGAGAGCCGTAAAGGACTACAGATTAATAGGATTTGATTTATTGATTAATTGGATATCTATATAGGATATACATTTATACAGACGGTATGTATAGGATATATATACACTTTTGAGGGAACAATGACAAATGGGTTGACTCACATTTTCCCCTCAATACCCATTTTCTTCTGTCTTTTCATCTCCTTTACTTCATCAGTTTTCTTGCCCATGGCAGAGTTGAACAAAGTTGAGTTGAACAGCTGTGCTCTTAAGCCCTGAGCTTCTCAGTTTGCCTGTTTGTTCACTGAAATGAGTTTGTCATTGGTGGTATAGGCCATATTGTTTTAAGACTTTTCATAGTATGCTTCTGCACACTGAGATGTGATTAAGTTACACAAAGAAAATCACAACTCTGAACATTGATCCAATAGTCTGAAATCCTCCAAGAACATCACACTGTACTAGCTGGTCTTTTATAGCGTCACGTTTTATAGCGTGTGATAGATCAAAAGCTTTCATAAGAATATCCTGTATGTTTGTATCAGTGGTAATATTCAAATATGAAAGTGCTTTTTATTTATACAGGCATTGCCTCCGAAGACTTCCATGGTGTGAGTGTGACATGTTTAAATCTGAAACATGGATACAGAAAATACAATGACATGCTACATGCTGGTTTGGATCGGCGATGAGTGTTGTGTTATGATATGTGAATAAATGCAACTAGTAATAATACACATGATGAGTAGTTCTTGGCCACTTTCATCTTGTCAAATTGGCTACATATAAAAAGTTGGGCTGACCCCGTTCTAAAACAATGTACATTTTAAAAACTGTTAAATTGTTACTATACTTTTCCTGTATCTAAAGAAAAAATGATTCTAGATTGACTTCTTCATTGTACCCATGTCCATAAACAACTAGTTAATGTTCCTACAACTATCAAATCGATATCTACACGAAACAAACTTGTGAGATTAACTGTGTGGGTGTAAATCCGAGCCCTCTGTTTCTCACCGAGCAACAAAATCAACCTCCATTGCAGTCGAAATAAAGACCAGTTCTTGGTAGAACACAGTTAAATGTAAATTATTTGTGCTGAGTTCAGTAACAATTGCTAAGTGTTGGCTCGGGGCCAGTAGAAACCACTTTAGCTCAGTAAAGTGGAGAGCGTCGGTTCCAACTGGGCCACTGCTTAAAAAAGTACCATATAAAACAGCCTGAATAGTAAGATGCCGTACAATGTCGCAGCTTCCCATGATGGAGCTCTCTGGGAGGCTCACGCATGCCAAACAATCATATCTGGTTGACAACCATGTCATTGTCACTGTCAAGAAAGCAGTGCTCCAGTTTTAGGCAGGAATTTGGGATTTGTGAAAAATAGAAGAGGATAGCGACAGAAAGTAACTTTATGTGAGGAGGAATTCTGAACGCTGACAAACCTCATTGCAGTCTTTCGTGCCTCAAACATTTAATGACACTTCTGTCTAATTACATTGAAGTGACCATGCAGTTGTGAAAGTGCTCTGGTTATATATATCTACACCATCCTTGTAAAATGACGAATACACCTACAGACAAAGTCTGCTTCTTGTACTGTATTGATCCCAGAATTTGTGATCAATACAGTACAATATTTAGTAGTTTTCTAGTGTGCACAGAGACTATACATTTTTACTTTACTATCCCTCCTTAGATGCAAATACTCATAGTCTCTACACATCTTGTATACATTATTAAGAGGGGTCATAGTGCAGGGTCATTATCTTGCAGCACCGGCACCGGGACAATTAGTCTGATGGATCACAATCTAACTGTGTTCCCGGGTCACTGACCCACATTATTAGGGAGTTCAAGAAGAGACAGTGACAGTCATCCAAATGCACGTTCAATAACACAAACTGTCAAATACTGCTCGAAACTTCTTGACAGATTTGTATCGTCTCAATGTTAATATCATCCTATTGCTGGGATGAATACATCCAAGTAGAACTAAGCCATCTGAACATAGTATTCAACCAGGACTCAGTGCATGAACTTTATGTGGGTCAAACAAACATCTTCACGATTTGGCACCAGGATAACATGCTGACGCCTGCGGTAACAGCAAGCACGGTTTAATATTTCCGGTCCCGGAAATCTAAGGGTTAAAATTACAAAAAGTTATGTTGGATTGCATGTATGGATAACTTCCTGTGAATCTCACGTGCCCGCGAGGGCAGTTTGGATCCAGCAAAGACAGGAAATGAACACTATTATATGGAGAGAATCACTGTGAACACATTACATTTTCCTCTCTATTTTATCAGATGTACCAGCCCTGATTCACATGAGCCAGAGCAGCTGACGGCACAGCCCCTCCTCCTCTCAGCCTCAGCAGCTGTTTGCATGCATGTAAATGAAGACTTGATGTGTGAGCATGCATTCAATTAATGTATGCTCACCAGTCTCGCATACAAGGGTTATAATGAAGCTCTTTGCCTTCCAATGATTTAAGAATCTCTCCTACTGTAGATCTAGTGTAAATCAGACAATGAATAGATCCCTGCTGCGTCACATGGTAAACACAGGCTTCACATTTTGATTGTGATTCATTGTCTATGGAGAAGTGAACTATTTTTATTACTGCAGTAATTCCTTTTGAATTCCTGTCAGTGACCAGACTTGTGTCGATGAGTTAGTAGTCGTCGGTTGTGCAGTAGGACAATTAATGGCCGCAACCTTCAGACTGTAGGAGTTATGCAGTAAGCAAGAATTCATAAAATCTACTCGGCACACCAGAATATAAATCTCCAGCTTAGTGGTCAGCAGTCTGATTGTTTTTCTTTTTGTCTATCTTTGCAAATTATGAAATGTTACTGAATTAAAAACACAGTGCCGGGTTGCTGCGGTTTGCTGTTAATCTTTTCCTTTGTTGTTTGCTGCTTCTTGAGCGTGTTCGATTGGACCCACTGCCGGAGCTGTGCTGCAGAGCTCTGGGGACAGTGATGAGTTGCACTGCACAGTTTCTCATTTGCTCGTGGAGAGCTAAGCGCCGTGTTGCTGGGTTTTAACCTGCTGTCTCCTCTGTTTGTCTCCTTGTGATGTATCTCAGGGGATGTTTGGTGCCAGTTAGCAATTACTGGTGAGGATTGCGCTGCCCTCCCCTGGGACGCATCTTCGCTCTTCATCTACCTCGTTGCCTCTTCTGTTTCTGAAATACCTTAATATATTCTCTTTCTCTTGCACACTCCATCATAACAGTCAGCGGCAAAAACACTCATCTCCCTCTCACTTTGCTGTCATTGCTGAAAAAATATTTTCCAAACACAGGTGGAACAACTCTCTGTGGTCTTCAGATTGTAAATGCATTAATGCTGGATAATTAGAATCAATATCTGATAATCATGATTGTGTCGATAATCCTGTTCATGATCCTGTTCATTTGGTAGACCTAGCTAAAACTACCGTTGGTAATACAACAGTCCTGCAATAATATTTAAAATGTTTGGTGAAACTGATTTCTAGTTGTCTATTCATTTTTATGAATGAGGGTAAACTAAATATAAGAACAGGGGGACTGACATTTTCTCGATTTTACATAATTTCTTAAATTCCCCTTTTTAAAGGCACTTGCATATGAGATACATACCCATGTGTTACATCAGAAATTGCAGAACAATCTCAGCTCTCTATATAATGAGGCACCATTGTCTAAGGCACAAGTGTAAAGAGATAATATGGCCCTAAAGCTGAAAAATGTAAGCTTGATTTTTGGAATTCTTCATATCTCTTGTAAAAACATAACTTTATTCATGCAGACGAACTGTTTTGGTGCTTGAAATTGGTTTACCAAATGTCTTAGGCTCACAAAAGCAGTGGGATATATTAATAACATGGTAGATAAATGCAGTGGTGTATAAAGTACCCAAAAGCCATACTAAATGATACCTGACTAGAAAATGTCTCCAGTGAAAGTCAGAATTAGAATACTACTTGAGTAAAAGTCTTAAAGTATCTGATATTTACTGTACTTAAGTATCAAAAGTAATTTTCTGATATTAAATGTACTAAGTATTGAAAGTAAAAGGACGTAAATGCTGTTAATAAAAAAGCAAAGGGTCAGAGTTTTGAGAATTATGAAGTGCTGTGGCCAGCATGACCAAGGACAAGGAGTTGTGTTGAAAATGTTTGGGTTATACTTTTGCATCTACTATGAATTTATCATCATAATTCTCCAAAAAGCAATATGACAAGGAGTTGTAAAAGGGCGTTTATAAGTATGCGCATTCGGTGGGCCCCTTGGTACCGGGCCGCACAGAAAGAATGAATGAAGAAGGAGGTTACGTGATACATTACCCTACTCTTCCTGTGTTCTGGATTAAAACCAAGGCGGAATATCCTGAGATCGCCAAAAAAGCTCTGAAAACCTGCTTCCATTTACAACATCCTGTCTTTGTGAATTGGGTTATAAGTTAAGGAGTAGACTGCACTTAAAGGTTTAAGTTACGGAGTAGACTGGACATAAAGAACACACGTCAGGTGTCATTGTCTCCCGTCACCCCGAGATGGGACCCGGTCCGTGATAATATTGTTTGACACGTAAGGTTCACACAAAATGTAGACGGACACATGAATCGACAAATCACGGTGGAAGGCGGAGCTCGACACAAACTCCACAGGCTGAGAGCTCCTGTGAGAGTCACGTGGCATCTAAGGGACAAAGGACAAGGAAGTGAAAAGTCTGGCGCTTCCAGCAACATTTAAATCATTTTTCTGTGCCGTTTTATCGCGAAGATATGAAGACATACAAAACATAAACATCGTAAAGCGCGGATCCGCGTTGCGAGTTCCGGAAGTGTTAATTATCAAAGTTTGGAAAAGGGGAGAAATTAGCAAAGGGGGATTCAGTTGGTTGCAATCTACAACCGCGCCACTAGATGTCACTAAATCCTGCATGCCATCCCCTTAAACTCGATTGCAGGAAGTAAAGGTTGGCGGGAAAAGAGGGAGGATGTCCGAGAAGAAAATGTTTGGATCACAATTTGAATAAGTCACACGTTCAGGGGAGTATTTGACCGACGCTTTTATTGATCGGCCCGTAGGAGCCGACAGAAGACTTTAGTCCGCCAGCTGAGCTCTTCAGTGGCCCGTTCTTCTTGCCTCACTTCGGCTTTGGACTGCAGCAGCTCGACTTCGGTCTGCTGACTCTCCTGCGTCGCTGCCAGTCTCTTGCCATTGAGCCTGGTAGCAGCAAGAGCTATTTTGACAATAGTCAAATCTTCCTTTAACTGGGCGATTTCCAGGTCTTTTTCGGCCAGAGCTTTGTTTTGGGATTCCTCTTCCTGAAACTTTGCAACCATCTCGCTGTAATTCTGGTTGGAGATGGAGTTTTACCTTTAACTGGGAGATTTCTAGGTCTTTTTCCTCCTGATAATACAACGCATCCATCAAAAATTCCTCAGTGAGAGGAATCGAAGATCTTTAATCCAGAGAGGCATGCTATTTGGCCCACATGCTCGGCTGCTCGACATGCACGTCTTTCTGCCACAGGGTGACATCTTGTCAGCCGGGGGCTCGGTTCCACGGATCTGACAGCCGGTCCTCAGGGACGGGCAGAAAGACAGTGGGACGGCAGGAAGACTACTGCGCTCCCAATTACACTCTTCCACATCTTATCATCCTGCTTTCTCTCTCTCCCCCCTCTCTCTCTCCCTCGCCCAATTATGCTAGACACAAGGATAAGGAGGGAGTGAAGGGAGAAAAGGCGACAGCATGCACATACTTAGGATGGATGAAAGATGGATTTGTGTTTATCAGATATTTGCTTCAATTATATCATCAACCTCTGAGTCAAGGGTTCAGTACAGACATGCATGGGAACTGGGAACAGACGTGCTCTTGTGTCTATGCAGGGTGTCCTCTGAGGTGGGGGAAGGGGAAGTGGACCGCCCTTGAGGCATGACTTGCGTGGTAATGGGCTCCTGCCCGGGCCTCGTGGTGTCGACTTCGCTACGGAGAGCCATCAATCCACATCTGTTGGGAAGGAAGAGGTTGGAAATGTGAAGAGGCGAGCTAGGCAGTGAGGGACGGCGATGCACAGATGGCATAGATGGAGTATTTATTGACACAGGTTTATTTTTGAATGCAGTCTTTACTTTTTATTCCAGGTCTGAGCGATATACACTTGATAGAATGTGTTTAGCTTAAAAGGTTTTCATCTCCAGTAATGAAACTTGTCCAGTCGGGCTCTACATTTTATCGATCCTACATGGATCTGGCTCAGTGTACCAAAAGCAATTTGCAGAACAGACATTTCTGACATGCTTGTGGAGGCTTCATTTGGATCGAAGAAAGCTTTGTTCCCTTTGTCACTGAAGGGTGTCTGAGCAGGAGAGCCAAAATGTGTGTTCTTTCAGCTCACAACTTGTCTCAGGGAGAAAGAGGATTTGATTTGCAGCTGACGTGCTGTAAGTCTCTCCTAAACAAACAGGCGCAGGGACATGTGACAGCATATTTTTGTGGCATTGCTCGAAGCTGCCTAACTCATTGGTAAAATGAGGGGGAATAATAAGAGAGCATTCATTGCAGTGCTGCATACGTCTGTATTTTAGTTTACTAAACATCATCATCATTTAACATTGGAAATAGTTGTCAGCCAGTCCACTGCTATTTACAATGTGTTCAATGCTCTCCAGATAAAGCCATATCCTCCTGTTTTTTCCAGGTTTCACCACTGAAATCTCTAAACGCCACCCAGATTCCCTCCAGCAGTATACTGCACATTATCCTAATATTATCTAGACCCTACTCTGTAATGTCATACTCTCAAAAGGGGACATGATACAGAGCACTGAGGTTGAGTTTTTGTTTGTTACTATGGGCTAGTCTCCAATGTTTCATTGTTTGTCCATCTGCTCTTTACTGATAAAGGATAAAGGAGCCATAGTCAAGACATTCATCTTCATTGTATTGATCCTTTCAGCAAATCGTTTAATGTCCTGTTTCACACAGCCTACCGAGAGCAGGAAGTTAGCTTTGCAGACGTCTTTATATTTATTTGTGATCCAGATTCCCAGATACTTGAACTTTCCTGTTTTGATTTTAAATAGGGTCGAATGGAAAGAGGGAAGAGCCTCCCCGTGTGGTAATGGGGGGACTTTGCCTCAAGGAGGTGTTCTGAGCAGTGAAGTTAATGAACTAAGGGTCTGACGGGCACAATATCAACCCATCTGCATAAAACCATACTTTATACTCCTGACCGCCTCATTCAATTCCTTAACAGTTAACAGTTTAATAGCAACGGCGAACAGGAGGAGAGACATAAGACGTTCTTGTCTTGTACCTATTTGGAGATTAAAGAAAGCAAAATAGTTATTTTGGTTTTGCACAGCAGTCCTCGGGGGCAAATAGAGCATTTTAATCCATATAAAGTAGTTAAAAACTGAAGTGTAAAAAAGTTAATCCCACTCCAAATGATCAAAAGCTTTAAAAATGTTGTCATATATCAAATTTATATCAAGTTATACTAATACAAATTTAACTTCAAGACAGACGGTAGTTGTTTGATACAATTTTTTGTATTTCGATCACCTTAAGGCGAGGGAAATTAAAAATATTTATTTTCAAGTTCTAATTATTTGTCCTTGTGTCAGTTGTTCTGTTATCACACACATATATATATATATCTATATTTTTTTTTACACAATACCTCTTTTCTCTGTTCAAATATGTTGGATGACTAATTTTGATCTTGAGGGCGTGTTCCTAAATGTATCTGATTTGGTGGAGGCTTATTGTTTCCTCGTGGGAGGAAGTTCAAAAGTACTTCAACTGGCCAACTAGCTTATCTGTTGAAAGCTTCTCTGTCTAGTCACACTTTATCAATTCAAGGCTCATTTAATTATCCTGGCCGACTCTCTAAACATATACTCTCCTCTTTCACTGCCTCTTGCTATCCAGTGCACTGCAGCTGCCCGTCTCATTTCCTCATCAGATTCAGCCTCTTCTTTCTCTGCTTTTCTCCGCAGGGACTTTATTGAAATTCTGTTTCACTCTACTTGATTCTTACTGTCTTGCTGGCTCGCCGGTAATGTGTGAATGGATTTCTGATCCATATTTGCTTTTGGGTTTGTTGTTGCTGTCAGGTTGCTGGCTTGACCTTTGTCTGTCCCTTCTAATGGACAGACAGTTGTGTCTCTCCAAAAGCCCTTTCAAGATGTTCACATATTGTCTCTGACATTTTAGCTCAGTGAGTGTGCGCTACTTCCTGCTGGCTGAACTTTGGTTACCTTTTGGGTGGAAATGGATGCCCGGGAATGCAAACATGGTGAGAGATTGCTTTCTTCACTTGTCTTTGTCCCCTTTGCTCACGCTGGTATATTGCTGTTACATGATGTCGTCCTCAGACTGCCAGGCTACCAGCATCCCCCAGGCGCAGATCCATGTTATTCTTACATAGTGTTCTGTAAATTGGCTTGACAGGGGTGATGGTCTCTTCCACTGCGAGGTCACAGCCAGCTGCCTTGTTCCGAAAAGAAAGTGTTGCTGGAGTGCTGCTTCTCACTAAGACTGTGACAGTGTCTCCTATCAGCTATATAACAGACCTCTTCAGTGCGACAAAGCATACTCTGTATGGTGGCATGTAGAAGACAGAATAACAGCATCTTTCTAGGCGTGGGGGTCAGCAGGGTGGACTAATGGTGCAGAGACTCTAACGCTGCTCTTGCACCTTTAAATACATTGTCCTCGTTAAGATGCACAGAATCGTCCTTGTCCTGATATTCCTTATTTTTCTCCATGCTCTCTGTATTGGCAGTAGTTTTATACGTCACTCCTCTGGTGGGATTGTTGGGATGTTGCCTCTTTTCAGCAGGCAATAATGTATCCAGAGTAAATATGCTGACATTGAAGCCGATTATATTTATTCCCACAGCCACATTGGCTTGTTTTGTTCGCTGGATTTATTGAAACACAAACACACAAACGCCGATGTTTTTATGTTGGGAGATATTCTTTTGTAGGAAGTTAAATACTTCTCATCTACTTTATTTCAGAAAATCAGGACTTCCGTTTTCTCCGTGGACTTGTTCCTTTTACATTGTCACTGGGCTGTTGATGGACCTTGGTCCCCCCTCGTCTGTCATACTGTGATCCTGCTTGTGCGTGCAGTGTGTGCATACGTGTGTGTAATGTAAGGCTGACGCTGCAGCACTGTTCTATGGCCTGTTTAAACTTGAGTAACCTCTCTTTAGTGACATAATAGTGGAAAGGCAGCTGCTATCGCAAAGGCTCATGGTTATGGATCATGTCTGTATTCAAATGCCGTGATACAGCTTACATTTACATTTGATAAGCTACGGAGGATTTCTGCAGTCAGTCATATTTAATGCGCTGATGTCTAATGGAAGGACTTATGTGTGTCAAAGGAAACCAGCTGTCAAATCTGACTAACGACTTAATTAACACTAATTTCATCAGTGGTACAAATCATTGTTAAATGTATGTCATTTGTCTTTTTATCATTAAAACATTATTTTAAGAACATCACTTAGAAATCTTAGAAAAAAAATGAGTTAAACAATACTATGTCTGCCTATACCAGTGTACCACTGGGAAATGGAGGAGTTGGATATGTGCTTGCCACGGTATCTTTGGGAGTCATCTCAAATGGGAAATCTATCATAAAAAGGAGGGAGTGTACTGTACGTATTTTGCGATTTAGCAGCTATGCAGTTCGATATATGGCCTAAAATTACCTTTATTAAGAAAAACGTGTCGTCTTTTTTTATGATTGGTGTACTCACAAGTCGTATTTACCGTGTCTTGTTCAAGATGGTGTTTGTGACCTCTTACCTCTGCCCTCCAGATGACTCGGGGGACGAGGAGCCGACATCCCAGTCGGACCGCAGCGAGATTCAGGGCACCCTGAAGATACTTGTCAGCAAGCTCGATGACCTCAGCACATGCAATGACCTGATCGCGAAGCACGGGGCGGCCCTGCAGCGTTCCCTTAGTGAACTCGAGGGTCTGAAAGTCCCTGTGGAGGGAGGGGAGAAGATCAAGGCAGTCAACGAGCGAGCCACCCTCTTCCGCATCACTTCCAATGCTATGATCAATGTAAGTAGCTGGAACAGACCAGGCTGCAAGATGCAGCAGCAGTGAGCCGAGTGCCCGGTGTCCTGCATGACAGGAATGCCAGTCATCTATAATGCCCTAGTTGAGTTGATGAGATCACTTTACAGTGTGGCCTTTTAAACATGAGCCCGGAGATGCAGGGCCTGCATCCTGTTCTATCCTACTTAAACATAACTATTTCTAATTTAGTATTTGAAAATGATCATAAGATAAGATCAGATTTTGTAGTACACACTTCTCCCCCCCCAAAAACTAACTTTAAGAAAGAACAAGAAACGTCAGGAAGAGCACAAAAAATAACCTCTTTAAAAATAACCTACTGAAGTTTAGCTTTATCTAATCAGCTATATTTAACTCGGCACAACCACGACCAAATGTTCAGGTTTCACTATGTGTTGGATGTGATAACCAGCATGCACTCTACTGTATCTGGCCTGGGTCCATTCTCCACAACAGTAAATGCCATTGGCTTTACAGTGTGTTAGTTGTGGATGAGAGTTCTGGGAGAGTTGAGGTGCTGAAGGATTGATACTAGATATGATAGTGGGTGGGGGGAGACAGGAATAACCCCTCCTCCCCCCTCTGAAACCCTCGACCCTCCCTGCCTGGGGAGGAATGTCAGAGCCTTCGAGACCACAGTTAGACGGACAGACCTGCTCTGACTAAACCATAGTCACACAAGGTTTGTCTCTTCTTCCTGCTTCTCTCAATTGCTTTGTGGATATCATTGTTTTTGCATTGTTTAATCTTGTTTATTCTTTTAATGTGAAATGTCTGGCTATTAGGTGTAAAATAATTCAGTCAGATTTAGTCGTGGTTAAACTGCAAGTATTTTTACTTTAAGATTAGGTTTGAAATCAGGCAGTAGGACGTTACTACTCGTAATATGCTTAAGCATGTGGTAATGCAGCTCCTTGAGGGACTTGAGACTAGACTTCACTTAAATTATGTGAAGGCCGAGCTCAAAATAATGAGCCCCTAGTTTCTCTCTGTCATCCATTTTACTTATTAATTGGTTTGGAAAATTTAAAGTTACTGGACAAGCAATAAAATAGATCTTTTTGGACTGCCTAACTCATTAAAATGTCCTTTGGTCAGCCAAGAATGTCCTTCTAATGAGAAAGAAGTGCTGCCACAAACTCCCTGTAGTGATCTTTGGGCTTGTAAATGCTCTCAGGACATATGGACATTTGGATTTCTGCAGCCACGTTTTCAGCCATTGTTAAGGCATTTACTTGAATGTTGCTGTGGGTTTCATGTTCCAAAGAAAATAGGCTGTGCTTGTGAGGAGGGAGTAAAGGAGTAGGGGTCGAGGGAAGAATGAGGCCATCACGGCAAGACACAAGTGCATGTACTCTGTGATCTGAAGCCGGCCTCAGGAGAGGGTTGCATTAGTTCATTGAGTGGTGATGTAACTTAACTGGTCACGTGTGTCACTGAATCCAGGCTCTCGCCCGTTTGTGTGTGCATGCTCTCACACACCTACCACTTAATGTTGGCATGATTTGATCACATTGAATTGTACTCAAGTTCACTCTTTGCTACGTCACTCATTCAGGGCTTTCTATCATTTCTGCATGCCTGGTCACTTTTTGTTGGCCTTTATCAACCCTGTTTCCCCCCAAAGGAAGTCACATGCAGTCTGCATTTGGACTGCATTTGGACTCAGCATAAAAAAAGTGGAACTGTCATCCTTTGTAAGTTGGTGTTGAGTTTCATATCAATGTCTGAGGAAGTGAACCACAATGTCACATGCACTTCCAACATTTAAACCGAGTCCCAGACATTGAAGTTTAGACACTTCATACAAGACTGCTGGAGGTAAGAGTTTGACTGGAGGCTTTTACTGACAGATATTCTGTGATTCATGCATTGTTTTGAGCAAACAAGAGTTATATTCTAAAACATCAAAAGCCACTGAAATGTAACCTTTTTAAATGGTAGGGATAATTTAGTACTATTGACATATAATAAAACGGCTCCATTACTATTCGTATGATTTTAAAATATTATGTTATAACCATTCAAATCCCCGAGCTTTACAGATGCGTTGCATTTTTTTAAGCATAAATCTCTTCCATTTGGTCCGGCCGAACTCTTCTAAACTTTTCCACAATGGTATTGTATTTTTCCTTTTGGAGTAATATAATACATGAAGTTTTCAATTAGTATTGTTGGAGAACACATTTAAATTTAGTTTGTTATGAAGTTAAATAGTTGTTTCTTAATCACATGACTGTGTGTGTTTATAAAACATACCACTTACCCTGGAAAAGAAAATGCAAGGATCAGGGATCGCTCATATTCATGTATGGCATGAAATATTGATGAATTTGTAAAAGTAATACAGTCTTTATCTTAAGTAGTAATTTTAGCTATGAATTTATTTGTTTACATTGTTTCTGTTCCTGGTTCCGCTTCTCTCTATTGTTCTGTTAAAAAGTAAACTCAATATGGTAGACCATATACTTTTTCATCATTTCATATGCTGCTATCTGGGAACAAAGCATGTAAGGAGTAAGGTTCCCGCTTCCTTGTTTCTCTTCCTGCTGCCTCCAAGTGAGACTGCACTCTCACCAGCCAGAGAACAGAGATCATCTGAGTGACACATCCCTCCAGCTCACAACTTATCAAAGTGGTTCAAGCTAACTCAACTGCCCCTCTGGCTCTGGGGCCAAAAAGACATTTGCTGCAAATACTGAAAGGAGCATTTGTAATTATGGGCTGTTCCGCTCACGTGGGAGCATCGGCAACAAAATGCTCCAAAAGGAAGTTTCCAAATGATTATTCAGAAACCCTCCTCTGAGGCCCACTATGCTGACAGCTTAATTAATGACTGTCGCATGACATTTTCATCATGCATATTGTCGTCAGAAATCAATTTCTAACCTCACCCCTTTCTATTTGATCATATTTTGTCCTACATGTAGACCTACAGTATATCAGAGAGAGTGTTAGAGCGTGGTTTAATTATACAAAATGAACAACCATTCAGGAGACAGGGGCCCTCAAAGTTGACCCACATTGGACAGTATGCTTTTTTTGTTAATTGGAAAGCTGACAAACATAGTTATCCACAATGTCAATACTTTTAAGTCTGTCATTTTAGGACCTTGTTTGTTAGCTTTCTGATCAAAAAATATACTGATAGATTTATTTTTTAAGAAGATTTCTGTGTCTTTAAGAGAACTAGTCGTCCAACGTGTGTCAACTTTGAGGGTCTCCGTCTCCTAAATTGCTGTTCATTCTGTTCAATTAAACCATGTTCTAACAATCTGATATAGGTCTAAATGTAGGATAACATTTTTAAGGAAAGTAATTGCTTTCTGACAGAATGCTGTGAGGTGTTCATTTTCCTTCGAGCGCACTAAGAGGCATGTCTGTCGAACAAAAGCTGACATGTTATATATGTTTGATCAGAAGTTCCTACAGGATCAGGAACATTCCTATAGGTTTTATGTATGGAAGGTAATCAATTTTTTCCCCGACTATATCGTAAATATGAAACTTTTGCTGTGTGTGTATGTTTATCTTCTTGTGTGCATGTGCTCCCCCAGGCGTGTCGAGACTTTTTGGACCTAGCAGAGACTCACAGCAGGAGATGGCAGCGGGCTCTGCAGTATGAGCGAGAGCAGCGTACCCACTTAGAGGAGACCATTGAGCAGCTAGCCAAGCAGCATAACAGCCTGGAGCGGGCGTGGCGAGAAGCACCCACGCTGGTTTCCACCACACCCAGCGCCCCGACCACCAGCAAGGGTGAGACGCCTTTGTATGGCTTACTCCTGTGGGCCTCAGTGTGGATCTCACTATACTAAGACTCATGTGTGACCTCAGGCTCAATATTGTAGACGTCCCTCATGCTGCTTGACATTATTCAAGTTGTGTCAAAGGGTTTGGATTATCACTCATTTAGAGATGGTAATTACCTTCACCAAGGACTGTAGTCTGTCCATCCATTTGTTTATTTCCTTCTTTCTCTACCTATAACCAGCTTCTTGAAAACATCAGATGCCATGATACCTGTTGTGCACATCCATCCTCCAGGAGAAAGAAACCTATTGATTTTTGTAGCCCCATGACCTTACCTTTTGTGTAAGACTGCCCTCTCCAGAAAAATGACAGCACTTAGTGATGTAACGTCCCTATAGCACAGTGAGAAGCTACTCTGGGGAAGACACGGGGGATAGATGTAAACAAGTGTTAGTTTTTAAACCTGGAGAATTGGTTTCCCCGTGGCTTAGGCCTTAAGATGCTGACCATGAACCCTAACGGGCCAAATATGTGTTTAGCTGGGTCCCTCATTGCCTGTCATCTCTCTCTGCTGTCTGTAATAAGTTGCCTTAACTGGACTATACCTAAACCACGTAGGCAGAACATCTGAAAGGGCTCATGTTGGTCATTTGGAAAGCATTTGGAAAAACAAACACTGATGTTGTTTTAAGTGTGTGGTGTTTAGCTGCTGTCAGGTAAAATCATTGCTACACTTCAGTATTCTGCCATGTATACAGTGTAGTGCTGGCTGTAAAGGTAATGGTTTACCAGAGACATGAGCCATCTCTCTTTTGAACATTTCATAAGCGTCTTCTGTGCTTTGGACAAGGACATGGTTGAATCATTATTAAATAAATTAATAATTTGCATCTGAGTAGTATTAAACAGATGCTGGTGTTGAAAAACTACGATGAACAACAACTATTTTCTAATAGTACAGGACATTTAGTTCAAATTAGTGGTTGTTCAATGACTGAAGGTTACTCTCATCTTTTAATAGAATCACTTTTAGAAAGTGCTGAATTGAATGTCGGATACTGAATATTAGAAGCACACCCTAAGGAGCTCGCATTTCAGGCGAGTTAACCAGCAGGAGCATTGCCAATTTGACTAAGCTAATTATTTCTTGATTAATCACCATGGGTGTGTGATTATACACCGCTCTCTCTCTCCTGAACTCTGTAGGATCCAGACTCATCATCGTGTGATGGCTCTGCTAGTGTTGGATGCAGTTAGCATTCACTCACATATGTATGTGTCCTGACAGGGCGGAGTGAGAGGCTGCACAAAGAAGAGGCGAGTGATGAAGATGAGGATACTGAGTTCTTTGATGCCATGGAGGATTCCCCTGCTTTTATCACAGTGACTGCCACTGAGAACACACAGCACAGGTCAGTCACTCACAGGGATCCATGCTCTGGTCAGCTGAAAGACGGATACAGGGATGGAGGTTTAGTTTAGTTTTAATATTTAGTGTAATAAAGAATTCTGAGCAGGAATTTGACTCCGGCTGGCAGCTGAACGGACTATAAGACTAAAAGACTGTACCTCTGTCTGCTTTCTTGCAGCAAAATACAAAACTTTTGTTATTGCTCTCTTAGAACGAATTTATGGTATATGTGTTTGCTGCATTGGAGTTGTTCTCTTGCTGGCAACTCCTGTCTTTGCAGAGCCTGTGCTTTCTGTTTTTACTTTTTTCAAGTAACTTAAGTGTTCTTTTCCTCATCATTAGTATGGCTCATCTCTTGCAACATATCCCTCGTCTCCTGTAGCACCATTAATATTGTCTGTGTGAGAGGGGGACATTGAGTGATGTGTCCAGTACTCATTGTAGAAAATATTTTCATTCTCTTCCAGGCGTTCTCAGAGTAATTTGAGTGGAGCAAGCGGAGGTCAGCCCAATGACTGGAACCAGGATGATCATGTAAGTGTCTGTCCTCTTAACTAGTCTGACAAATAGGACACTGCTGATTTATAATCTTAATATAGATTAATTTGTGCTGCTGAAAAGCTTGCAGCTCATTGATTTATTCATATAACTGTCTTCACTTGTTCTCACAGTCCCCATTTCCTATCCTGCAGTTATCCTAATGCTCACACACACACACACAGCCATACACACAGCCACACTCACACAGCCACACATATCCGTGTGTGTCCGCGGTGTCCTCGTCACCCCTGTGGTGGCAAAGATATACAGCTGCTTCATTCCACTACATGTTAATTACCAGTCAAACATCTGCACTTCTTTCCCCTAAATCCTCCCTTGCTTCTTCCTTTCTCTAACACACATCTGCGTCCTCTGTTCCCTCTCAACCTGTCTCTCACTCGCTGTCATTCTGTCTCCACCGTTTGGTGATGTGCTGCAAAGTTGAGCATGAAGCTGAAAGTATTTCTCAAACTTGTATATATCAAATATGCTTTTCGCACAAAGTTAAAAGACCGCCTCATCCTCAACCCCTTCCCTTCCACCGAATACCAGATGTCTCCAAGCTGTAACGATGTGTCAGGGAAGGAGCTTCAGCCTCGCAGACAGAGGCGCACGCATGTCCCAGACAAGCCTAACTACTCCCTCAATTTGTGGAGCATCATGAAGAACTGCATCGGCAAGGAGCTCTCCAAAATCCCCATGCCTGTAAGTGTATTAGGCATGGCCGTCCTTGCTGGACCATAAATCCGTGTGTCTCACCTCTTCTTGATCCGCCCATTCAGGTGAACTTCAACGAGCCTCTGTCGATGCTGCAGCGTCTCACTGAGGACCTGGAGTATCATGAGCTTCTGGACAAGGCGGCGCGCTGCGACTCCTCCCTGGAGCAGATGTGCCTGGTCGCTGCCTTCTCCGTCTCGTCCTACTCCACCACGATCCACCGGACAGCCAAGCCCTTCAACCCCCTCCTGGGTGAGACCTACGAGCTCGATCGAAGGGAGGAGTTTGGCTACCGCTCGCTGTGTGAGCAGGTAACAGCATGGCCACAAGGAGTCTTTGCTTACACGCTCACTGACGTGCATGCGCACAGTGTGAGTGTGCAGTGCCGGCCTGTGTTCTCCAGATGAGTCGTTTGCTGCTTACGTGGATATACTTTACCTTTTATGTCTATGTTTCTTCTAAGGTGAGCCATCACCCCCCTGCAGCTGCACATCATGTGATTTCCAAACGAGGCTGGACCCTGTGGCAGGAAATCACAATCGCCAGCAAGTTCCGTGGCAAATACCTCTCCATAATGCCTCTGGGTAAGACATTTTTATATTAGTGGGGACCGGGGAAGCAAACAAACTGTGTGTTTATCTAAAAGTTCCATCATGCAAATGTAACAGCCACGCTAGGCCGAATTTACTTACTTACCACTTAAGAGTAGTACATGACTGTGCGGCCTCCCACACAATAGAGGAAAAGAGTGTGAGAATGAATCAGGAGGGTTTTATGACCGTTTTGACACATGCATAAAGTATGGATATAAAGGGAGCTCTCTAACGCACTGGGATCGCAGAGAGCAGGATTCTGGTGGCTCAGATAAAGTGGGATTTATCTGACTTCTCTTCTTTCCTGTTATATACCTGCTGTGAGGTGCCATATAAAAAATATCGCTAATTGCTGTGTTTATTGTCAAATTCATGTTATTACTCTTCTAGCGTTAGTTCACACTCGAAATAGATGTAGAAATTGAATGCCTGCGCACAGGGGCATAAATGTGTTGGATCAGTGATTCCCAAACCTTTTTCTGGGGACCCAGTGTTTAAAAACAAACCATCGCCACCCAATTCACAAAAGGCCTGATCTATGAATAGTGAGAGGAGTGAATTTGTGTGTAAATTAACGTTCTTGACCATTTTTACTGCCAATTGCTCATCACCTTATTATCTTGAGGAGGTAAACTAGCCAATACGAAGAGATATGGGGAAGAATCCCAACTTTGGTTTTGCATGTGTTTTAGAAAACATATACATCCCAGAAGAAAACCTACAATTGTACACGAATTTTCGCAACGCTTTTGGTGTGAACGTAGCATAAAACAACACAATCTAAGGTCTGTGATTGCAGATTAGTAACAAAGCAGCTGTGATAATTCTTTTCTCTTATAATATTTTGTCCATGTTCCTCCCCAGGTGCCATTCACCTGCAATTCCACTCCAGTGGGAACCAATATGTGTGGAGAAAGGTCACCTCCACAGTGCACAACATCATTGTGGGCAAGCTGTGGATTGACCAGGTCTGTTTGTCTTACTGGTAACCGTTCATCCACAGCTCAGAACCAACAACCCAGAGCAGCCTATGGATGTGTTTTCCTCCTGTATTGCATTGTGATGCAAACCAGCAGAACAACATGCTGTGAAGAAGGGAATCAAAGCCTTCCAGCACAAGAATAAGAAGATCCACAATCTCTAGGGATTGATCTTCAGCTTCTTCTGTTATTAGAGCTTTGATCTGTGATAGCTCCCTAAAATAACAGCCTCTTCTGACTGTAAAATGGCCCAGTTATACAGGGGGAGGGGCAGGCTTCACTTCTCAGTCTGTAAGAAATTGTGTCTTCTTTTTGTGTACTGTCGTACTTTTCTGGGTGTGTGTGTGGGGGGGGGGTGTATGTGTGTGTGAGCGCGTGTGCGTACGCCTGTGTTTGTTTGTAACCCTGGGAGAAAGACCTACAAAACAATAAGGCAATTCATCATTTCTGATTACATTGGTGGGTGCAATTAAGAGATATCTTGGCTACAGACTATGAGAATCAGCAGCAGTGTTCATGCTGATGAATGTGATTTAAAGGTACCCTGTGGAGTTTTGTGTACATTCAGCTGGTACATTATACTCGTGATAATATACACAAAGAATGTTTCCAGAAAAGCTGTTAAGGCACAGAAGTGGTATTGTTTTTGCTCGACTAGTATCTCAAATTCCTCTCTCCAATGGTTTTGCCTTCTGCATTCAGTAGTTTTGCCGTCTTTCACCGCCTCCACGCAACACTCTGCTGTCCTCTGGTGCAGAACCGGGTCAGCCTCACAACTTCATGTCAAACTATGGAAACTCTGCTGCTACTGCCTTCTCTGCTGCCAGACAGAAGACAGTGCTGTCAGGAGTGAAGCCAGAGAAAGTGATCTGCACTGCATCAGTGTGTCAGCACTGTGCTAAGCTTACAGCATGTGACAGTGTGACAATCTATGAGATGTTTATTTGATGGCTGTTAGATGCAGTAAAAGATAAGAATGTGTGTGACAGGTTAGGCATGAGACTTGAAAGGTGTGGCCCTTAACAGTCGATAACCAGAACCATATAAAGACCTGCTCGTCAAAACATTGCTCAACAGCAATAGCTAAATCAAATAATTATGAATTTCTTACATTGCAGTTTAACTTTTATTCTTGTATTTTATACTGGTCTTATTCTATTTTATTCGCAATTTGGTTACATTTTTTATAATTTCCTTTCATAATGTGTTTTGTTTGTCTTTTGGCTTGTGGGGTTTTATGTAAAGCACCTCAAATAACTTTTTTTGCTAAAATGTACTATATAAATAAACTTGCCATACAGCACCAATAGTTGTCAAAACCTCCACATGGCACCTTTGCGGAACCTGAATTCGTGGTTTGAAAAATTATCCAATAAATAGGGTTAGGATCAGTCGGGATGCTTTCCTTTCTCTGCTGAAAACACTGTTAATAGTGTAGATATGCTATAACCTCTTTGTTTCTCTCATTGTGTGTCTGTGTTTGTGCAGTCAGGGGACATTGAGATTGTGAATCACAGGACCAAGGAGACCTGCCAACTCAAGTTTTCTCCCTACAGTTATTTTTCCAGGGACGTTCCACGGAAGGTAAACGTTTCCTTTCCACACTTATGAACCCGACCTCAGCACGAAGTCATACATTGCAGGGTTAATTTGTCTGATGTTGCCTCCTGCTGGACACTACATACAAATATATACTGTAATAGAGAAAGAGCTCATGGTATGAGGTCACATTGCAGTGAGGTACCGGGGGGGCACTAATTATCTAAAAATGGGGCACAAAGCTGCCCTCCTTGTAAGTGAATGATGTTAGATAAGCTAATGGAAATTAATGGTGACCTACCTAGGAGATTGTGTATTTAAGTGTTTAAATTTGAAGGAAAAGAGATAGTGATACAAAGATAGCTTGCTTTAGTTTTTTCATTTCCTATAGTCGGTTTTCTTATTTCCTTTGCTCTTTCCAGGTGACAGGTGTAGTGGCAGACAGTGGGGGCCAGGCTCACTACATCCTCTCTGGTACGTGGGATGATAAAATTGAGAGTGCCAAGATCGTTCAGAGCAGCCGAGGAGGCAGTGGATCTGAGGGCAAGCAGAAGACAGTCTATCAGACGTTGTCCCCCAAGCTGCTGTGGAAGAAATACCCTCTCCCGTAAGTTTCATCTGCCTCATAAGGCCGAGCATTGCAATGTATGAGTAGTTGCATAACAGCTGCAATGTTTATCTAATATCATTGATCATGGCACCGCGTAACTCCTATCAATTTCCTCTTGCTCTCTCAGGGAGAACGCTGAGAACATGTACTACTTCTCAGCGCTGGCACTGACCCTCAACGAGCAGGAGGACGGAGTGGGACTGACCGACAGCCGTCTGAGACCAGACCAGATGCTAATGGAGGAAGGGAGATGGGATGAGGCAAACTCAGAAAAACAGAGGCTCGAGGAGAAACAAAGAGCCGTGAGGAGGAGGAGAGAAGCGGAGGCCTCGGACGCTCTGGATGAAGGTATGCAAAGGAGGACAGGAGGTGTAGCATGTGTGAGTAAATGACAGAGACAGGCAGTGATGATAAAGAAAGGATGAAGGGTAAGTATTCTACTGCAGCGACCTTCTGATACATGCAGTTTATTTTCAGAAGTTTGGATTCATTCTGCAGCTATGGCGCAGTATTTTATCCCTAAATGCAAGAACGAAATGTTTTCAATTTGCCACGACTTTGAATCACACCTCTAGCTAGCCATCAGTTTTAATTTTTTCATTTTAGATCCATTGGCAGAAAGCTCTTGATACTACGATAACCATGAGCCTTTCTGTCAATGGATCTAAAATAATAAAATAAAAAGATTTCGCAGAAAAGACATTGAAATAATGAAAACTGCTGAGGAGCAGTAATTGAACATCTATAATATTTGTATACTATCTAGCAGATTCCCATGTTTCTGTGTTGAAGAACATTGACAATATCACAAAAAGAAAACTTTAAAATGGGAATTCATAGCGGGGAAAATCATAACCATAAAGTCTCCTGGTCTTGATGGTTAGGATTTGGGAAGTAGTACTTATCCCAGTAAGAACCACACTTATTGCAGCTCAGCTGGGCTGAACACAAAATATTTAGTGTAGTAGAGGTCAGTCTGAACTTTACAGAGAACCTAGCAGAAACTTTTCTGTGTGTGTGTGTGTGTGTGTGTGTGTGTGTGTGTGTGTGTGTGTGTGTGTGTGTGTGTGTGTGTGTGTGTGTGTGTGTGTGTGTTGTGCGTAGGCTAGATTGTATTTGATGTACCCATGACTTGTCTTTCTTTTCCTCTCTCTATTGGTGGTCAGAGTGTGATTATGACTCTGGTGAGTGGAGGATGCCCTGTGACCCTCTGTTGTGCATCACTCCCACACATATACACGCGCACACACACACACACACACACACACACACACACACACACACACACACACACACACACACAAATACACGCCATCCTCTGTGTGTCCTCTGTGTGGTCTGCCTCTGCGTGGAACTGCATGATGCCCCTCTCATGTCAACTTCTCCAGATAATGACTCAGGAAAAATGTTTTTTTTTTTTTTTTCTTGTATACACGTGGCATTTTCATTTAGAAAAATAATGTGACACAAAATAACAAATACAACGCTAAAATCTATAAGTATTCTTCATGTTCTATGGTGAAGCCACATTAGCAAGTGATTGATTTACACTGCATCGTCTATTTGAATGCTTGTGGTAAACAGTAAACAAATTAATTCATACGTTGATCATCCGAGTTTAATCTACATTATGTTTTTTTTAACGGGAACAACAAAATGAGCTCTTTGCTAAGATACAAGTTCTCCCTCTTTTGACTGGGTTTCTGTATTAAGAAACAGATGGATTATTCAGTTCAGGGAGCTCCAAAACTGCTTCACTAAGATTGATCCAGGTTTTTTCATCATGCACGTCGTACTGACACCCTTGAATTCACCGTTAAATCTGCTTGGCTCACATTTGGGAGCTTTCCCAAATGCAAGGCGCAGCGATTGATTGCTTTCCTGCATATGCATATGTGTGAAGACAAATTGATCACTAAGTGAATTGCCTGCAAGTGTGGCTTCTCCACTAGAGTGCAATTTAAATGACAGGAATTGAGTAACACCTGTGCTTCTTCCCGCAGGGAAAGAATATGAAGGCTACCAGCCGTTGTGGTTTCACCAGAGGAGGGACTCAGTCACTGGAGAAACAAACTTTGTGTACAAGGGAGGTTACTGGGAGGCAAAGGAGAAACAGGACTGGAGCATGTGTCCTAACATCTTCTAACCCAGGAACTCGGCCCGGATCACACCTAACCTCATCGCACAGTGAACTGCTCTGCCTCTGGTCCTTCAGCAATGGGGCGTAGAACCATGTGGACCTGTGGTGAGCAAGAGAATGTGTATGTTGCACACACTCTCGGATTACCTCCAAAATGTACGCTATGCTCTCACTCTGTTTTGACACTATACTGAAACAGCAGTGAGACTGTGAGTCGGTGTTGGAGTTGTGGCACCACACAACAAAAGGCACCTGCACACTCCTGAGATCAGGTGATCCATAAATCTTACTCACAATGCACTTTTCTGTGTCCACCTGATTTAAGAGTTTTTACCGATTGGACAGAAACCCATATCAAAGCATCTCTCGATTATAGACTGACAACTAATAGGGACAAAATCATAAACAGGCACATAGAAGCAGAATACTGTGGAATACACAGTATTTCAGAGGTTACTTTGAAAAGTGTCCTCGTACTTTGTTTTATTCAGCACAATTGAGATTATGCCAGACTTACTTTATGAATATTACATTTGTTCTCTCTTGAGGGAATTATTCCAAGTGCTCATTATTTTCCACTTCAGAAAGAAGCTAAAGCCTGAAAATGGTGTCTGGAAAAGTATGCCTGTTAGTTTTTGTTATCAGTAATGTAGACACAAAGTGATTAGATAAAGAAGACATTCTGAGGGGAAAAAAACATTTGTATCGATAACTACGGACAAAATAGGTAACATAACTATGACCGTGTGAGATTATGACTCTTTAAAGCGTACATGGTTTTTTGTGCTGCTTATTTTTGTTTGTGGCAAGTCAGTTGTACTACTTTTAGTCCTATTTTATAATTCTTTTTTAGACTTAAAAAGGTTTTAAGACAAGTACAGTATGTGATTGGCTTTGATCTGAATGAGCTGACATGAAAAGTGTCCCTGAGAAAAATTACATAAATACACATAAAACGTAAACATAAACACAATAAATACACATTTTGGAAAATGGAATTAAAATAAATATATAAAACTTGCCCATAATGAACTCTGTCATGAAAATAAGCATGACAAAAAACCTTTCATAATAACGAGCTGTGTTTTAAAAAATGTATTGGATTACTTCACAGTTTTATGGTTATATTATGTATTTTATTTGTATTTATCAATATGATTGTTAACTGCATAATGTCTTATTTAGATAATCTGTAACATGTTGGGTCTCCATAACCAAGAGCTAATATTTGATTGGGCAAACTATCTTTCTTCTATTTGGTGTGAATGTTGGAGTTTCCCTCCAGAAATTACAGTCTGTGAAGTAGTCAATTAGACTAGAGTCCATATAGAGATAATATGGCAGATTATTAATTTCATATGTTGAATATGAATCGCGTCTGTGCTTCAATGCATCCTAGTCATCTAAATATGCTTCACACATCTTTCATTTGTGATTCTGATTAGTAAACGTCTGCAGTAGGCCTTGTGAGTCCTGTAGTTGAAACACATTAGTGCAGCGACAGTCACACATTGAATATCCATATCACTCTAATCCCCATCAAGAACTGAACTGGCACTTTGCACTGTGGTAGATCATACATTAGTACATATATCTCTGTGTTGATGTTGAGACAGTTTCCCTCTGTACATGTACTTTACATTGTCCTCTGGTGCTCTCCAATAGCAACGCATACTATCCTTGATGACCATTTTCAGAAACACCATTCTCAGTGATCTCACAACGTATTACAGTGAGTCTGCACCAAAGACATTTCGTGAGTTCCACCCAGTACACACAGGAACATGTTGGTTTCTATAGTGTGCAGTGCACTAGCTCCACAAAATCCATCAGTCACTAGTTTGAAGCTCAGAAGTTTCCGGGAGGACCGCTTACTGTACGTGAGACTGAAGCGGCTTCTCTGAGGAGAGTCCAGAGTGGCTTCAGCTGACAGGAGGTCAAAGGTTAGAAGCTGACGGGGCTGGTTCCTGTCGCACACCTCTGCAATCAGCTTCAGCCACAGACGACTCCCCCAAGCTGCCGCTCCAGGCTCAACACAGCTCACACATGTGGTCCTTTCATTCAGTGTTTGTGGACATGCTGATCTGGGATCAGCTCACGAAGGTACCCCTCAGTCTTTTGCCTTTAATTGACTGAACAAGGGATAGAGTCCCCTGACCCGTGCACTACATGTCTACGGAGACAAGAGTTTTGAAAACCAGTTAGTATTTTTTTGTAATTATTATTAGGAATGTAGATTTCAAGGCTGGATGTATTGTATCTACCGTCTAGTCTATTTGTGTGAATATTTTGTGATAAAAGATTAATATTGTAAAATGAAGAATAATCATACTAATCTGAGTATTATGGTATGCAGACAGTGCAGTCCAAATCTGAAAACAAATTGACTGAATGAGCCTGAAGGATTTGCAGTAACTTTAACTTTTAATCCAGATTGATTCTGAGTGGATGGATGTTAACTCTTCGGCAACCTCAACCAAACCTGGCTGCAGATTTCTTGTTTTATATTTAAAAAAAACTGTGTTAAAACACTGAAAATATTTTTTATAGAGTCCTTGATATGAGCACATTACTAACTGTGGTTCAGTGATGCTTTCATAGATCAACGCATCTGGCAGTTCCCCTGCACTGGGAAAAATATAAAATCACATTGAATATTCACATAGAATGAATATTATCAGTTTGATAATATGATCTGCTAAGATTCTTTATCTGTGATTTAATGATGATCTAATGACGTCAGAATGACCATGCTTAAAGAATAAGTCAACATTTTTTGAAAAATACTTATTCACTTGTTAAGAGTCGAGAGTAGTACATTTTGGCTGGAAAAAAGAATATTCGCATTTCCAAAATGTATAACTTTTACTTCATTAATTATTGCTTTGGTTCTCTCCTTATCCATTTTTACACAGACTGCAGCATCTTCTGACGTGTACAAAGATACAAGCTTTTGGTCGAGGTTGTGTACACTTAAAATCATATCAAGGGTGTCACATATATGGATGGACACTGTTGCAGCAAGATGTTTCATTCTTGCTATCTGGAAAATTGTACAGACGGAGAAGAACTTGTACAATAAGAAAGTTAGTGTGTGATTTATTTTCTTGGAGATCAATTTGAAGTTACTAGAGATTGACTTAAATATATTGTGTTTGAGATGATTTTATACTTAAAGAAACATGTTATATTTTGAACGATAACCGCGAGCTCACCATAAGTTTAAATCGGTACATTTCCCGATAACATGACCTCAGTACTTGATGGTGACTTGCCTCCTGAAGTTGCCCCAGTGGGGATCTGTACGACATCGGACAGCTGTAGCAATAACGCAGTGAGGTGTAGTGGTGTTAGCTCAAGGCTGTTGTTGCTGAAACAAAACAGTTGTCTGCTTCATGCAGAAAGGGGGGAAAAAACAACCAAAGTGTATGTGGAGAGTGTACTGTAGACTAAAAACAACCTCATCATTTGCCTTCCCTACCTGGGAGGGTTTGACTGTAAACCCCCCTCTCATTGGTTCTCTCATTTCATCTCACTTATGGTGTGATTCTTTTTAAGCTTAATTTTTACGCTTTTATTTTCTGATTTCTACCTTCTCATAGGTGCCATTATTCTTATGTTGGTGTTTTTTTTTAAAATACTGTTTGTATGCATAATGAGCTTGATTTGTGTGCATGCGAGGCACACATTTCCTTCTCATTCGATGCTGCTCAGTTATGAAGCCGAAGCAAACTAATACAATGTGGGGAGATTTTCTTGCCTTGTCCAAATTGAACCCGGTTCCTCCTCGGACTGTGACTCACGGCTTTGTTGTGAGACGGTGATGTTAACAATCTGTATGATGATGAAAGTTATGAGACGCATCACAACAGTGGCCTGGTACTAGAGGTCAAAGGTGATTGACCTGCCTTGACTACTACTCTTACTCCCCAAATACATGTAAGTGTTTTCAGGTGAAACTGCAGATTCAACTGAGGTTTTGGTTCTTTTTTTTAAATTGTGTATTTTCTCCCATAATTTGTACTTGTATAACATTGTCTTTCAATGACAAAGACACGATAATGAAAAAAGAAGATAATAAAGTTGCTATTGTTGACTGGATATTCGTCTGCTTTATTTTCTCTGAAAGGCTTTAAATGATATACTTGAGGTTTTTTGCAAGTTTTAATAAAAGTAAGGTTAATTATCCATCCATCCATCCATCCATTATCAGCCGCTTATCCGGGGTCGGGTCGCGGTGGCAGCAGGTTCAGCAGACCGACCCAGGCTTCCCTCTCACCCGCAACACTTCCCAGCACATTCTGGGGGATCCCGAGGCGTTCCAAGGCCAGCCGGGAGATATAATCCCTCCAGCGTGTCGTCGGTCTTCCCCGGGGCCTTCTACCAGTTGGGCGTGCCTGGAAAACCTCTAATGGGAGGCGTCCAGGAGGCATCCTGACTAGATGCCCGAACCACCTCAGCTGACTCCTTTCGACACGAAGGAGCAGCGACTCGACTCCAAGCTCCCCCCTGATGTCCGAGCTCCTTACCCTATCTCTAAGGGTGAGCCCGGCCACCCTGCGGAGGAAGCTCATTTCGGCCGCTTGTATCCGAGATCTCGTTCTTTCGGTCACGACCCAGAGTTCGTGACCATAGGTGAGGGTTGGAAGGTAGACCGACCAGTAAATGGAGAGCTTCGCCTTCCGGCTCAGCTCCTCTTCACCAGGACGGACCCGTACAGCGCCTGTTTTACTGCTGCAGCCGCACCGATCCGTCTGTCGATCTCCCGCTCCACCTTACCCTCACTCGTGAACAAGACCCCGAGATACTTGAACTCCTTCGCTTGGGGTAGGCAGTTTGTCCCCACCTGGAGGGGCCAATCCACCGGTTTACGGCAGAGCACCATGGCCTCAGATTTGGAGGTGCTAACTCTCATCCCTGCCGCTTCACACTCGGCTGCAAAACGCCCCAGTGAATGCTGGAGGTCACAGTCCGAGGAGGCAAACAGGACCACATCATCCGCGAACAGCAGAGAGGCGATCCCGAGACTCCCGAACCGGATCCTCTCCGCCCCCTGGCTGCGCCTAGATATCCTGTCCATGAAGGTCACGAACAGGACCGGTGATAAAGGGCAGCCCTGGCGGAGGCCAACACCCACCGGGAACGTGTCTGACTTACTACCGAGGATACAAACACAGCTTCTACTGCAGGCGTACAGACACCGGATAGCCCGTGCCAACGGGTCCGGCACCCCATACTCCCGCAGCACCCCCCACAAAAACCCCCGAGGGACCCGGTCGAAAGCCTTCTCCAAGTCCACAAAGCACATGTAGTAAGGTTAATTAATATATGAAAAATCTGACAGGAGCTGCAGCAGTAGCATTACTGCTTATGATAATACAAATATTATAGAAAGCATAAACTTAGTGGGAAGCTACACAATGTAGTTAAGTAAAAAAACATATTGGCAAAGAATTATAAATGCAGGAAATTACAAAAGCCCTGCTTGAGTTTGTACATTTTTTACGGGTGTTAAATCAACATGTGATTAATCCCTGACGCTGTATAATTTGCAACATTGCGAAAGTGCAGCACCATGTGGAAGCCATTCATTGATGGGGTGACTCTATAGAGCAGAGGTGGGCAAACTACGGCCCGCGGGGCATTTTAATCCGGCCCGCCAAATATTATAATTATTATAACATTAAAAAAAAAAAACGTTATAGTAAAGACCGCTGTAGCGCTTCTCCGTTCCCAAGTTCAGTTTCCCGAAGCACGATGACCACAACAGACCAGCGTTGATGTTTCTTCATGCTTATTTATTGCACAGCGCTCTTTTAGGCTTTTCGTGTGTGTGTTCTGCTGCAGCAGAAAGACCGCTGTAGTGCCTTCTGCTGCGCACACGGCTCTGCTGCAGAAGAACACACACACCAAAAGCCTAAAAGAGCGCCGTGCAATAAATAAGCATGAAGAAACATCAACGCTGGTCTGTTGTGGTCATCGTGCTTTGGGAAAATCAAGTCGGGAACAGAGAGGCGTTACAGCAGTTGTTACGCGCCGTGCGGACCGCTGCCTGCCGTGTTCTGCTGAACTAGAGCGACACGCAACACTTGCTGTGCTGCGCTGGTCCATTCCACCCCTCCCCCACTGATCCCACAGACAAGGGCGACACTTTTTAAAAAAAAATGTATTACCGTAATATACCGCAAAACACTGAAAAGCTCCACTTCTTAGCGGTCAGAATCCTTTTTAATTATGTCGTAAAGCGTTAACTTTAGAAGAATTACGGTAATATGAATCACTTTCTGTCGCCGGAGACAGGGTTTGTACTACAACAGTTTTAGAGTTGTAAAATGAACTGACAGCTGCATGCAGAGTATTTTTCCTCAGTATAACTAACATAACTAACCACATTCGACCCACGGAACTGCGCCACCGTGCGCGCTCATGTCATGTGACATTACATTACATTTCATTTTGAAACAATAGAAACATACATGTAAGTGTACAACTATTTGCATACAGTATGTAAACATCCGAATATTTAGACAATGTTACACTGTTATCTGGCATAGAGGGTCTTGAACTACAGCCCTGCAAACTCTTCCGTGCTAACTTTGGCGCCAATTTTTGCCGCTGTGCGCGCGCGGCAGTTCACGGTTCTCGCCGTCCTATGCTGGCTGCGAGCTGTTTGACCGTTTCCAGGGCAACCTACTGAAGCTCCTGTCAATCAAGACTCAGCCGTGCGCTTCAGCGCAGAGGAGTCACGTGACGGCAGCGTCTCCTCGGTAAATTATGAATCCGTGAGGCAGTGCACTGATGGGGACACGATTGAGGAATTTAAAGTCTTGAGAGTTTCAGACAGACCAGTTTATGTGAGTCAGATTAACGTGTTTTCTGTCAGATCACATGTTAGTTGTATTAATACTATTGTAATCTGCAGTTTTATAATCTGAAATCCACTAAATGAATGGGAAAGGTTCCACAATTTTATTATTAGTAGTATTAGTAGCTGAGTATGAAAATAAATAGTTATTATAACACTAGTATTAGCTTTTAGGCATTTCAGTCATGGTGAGCTACACATTTCAAATCCTGCATGGCTGTGATTAAGTGCACTGGCTTGGATAGCTCCTGCACTTGATGTGTATTTTGGGGAGTGGAAGAGACAGGAATTTATAGTCTCCTTTGTGGGAAGAAGTCAGTTTGGCTAACAAGCTAAATTGTCCTGGTTTCCTGGACAACTGAGCAACATAACCCCCCCACAACATCAGACTGCCCAGTCAGCCTTAACCAGTGGTACATAGCACTGGGGATGTTGTGGCTGCACTGATGAGGGTCTGAGTATTTGTCTTCAGCAATAGGACATGGCTGACAGAGGCCGCGTCGGAGTCGAGCGAGACGCAGAGGACGCAGACGAGCTTCTTTACACAGGTTTTATTAGTAGTTCATCTTTCAACCTTTTGGGAATTTGCATCCACTCATGTTTAACCTTCTGTCTGCCCTCACAGATATCAACAAGAGCGGCAATGTGCCTGTACTGGACTCCCCTCCTCCCAGACGGGACCCCTGTGACCTTCTCCTCGATGCTATTGACACTCAGCTTGATCAGCTGCAGGTCTGTGATTTTCATTCTGTCTGTCTGCTCGTCTGCATGTGTAATCTGGAACAAATGTCTGAAGTAGTAATTGTGTAATTAATGTATTTAGATCCAGCCCCAGAAATGTCAGACAATTTCCAGAGAGCATGGTCACAAAGATGCAGGTAATTTACGTCATGACACACAATTTAATTATTATGTTTTCCTTTTCGGTTGATAATCTGTGTTTTGATTTTTTTCCTTTAGCTCCTCTCAATTGGAGTCAATCCCTGAGCAAAGACACAGGGTTTGGGAGTACCGCTCAAACCAATGACACTCCCATGTCTTATCTTGATTTGATACACTCTCCAGAAATGGACCAAACATCAGGTAATATTTCAGTATTAGTATTATTACAGGAAAAGCTGTTATTTCTAACTGTTGGCTTGGTTGGAAAATAACTGACAGTAAAATAAATAATAGGAACTGCTAATTTTCTCGAAGCTTTTGTCAACATAATGTGTGTTTAAATGGGCACAGATTAAAACTAAAAAGTGAAATACATTAGATGCTCAGTAACCCGTTAAATATTAGTGTAAGTGTTGGTTTGGATCAGGCATTCATAAAGGTTTGATGACTGAGCAAACATATAATTGAGGGCCGCACAGTAAAAGTGCATACTTTAAACAAAATATCTGTTCCATCTCACTTTGACATTAATCTGCCGAGATGTCCATTGAAACCATTTCTCAAGATCTTACACCATAACCTTTACATTATATTGATCGACATAGTACAATTTGACTTTTTAAGACATTTCCCAACATTTCTAGACTTTTTCTTGACATTTTTACGACAAAATATTGCATGACATTTTTCTAGACATGTTTGTATTATACTATGAATTTATATTACTTTTTTTAACATTATATTTTTGGGCATAGTATACTATGTTTTTTTTAAGGATGTTTTTCAACATACTATACCTTGCCTTCTCCATTATATTTTGTATGGCATAGTATGATGCCTTTTTTTTATGACATATTTACTACATACTTTAACTTCTCATGATATTTCTATGGCATACTATACCATAACACTTTTTATGGTATTTTATGACACTTTTTCAAGACATTTATAATGGCATACTTTACTATGTTATTATTATTTTTTTTACATACTGTACCATCCCATTTTTGATGGCACATACTATGATCTTTTTGAAGACAAACACACTCCATCTCTCCTCTTCTCTCCTCTTCCCCCAGAAAGGAGCACAGGTTTCCGAGATGGTCCTGTAACTCATAAAGAAACAAAATCAAAATTAGAAGGAAGAACAAGAGACAAAGAGGAAAGTGTGTCTCAGAGGGAACAGGTCATCTGGCGGCTCAAGAGGCTGCTTGGAGACACATTCAATGAGGGAAGGATGGCTGGAGGAAGCCACCCTCCTTCAGACAGCATCTGCACTGAGGACTTCGTCAGACGCTTCAGAGATGAGATGGTCGAATTGGCATTGCCAAGGAGCAATATGCAGCAACTAGACAGAGAGGACGTGACTGAGAGGACAGTGATATCCCCCTGTGACAATTGTCAGAGTGAACAAAGAGCACACAATATTCTTAATGTCAGAACATTAAGAACATCAGGAACAGCAACGACAGGGAAAAGCAGTAAAGACACAGAGTCTGCTCACTATTACCAAAGAAAGGAACTGGAGAAATGTTTTGATGACAGCGATGGAGTAAATACATCATGGAGTGAGAAAACAGGAGCTGAAGAGAGAGACAACTCACCACAGAGGCAGGGTGATGATGGCAGCAGTGAGTACTTTCTTTACAAACTGTATTTATAGTGCCCAAGGGATTCAATCTAACTCACAGAACTTTCCTCTTCTGAAATCTAATGGGCATAAAGTCTTGACATTTATTGAGGCCATTTATTACCCACAGCGGATGAGCCCTTTGAAAAAATGTCTGTCTTTATCCCCAAGAATCATTACAATAAGTATTATTTGTACCAGCACTTTTGTATTGTGGGTGATAGTTTACACTGCAGCCTCTACAGCACTCGACCTCAACTTGCTTCTAGACTAGGTGTGACCCAGAATAGACGATTCGATCTAAAGAGTTTGATTTGAGTCATCAAATGTGGTTATGAAAAAGGGGTTCTCCCTATGAAAAGATATATATAATACAAAGCTTATTTTTGGTATAAATACCAGCCTATTAAAATACTATGTTCAGAAAAATTTGAAAATAACTCTATAATAACTGTGCTTTTAATCTCCATGTTGAATAAATTGCACTATTAAAATTTGACTTTCACAGAACAGAGGGTGTAACAGGGCAGGTGCCACACACAGATTACGCTGCACCTTCAATCAAAGTTGTGAATTCCTCCAATAGAAACAGTTTGACTCATGCAGAAACATTCTCGTAAATACTCATGTTTGTTCTTAATTTAATATTATTATTTTTTCATCTTGAAAGGGTGCTCGTAAAATGATCTATCACGTAAGAGAAAGCAAAAATAAGAAAAAAAATGTTGAATCCAACAAAGTAATGTGCACTAACAAAGTAAGAACAAATCATGGATACTAACAAAATAAGGAAATGCATGTTGTATAATGTATTCTGCAGTGATTGTTGGCTGCTTTTATGTCTTCTAGGAAAACCTGTTTGGAGTTCTGACACCGTGTCCATTGACAGTGACCTGGACTCAGTCTGCACAGGGCAAGTCAGGCAGCATATTCACAGACGGCCAGGTGAGAGACAGGAAATCAAGTTTCTTTTTATACAAAACATTTCATAAATAAATTATCACCATTTGAAAAACAGCCAATATTAAAAGAGCCGAAAGCATAAATTGAAAGACTTAAGAGATAATGATTGAAATCAATAAATAATTCCACATGCTTTTACAAACTCTTAAAATGTAGAAAAGTAATATTAACAAGAAGGGAAAAAAATTACACCTCACATCATTTGTGTGGTACAGGATTGCGCTCTCTCACTCAGCCGGTCATGGATGACATCTGTAACTATGACACACCCACACAGGAAGGGAGGGAGCCTCGCTTTACATCAGGTAAAGCACGACTGTGTGTTCCTTTATGAGTCCACAGTGACGAAAGATATACATAATCTCTAAATGTCACAGAATGTTCCTTTCTTTGTTTTACAAAGGCCAGAGATCCTCTCATGAAAATGTCCAAAACAAGAGTCCTTCTAAAGCCCCGCGTAATAAGAGAGACACATGCAGGTAGTTCATGTGGAAGAACATTTAAATACATACTCATCATTTTTGGTCTTCTCTTCGATGTTGTGTACCAGTTGCATATTGTTCTGATGAGTACACTGTGCTTGTTTGTGCATCACAGACTTGTGTGTTCTTTGGGTGATAATGAGAAGGACACAGGTGAGGAAATAAATCACTGCAGCAGGCGGAGCCGGCCTGAAAGAACATCAGAGAAGATGCAGTCCGATTGGGCCAAGATGAAAGAGCGGCTCTCGACAATCAGACAAGTGCGAATGAATCTGCCATTCATATTTAGGACAATTTGAGAAATGTTTGATGTCAATTGTATACATTTTCCTGTGTATGAGACGTCACTTGATTTGTGTGTCTGGTTCAGAAATGTGAGAAAGAGGAGATGACGCTACAGAAGAAGAAGACTCAGATCAAAGATGTTGAGTTCTCGCTCTCTGAACTTCAGCAAAGAAGAAAGGTATGTGTAGCATCTTCTATACAGTAGTTTATCAGAACACTGCAAACAGAAGTCTCACTAGTACTCACAGTTGTTTTTGGTATATGTTCCAGCATGCCTTGCAGGAATTAAAGCGACTGACTGTCGAGACAGCAAAGATGGAGATGGAGAAGAGGACTCTGGAGTTTGTTCTGAGAGAAAGCAGGGCAGGGCAGGACTCTATTAGGTATGGAGACACACTC
This sequence comes from Taurulus bubalis, assembly GCF_910589615.1. NCBI lineage: Eukaryota > Metazoa > Chordata > Actinopteri > Perciformes > Cottidae > Taurulus > Taurulus bubalis. The sequence continues at coordinate 10,045,106 of NC_136596.1, read as the reverse complement.
CAACTAAGTGTATACATCAGCATGGTAACATCACACTGCATCATCATAATGATGTGCCGTATAAAGGACAGTAATGCAATAATTAATGCGTTTTAGCTGCCAGCTGAATGAGCTGCAAAGGCAGAGAGAGACCTGTATCCTTAAGGTAAGAGACAAGGACATTGCAACCCTGAATCAATGGAAACAGACTCTCAGTGACAGTCCCATGTTTTAATAGGTCAATGGTTTTAGTCACACACATGTTTGATCCTCCACTGTTCCACAAACAGCACAGTGCTGGCATGTCAGTGCTGGAGAGGAAGGAGATGGAAAGGCAGCTGGATAATGCCAAAACAGAACTGTTCGCTGAACAGCGACGGGCAAGAGAGAAGCTTGAGGCCATACAAGAGGTATTGTGTTCAGGCCTATTTAGAACTATAACGACCGTTACAAACCAAGATCAAAATACAGTATATTTCATGCAATTGTGTTCACACCGTAAACATTAAATGATATATTATAAAACAATACAACATCCAAAATTATAACTACAACATAATTTTTGGTTGCATGTCAGAGTTTTATTTTTATAGTTCCTGGTCAAGACAATCTCCTGAACTCCAAACTGAATGGGAAAGAAAGGAGATTTAAGCAATTTTGAGCGTGGCATGGTTGTTGGCGCCAGACGGGCGGTCTGAGTATTTCACAATCTGCCCAGTTACTGGGATTTTCACACACAACCATTTCTAGGGTTTACAAAGAATGATGTGAAAAGGGAAAAACATCCAGTATGCGGCAGTCCTGTGGGCGTAAATGCCTTGTTGATGTTAGAGGTCAGAGGAGAATGGGCCGACTGATTCAAGCTGATAGAAGAGCAACTTCTATCAGCCAAAATTGGACAGTTGAAGACTGGAAAAATGTTGCCTGGTCTGATGAGTCTCGATTTCTGTTGAGACATTCAGATGGTAGAGTCAGAATTTGGCGTAAACAGAATGAGAACATGGATCCATCATGCCTTGTTACCACTGTGCAGGCTGGTGGTGGTGTAATGGTGTGGGGGATGTTTTCTTGGCACACTTTAGGCCCCTTAGTGCCAATTGGGCATCGTTTAATGCCACGGCCTACCTGAGCATTGTTTCTGACCATGTCCATCCCTTTATGGCCACCATGTACCCATCCTCTGATGGCTACTTCCAGCAGGATAATAATAATAACACCATGTCACAAAGCTCGAATCATTTCTAATTGGTTTCTTGAACATAACAATGAGTTCACTGTACTAAAATGGCCCCCACAGTCACCAGATCTCAACCCAATAGAGCATCTTTGGGATGTGGTGGAACGGGAGCGTCGTTCTCTGGATGTGCATCCCACAAATCTCCATCAACTGCAAGATGCTATCCTATCAATATGGGCCAACATTTCTAAAGAATGCTTTCAGCACCTTGTTGAATCAATGCCACGTAGAATGAAGGCGAAAGGGGGTCAAACACAGTATTAGTATGGTGTTCCTAATAATCCTTTAGGTGAGTGAGTGAGTGAGTGAGTGAGTGAGTGAGTGAGTGAGTGAGTGAGTGAGTGAGTGAGTGAGTGAGTGTGTGTGTGTGTGTGTGTATGTGTATGTATGTATGTATGTATGTATGTATATATATATATATATATATATATATATATATATATATATCACAGAGGAAGAGAGCTTACTGAGGAACACTTGCACTTCTCTGGGAGAAAAACAGAAGCAGAAAAAGGATCACATCGAGGTAGCACCTAATGACATTAGACTCTCATTTCTAAAAATTATAAATCAAATATGTCTCTGTTCAGCAAATGGCACGCTGTCAACATTTTTGACTATCCTTCCTATTGTTTCCGTATCTCTTTTCTATCAGGCAGTAGAGTTTCAAGTTGGCGAACTGCAGGGGGAACTGGGAGAATGCAAGATCAGAGTGGGCACTCAGGAGAAGATGTTGGCCAAAAAGGAGCTCCAGATGCTAGATTTGCATGAGCATCGTGGGGCCTTACAAGCAGAGCGAGATGGCCTGAGGGCGGAGCTACAGCACATTAAAATCCAGCACTGCAATGCACTGAAAGAGGCCCATGAGAAAGCCCACAGAATGATGGTACAAGCTGTGTTTTTTTTTTGTCTTACGCACCATGTTTTTTTATAATGTGACATTGAGTAGGGCTTCTCTTTTTTTTCCTCAGGAGGCAGCATTGAAGCAGCAACAGAGAGATCTGGCTTTGGCTCATGAGCAGCAAATCCAAAAGGTGACAAACATGTCTGCAAACTAAACGATTGATTCTTCAAATGACATCATCATAGTTTGATTAATAATGTAACCATACATCTGGCTGTTGCATACTCAGGTTAATAAGAAGTCTGAAGAGGAGAAGGCAAACACTTTGAAGGAACAAGCTCTGCTTTTCACACGGCACATTGAGTCCTTGAAAAGTTCCATTCAGGTCAGTGTGTTTCCCCGAATGTAATGTAAACTATTTGGTTTTATCCAAAGTGTTGGTGGCACTGGGTACTAAAACCTTTGGCATTTTGTTTCATTATTGCACTATATATTATACATGCAGTCAATAAAAACACTTTTCATGTGATCCTCTCCAATTCTGGTAGCTAAAAGAAGAAGAGGCAAAGAAGCTGAGGGGTTCTCTGGAGCAGCAGCAGCACCGTGAAGAGGACCTCCCTCTAAAAGCCTTGGAAAAGGTACTCTGATAATCTGCTTCCTAAAATATTCTATATTTTTCAACACGATTGCATTTCATGCACAGTGTGCTTCCATTTAGGTGCACAAGGCGATAGAGAAGGAGAGGAAGAAGTGGGAGGCAGAACAAGTGGAAGCAGTGCAGGTGCACTGTGGGATACTGGAAGAGCAGAATAGAAAGAATCTGGAAAGCATGAGGAGTGAGACGGAGCGAGAGAAGAGTAAAGAGCTGGCTCTTCAACATAAAGTGGCGGAACTAAAAACTGTGAGGTGACTCGCAACCACGACCATCTCCAGTAAATCAGAAATGTAGTCTGCTTCTATGCCCTGGCCTCAGGGTTCTCTGATCCCAGGGTTCTATGCTCTAACCTCAGGGTCCTCTGATCTCAGGGTTCTATGTCATCTGAATTGAATTGAAACCTCACTGAATTTACCTCAGGGTTCTATGCTCTGACCTCAGGGTTCTATGCTCTGACCTCAGGGTTCTATGCTCTGACCTCAGGGTTCTATGCTCTAATATCAGGGTTCTATGCTCTGACCTTAGGGTTCTATGCTCTGACCTTAGGGTTCTATGCTCTGACATCAGGGTTCTATGCTCTGACATCAGGGTTCTATGCTCTGACCTCAGGGTTCTATGCTCTAATATCAGGGTTCTATGCTCTGACCTTAGGGTTCTATGCTCTGACCTTAGGGTTCTATGCTCTGACCTTAGGGTTCTATGCTCTGACATCAGGGTTCTATGCTCTGACCTCAGGGTTCTATGCCCTGGCCTCAGGGTTCTCTGATCCCAGGGTTCTATGCTCTAACCTCAGGGTCCTCTGATCTCAGGGTTCTATGTCATCTGAATTGAAACCTCACTGAATTTACCTCAGGGTTCTATGCTCTGACCTCAGGGTTCTATGCTCTGACCTCAGGGTTCTATGCTCTAATATCAGGGTTCTATGCTCTGACCTCAGATTTCTATGATTGTATTTCCATCTGAAAGAGAGTGCAAGACATGGAGAGTGAAAGCTGTGCCCAGCTGAGAGTTATTTGCAAATCCCTTAAAGAGGAGCACCGGGCTGAGTTGCAGACGTTGCAGAGACACGTGGCACAGGTGCAAGAAAACCATAGAAAGCAATTATTTGCAGGCAAACAAAGAGACGTGGCCCCGTAGAAGGTCTGACATGGTGTGTGCTCGGTGGTCACAGGAGAGTCAGAGGGCAGCGCTGCGGCTCGATCGGGCTGCTCAGGTGGCAGAGAAGGAGGCTGACGAGCTCAACGCGATGCTGGAAGAAAGCGAGCGCAGCCATAACCAAATCACAGCGGAGCTGGAACAGCAGCTCGGGCACTGGGCCCAGGAGCTAGGAGCAGAGTGCCACCATCTACACCTCTTAGTGCAGCAGACTGGAGCCAAACAAAGTTCTGCACGACTACCTCACAGGTATAGATCCTGCTCTGGTTCACACACGTATCTGGTTTAGAAAGAGGTGGATGTTTTTGTCGGCAACATAATGTGCTTGTAATTCTGATGCCTTGTGCAGTCCAACAGCAGCTGAGGCTCTTACACACCTGAGGACACTAAGAGAGCAGTTAAAGCACTTGATCAACAGTCTACAGCAGGAGCTCGAGTCACAGAAGGAATCCACTGAGCAGTTGAGAAAAGACAAGGTACAGTTTAGACTGTGTCTGGTGTTAAATGGAGCACATTACATGTACACATGAAGACAAGTCTATTTTTATAGGAGCGAGAATTGAGCATCCAGAGGCAGCAGCTGAGGATGGATAGAGACCACGCCTTGGATTCTCTAAAGGAGCGTCTCATTCAGGTATGAACTTGCAGACTTTTTAAAGGCTAACGTCGATCCACATAGAAACAGAAAACTCACCACTCAGCGCTTCTGCAGGAGCACATTGAGGAGTTAAGCGGTCTGAACTGGCCTCACATATGTGAAGGAGGAGCTGGGGTTGGAGGGGCGGCAGCATCTCTTCGCAAGCAGCTGAAGGCCAAAGACCTGGAGCTCAGGCAGGTTCAGAGGAGCATGGGTCAGTGGAAGGAACAGACTGCCGCTCGTCTGGCATGCAAGTTTGAAGAGTTGACGGCTGAATTAGAGAGGTAACGCTCAAACAAAACCAAAATCAAGTAAAAATCGAAGGCACATGAATTTGTTTTTAAGTTTTAGGCAGTGATTTCTATACCACTTGGAAATGTGAAACATGTTTGCTCCTCTCTCAAAAATGGCCCCCGAATCCAATATAACTTTATAGAATAGAAATGAAATACAAAATAGAAACGAAAATATATATTTTGCTGATCTATATTTAAGTTTTGCTCTAACGTTTGCTATCCCACAGGTGCAGGACAAAGTTGTTAAGGGGCAGGTAACTGGTTTCTATGACAAACTAACCAGCTGTCTGTCCTATAAGAGCATGATCTCACGTCAACTCACTGCGCTATGCGTTTGTACTATAGATGTGAAACTAACTGTACATGTAAACATTTACATACTACATGTTAATTGTGTGTTTATAATGTTAATTATAAACAACTTTTCAAATGCAGGTTTGTTTGTCTTCCAGAAACCCGTCAAAGCCCCAAGAGGAGAGGCAGAGAGATCCTGAGAAGCCTGAAGCAGCGATGACGCTCAGTGCAAATGTAAATGCTTTACCGTTCATGTGTGGGCATTGAACACCACGCTCTTAACTGTGACCTGAAGATAGACAATATTCATCTGTTTATTGAAAAGAAAAACTCTCTTTTCCCCTTCAGGAAGCTCAGCAATCCGTTTGCTTTCGCTCCCTCCATGTTGTGGACTCTGCTGCCTCCTGCAGCCCGTCAGACGCAGCTTCATTAAAGCTTCTACGTTACCTCCAGAGCAGAGTCACGCAGCTCCGTGTAGAAAACCAGGACAACAACTGGAGCCCATCGCCTCCAAAAACAATCCCTTTAGATCTGTCAGGATCCTATCTGACAACAGTGGGGACATTGTTTGAATAAGCACAAGCTGCATTTCCAGTGGTGATGAGTAAACTACATTATTTACACGTATAAATGGACCACCAGGTCCTGATTTGATATCCTTAAAGTCAAAATAAATATATAAATACTTCTTGAAGAGGAGGGAAAAAGCACTGTAAATGTGGCACTATCATTAAAATGTAAATATTATTTCTGTGCTTGCATATTATAATGCATGAAAAAATACTGATGTCTCCTTTATAGATCAGTCAAGGTCAAGACGTTGCTGGGATTCAGAGTCACTCATCAATCAGGACAGTCATAAGTTAATAAGAAACCTGTGTTTGTGTGTGTGTATAAATATATTGCATACATATATTGCAATTAATTTCAAGTGATCTTTTGCTGCTACAGAAATTAATCATTTACCGTTACATGTGCTTAAGATTGCAGATTAACACGCAGGTCACAGTGACAAATGCCATAACTTGAAGATCTGGTCATTTAGTTTACGTTCCTGTGTTGAAGCAGTCAAGTTTTTATGGCTTAAGGTGACAATGAACTCTGCATGAGTGATGAACTGACATTTCACTGATGATCATGTGAGGTATGTCAGAACCTCGTAAAGCTGATCTTTAGTACAATCATAAATGTTACAAGATGGTAAATTGTAAAATAAAAACGTTTGTATAGATTTCTGGAAAGCAAATGCAAAATGATGTAGTTCGTATTGTATGTATTTCAATATAACATCTTAATTAATGTTTGTAAAAAAGTCTAATCTTAATGTAAAATAATCCAATGGGACTGACGCCAGATTTTTTTTAAATGGTTGACCTCGAATCACATGCAGTCTGGCAGTCATTTTCAATTTGTTAACCATGCTTCGTTTATCAAGACGTTTCAGCGAGCTTTTGAAAAAGGACAATGTGGGTCTAGTGCCCCATGTATTGAACAACTACTTTCCTGTTTAAGTAAACATAATCGTCAATCTTGCTTTCAGAGCTCGCCCAAAGGGAACTGATGAATAAAATCATCCTCAATAAAGACAATGACATGACTCTACTTGACCCTAAAACAGAGTCCATCCTGCATGGACTCTGAGGCTGTTGCATTCAATAACTTCAGTTCATTGATTAAATTCTTACTGCAAATTGTTTTAAATATATATGCATGTATGGTCACTTGTGGCAATCCACTGGGACTCCTACTTTCTACCTTCCTGATCTAATGATGAACACATAATTTTCACCCAACAAGAAAATTGTGCAATGTAAACACAAATAAAAAGCTATAACACTCTGTGGCTGGTTGCAATTGTGGTAATATGAAAATACAATCAAATCATCAAAAAGGTGCATTTCCATGACTTCTTCACACATTTCTCAAAGCTCAAAGATGGCGTACTTGCCAAGCACTGAAGGTAAACCTTCTACCACAACAACTACAACAGCAAGCAGGAAGTCTTACTGTGAGCAAATGTGAACACAACACACAGGAACAATATTTTGTTTCCTGTTAACGATGGCCAGAAGCTGAACATAAAAATCGTACAAAATTCAGATGCTGCACACTGATGTTAAACAAAGGACTCCATATTTACAGCACATCAGTGAGTCGTTAGCCAGGCTTTGGCGAAAAATATTGTACACATTATCTAATATCTAAGGGGTAAATTGGTATAAAATTGTTTTTTAAGGCTGTCTATAGAACTCGTCAAGGTCTTGAGATCACGACAATTTACATGAATAAAGCGGATTAATTAGGTCAACAATTTTGTAACATGTTACACATAGTTGAATGGGATTATGGTGAAAACTAAACTGAGTGACTGAGAAGCAAAAAATGTGTTGCACAAACTGTCCAAAACAGCATAATATTCATGTTAAGCCAACATGCCTTACCAAACTGACCAACTTGAAGTGGTTCTGGGTCCTTTATAGTCTTTTGTGCGACTACATTTCAAGTCTTTTACTTTGGCACGGCTTTTCAAGTCATCAAGCACCATTACATTTCCATGTCCTCCTCACCAGAGCTGTGGGCCACAGGAAAGATGTAGACAGAAGATTGTGTGTCTGCAGGTGGACTGCAGGGGCTGAGGGGACTGTGAGGGGTGGGAGATGGACATGGAGTTGGGGGTTGCCGAGATACTGTCTGTTGTTTACGTTGTTTCTGTAATGAGCTCTTTCGCCTGCGACAGAAGGGATCGTCTGGTGGCCGCCACAACACCAACTCCATGCAGGAGTGGCTCCTAAAGGTATGAGGAAGAATCAGGTGAGATGAAAATAACCACGAAGGGAAAAATGTGTCGAGAACTCATCAAGGAGGAAACAGCAGAACATGAGTCATCTAATTCAAGTTACTTTGTGACACATTGAACTTTCCTATAACTAAATTAGGAGAACATACACAGACTGGGCTACTGTGTGTGGCAGGATGTCGCTGATGCCGCGCTGTAGACCCTCCTTTAAACTGTCAGACATCACCAACACCGGCCGTCTCGGGGCTGGCTCTAAATCCAGATCCTCATCCTCATCATCATCCTCCAGTGTTATTCTGTGATAAAGAAATAAAGGGTACAGTATGTGCTGATTTTCTTGTGATACAATACAACCCCCAAAGCCATCAACACCACTGAAAATGGCAGAACAAACTGAAAATACAGTGGCCTATGCTGTATATGTTTCTGAAAGGGTATGTGATATGATATAATAATTACGAGACAATTATCATAGCATTAACTTGATATTGGTTAGGGATGTTAATTTCTTCGTTATTAAGAACTTTTAATCAAGTATTTCTTCAAAACAAAATCCTATAGTCATATTTGTATTTATCAAACACTTGATATATTTTAAACTATCATTCATTTAGACATTAGAACTGGCACACTCAAAATATACTTTTTTCACATAACAATATGGCATAATCACACATATAGGCAATCAAATTTACACTAAAACCCTTAAAGTATATGCATAGCTAATTGGAGGTGGGCTTTGGGGGCTTATGGTTTCAGTTTAAGGTCTAATTCTAGCAAGCAAACAGATAGTTGGCCATTTTTGCAACATTTTGCACACACTGCATATTGCCTACCTGTCTTCGATCTCCTGCAGCTTCCTATGGGCTGCCTCTATCTCCATGCAGGAGCTCTCCACCTCAGGGCGCGGAACAGCATTGGAGGGCTGCGGCAAAGTCGGGTTCTGAAATGCAGGACAGGGCTGCGGCGGTGCAGGCACAGCAGAACGGCTGTTAGCTGTGGGCCAGTCATGATGGGTGCTCGTGTTTGAGTTCTCTGAAATGTCCACTTCTGCCTCGAACATTAACCTCCTCCTTTTAGCAGTGCATCCCCTGAGAAAACATCACGACTCTCATATGTGACTGAACATGGTCAAATGTTAAGTACGACTGCTTTCCCTGTGAGTCTCTCACTTACTCATCTTCAACTCTCCTCCTGTGCTTCCGAAGGGATCTTGTCTCCCAGCTGCTTTGGAAGAGAGGGACAGATATGTCAAAACACGAGGTACAACATGCCAAGTTTAGACTGAAATGATATTTAAAGTGCTGTTATTGTATTTCTGACTGTTGTGCGAGGGGAGTTTACAATCCTCATGTCATCTGCTACATACTTGTTAGATAGAGTTGCTCTCTGTAGGTGACCAGACGTACTTGGAGATCCGAGGTCAAATTCAGGAAGGCTTGTGGGGCCTGAAAACGAATACATGGCTGGCAGAAACCCCAGTTCACTGCTTGTGGGAGCGGGGTGATGCATGGTGATCCAGTCGGTGAAATGATTTGAAGAGACACACGGGTTAGGGATATATACATACATGTTAGGGATAGGGTTAGGGATATATACATACATGTATCCGATCGGGAAGTATGGATACCAATCAGGTGAGCTGAAACCTAACGTCACATGAAGCACAACAAGTTAAACATCCGTTTACACGAGGACAGGCTGATTATCTAGATGGCTAGCTTACATGGACCCCGTTGCATATAACGTTTTCCTTCGTATGACGTTACAAGTAAAACATACTGTGCGTTATACACAGCGGCAGCTTCATGCATTCGCTGAATACAAACTTTGAATAAGTGCAGCAGACTTATTACGTGGTAGCGTTAACAGACTGACCTGTGCTGCCCTGCCTCTTGGTGTTGTTGTTGTGGAGGTTTAGCGTTAGCAAGTCTCCGTCAGTTTCCTTAGGAATAATCCCATTAGCACACAGCAACAGCATCGGCATGCGCGAGTCTTCCTAATGTAAAACCAACACCAGCGGCATCAACGATCCTGTAGCCTGAACGCCTTGAATGGCAGGCTGACGTCAACTTAGGTGGCTAGTTGTCTAAAAAAAGTGAGTTACGCATCGCGCCGGAAGAGTAGTCAATGTTCTTGAAAGTGCGTACGTTACGTCAGGTGCATTGTGGGAATTGTAGTTTAGGTTCCTGAAGTCAAACGACTCGGCTAAAACAAAGTTTATGTTGAACACTCAGTCAGATTCCGAAGAAAATTTAACAAAGTTGAGGTTTTTGTAGAACCGTTAGCACCAGTTGTTGCTACTTAGGCTAAGGTTAGTTAAAATGTCAGCTTTCATTCCGAGTCGATAAAAGACCATATGTGTGAAGTAAGATAGACGCCTGGCTCTTGCTTCGTATGCTCCTCTCATCAAAGAGTGTATGTGGTGGACAAGACAGTTACCCCCACCTCCAGGTTTATAGCCCAGGCAATAGCACGTGGACCCTCTTGTTTTTTACATCGCTTTGTCGTTGCAAATGACGAGTCATGTGACAGTGAAACGCTGGAAGCTGTTGTCTCTACCTCTGGTCTTCATACCTACTCAGCTCTAATTCTTCCCATTGGAGTTACTCCCTGACGAGGTAAGACAATGCTGTTCAGGGCAACATGTTAAATGCTTACAAGCTAATGAGATAGTTATAGTTACTTACGATCTCATATGTAGCCAGCATGGCTAAATAGACTTATGTGTAATCCATTGGTATATTGCAATTGTTTTTATATTTTGTCTGACATCTCTGTATGTGCCTTTCTCAGATACGTGAAAAACTGTAATTCTAATAAGAAGTTTCTTGATCTCTCAATTTTACAGTATGTGTTTTTACTTTAATCTTTTAGGCGAATATATTGATTTATTTGATGTGTATGTTATCAAATAGGTTGCCCAGAATGCTGTCTTTGGCCATAATCATAGGCCTGCTGGCTTTTGCCTCAGGTAAACCATGTGGTAAGTTTTTTTTAAATTTTAATTGTATTTTTAATAATCAGAATCCGCTTTATTGGCCATGTATGTTTACACATACATGGAATTTGACATGTCTCGACATACACTGATTTGGCAATTGCTGACTTCATGTCTCTAAATGGACTTTGTCTTGATTGCTCATTGACAAAAGTTGTGTGATCTTCAAATTACATAGAAAGTTGGCATCTCTCTGGTCTTGTGGTCTCTCTGGTCTATATCACAGAGAGATGTTAAGATATTTGGAACCTAAACATAGCATTTTCAGTCTTCACGGTCTTTCTTTTCTTCTTGTGACTACTGATACTGTAGTTCTGGTTTTGCAATCCTCCAAAAGTTTGTGTTGATGTCAGCAAGGGAATTGCTGAATAAACGTTTCTATGTCTGTGGTCAGAATTTCAGAGTCACGTTTTTTCTTTTAATATTCCAATCCAGATACTGAAGGATCCAACAGTGAGTTGTCCCTCTCACTCAATAAGAATCTCCTTCGCTCTCTGGAGACGCATGAAGGACTCCCCAATCCGAGTCTCTACTTGGCATTACGGCTTTCTGATAACCACAACCTTGCCAAGGAGAGTGAATACCTGAATAGACTGAAAAGTCAATTGCACAATGACATTCAAAGGTATATTAAAAGGCTATTTTAGATCGGTATGTCCACTGAACTGATGTGTTTCTATTATGTTCTCACCTGAACCTGAGTGTCCTGTGTCTTTCTCAGCTCTCTCTCTAACAGCCAGTCAGGTGTTGGCCTCTTAGCGCTTTACACTCTGGCTCTGAAGTCCTCCTGCTATGACCTCAACACAGTCACTTTCACAGTCAATGAGAAGAGTGAGACGCTGCTGACACACCTAAAGAAGCAGATGGAAGACGAAAAAGATCATATTGCATGTAAGTTTTCCTTTGACCTTTTGGAAAACAAAGGTTTGCCATGAAAAGTGTTCACCATTCTGTTTTGCATTGTGCTACAAAAGGAGTTCAATGTTTATCTAGTGTGATTCTTTCTTCTGGAAGGAGGTCCAGAAAAATGTATGTTTTTAAAAAAAGAAAAGAAAAAGTGTGAAACCTCAACAAACAGGAAATCCTGTTTGGAAGGTGTTCGTTCAATAAAATGAAACAATTAAACTTTTCATCATCTATAAATTAGCATTTATGTAATTGGCAAACATTGTCTATACATCTTATTTTCATATATGCTGTACTTTAACTTCATAGTTGTGATGTCTCTTACTTTGTCTCAGAATTCTGTAGAGCCAGTTTTTATGTCAGTTTTGATGAAATTAGTCAAAAGAGCAACTATCGACTAGATTCAACCAAACTGAAAAAAGGAAAAAATAAAGTACCTTTTCAGTTCTTGTACATTTCTTGAATTGTTACTGTGAAGTTATGTTTTTATATAATTTGGTTTCTTTTGTTTCTCCTCTCCTTTGGGCAGTCAGCCATCGCCCTTTGACCAACTATTACCAGTACTCTCTGGGTGTGCTTGCTCTTTGCGCGAGCGGCCTCAGGGTTAACAACCATGTCAGCAACAAGCTCATCAAGGCTGTAAAACACGAACACTTCGAACATGGAGACTCTGAGAGCACAGGTGAGTGTTACCTGCCTGAACGCTTTCTTTTAGCTGTTAAAATAAATATTAAATGGATGATGTGCAGGCACATTTTTTATTTTTTTAATTGCGTTAGATGTAGGGTTATTTTTTTAACAGGTACATTCCATAAAGTTGCCGGAGATTCATTTTTCTAGTGGGTCACCTCACATACATTTGCGAGAATGAAGGTTCATGGTGGGAAAGTGTTGTTGCCTTAGCCGCCGTTCTATTAACACCACCACGATGCTTTTATGTGACAGGAATCCAGCAAACCTGGTTGGTAACAACCTAGATTCTTGTTTAGGTATTTGTGTGTTCCACGTTAAACTCTCACTATATCTGTCAAATACACATGTGTCATCCTACTCCCTGGCCCTAGATACTAATGCCATGGCTGGAATGGCGCTCCAGTGTGTGAAGGACGCGGGTTCTCATGTGCAGAACGCTGCTGAGCTCAACACGGCCCTCAGCAAGATCAAGCAGAAGCTCTTGGCCTCTCGTAGGACCGACGGTCATATAGGCAATGAGTTCAGCACAGGCCTTGCAGTCCAAGTAAGAATCTTTTTCCTCATGTTTTGTTCGGCTTCCTTTGTCTCTTTCGCTGCATGAGACATTGCAAAACAAAATCTTTGCAGCTTTAACATACTTAGTGTTGTGTTCAAGGCCTTGATAGCAATGGGCAGCCATGTTGCAGAGTGCGCTGCCTCAATGGAGGCCATGAGGACAGGTGCCAGAAGCAACACATACCACAACCCCATGGCCATATCTCAGATCCTTCCAGCTCTCCAGCAGAAATCGTACGTGACGGTTAAAAGCAAGGAATGCCTCAATGAGGAGGGTACGTGCAGCATTACGTCTACTCCCCGTGTTTACTGTGATTTCAGATTGCGTCTGCATTTTACCACTGTTTGTGTCATGGTGGTCTTACAGACACGCTGGTGCTGGAGCCCATAGATCCTGTGGTGCTTTTAGCAAGTGAGTCCAAGGTGACTGTGATGGTGGAGGTGGTGGCGTCCAGTGGGGCAGCTGCTGTTTACTCTGTGGATGCGCCAAAGGGGAGCTCTCTTTTGGAGGCCCTTGAACTTCTCATGGGCAAAACTGTTGGCTTCACGTGAGTTCATATAATGTACCTTTGTGCATTTCATTTATTTACTTTTTGCTTATTTCCAAAATCCAGTATGACTACATTTAGTAATACCTGATGCTGTTTGGCAGGTTTGAGAAGGAGTCCAGCCTGTGGGGACCCTTCTTAAGTATGGTGAACGGAGAGCAGGCCAGACAGAGCGACCGCAGATACTGGCACCTCTCCTCTGATGGCACTTCACTCAGTCAGGGTGAGCGCACACACACTGACTGTTTAAAACCTGACAAAACACAGGCACAGCACAAGACAAATACACAACAGCCACAATACACAAACACAACACTGACATATCATAAAAAACGTCAAAGACAGGCACAACCACAACGTCTATAGCAGAAACAATGGACAACACACAACTCACAGACTGAACCACAAACACACAGCACAGACGGACATTAACATCAAATACCAATACACAGTCTGAAGCCATGCACAGACGGAAATAAAGCATGCACACAAACACACTGATAAGAATAAAGAGGTCGTCCCCCAAAACACACACATATCCCTCACACACTTCCCCTCTCTCTCTCTCTCTCTCTCTCTCACTCACTCACTCACTCACTCACTCACTCACTCACTCTCACACACACACTACCTTGTGACTCACTACTAGAGCATTCACTGCATTTATTTGATCCACTGCTTTAATTTAACTTTGGTATTAAAACAAATGTTTTTTTCTACCCTAGGTGTCAATGATTTCAAGATTGAGGCTGCTCAAAAGATAACCATCAAAAACACAAGCTACTAGTCAGTCGCTGCTGATGCAACAGTGATTGAAGATCAAAGGCAGTTCAATCTGGATTTGTTTCTATTTGTTGTTTAAACCAGTAATTATACTTAATTTGACTGATGCCATCATCCGTGAATAAATGGTCACACTGGTTTCACAGTATTGTTGCATTTCAAGTAAGTTTGAAGCTTGAATAAAAGTGTAATTGAACTCACATGTGATATAAATATTACGAGTAATTTAAGACAAACCAGCACCAGTTGAGATCCACACGTATAAAACTATGGAATGTGTTAGCTATTGAAATGTCACTATATATATATATATATATATATATATATATATATATATATATATATATATATATATATATATATATATATTTATATATATATATTTATTTATTTATTTATTTATTTGGGGGAAGGGAGCTTCTTTTTTTAGGTCGAATAAAGTTTGAGGACTACGGCAAAGTATTTCCGGGTTACAAGGAACGTCGCAAAAAATGTATTTAACGTTTACATTGTATTCGTATACATTGTACACACAGCACAGTCTTTTTTTATCTGTACGCTAGACATAAAAAAATGTGTCGTTTGCCAGCATTCTTCTCCTAAAACGTGCGGGTGATGGTTTGTCAAAATGCGTTTTTGGAAAAGTGCGGAACTCGACACCGGAAGTAATTGTTGTTGTGACTGCTTGTAGCATGTGGACATATTTCTAACGTCAAGACCCAGCATCTCATGTGCGAATAGATAGGACGAGCGCTGTGGCACTAAATTCGTCAATATATCGGCGTAAAATGGTATAGTTGGTAGATAGCACATTTAACCGTAAATCGATAGTGTTAGTACACAAGTACATCACGGAGAGGAGGAGCCACCGTGGGTTTAACACAGCGGTAATGTAACGGCTCAACTATCCACGACCACAGACTGAATACAAGCACTACGTTCATTCTTTAAATGCTTTGTATCTGTTCGTGTGTCTGTCATGATGTCTGCCGTCTGTCGATGCGGGCTGTTCAGCCGTGTCTCCAAGTTAAACTCTAGCTCGACACAGGTCATGAGTTTTGGGTACAATGTGCCTCCACAGAGGAGGACGCGTGACATCCGCCTGCGAGTTGGAAACACCGCCGTAACACAGACAACTAGCATGAGTATCGTTAGCATGGCGAACAAGTCAACCAGTGTTTCTGGGTCGAGGTGCCTGTCAAGTTCAACAGAGAATGGAGCAACTCGAGTGAAGAGGGTTTCCATCGAGGGCAACATTGGTAAAAAAAAAAAAAAATCAGTGACGTCACATGAACACTATCAAAATAAGACCTTATTTTGTCCCAAGCTAATAGTGTGGTCTCCTGTATCACTTCCTCTCACATATCAGCTGTCGGAAAGTCGACCATTGCAAGACTCATGCAGTCAGCTTGTCCAGACTTGGAGGTGGTGGCAGAACCTGTCAGCCAGTGGCAGCACATTGAGAGTGGGACCTTGCAGGTGTGTGCACACTTACTGACCTCAACATCTGATCCCCAAACAAGAATCAAGGGGAAGCCAAGCTGACCGTCTCCGCTCATGTCTTTGACAGGGGACAGCCGCGCCCCCGCAGGCGACAGTCAGCAACCTGCTGCAGATGATGTACCAGGACCCTCAGCGCTGGTCGTACACGTTCCAGACGTTTTCCTGCATGAGCCGCCTGAGAACGCAGCTGCAGCCTCCTCCGGCTCACCTGCTCCGCTCAGAGGGAACACCTGTCCAGGTGTATGAGCGCTCCATCTACAGCGACAGGTGGGTGAACGATAGGACCGGTGTTACGGATTAACAGGCGACCATGTTAACTGGCGACTTTCGGCCAAAAGCGTTTACTGTTGTCGTCGTTACAGCAGATGTTGAGAATAGCAAGAGAACACGTAGCTGTCCTCGTGAATGCCGCATTGTTTAATTCTGCAGTTCAATGTCTAACCTTCTCGTCTAAAGTCTCTGGTCAAAACATACCGGACTAGACGTTGTTGAGTCTTTTCAGGGAAATAATCCACGCGAGTGGAAACGTCGCTTGTTGTTTATGTGTTGAAACAGTAAGTCAGCAAATTGCCTTTCCTTTGAAATAAAGTTGTTACAAATAACACATAATGACTGTGGAGTCTGTTTTGTGCAAATATCTGTCACGTAAATTAACTCTATAGTACACGAAAAAAGAAGAGACAAAAGATATACATTTAATTAACGGGATTCAAACTCATATCATTGGGTGGAAAAAGATCAGAGGTCAGTGGCATTACCACTACACCAGGATAGACATAGTAGAGTTTCTTGTTGGATTTACAATCAAATCATCTACAACACAGTCAGCAGTCACATTTAAATGGCAGAGAGCCACCAGATCAACTTGCGACCAACTGCGACTCCATGGAGCATGTTGACGTGACCTGCGGAGCACTTTACAATATCGCTGCTTTCTCAAACTAATAGACAGCTGTTTAATATCAGACCATTCAAAACGTCTTTGTAGAACTACAAATTAATGAGGCAGATCTTTGTGGTGTTGTTATGAGGTGAAAATACACAATGTGGACAATAACGCAAAGGAGGGAACAAGAAAAGCAGAGCCATAAAATTAAGAATTCAACCAGCCAAGAACACAGATGTGAAACAGTTGAGTTCACTTGCATTTAATAAGGGAAATACATTCTCACAACACAATATGTAAACATGGTGCACACTCAAGGTGAACGAATAATATTTGATACAAAGAGTTAATTTTTTTTTCATTCTTGTTAGTTGTAAGGCTGTGATTCATACCACTTAATATGTGAATATGACAAACTTAATATGGCCAATGCCCATCTTTGAACAGATGGTAAACGATCACATATGGGTGTAATGTTTGGGTATTCATACACTTATGACCATATATAATTTATGATACACATCATAATGTGTTTGACCACATTGACTTTGTCATATATTCACATGGTTTAGGTGTCCCTTATTAAATTCAACTGAACTCAACTGTTTTGTAGTTCTACAAAGACGTTTTGAATGGTCTGATATTAAACAGCTGTCTATTGGTTTGAGAAAGCAGCGATATTGTAAAGTGCTCCGCAGGTCACGTCAACATGCTCCATAGAGTCGCAGTTGGTCGCAAGTTGATCTGGTGGCTCTCTGTCGTTTAAATGTGATTGCTGACTGTGTTGTAGATGATTTGATTGTAAATCCACAAAAAAATCCACTATATTTATCCTGGTGTAGTGGTAATGCCACTGACCTGTGATCTTTTTCCACCCAATGATATGAGTTCAAATCCCGTTAATTAAACATATATCTTTTTTCTCTTCTTTTTTCGTGTACTATAGAGTTAATTTACGTGACAGATATTTGCACAAAACAGACTCCACAGTCATTATGTGTTATTTGTAACAACTTTATTTCAAAGGAAAGGCAATTTGCTGACTTACTGTTTCAACACATAAACAACAAGCGACGCTTCCACCCGCGTGGATTATTTCCCTGAAAAGACTCAACAACGTCTAGTCCGGTATGTTTTGACCAGAGACTTTAGACGAGAAGGTTAGACATTGAACTGCAGAATTAAACAATGCAGCATTCACGAGGACAGCTACGTGTTCTCTTGCTATTCTCAACATCTGCTGTAACGACGACAACAGTAGACGCTTTCGGCCGAAAGTCGCCAGTTAACATGGTCGCCTGTTAATCCGTAACACCGGCTTGTGAAAATCAAATCAGGTCAGTGAAACTAGTTTTGAGAAGACCCCTGAGACCTGTGATCTATATGATGCTCAGCATCATATAGATTTATATTATGCACTACTTACTACGTGCATGCTCCTTTATTCGGTTTGCTTGAACTAAACTTGACTCTGTGTCCTGTCAGATACATCTTTGCCCTGAACATGTTTGAGCTGGGTTGTATCAACTCAACAGAGTGGGCAGTCTACCAGGACTGGCACTCCCTCCTGGTGGAACAGTTTGGACACCAGGTGGAGCTAGAGGGCATTATCTACCTCAGGGCTCCACCAAAGGTATGAACACACAAGATTTAATCGAACAACTTGTGAGTTGTTTGCATCACATCCCATTTTCATCTTATGGTAGTTGTTTGTATTGTATTATTGTTGCTGTAACAAGATATAATAAAAGGACATAGTTCACATTTAATCTTGGAAAAAGACATAAACGCATCATATCTTTTGTTGTTTGTCAGAAATGTATGGAGCGTCTGGAGCACCGGGGCAGGGCAGAAGAGAAAGGAGTGAAACTGGACTATCTGGATAAGCTGCATGTTCAACATGAGAGGTGGCTTGTTGAGAAGAGCACTGAGTGAGTGCTAATGAGGGTGAAATGTTTGTTGTCTTCTTCAGACTCGTATGTTTTAAATAGTTTCAGTGACCACTGAAATGTAAAAAAAATCCCATGGTCTTTTGAAGTGTAAAGTCACAATGAAAGACCATTTTAGAGTTATTTTCTTAATCAGGTGGATGTTCATGTGCACCTAAAACAAAAGTGGGGATGTTACATTTAAAATTGGTATTTAGCTGTTCTGACCTTTTTAAAGGATCCTAGCAGAATCTTGTCTGAAAACAAAATAAATTCAGTGGTGGTACGGCCACTGTAATACAGGATGCACTACGCATTCCTGTTGGTCCATTGCCATTTCAAATGCCTTTCCTTGCAGCTGTTTGTTGCTCGGCCGTGAACAGATGCCGGTCAGCAGTGTGTGGTCTGAGGTGGTCAACTCTCTCTTTTCAGATTACATTTTGAGAAGTTGAAACGGATACCTGTGTTGCAACTGGATGCCAGTGTGGAGTTTCAGAGTGACCCAGAGATGCAGGAGGAAATTATAAGAAAGGTATGTTTATTTATTGCACTGATATACTGGCTGCTACCAGATTAAACTACACAAAGGCCTCGGCCTAATGTTTGCATCATATTTCTCATCCTCACAGTCTTTGATCCACGGAGAATCATTTACATTTTCTGATCTGACGTTCGATGTGTTTTGTGTCTTCTCGTACACAGATGAAAGACTTCTTCAAAGCTTTATGAGGAGACGAGACGTCAGCTACCATCACCAGTGGGAAACAGATGAGACCAGTACAAATAACTACACAAGCCTCTTATAGAGGCATGGAAATGTAAACATTAAAGGGTTTCTCTTTTTGATAAGTTGCAGGACCTTACATACGTTAAACACACAGATTTTTTTTTTCTGTATACAAATGAAACTGTGAGATTGTAAAACAAATGTTCTGCTTTTTTTTTTTTGTATGTTATTGTTTCGAGATTCACTGAGTAGTTTGCAAATTACTGTTAATTTCACTTGAAATCAAATCAAAGTCTGCGCTGTCACTTCTATGACCATTTGGAAACCGTTTATTGAGCACCATACAGTATTTGTGTCACTTACTGTTTTACACACTCCTGACTGACAATGAACAAGCAAATATTACAAGTATTGTCAGTATTATATTCGTTGTCTGTCATCAAATACAAACCTATTCTTATTGTTGTGTCTTGTCCTTTTTATTCGGTGTGGTGATGCGCAGCAAGGCTCTAGAGAGACTTGTGCAGCAAGCACACTGCATGTACTTCATTTTTAACTCCACAAAAATAAAAAGCATATCAACGTGTTCGCCGAGTCTTTCCTCTGTTGATTGTAATATTTGGGTGATTTAACCATGTTTTGGCCTCAAAGCTGGGGTTTAACAGATGGTTTTGGAGACAAACCACTCCCAGTCTTATGATCTCGTCTGCCCCTTCACCCTGGTGCCCCAATCACCATGGTAACCAGCAGTGTTGGGGGTAACGAGTTACAAAGTAACGGATTACAGTAACGTAATTACTTTCATAGGTAATGAAGTAAAGTAACGCATTACACTCAAAATATTGGTAACTACACTACTTTACTAGACCTCAGTAACGCGCGTTCCTGCGTTACTCAAGACATTTGTACCAGTGCGAAAAGTTCTCTTTTAGCGGCGCGCGAGTCACACGACACTTCCTGCATGAACAACCTATCACAGAACTCCGATCTGAGTGATTTGAGTGACGTAGCTGCTGGTGCGTAGAAGGAGGGAAGCGGGGAATGGATGAGACGGAGACGGAGAGCCCGGATCCAACTGGGAGGTTCTCTCCAGGTTCCCTAGGATTAAGGATATTGCAAAGCAATACAACACTCCAATACCATCAAGTGCACCTGTCTGTAATGACGTGGAGCTTCTAATGAGGACAAGACACGTCTGGTATGAACGGAATCACTTTACTGGTGAACTGCAGCATTACAACTGTTAAAGCGATTGAGAACGCGCTCTTGCACCCGACCATGTATATATTTTCCACACGTAACATCAACATTAGTTAGCGTCAACAAGCACGTATCACTGTACTTTATGCCATCAAAGTATAAGCACTTCCTGTTTACATGCTCTTCACAATAAGAGTAAATCATGTAATAAAACAAGTTACAACACTGTCAAAAGGCTTTTCAGCCTGGGCAGTATTGTTCTGACCCCAAGGAGAAACAGGCTGTCGGGTAAAAGATTGCAGAGACTTTTACTCATGTGATACAATCGCTATTTTGAAGGGTTAGGGAATAGAGAAAAATGATAAACTTCATAGGATATAGTGCACTTTCTGTTTATTTAGGCAATGATGAAGTGGATTTGCTGTTTATTTAATTGCATTTTCAGTTTCTATTTTTTGGGTTAAGTGCATTTCTGTTTCTATTTTATGGGAAAAAGTGCCATTCATTTTTCTATTTTTCTTAAACCACTACAATGATTCCTATAACAAGCTGGTTTTGTTCTTAGGAGTCGGCCCCCATTTGGTTTAGTGGGGTCTCATGTTTCCAAAAGCCTGTTTTCAATGTGTTATGCTGTTTGACCTGAATGTCCCCACCATACACAGCCTCTTGTATCCTGTTGTTTGTGGATTTTAAAGTGAGGCATATTTCTTTGGTCAGACAGTGTGAACAGGGTTAATGTTCGTTCAAGTTAATGGCTGAGTTTTATATGCCATTTTGTTTTACATGTTTACAATTACAATACACTATGTGGAAAGGTTAAGAGATGCGCTTTATTGAACATTGAAAATAAAGTGATGAAAGGGCCATGATGTTTGTCCATGTATCTTTGCGGTTAATTTGGACATTTGCTTAAAAAAATGGAAAGTAAAGTAACTAGTAGTGAAGTTACTTTTCAAATGCAGTAACTAGTAAAGTAATCTAGTTACAATTTTCAGAAGTAACTAGTATCTTTGTAGCTAGTTACTTTTTCTGAGTAACTACCCCAACACTGGTAACCAGTGACCTGTGTCTATGAAGCAATAGCTGCTCTCAATCCATTCCAAATACAGAAATGACACCTCAATAACACATCTTACTAATGGTTATAATGGCGTACATATATATATATATATATATATATATATATATATATATATATATATATATATATATATATATATATATATATGTATATATATATATATATATATATGTATATATACTAATGGTAATAATGGCGTACATATATATATATATATATATAATGTACCTTAATAATCTCAATAACACATCTTACTACTTATAATGTTGACGTATATATGCAACGTCTTAGCCGCCACACCATAGAGAAATTTCTTGCAAAGTTTTCTGGTTATTAGTTGCATTTCTATTAGTATTGCCAATACCATTACTGCTTTTATTATTCTATTACATCCACTGTTGCTGCTATTTTTGGTAGTTGTAACCTTTTCATCATTCATTATATGAATAATTTCTGTCATATTCATTGAATGTGCTGTAACTCTGATACGTTGTTCATTCTGTACACGTGACATCTATTGCTTCTGTCCATCCGGGGAGAGGGATCCTCCTCTGTTGCTTTTCTGCCCGTTAAAGGTTTTTTTCCTGAACTGATGTGAGGGTCAAAGGTCAGAGGATAATAATACGTTTATTTATAAGGCACATTTCACAGACAAAAAGGTCACAAAGTGCTGTACAGGAGTCAGGAAAAAACATGTTAACACCAGACTGGCAATGGCAGGGGCCAAAACATTACAACAGTTAAAGAACACAGTAAAAAACACATTAAAAGATGGAGCAGTAAAAAACACAATTAAACAGATAAAAAGCATTTATTTAACCAAACGCCAGCGTAAACAGGTAAGTCTTTAGCTGTTTTTTAAAAGACATCCCAGAATCAGCAAACTGTAGGGGTGCAGGCAGAGTGGTTGAGTGTGTGGGACGGTCAGAAGGTTTAACTGGTTGGCTGTGGAATAAGGGTGAAGTAGTTCAGCCACATATGCAGGAGTCCGTCTATGAGACCGTCTATTTGTCCTTGTCAGTAATCTGGCAGCAGCATTTTGGATGACCTGCAACCGGTTTATCGCAGATTTACTGAGTGCGCAGAAAAGGATTTGTCAAATATTACTCCGAGATTACACAGGTTTAGGTGGACAGCAGAGGAGAGTGGACCAATGCTCTGCTTGACCATAGGGACAGCGTCATCATGTGCAACAACTAGAACCTCCGTCTTATTATCATTTAGTTGTAAGCAATTTACTGCTGTGCAGTCCTTAATAGCATTGAAAGCTGTCTGGTTAACCTGCAAGCCTCACTGGGTTTAAAGGAGTTGGATATCATCTGCATATAGATGATAGGCAACATTACTGATTAATTTAATGTTATCTTCATTGAAAAAAACATTGCTTTTCTTTGAAAAATAAGGACATTTCTAAGTAACCCCAAACCTTTGATGGGTAGTGTATACTCAGTGTATTTCTCACTGGTGTAGGTCAATGACTATGCAACAAATCAGTTGCAGTTGCAGTCAGTTGCATAATTAATACATGAACCCAACTTTGTCCTTATTTGTCCTGCACCCCATCCATAATTCCCCGTTGGACCTGCAGGGTGGTATGCTTACCTAATTCACTTGGGAGTCACTGTGTCCACTAATGATAGTATGGCTGAGTTCAGGCTCTGTGCCAGTCAAACTGGATTGAAGCCATCCTGTGCTGCTCTGTACACTCAGTGTGTGTTGTCTGTGTTAGTGGCCAAGGACAATTAAAAAAAAATAGTAAATAATTAGCTTACATGAACCTGAAATACCTTTTGGACCTCCAGGGGGGTATGGTGGCAAACATGTCTTACTGGGAGAACGCTTTCTAGTCTGGAAATACTGGGGAAAAACAGAAGCCAACAGCTCATTTGGCCACCATCACTGAGATTAAGATGAACTAGTTCAGTGTCAAATATACCATTCAAGGGACAAAACATAGCATAGCCCACTACAGTATTCCCTTTCATTTGCCTCAAGTAAACCTACATTTAAGCAGGTAACAATCGTGAACAACTGCAGATAGCCACATTCATAACTACCTGTACTTACACTCCCTCTGGGCATCCTTTACTTTGAGCTAAACTCTTTGGCTGTAATCCTGGCTGTCGTTGATGAGAGACGTTACTTGGCAGAGTGAGAAAGCCAGCGCAGCAGCCTGCCCAATTTAATGACATCACCAAAATGAAAAAATAAAAAATTATATATATTTAAAGCCAATAAAGACAAATTATTTTGGGGGGCTGAAGAACATTTGAGGGGGACTTCCTCTAAAATAGGCCTAACGACGCCCCTGATCGTCAATATTTCTCCAACAGCCTACCATCAATGTTTCTTTGGGGAAATTGTGGGCAGAAAATTGGAGCCCAGCTCACTGTGTGCTACGTTATCGTTACAAAATGTGGTGCATGAATAGACCGTACACTTTGGGGTCCAGGTGAGGGCGAGGTACTGATCATTGTGGGCATAGCATGCCTACTGGGGGCCCACTTATGAGTCACTGTGTTATAACTGGCTGAGGTCAGGCCAGTTTGAGTTGGATTGAAGCCATCCTGTGCTGGACTATTGAATAACTCAGGAAATAATTAGCTTAATACACGAACCCAGCAATGTCGTTATGACATCTACACCCCAACCTGAAATCCTGTTCGGACTTGTATGCTGGTAAACATGGCTTACCTAAGTCTGGGTCAATGCTTTCTATGTAAATACTGAAGAGAAAAAAACAGATGCCCCCAGCATCTTCTTAAAAGGCTGACCAGGTCCAATGAGCCTCAGACATCTTTGCTTCTGTGACGAGCAGCTAGCATCTGAGATCTCTGCGTTTCTCTTCACAGCTGGAGCATCATGAATCTGTGGCTCAGCACTCATTTCCTGGTAGCGGCGCTGTTTCTGAGCAGCTCGGCTCTGACACCTGAAGAATGCGAGCCTTTAATCACACCTTTGTCTCTCGCTGACCCCTCCATGGTAAGTCTTCATCTGTCTGGGTTTGTCTATGAAGCATTAGCACTGAAGCAGAATTCATCTATTTGGGAAATTTTTCCTCAGTTTATGCACTTTATCATTAGCATTACGTTGGAGTCAGAGCTGAGCAAACAGATCAGATAAATACACGATAACACAATGAAAAAGTACTTCAACCATTTCCCAAGATGTGACTGTTTCCTATCCAGGTAGGTACCAAATGTGTTTGGATTAGTGCTGCAACTTGGGAAACAGGTTAAAAAATATATATAGCGTGCAGTGAGTGGACTGAATGTTTTTCATCCAGATGGTTCCATTTGAAAAGATTTTATATTAGAGAATTAGTCCAATATTCGACCCATTATTGTCTGCTGTCACTCGCTGACTTCCTGTTTGTGTGCAGATGTTCAACAGGTCAAACTTCCTCTATGGTTACACTGATAATGAATTCTACAACAGCCTTCTGAAGCACATCAAGAGCTACTGGATTGATATCAACCGTTCACCATCCGACCCCGAGACAATTGTTATGACTACGAACAACAATCTGTGAGTTGTTAACAATTTAACATGGACAAACAATGTACAAATATACATTTAAAATGTCTACGATTGAAATGTTTTCTCCACTGGAGGAACACCCTAGAGATCACTTTAGTGTGTTTTCTCCACTGGAGGAACACCCTAGAGATCACTTTAGTGTGTTTTCTCCACTGGAGGGACACCCTAAACCTTACCGAGCTTTCAAACGGATCACTCAGTGTTCAGCAGTGGGAGGAATCTTAACTTTTGAGGCTGACCTGGATGAGAAGTTTTAAAACAGCTGCTAGAATGTAAACTCAGCTCTTCCTCTTGTCTCTTTCTCAGAAATGGAACCTGCTTGACTATAAGGACCAACCTAGAAATTGAAGACAATACCATCTTAACGTCATGTAAGTTACCGGATCCAACACCATGCTGGAGTTTCTACATCTTTGTTTTGTTAGTTCTGTTAGCCAGAGAATCCAGTCAGAGAGATCATGTTTCTGATTATTAAAAGCTGCAGATTTATCACACATATCATCCTGCATGACATCGCTGGATTAAATCAAACACAAAATCAGTTTCTGGAAAGTTTACCAGAAGAACCTTCTTAGATTTCCAGTGTAGAGGATTAATATACAGTTTCTCTCCTCAGTCTCCCACTTCAATGCGTCGTTCCAAATGTTTCCGACCTGTGAAGGCTGTCTGCTCTATAGCTTCACCCGCACTGTCAAAAACCTGGACAAGATGATGGAGAAGATGGGACTCAACATGGAATCTACAGCGGAGAAGTTCAGCTACCGTGCTTTTTATCTGATGGGTAAGAAGGAACGAGTCTGAGAGGAAATTGTAAATATAAATAAAACACATTTCGTATGCGAAACATTCATCCTGTTTTGTTGTTTTGTCTCCAGCAAGAGGAACAACCGTGAAGGACTCTGACCTGGAACATTTCAGGAAGCAGGCGAGCTGCCTCGGCTTCAACAGAGAGCCAGACTTTATCTATGACCCCAAGAACGGTGATCACCTTTTAGACCTGTCTGACTAAACTATGACACGAAGAAGTGTGATGACAGACACAACTGACTTCTTTGGTTTTGTCTTTCTCTCTCTGCAGGTTTCTGTGCTGAAGGCGAGGGGCGTAAGATACCCGCATATGATGATTAATATAACATGAATAATATTCATGATAATTCATGAATATTTCAAACTGAATAAAGAGACAAAAAGTGACTCAAAACAGTGAACGTGTTGCTCGTTTTTATTCATAATCCATAAAGGTTTTATTAACTGTGAAGCGCCTCCTCAGTGAGGA
Organism: Taurulus bubalis; assembly: GCF_910589615.1. Lineage (NCBI taxonomy): Eukaryota > Metazoa > Chordata > Actinopteri > Perciformes > Cottidae > Taurulus > Taurulus bubalis. The sequence continues at coordinate 10,018,585 of NC_136596.1, read as the reverse complement.
GTCATAACTCAGTCAACACACAAACATGAAACACACTTTTAATGATTCAATGCAACTTACACCTTCTGGGGAAATCATCATCTCTGATGTCCATCAAGCATAAACTTCCATAAATCATGAGAAAAAGATTATAAAATAAAAACGCGACAGAACTTGCCTGAGTTGCATCCAAATGTTTACCTATGGTTGTTAGTCTGTTGGTGCTAATTGCCAACAACAACTACAGTATTAGCATCTCCAACAGACAAACACAACAAGAAATACATGTATCTATCTTTAACATGGAAATAAAGAATATTAACATTTGAGCAGCATGTCACGTATGAGAATCCACTCTGTGGGGTACCGTGTGCACACTGGGTATACATCATTTTCTAGTTATCAATTAAATGACATCTTTTACTCCCCTGATCGTCAATATTTCTCCAACAGCCTACCATCAATGTTTCTTTGGGGAAATTGTGAGCAGAAAATTGGAGCCCAGTTCACTGTGTGCTACGTTATCGTTACAAAATGTGGTGCATGAATAGACCGTACATTTTGGGGTCCAGGTGAGGGCGAGGTACTGATCATTGTGGGCATAGCATGCCTACTGGGGGCCCACTTATGAGTCACTGTGTTATAACAGTATGGCTGAGGTCAGGCCAGTTTGAGTTGGATTGAAGCCATCCTGTGCTGGACTATTGAACAAATCAGGAAATAATTAGCTTAATACACGAACCCAGCAATGTAGTTATGACATCTACACCCCAACCTGAAATCCCCTTTGGACCTGCAGGGATGTATGCTGGTAAACATGACATACCTAAGTCTGGGTCGATGCTTTCAATGTAGATACTGAAGAGAAAAAAACATATGCCCCCAGCATCTTCTTAAAAGGCTGACCAGGTCCGATGAGCCTCAGACATCTTTGCTTCTGTGACGAGCAGCTAGCATCTGAGATCTCTGCGTTTCTCTTCACAGCTGGAGCATCATGAATCTGTGGCTCAGCACTCATTTCCTGGTAGCGGTGCTGTTTCTGAGCAGCTCGGCTCTGACACCTGAAGAATGCGAGCCTTTAATCACACCTTTGTCTCTCGCTGACCCCTCCATCGTAAGTCTTCATCTGTCTGGGTTTGTCTTTGAAGCATTAGCACTGAAGCAGAATTCATCTATTTGGGAAGTTTTTCCTCAGTTTATGCACTTTATCATTAGCATTACGTTGGAGTCAGAGCTGAGCAAACAGATCAGATAAATACACGATAACACAATGAAAAAGTACTTCAACCATTTCCCAAGATGTGACTGTTTCCTAGCCAGGTAGTTACCAAATGTGTTTGGATTAGTGCTGCAACTTGGGAAACAGGTTAAAAAATATATATAGCGTGCAGTGAGTGGACTGAATGTTTTTCATCCAGATGGTTCCATTTGAAAAGATTTTATATTAGAGAATTAGTCCAATATTCGACCCATTATTGTCTGCTGTCACTAGCTGACTTCCTGTTTGTGTGCAGATGTTCAACAGGTCAAACTTCCTCTATGGTTACACTGATAATGAATTCTACAACAGCCTTCTGAAGCACATCAAGAGCTACTGGATTGATATCAACCGTTCACCATCCGACCCCGAGACAATTGTTATGACTCCGGACAACAATCTGTGAGTTGTTAACAATTTAACATGGACAAACAATGTACAAATATACATTTAAAATGTCTACGATTGAAATGTTTTCTCCACTGGCGGAACACCCTAGAGATCACTTTAGTGTGTTTTCTCCACTGGAGGGACACCCTAAACCAGGGGTGTCAAACATACGGCCCGCGGGCCGGATACGGCCCACCAGGGGGTCCAGTCCGGCCCGCGGACTAATTCTTAAAATAGAAAAAACAAAATTGCTGAGTTGGGGCTCGAACCACTGATCCTCTGATTGAAAGTCGGGCATGCTAACAATTGAAACACAGTCGCAATTATTTCGACAACTGACATTACTAGAGATTTTGCTCAACTGCAAGGGAATCTGCAGAGGAGAGCCCAGGCAGATAAACAGTGGGCTGATGTCTGAATTTTTGGTCTTCATGTTTCTAGTTTATTGTAGAAAGACCTTATTAAAATAGGGTTCATCATGCAAAAACCTTCACCAATGATTTAAACATAGAGACATATTGTCATTATGTATGCGTTATTATGCTGTGATTTTACTGGTCCTGCCCACTTGAGTTCAAAATGGGCAGTATGTGGCCCCTTCACTAAAATGAGTTTGACACCCCTGCCCTAAACCTTACCGAGCTTTCAAACGGATCACTCAGTGTTCAGCAGTGGGACGAATCTTAACTTTCGAGGCTGACCTGGATGAGAAGTTTTAAAACAGCTGTTAGAATGTAAACTCAGCTCTTCCTCTTGTCTCTTTCTCAGAAATGGAAGCTGCTTGACTATAAGGACCAACCTAGAATTTGAAGACAATACCATCTTAACGTCATGTAAGTTACCGGATCCAACACTATGCTGGAGTTTCTACATCTTTGTTTTGTTAGTTCTGTTAGCCAGAGAATCCAGTCAGAGAGATCATGTTTCTGATTATTAAAAGCTGCAGATTTATCACACATATCATCCTCAACAGAGATTGGAGCAACTCGAGTGAAGAGGGTTTCCATCGAGGGCAACATTGGTAAAAAAATAAATAATCAGTGACATCACATGAACACTATTTCAAAATAGGACCTCATTTTGTCCCAAGCTAATAGTGTGGTCTCCTGTATCCCTTCCTCTCACATATCAGCTGTCGGCAAGTCGACCATTGCAAGACTCATGCAGTCAGCTTGTCCAGACTTGGAGGTGGTGGCAGAACCTGTCAGCCAGTGGCAGCACATTGAGAGTGGGACCTTGCAGGTGTGTGCACACTTACTGACCTCAACATCTGATCCCCAAACAAGAATCAAGGGGAAGCCAAGCTGACCGTCTCCGCTCATGTCTTTGACAGGGGACAGCCGCGCCCCCGCAGGCGACAGTCAGCAACCTGCTGCAGATGATGTACCAGGACCCTCAGCGCTGGTCGTACACGTTCCAGGCATTTTCCTGCATGAGCCGCCTGAGAACGCAGCTGCAGCCTCCTCCGGCTCACCTGCTCCGCTCAGAGGGAACACCTGTCCAGGTGTATGAGCGCTCCATCTACAGCGACAGGTGGGTGAACGATAGGACCGGCTTGTGAAAATCAAATCAGGTCAGTGAAACTAGTTTTGAGAAGACCCCTGAGACCTGTGATCTATATGATGCTCAGCATCATATAGATTTATACTATGCACTACTTACTACTGCTTTCCTGCTTTCTTACAGTGCAGACGCCTTTCTTCTTGCTCTCGCCTCTGTTTGCATTTTTCTGCACTTCCTTCTGATATTCTTGTCTTTTCTTCTGTGAGAATCTTTGAGCAGCAGCTCCCGGACACTTGAAAACCACTGGGACTCTATTTTTCTATAGATTTGGCTGGCTATTGCCCTAATTCCGCTGGTTTAAAGATAAATTGCTATAGGCTACTTAGCAGCTAAGCTAAAGGCTACTTAGCAGCTGAGCTAAAGCTAAGGAGCAGCAAGATGACATCTCTCTCCATGGACAACTACTACAAACTCCTGCAGAAGATTGCAGTTTTGGAAACAAAAATCTACCGAATAGAAGTGAACGTGGAGGTAAATGGACTGTGTCAGAATGATACCACTTTACCATGGACTCAAAATCTTGTACAAATGCAAGCTAAGACACAGCTAACTAGCACCACTAGGCCTACCAAGAAACAGGAGGACTATGCAGCTGTTAACGAAACCTCAAATGGTAGTCCTCCCTGGAACTCTCTCGGTGCAAAGGCGAAGAGGCATTCACACCCTCGGGATGTGGGAGGACGACTAACAGGACAACTAACAGGCAGAACCCAGCACCCTGAGATCTCTGATGCGACTGGCTGGCCTGCACTACCACGCAGGCAAAATTCCTCCTCAACCCCGATACGCAGCTGTACACAGCAGAAAACAGCTGGGAAAAGTAAAACCAGTAAAGAAACTCCACAACAACCAAGGCTACAACTTAAAAACAGATTCGCTCCACTGTCGCAGGATCCTAAATCTGATGATATGGATAAGCAGCTATCTTCACAAAGCAGGGTAAGAACCGAACATAAAAGGCCGCAGGAAAAGACTGGGCCTGAGACTCTGATTGTTGAAGACTATGCTGTAAAAGATGTCCGAACAATGTGCAGCAAGAATACCAAAATACTCTGCTTTCCGACAGATATGGTGTTTAACATGAGAGATAAAATCTGGACATCATGGCTGACCATCCCACGGTGAAAAACCTCATTGTGCATACGGGAAGCTGTGATATTGTGAAACAAGAGTCTGAAGTTCTGAAGCGAGACTTTATTGACTTGTTAAACACAGTCAACTCTGTCAATGCTGAGGTGTTTATCAGTGGCCCTCTTCCACCAGCAAGGAGAGGAGATGAAAGATTCAGCAGGCTGTTTGAACTGAACAGATGGCTGTCAACTGCATGTACTGACCATACAGTACATTTTATCGACATTTTTTACATTTTCTGGGAGCGTATACATCTTTTTAAGGCAGATGGAGTTTGCCTGAACAAGTCAGGGGTAAAACTCTTCACCTCTAACTTATTTTTCTTCCTGCGTCACTCGTCTGTTCCCACTGCCAAGGACAGGAGACAAGAGAAATCTAAACAAGAGATAACCACACAGCATCGCCGTGGAGACCTCATGGGAAGGAAGCCAAAGGAGAGCCAAGAGGAGGAGTCTCCACCCTCATCATCAAGGACTGATACCCCTCTCGGAGAGGACGAGTCTTTACTTCCCTCACCAGCACCTACTTCCACCCCCCACACTTCATCCAGGTCCCTCTCCTCTCTACTCTCTCCATCCTCCCCCCTCATGGAGTTCACTGACTGCATGAACGAGATGGTCATTGCTGGAACCAAATTCACTCCCCTCCGCAAAACCACTTCCCGTGCTGAAACCCCTCCAGCTAGACCTCCGTCACTGGTTCTAAGTGCTTTGACGCAAACACCGAAGTTAAAGCGCCGTGCCCCTCTCCCGCCTCCACAACATCTCCACAACCATCCTCTGTCTCCACGACCTGATAAAGACATTGATTGATCTCTTTTGGGTCCGGACTACAAGGTTAATGACACCACTGATTATCTACAGGAACAGTCGGGGCCCTGTAGGAAGTTAGCCTTCTTAATTCCTGTCCTGACTTATCGAAAAGGAAAGGTGAGGCTGCGAAGAAACATTAGTAAATCTGCAAACTTATCCAATTTAACATTCATTCCTCGTCAGCCTGTCCAAAGAAATAGGGCAAATATAGTTTTAAGCACATTAAACTTAGCTTTATTAAATGTCAGGTCTCTGTCAGGAAAAACATTTTTAATCAATGAATTCATTATTAGGCACAAACTTGATTTTTTGTTTTTAACCGAAACTTGGTTAGACCAAGATAACAGTACATATGTTCTTATTGAAGCAACACCTCCCAACTTCAGCTTCATGAGTGAAACAAGAGCGCATAAGAAAGGAGGTGGAGTTGCTATTTTATATAATGAGTCTCTTCAATGCAAGCAGATGTCTTTTGGTCATTTTACTTCCTTTGAATATGTGGCTCTCAATTCCACGCAAGTTTTATTCCTCAACATTTACAGACCACCTAAATACTGTGCAACTTTCTTTGATGAGTTTACTGAACTGTTGTCTATAATCTGTATTGATTTTGATTGTGTTGTCATTGTTGGTGATTTTAATATCCATGTTGATAATCCCCAGGACAGAGGGTCTATAGAGCTATGTGGTGTCCTTGATAACTATGACCTGACTCAGCATGTAACAGGTCCCACCCACAACAAGGTGCACACTCTAGACCTAATCATCACCAAAGGTCTGGACATTTCCAAGGTTGCTGTGACTGATGTTGCACTCTCTGATCATTCCTGTGTTTTCTTTGAGAGTGCAATCTCTCTACACACAAATGTCCAAACCAAGGTTGTGACAAAGCGTTACATCACTGAAAACACCAGTGAACTATTTATTCAGAAGTTCTGCTCCACACCAGGCCTCTCTTGCATCTCAGTCAATGAGCTTGTGGATGGCTTCAATTCTAAAGTTAAAAATGTTATTGATGCCATTGCACCCACTAAGGTGAAGGTTGTCTTGGGTAAGAAAAGATCCCCTTGGAGAAATGCCACGCTGGTCAGAATAGAGAAAAGAAAGTGTCGGAAAGTGGAACGCAGGTGGCGAAAAACTAATCTCCAGGTTCACTGTGGTGTCTATAAAGAGAGACTTTACAATTATAATTTGGAACTTATAAATGCAAGACAGGCCTTCTTCTCTGACATCATAACCAAAAATAAAAACAATACACGCGCCTTATTTGCTACCATTTGCAATCAATTTGCCTCCTATTTTGCTGATAAAATTCAGAGAATTAGACAAGCAGTCGGTGGCTCCACACCAACCACAGGATATGTGTTGTCCCCATCTTTAAATAGCATCCATTCAAATATCATGACACAATTTCACTCAATTAACCAAAGAAGCCTAGAAGACATTATACAACATCTGAACACATCCTCCTGCTGCTTGGATATTCTACCAACACACTTTTTCAAAAATATTTCACACTGCATGACCGCTGATCTTTTACAAATTGTAAACACATCCCTTCTCTCAGGTGTCTTCCCACAAGCCCTAAAAACTGCAGTTATTAAACCACTTCTAAAGAAGGCTAGTTTAGACCCCGAAATATTGAAAAACTATAGACCAATATCAAACCTCCCATTCTTAAGTAAAATAATGGAAAAGGTGGTTTTTCAACAGCTGAACAACTTCTTAGCTGAAAATAACTGTTTTGATGTCTTCCAGTCCGGCTTTCGTCAGCACCACAGTACTGAAACTGCTCTTGTTAAGGTTTTCAACAACATCTACTTAAACACAGACAGTGGCAGAACTTCAGTCTTAATATTACTGGATCTCAGTGCTGCATTCGACACGGTTGATCATGACATACAACTAGGCAGACTGAAAGTCTGGGTAGGATTCTCTGGCGCAGCACTTAACTGGTTTGAATCCTACTTGAAGGACCGACAATACTTTGTGTCGGAAGCTAATTACACATCAGAGCTGACTAGGATGACATTCTGTTCAACATCTACATGCTTCCACTGGCTCAGATTATGAAAAACAACAATGTGTGTTATCATAATTATGCAGATGACACACAACTCTACATAACTATACCACCAGGGGACTATAGTCCCATACAAGGGCTGGCTAAATGCATTGAAGAAATCAATAACTGGATGTGCCAGAATTGTCTTCAATTAAATCAAGATAAAACAGAAGTAATTGTTTTTGGTCCCAAGGACGAACGATTGAAAGTCGGCGCTCAGCTTCAATCACTAATGTTAAAAACCTCAAACCAAGCTAGAAATCTAGGTGTAGTTATGGATTCCGACCTCAACCTGAACAGCCATATCAAGACAATTACAAAATCAGCCTACTACCACCTGAAGAATATATCAAGGGTTAGAGGAGGACTTATGTCTCAACAGGATCTGGAGAAACTTGTCCATGCATTTATCTTCAGTAGACTTGACTACTGTAACGGTGTGTTCACAGGCCTCTGTAAAAAGTCAATCAGAAAGCTGCAGCTGATTCAGAACGCTGCAGCTCAAGTCCTCACTAAGACCAGGAAAGTGGATCACATCACTCCAGTACTGAGGTCTTTGCACTGGCTCCCTGTCAAACAAAGAATTGACTTTAAAATCCTGCTGCTGGTTTATACAGCACTGAATGGTTTAGGGCCTAAGTATGTTTGTGATCTGCTGCTACCTTATGAACCATCCCGGCCCCTCAGGTCATCTGGGACGGGTCTACTTTCTGGTCCAAGAGTCAGAACTAAACATGGAGAAGCAGCGTTCAGCTTTTCTGCTCCACATATCTGGAACAAGGTCCCTGAAAGCTGCAGGTCTGCTGAGACCCTCAGCTCCTTTAAGTCCACATTGAAGACTTTTCTGTTTGCTGCTGCCTTTAACTGAACCAGATTCAATTACTGCATCTCACTACTGCATTTTATTTCTTGAACTGCACTGCAACTTTAATGAAACTATTATTTTTTATTTTGCTTTTTCAACTTTAATTTTTTTTGTTTTGCTTTTTGACTGTTTTAATGTTTTCTTAACTGTTTTTAAATCTGCATTATGTTTTGATGCTTTTAATGGTTTTATGTGAAGCATTTTGAATCGCCTTGTTGTTGAAATGTGCTATACAAATAAACTTGCCTTGCCTTGTACATGCTCCTTTATTCGGTTTGCTTGAACTAAACTTGACTCTGTGTCCTGTCAGATACATCTTTGCCCTGAACATGTTTGAGCTGGGTTGTATCAACTCAACAGAGTGGGCAGTCTACCAGGACTGGCACTCCCTCCTGGTGGAACAGTTTGGACACCAGGTGAAGCTAGAGGGCATTATCTACCTCAGGGCTCCACTAAAGGTATGAACACACAAGATTTAATCGAACAACTTGTGAGTTGTTTGCATCACATCCCATTTTCATCTTATGGTAGTTGTTTGTATTGTATTATTGTTGCTGTAACAAGATATAATAAAAGGACATAGTTCACATTTAATCTTGGAAAAAGACATAAACGCATCATATCTTTTGTTGTTTGTCAGAAATGTATGGAGCGTCTGGAGCACCGGGGCAGGGCAGAAGAGAAAGGAGTGAAACTGGACTATCTGGATAAGCTGCATGTTCAACATGAGAGGTGGCTTGTTGAGAAGAGCACTGAGTGAGTGCTAATGAGGGTGAAATGTTTGTTGTCTTCTTCAGACTCGTATGTTTTAAATAGTTTCAGTGACCACTGAAATGTAAAAAAAATCCCATGGTCTTTTGAAGTGTAAAGTCACAATGAAAGACCATTTTAGAGTTATTTTCTTAATCAGGTGGCTGTTCATGTGCACCGTCTAAAACATAAGTGGGGATATTACACTTAAAATTGGTATTTAGCTGTTCTAACCTTTTTAAAGGATCCTAGCAGAATCTTGTCTGAAAACAAAATAAATTCAGTGGTGGTACGGCCACTGTAATACAGGATGCACTACGCATTCCTGTTGGTCCATTGCCATTTCAAATGCCTTTCCTTGCAGCTGTTTGTTGCTCGGCCGTGAACAGATGCCGGTCAGCAGTGTGTGGTCTGAGGTGGTCAACTCTCTCTTTTCAGATTACATTTTGAGAAGTTGAAACGGATACCTGTGTTGCAACTGGATGCCAGTGTGGAGTTTCAGAGTGACCCAGAGATGCAGGAGGAAATTATAAGAAAGGTATGTTTATTTATTGCACTGATATACTGGCTGCTACCAGATTAAACTACACAAAGGCCTCGGCCTAATGTTTGCATCATATTTCTCATCCTCACAGTCTTTGATCCACGGAGAATCATTTACATTTTCTGATCTGACGTTCGATGTGTTTTGTGTCTTCTCGTACACAGATGAAAGACTTCTTCAAAGCTTTATGAGAAGACGAGACGTCAGCTACCATCACCAGTGGGAAACAGATGAGACCAGTACAAATAACTACACAAGCCTCTTATAGAGGCATGGAAATATAAACATTAAAGGGTTTCTCTTTTTGATAAGTTGCAGGACCTTACATACGTTAAACACACAGATTTTTTTTTTCTGTATACAAATGAAACTGTGAGATTGTAAAACAAATGTTCTGCTTTTGTTTTTTGTATGTTATTGTTTCGAAATTCACTGAGTAGTTTGCAAATTACTGTTAATTTCACTTGAAATCAAATCAAAGTCTGTGCTGTCACTTCTATGACCATTTGGAAACCGTTTATCGAGCACCATACAGTATTTGTGTCACTTACTGTTTTACACACTCCTGACTGACAATGAACAAGCAAATATTACAAGTATTGTCAGTATTATATTCGTTGTCTGTCATCAAATACAATCCTATTCTTATTGTTGTGTCTTGTCCTTTTTATTCGGTGTGGCGATGCGCAGCAAGGCTCTAGAGAGACTTGTGCAGCAAGCACACTGCATGTACTTCATTTTTAACTCCACAAAAATAAAAAGCATATCAACGTGTTCGCCGAGTCTTTCCTCTGTTGATTGTTTCCTGTTTACATGCTCTTCACAATAAGAGTAAATCATGTAATAAAACAAGTTACAACACTGTCAAAAGGCTTTTCAGCCTGGGCAGTATTGTTCTGACCCCAAGGAGAAACAGGCTGTCGGGTAAAATATTGCAGAGACTTTTACTCATGTGATACAATCGCTATTTTGAAGGGTTAGGGAATAGAGAAAAATGATAAACTTCATAGGATATAGTGCACTTTCTGTTTATTTAGGCAACTACCCCAACACTGGTAACTAGTGACCTGTGTCTATGAAGCAATAGCTGCTCTCAATCCATTACAAACAGTAAATGACACCTCAATAACACATCTTACTAATGGTAATAATGGCGTACATATATATATATATATATATATATATATATATATATATATATATATATATATATATATATATATATATATATATAATGTACCTTAATAATCTCAATAACACATCTTACTACTTATAATGTTGACGTATATATGCAACGTCTTAGCCGCCACACCATAGAAATTTCTTGCAAAGTTTTCTGGTTATTATTATTAGTTGCATTGCTATTAGTATTGCCAATACCATTACTGCTTTTATTATTCTATTACATCCACTGTTGCTGATATTTTTGGTAGTTCATCATTCATTATATGAATATTTTCTGTCATATTCATTGAATGTGCTGTAACTCTGATACGTTGTTCATTCTGTACACGTGACATCTATTGCTTCTGTCCATCCGGGGAGAGGGATCCTCCTCTGTTGCTTTTCTGCCCGTTAAAGGTTTTTTTCCTGAACTGATGTGAGGGTCAAAGGTCAGAGGATAATAATACGTTTATTTATAAAGCACATTTTACAGATAAAAAGGTCACAAAGTGCTGTACAGGAGTCAGGAAAAAACATGTTAACACCAGACTGGCAATGGCAGGGGCCAAAACATTACAACAGTTAAAGAACACAGTAAAAAACACATTAAAAGATGGAGCAGTAAAAAACACAATAAAACAGATAAAAAGCATTTATTTAACCAAACGCCAGCGTAAACAGGTAAGTCTTTAGCTGTTTTTTAAAAGACATCCCAGAATCAGCAAACTGTAGGGGTGCAGGCAGAGTGGTTGAGTGTGTGGGACGGTCAGAAGGTTTAACTGGTTGGCTGTGGAATAAGGGTGAAGTAGTTCAGCCACATATGCAGGAGTCTGACCGTGTAGTACTCTGTATGTGAGGGTGAGGATTTAAAGTGGATCCTATGCTCTACGGGGAGCCAGTGAAGAGACCTGAGAATGGGGGTGATGTGAGACCATCTATTTGTCCTTATCAGTAATCTGGCAGCAGCATTTTGGATGACCTGCAACCGGTTTATCGCAGATTGACTGAGTGCGCAGAAAAGGATTTGTCAAATATTACTCCGAGATTACACAGGTTTAGGTGAACAGCAGAGGAGAGTGGACCAATGCTCTGCTTGACCATAGGGACAGCGTCATCATGTGCAACAACTAGAACCTCCGTCTTATTATCATTTAGTTGTAAGCAATTTACTGCTGTGCAGTCCTTAATAGCATTGAAAGCTGTCTGGTTAACCTGCAAGCCTCACTGGGTTTAAAGGAGTTGGATATCATCTGCATATAGATGGTAGGCAACATTACTGATTAATTTAATGTTATCTTCATTGAAAAAAACATTGCTTTTCTTTGAAAAATAAGGACATTTCTAAGTAACCCCAAACCTTTGATGGGTAGTGTATACTCAGTGTATTTCTCACTGGTGTAGGTCAATGACTATGCAACAAATCAGTTGCAGTTGCAGTCAGTTGCATAATTAATACATGAACCCAACTTTGTCCTTATTTGTCCTGCACCCCATCCATAATTCCCCGTTGGACCTGCAGGGTGGTATGCTTACCTAATTCACTTGGGAGTCACTGTGTCCACTAATGATAGTATGGCTGAGTTCAGGCTCTGTGCCAGTCAAACTGGATTGAAGCCATCCTGTGCTGCTCTGTACACTCAGTGTGTGTTGTCTGTGTTAGTGGCCAAGGACAATTAAAAAAAAATAGTAAATAATTAGCTTACATGAACCTGAAATACCTTTTGGACCTCCAGGGGGGTATGGTGGCAAACATGTCTTACTGGGAGAACGCTTTCCAGTCTGGAAATACTGGGGAAAAACAGAAGCCAACAGCTCATTTGGCCACCATCACTGAGATTAAGATGAACTAGTTCAGTGTCAAATATACCATTCAAGGGACAAAACATAGCATAGCCCACTACAGTATTCCCTTTCATTTGCCTCAAGTAAACCTACATTTAAGCAGGTAACAATCGTGAACAACTGCAGATAGCCACATTCATAACTACCTGTACTTACACTCCCTCTGGGCATCCTTTACTTTGAGCTAAACTCTTTGGCTGTAATCCTGGCTGTCGTTGATGAGAGACGTTACTTGGCAGAGTGAGAAAGCCAGCGCAGCAGCCTGCCCAATTTAATGACATCACCAAAATGAAAAAATAAAAAATTATATATATTTAAAGCCAATAAAGACAAATTATTTTGGGGGGCTGAAGAACATTTGAGGGGGACTTCCTCTAAAATAGGCCTAACGACGCCCCTGATCGTCAATATTTCTCCAACAGCCTACCATCAATGTTTCTTTGGGGAAATTGTGGGCAGAAAATTGGAGCCCAGCTCACTGTGTGCTACGTTATCGTTACAAAATGTGGTGCATGAATAGACCGTACACTTTGGGGTCCAGGTGAGGGCGAGGTACTGATCATTGTGGGCATAGCATGCCTACTGGGGGCCCACTTATGAGTCACTGTGTTATAACTGGCTGAGGTCAGGCCAGTTTGAGTTGGATTGAAGCCATCCTGTGCTGGACTATTGAATAACTCAGGAAATAATTAGCTTAATACACGAACCCAGCAATGTAGTTATGACATCTACACCCCAACCTGAAATCCTGTTCGGACTTGTATGCTGGTAAACATGGCTTACCTAATTCTGGGTCAATGCTTTCTATGTAAATACTGAAGAGAAAAAAACAGATGCCCCCAGCATCTTCTTAAAAGGCTGACCAGGTCCAATGAGCCTCAGACATCTTTGCTTCTGTGACGAGCAGCTAGCATCTGAGATCTCTGCGTTTCTCTTCACAGCTGGAGCATCATGAATCTGTGGCTCAGCACTCATTTCCTGGTAGCGGTGCTGTTTCTGAGCAGCTCGGCTCTGACACCTGAAGAATGCGAGCCTTTAATCACACCTTTGTCTCTCGCTGACCCCTCCATGGTAAGTCTTCATCTGTCTGGGTTTGTCTATGAAGCATTAGCACTGAAGCAGAATTCATCTATTTGGGAAATTTTTCCTCAGTTTATGCACTTTAGCATTAGCATTACGTTGGAGTCAGAGCTGAGCAAACAGATCAGATAAATACACGATAACACAATGAAAAAGTACTTCAACCATTTCCCAAGATGTGACTGTTTCCTATCCAGGTAGGTACCAAATGTGTTTGGATTAGTGCTGCAACTTGGGAAACAGGTTAAAAAATATATATAGCGTGCAGTGAGTGGACTGAATGTTTTTCATCCAGATGGTTCCATTTGAAAAGATTTTATATTAGAGAATTAGTCCAATATTCGACCCATTATTGTCTGCTGTCACTCGCTGACTTCCTGTTTGTGTGCAGATGTTCAACAGGTCAAACTTCCTCTATGGTTACACTGATAATGAATTCTACAACAGCCTTCTGAAGCACATCAAGAGCTACTGGATTGATATCAACCGTTCACCATCCGACCCCGAGACAATTGTTATGACTACGGACAACAATCTGTGAGTTGTTAACAATTTAACATGGACAAACAATGTACAAATATACATTTAAAATGTCTACGATTGAAATGTTTTCTCCACTGGAGGAACACCCTAGAGATCACTTTAGTGTGTTTTCTCCACTGGAGGAACACCCTAGAGATCACTTTAGTGTGTTTTCTCCACTGGAGGGACACCCTAAACCTTACCGAGCTTTCAAACGGATCACTCAGTGTTCAGCAGTGGGAGGAATCTTAACTTTTGAGGCTGACCTGGATGGGAAGTTTTAAAACAGCTGCTAGAATGTAAACTCAGCTCTTCCTCTTGTCTCTTTCTCAGAAATGGAACCTGCTTGACTATAAGGACCAACCTAGAAATTGAAGACAATACCATCTTAACGTCATGTAAGTTACCGGATCCAACACCATGCTGGAGTTTCTACATCTTTGTTTTGTTAGTTCTGTTAGCCAGAGAATCCAGTCAGAGAGATCATGTTTCTGATTATTAAAAGCTGCAGATTTATCACACATATCATCCTGCATGACATCGCTGGATTAAATCAAACACAAAATCAGTTTCTGGAAAGTTTACCAGAAGAACCTTCTTAGATTTCCAGTGTAGAGGATTAATATACAGTTTCTCTCCTCAGTCTCCCACTTCAATGCGTCGTTCCAAATGTTTCCGACCTGTGAAGGCTGTCTGCTCTATAGCTTCACCCGCACTGTCAAAAACCTGGACAAGATGATGGAGAAGATGGGACTCAACATGGAATCTACAGCGGAGAAGTTCAGCTACCGTGCTTTTTATCTGATGGGTAAGAAGGAACGAGTCTGAGAGGAAATTATAAATATAAATAAAACACATTTCGTATGCGAAACATTCATCCTGTTTTGTTGTTTTGTCTCCAGCAAGAGGAACAACCGTGAAGGACTCTGACCTGGAACATTTCAGGAAGCAGGCGAGCTGCCTCGGCTTCAACAGAGAGCCAGACTTTATCTATGACCCCAAGAACGGTGATCACCTTTTAGACCTGTCTGACTAAACTATGACACGAAGAAGTGTGATGACAGACACAACTGACTTCTTTGGTTTTGTCTTTCTCTCTCTGCAGGTTTCTGTGCTGAAGGCGAGGGGCGTAAGATACCCGCATATGATGATTAATATAACATGAATAATATTCATGATAATTCATGAATATTTCAAACTGAATAAAGAGACAAAAAGTGACTCAAAACAGTGAACGTGTTGCTCGTTTTTATTCATAATCCATAAAGGTTTTATTAACTGTGAAGCGCCTCCTCAGTGAGGAGTCATAACTCAGTCAACATACAAACATGAAACACACTTTTAATGATTCAATGCAACTTACACCTTCTGGGGAAATCATCATCTCTGATGTCCATCAAGCATAAACTTCCATAAATCATGAGAAAAAGATTATAAAATAAAAACGCGACAGAACTTGCCTGAGTTGCATCCAAATGTTTACCTATGGTTGTTAGTCTGTTGGTGCTAATTGCCAACAACAACTACAGTATTAGCATCTCCAACAGACAAACACAACAAGAAATACATGTATCTATCTTTAACATGGAAATAAAGAATATTAACATTTGAGCAGCATGTCACGTATGAGAATCCACTCTGTGGGGTACCGTGTGCACACTGGGTATACATCATTTTCTAGTTATCAATTAAATGACATCTTTTACTCCCCTGATCGTCAATATTTCTCCAACAGCCTACCATCAATGTTTCTTTGGGGAAATTGTGAGCAGAAAATTGGAGCCCAGTTCACTGTGTGCTACGTTATCGTTACAAAATGTGGTGCATGAATAGACCGTACATTTTGGGGTCCAGGTGAGGGCGAGGTACTGATCATTGTGGGCATAGCATGCCTACTGGGGGCCCACTTATGAGTCACTGTGTTATAACAGTATGGCTGAGGTCAGGCCAGTTTGAGTTGGATTGAAGCCATCCTGTGCTGGACTATTGAACAAATCAGGAAATAATTAGCTTAATACACGAACCCAGCAATGTAGTTATGACATCTACACCCCAACCTGAAATCCCCTTTGGACCTGCAGGGATGTATGCTGGTAAACATGACATACCTAAGTCTGGGTCGATGCTTTCAATGTAGATACTGAAGAGAAAAAAACATATGCCCCCAGCATCTTCTTAAAAGGCTGACCAGGTCCGATGAGCCTCAGACATCTTTGCTTCTGTGACGAGCAGCTAGCATCTGAGATCTCTGCGTTTCTCTTCACAGCTGGAGCATCATGAATCTGTGGCTCAGCACTCATTTCCTGGTAGCGGTGCTGTTTCTGAGCAGCTCGGCTCTGACACCTGAAGAATGCGAGCCTTTAATCACACCTTTGTCTCTCGCTGACCCCTCCATCGTAAGTCTTCATCTGTCTGGGTTTGTCTTTGAAGCATTAGCACTGAAGCAGAATTCATCTATTTGGGAAGTTTTTCCTCAGTTTATGCACTTTATCATTAGCATTACGTTGGAGTCAGAGCTGAGCAAACAGATCAGATAAATACACGATAACACAATGAAAAAGTACTTCAACCATTTCCCAAGATGTGACTGTTTCCTAGCCAGGTAGTTACCAAATGTGTTTGGATTAGTGCTGCAACTTGGGAAACAGGTTAAAAAATATATATAGCGTGCAGTGAGTGGACTGAATGTTTTTCATCCAGATGGTTCCATTTGAAAAGATTTTATATTAGAGAATTAGTCCAATATTCGACCCATTATTGTCTGCTGTCACTAGCTGACTTCCTGTTTGTGTGCAGATGTTCAACAGGTCAAACTTCCTCTATGGTTACACTGATAATGAATTCTACAACAGCTTTCTGAAGCACATCAAGAGCTACTGGATTGATATCAACCGTTCACCATCCGACCCCGAGACAATTGTTATGACTCCGGACAACAATCTGTGAGTTGTTAACAATTTAACATGGACAAACAATGTACAAATATACATTTAAAATGTCTACGATTGAAATGTTTTCTCCACTGGCGGAACACCCTAGAGATCACTTTAGTGTGTTTTCTCCACTGGAGGGACACCCTAAACCAGGGGTGTCAAACATACGGCCCGCGGGCCGGATACGGCCCACCAGGGGGTCCAGTCCGGCCCGCGGACTAATTCTTAAAATAGAAAAAACAAAATTGCTGAGTTGGGGCTCGAACCACTGATCCTCTGATTGAAAGTCGGGCATGCTAACAATTGAAACACAGTCGCAATTATTTCGACAACTGACATTACTAGAGATTTTGCTCAACTGCAAGGGAATCTGCAGAGGAGAGCCCAGGCAGATAAACAGTGGGCTGATGTCTGAATTTTTGGTCTTCATGTTTCTAGTTTATTGTAGAAAGACCTTATTAAAATAGGGTTCATCATGCAAAAACCTTCACCAATGATTTAAACATAGAGACATATTGTCATTATGTATGCGTTATTATGCTGTGATTTTACTGGTCCTGCCCACTTGAGTTCAAAATGGGCAGTATGTGGCCCCTTCACTAAAATGAGTTTGACACCCCTGCCCTAAACCTTACCGAGCTTTCAAACGGATCACTCAGTGTTCAGCAGTGGGACGAATCTTAACTTTCGAGGCTGACCTGGATGAGAAGTTTTAAAACAGCTGTTAGAATGTAAACTCAGCTCTTCCTCTTGTCTCTTTCTCAGAAATGGAAGCTGCTTGACTATAAGGACCAACCTAGAATTTGAAGACAATACCATCTTAACGTCATGTAAGTTACCGGATCCAACACTATGCTGGAGTTTCTACATCTTTGTTTTGTTAGTTCTGTTAGCCAGAGAATCCAGTCAGAGAGATCATGTTTCTGATTATTAAAAGCTGCAGATTTATCACACATATCATCCTCAACAGAGATTGGAGCAACTCGAGTGAAGAGGGTTTCCATCGAGGGCAACATTGGTAAAAAAATAAATAATCAGTGACATCACATGAACACTATTTCAAAATAGGACCTCATTTTGTCCCAAGCTAATAGTGTGGTCTCCTGTATCCCTTCCTCTCACATATCAGCTGTCGGCAAGTCGACCATTGCAAGACTCATGCAGTCAGCTTGTCCAGACTTGGAGGTGGTGGCAGAACCTGTCAGCCAGTGGCAGCACATTGAGAGTGGGACCTTGCAGGTGTGTGCACACTTACTGACCTCAACATCTGATCCCCAAACAAGAATCAAGGGGAAGCCAAGCTGACCGTCTCCGCTCATGTCTTTGACAGGGGACAGCCGCGCCCCCGCAGGCGACAGTCAGCAACCTGCTGCAGATGATGTACCAGGACCCTCAGCGCTGGTCGTACACGTTCCAGGCATTTTCCTGCATGAGCCGCCTGAGAACGCAGCTGCAGCCTCCTCCGGCTCACCTGCTCCGCTCAGAGGGAACACCTGTCCAGGTGTATGAGCGCTCCATCTACAGCGACAGGTGGGTGAACGATAGGACCGGCTTGTGAAAATCAAATCAGGTCAGTGAAACTAGTTTTGAGAAGACCCCTGAGACCTGTGATCTATATGATGCTCAGCATCATATAGATTTATACTATGCACTACTTACTACTGCTTTCCTGCTTTCTTACAGTGCAGACGCCTTTCTTCTTGCTCTCGCCTCTGTTTGCATTTTTCTGCACTTCCTTCTGATATTCTTGTCTTTTCTTCTGTGAGAATCTTTGAGCAGCAGCTCCCGGACACTTGAAAACCACTGGGACTCTATTTTTCTATAGATTTGGCTGGCTATTGCCCTAATTCCGCTGGTTTAAAGATAAATTGCTATAGGCTACTTAGCAGCTAAGCTAAAGGCTACTTAGCAGCTGAGCTAAAGCTAAGGAGCAGCAAGATGACATCTCTCTCCATGGACAACTACTACAAACTCCTGCAGAAGATTGCAGTTTTGGAAACAAAAATCTACCGAATAGAAGTGAACGTGGAGGTAAATGGACTGTGTCAGAATGATACCACTTTACCATGGACTCAAAATCTTGTACAAATGCAAGCTAAGACACAGCTAACTAGCACCACTAGGCCTACCAAGAAACAGGAGGACTATGCAGCTGTTAACGAAACCTCAAATGGTAGTCCTCCCTGGAACTCTCTCGGTGCAAAGGCGAAGAGGCATTCACACCCTCGGGATGTGGGAGGACGACTAACAGGACAACTAACAGGCAGAACCCAGCACCCTGAGATCTCTGATGCGACTGGCTGGCCTGCACTACCACGCAGGCAAAATTCCTCCTCAACCCCGATACGCAGCTGTACACAGCAGAAAACAGCTGGGAAAAGTAAAACCAGTAAAGAAACTCCACAACAACCAAGGCTACAACTTAAAAACAGATTCGCTCCACTGTCGCAGGATCCTAAATCTGATGATATGGATAAGCAGCTATCTTCACAAAGCAGGGTAAGAACCGAACATAAAAGGCCGCAGGAAAAGACTGGGCCTGAGACTCTGATTGTTGAAGACTATGCTGTAAAAGATGTCCGAACAATGTGCAGCAAGAATACCAAAATACTCTGCTTTCCGACAGATATGGTGTTTAACATGAGAGATAAAATCTGGACATCATGGCTGACCATCCCACGGTGAAAAACCTCATTGTGCATACGGGAAGCTGTGATATTGTGAAACAAGAGTCTGAAGTTCTGAAGCGAGACTTTATTGACTTGTTAAACACAGTCAACTCTGTCAATGCTGAGGTGTTTATCAGTGGCCCTCTTCCACCAGCAAGGAGAGGAGATGAAAGATTCAGCAGGCTGTTTGAACTGAACAGATGGCTGTCAACTGCATGTACTGACCATACAGTACATTTTATCGACATTTTTTACATTTTCTGGGAGCGTATACATCTTTTTAAGGCAGATGGAGTTTGCCTGAACAAGTCAGGGGTAAAACTCTTCACCTCTAACTTATTTTTCTTCCTGCGTCACTCGTCTGTTCCCACTGCCAAGGACAGGAGACAAGAGAAATCTAAACAAGAGATAACCACACAGCATCGCCGTGGAGACCTCATGGGAAGGAAGCCAAAGGAGAGCCAAGAGGAGGAGTCTCCACCCTCATCATCAAGGACTGATACCCCTCTCGGAGAGGACGAGTCTTTACTTCCCTCACCAGCACCTACTTCCACCCCCCACACTTCATCCAGGTCCCTCTCCTCTCTACTCTCTCCATCCTCCCCCCTCATGGAGTTCACTGACTGCATGAACGAGATGGTCATTGCTGGAACCAAATTCACTCCCCTCCGCAAAACCACTTCCCGTGCTGAAACCCCTCCAGCTAGACCTCCGTCACTGGTTCTAAGTGCTTTGACGCAAACACCGAAGTTAAAGCGCCGTGCCCCTCTCCCGCCTCCACAACATCTCCACAACCATCCTCTGTCTCCACGACCTGATAAAGACATTGATTGATCTCTTTTGGGTCCGGACTACAAGGTTAATGACACCACTGATTATCTACAGGAACAGTCGGGGCCCTGTAGGAAGTTAGCCTTCTTAATTCCTGTCCTGACTTATCGAAAAGGAAAGGTGAGGCTGCGAAGAAACATTAGTAAATCTGCAAACTTATCCAATTTAACATTCATTCCTCGTCAGCCTGTCCAAAGAAATAGGGCAAATATAGTTTTAAGCACATTAAACTTAGCTTTATTAAATGTCAGGTCTCTGTCAGGAAAAACATTTTTAATCAATGAATTCATTATTAGGCACAAACTTGATTTTTTGTTTTTAACCGAAACTTGGTTAGACCAAGATAACAGTACATATGTTCTTATTGAAGCAACACCTCCCAACTTCAGCTTCATGAGTGAAACAAGAGCGCATAAGAAAGGAGGTGGAGTTGCTATTTTATATAATGAGTCTCTTCAATGCAAGCAGATGTCTTTTGGTCATTTTACTTCCTTTGAATATGTGGCTCTCAATTCCACGCAAGTTTTATTCCTCAACATTTACAGACCACCTAAATACTGTGCAACTTTCTTTGATGAGTTTACTGAACTGTTGTCTATAATCTGTATTGATTTTGATTGTGTTGTCATTGTTGGTGATTTTAATATCCATGTTGATAATCCCCAGGACAGAGGGTCTATAGAGCTATGTGGTGTCCTTGATAACTATGACATGACTCAGCATGTAACAGGTCCCACCCACAACAAGGTGCACACTCTAGACCTAATCATCACCAAAGGTCTGGACATTTCCAAGGTTGCTGTGACTGATGTTGCACTCTCTGATCATTCCTGTGTTTTCTTTGAGAGTGCAATCTCTCTACACACAAATGTCCAAACCAAGGTTGTGACAAAGCGTTACATCACTGAAAACACCAGTGAACTATTTATTCAGAAGTTCTGCTCCACACCAGGCCTCTCTTGCATCTCAGTCAATGAGCTTGTGGATGGCTTCAATTCTAAAGTTAAAAATGTTATTGATGCCATTGCACCCACTAAGGTGAAGGTTGTCTTGGGTAAGAAAAGATCCCCTTGGAGAAATGCCACGCTGGTCAGAATAGAGAAAAGAAAGTGTCGGAAAGCGGAACGCAGGTGGCGAAAAACTAATCTCCAGGTTCACTGTGGTGTCTATAAAGAGAGACTTTACAATTATAATTTGGAACTTATAAATGCAAGACAGGCCTTCTTCTCTGACATCATAACCAAAAATAAAAACAATACACGCGCCTTATTTGCTACCATTTGCAATCAATTTGCCTCCTATTTTGCTGATAAAATTCAGAGAATTAGACAAGCAGTCGGTGGCTCCACACCAACCACAGGATATGTGTTGTCCCCATCTTTAAATAGCATCCATTCAAATATCATGACACAATTTCACTCAATTAACCAAAGAAGCCTAGAAGACATTATACAACATCTGAACACATCCTCCTGCTGCTTGGATATTCTACCAACACACTTTTTCAAAAATATTTCACACTGCATGACCGCTGATCTTTTACAAATTGTAAACACATCCCTTCTCTCAGGTGTCTTCCCACAAGCCCTAAAAACTGCAGTTATTAAACCACTTCTAAAGAAGGCTAGTTTAGACCCCGAAATATTGAAAAACTATAGACCAATATCAAACCTCCCATTCTTAAGTAAAATAATGGAAAAGGTGGTTTTTCAACAGCTGAACAACTTCTTAGCTGAAAATAACTGTTTTGATGTCTTCCAGTCCGGCTTTCGTCAGCACCACAGTACTGAAACTGCTCTTGTTAAGGTTTTCAACAACATCTACTTAAACACAGACAGTGGCAGAACTTCAGTCTTAATATTACTGGATCTCAGTGCTGCATTCGACACGGTTGATCATGACATACAACTAGGCAGACTGAAAGTCTGGGTAGGATTCTCTGGCGCAGCACTTAACTGGTTTGAATCCTACTTGAAGGACCGACAATACTTTGTGTCGGAAGCTAATTACACATCAGAGCTGACTAGGATGACATTCTGTTCAACATCTACATGCTTCCACTGGCTCAGATTATGAAAAACAACAATGTGTGTTATCATAATTATGCAGATGACACACAACTCTACATAACTATACCACCAGGGGACTATAGTCCCATACAAGGGCTGGCTAAATGCATTGAAGAAATCAATAACTGGATGTGCCAGAATTGTCTTCAATTAAATCAAGATAAAACAGAAGTAATTGTTTTTGGTCCCAAGGACGAACGATTGAAAGTCGGCGCTCAGCTTCAATCACTAATGTTAAAAACCTCAAACCAAGCTAGAAATCTAGGTGTAGTTATGGATTCCGACCTCAACCTGAACAGCCATATCAAGACAATTACAAAATCAGCCTACTACCACCTGAAGAATATATCAAGGGTTAGAGGAGGACTTATGTCTCAACAGGATCTGGAGAAACTTGTCCATGCATTTATCTTCAGTAGACTTGACTACTGTAACGGTGTGTTCACAGGCCTCTGTAAAAAGTCAATCAGAAAGCTGCAGCTGATTCAGAACGCTGCAGCTCAAGTCCTCACTAAGACCAGGAAAGTGGATCACATCACTCCAGTACTGAGGTCTTTGCACTGGCTCCCTGTCAAACAAAGAATTGACTTTAAAATCCTGCTGCTGGTTTATACAGCACTGAATGGTTTAGGGCCTAAGTATGTTTGTGATCTGCTGCTACCTTATGAACCATCCCGGCCCCTCAGGTCATCTGGGACGGGTCTACTTTCTGGTCCAAGAGTCAGAACTAAACATGGAGAAGCAGCGTTCAGCTTTTCTGCTCCACATATCTGGAACAAGGTCCCTGAAAGCTGCAGGTCTGCTGAGACCCTCAGCTCCTTTAAGTCCACATTGAAGACTTTTCTGTTTGCTGCTGCCTTTAACTGAACCAGATTCAATTACTGCATCTCACTACTGCATTTTATTTCTTGAACTGCACTGCAACTTTAATGAAACTATTATTTTTTATTTTGCTTTTTCAACTTTAATTTTTTTTGTTTTGCTTTTTGACTGTTTTAATGTTTTCTTAACTGTTTTTAAATCTGCATTATGTTTTGATGCTTTTAATGGTTTTATGTGAAGCATTTTGAATCGCCTTGTTGTTGAAATGTGCTATACAAATAAACTTGCCTTGCCTTGTACATGCTCCTTTATTCGGTTTGCTTGAACTAAACTTGACTCTGTGTCCTGTCAGATACATCTTTGCCCTGAACATGTTTGAGCTGGGTTGTATCAACTCAACAGAGTGGGCAGTCTACCAGGACTGGCACTCCCTCCTGGTGGAACAGTTTGGACACCAGGTGAAGCTAGAGGGCATTATCTACCTCAGGGCTCCACTAAAGGTATGAACACACAAGATTTAATCGAACAACTTGTGAGTTGTTTGCATCACATCCCATTTTCATCTTATGGTAGTTGTTTGTATTGTATTATTGTTGCTGTAACAAGATATATTAAAAGGACATAGTTCACATTTAATCTTGGAAAAAGACATAAACGCATCATATCTTTTGTTGTTTGTCAGAAATGTATGGAGCGTCTGGAGCACCGGGGCAGGGCAGAAGAGAAAGGAGTGAAACTGGACTATCTGGATAAGCTGCATGTTCAACATGAGAGGTGGCTTGTTGAGAAGAGCACTGAGTGAGTGCTAATGAGGGTGAAATGTTTGTTGTCTTCTTCAGACTCGTATGTTTTAAATAGTTTCAGTGACCACTGAAATGTAAAAAAAATCCCATGGTCTTTTGAAGTGTAAAGTCACAATGAAAGACCATTTTAGAGTTATTTTCTTAATCAGGTGGCTGTTCATGTGCACCGTCTAAAACATAAGTGGGGATATTACACTTAAAATTGGTATTTAGCTGTTCTAACCTTTTTAAAGGATCCTAGCAGAATCTTGTCTGAAAACAAAATAAATTCAGTGGTGGTACGGCCACTGTAATACAGGATGCACTACGCATTCCTGTTGGTCCATTGCCATTTCAAATGCCTTTCCTTGCAGCTGTTTGTTGCTCGGCCGTGAACAGATGCCGGTCAGCAGTGTGTGGTCTGAGGTGGTCAACTCTCTCTTTTCAGATTACATTTTGAGAAGTTGAAACGGATACCTGTGTTGCAACTGGATGCCAGTGTGGAGTTTCAGAGTGACCCAGAGATGCAGGAGGAAATTATAAGAAAGGTATGTTTATTTATTGCACTGATATACTGGCTGCTACCAGATTAAACTACACAAAGGCCTCGGCCTAATGTTTGCATCATATTTCTCATCCTCACAGTCTTTGATCCACGGAGAATCATTTACATTTTCTGATCTGACGTTCGATGTGTTTTGTGTCTTCTCGTACACAGATGAAAGACTTCTTCAAAGCTTTATGAGAAGACGAGACGTCAGCTACCATCACCAGTGGGAAACAGATGAGACCAGTACAAATAACTACACAAGCCTCTTATAGAGGCATGGAAATATAAACATTAAAGGGTTTCTCTTTTTGATAAGTTGCAGGACCTTACATACGTTAAACACACAGATTTTTTTTTTCTGTATACAAATGAAACTGTGAGATTGTAAAACAAATGTTCTGCTTTTGTTTTTTGTATGTTATTGTTTCGAAATTCACTGAGTAGTTTGCAAATTACTGTTAATTTCACTTGAAATCAAATCAAAGTCTGTGCTGTCACTTCTATGACCATTTGGAAACCGTTTATCGAGCACCATACAGTATTTGTGTCACTTACTGTTTTACACACTCCTGACTGACAATGAACAAGCAAATATTACAAGTATTGTCAGTATTATATTCGTTGTCTGTCATCAAATACAATCCTATTCTTATTGTTGTGTCTTGTCCTTTTTATTCGGTGTGGCGATGCGCAGCAAGGCTCTAGAGAGACTTGTGCAGCAAGCACACTGCATGTACTTCATTTTTAACTCCACAAAAATAAAAAGCATATCAACGTGTTCGCCGAGTCTTTCCTCTGTTGATTGTTTCCTGTTTACATGCTCTTCACAATAAGAGTAAATCATGTAATAAAACAAGTTACAACACTGTCAAAAGGCTTTTCAGCCTGGGCAGTATTGTTCTGACCCCAAGGAGAAACAGGCTGTCGGGTAAAATATTGCAGAGACTTTTACTCATGTGATACAATCGCTATTTTGAAGGGTTAGGGAATAGAGAAAAATGATAAACTTCATAGGATATAGTGCACTTTCTGTTTATTTAGGCAACTACCCCAACACTGGTAACTAGTGACCTGTGTCTATGAAGCAATAGCTGCTCTCAATCCATTACAAACAGTAAATGACACCTCAATAACACATCTTACTAATGGTAATAATGGCGTACATATATATATATATATATATATATATATATATATATATAATGTACCTTAATAATCTCAATAACACATCTTACTACTTATAATGTTGACGTATATATGCAACGTCTTAGCCGCCACACCATAGAAATTTCTTGCAAAGTTTTCTGGTTATTATTATTAGTTGCATTGCTATTAGTATTGCCAATACCATTACTGCTTTTATTATTCTATTACATCCACTGTTGCTGATATTTTTGGTAGTTCATCATTCATTATATGAATATTTTCTGTCATATTCATTGAATGTGCTGTAACTCTGATACGTTGTTCATTCTGTACACGTGACATCTATTGCTTCTGTCCATCCGGGGAGAGGGATCCTCCTCTGTTGCTTTTCTGCCCGTTAAAGGTTTTTTTCCTGAACTGATGTGAGGGTCAAAGGTCAGAGGATAATAATACGTTTATTTATAAAGCACATTTTACAGATAAAAAGGTCACAAAGTGCTGTACAGGAGTCAGGAAAAAACATGTTAACACCAGACTGGCAATGGCAGGGGCCAAAACATTACAACAGTTAAAGAACACAGTAAAAAACACATTAAAAGATGGAGCAGTAAAAAACACAATAAAACAGATAAAAAGCATTTATTTAACCAAACGCCAGCGTAAACAGGTAAGTCTTTAGCTGTTTTTTAAAAGACATCCCAGAATCAGCAAACTGTAGGGGTGCAGGCAGAGTGGTTGAGTGTGTGGGACGGTCAGAAGGTTTAACTGGTTGGCTGTGGAATAAGGGTGAAGTAGTTCAGCCACATATGCAGGAGTCTGACCGTGTAGTACTCTGTATGTGAGGGTGAGGATTTAAAGTGGATCCTATGCTCTACGGGGAGCCAGTGAAGAGACCTGAGAATGGGGGTGATGTGAGACCATCTATTTGTCCTTATCAGTAATCTGGCAGCAGCATTTTGGATGACCTGCAACCGGTTTATCGCAGATTGACTGAGTGCGCAGAAAAGGATTTGTCAAATATTACTCCGAGATTACACAGGTTTAGGTGAACAGCAGAGGAGAGTGGACCAATGCTCTGCTTGACCATAGGGACAGCGTCATCATGTGCAACAACTAGAACCTCCGTCTTATTATCATTTAGTTGTAAGCAATTTACTGCTGTGCAGTCCTTAATAGCATTGAAAGCTGTCTGGTTAACCTGCAAGCCTCACTGGGTTTAAAGGAGTTGGATATCATCTGCATATAGATGGTAGGCAACATTACTGATTAATTTAATGTTATCTTCATTGAAAAAAACATTGCTTTTCTTTGAAAAATAAGGACATTTCTAAGTAACCCCAAACCTTTGATGGGTAGTGTATACTCAGTGTATTTCTCACTGGTGTAGGTCAATGACTATGCAACAAATCAGTTGCAGTTGCAGTCAGTTGCATAATTAATACATGAACCCAACTTTGTCCTTATTTGTCCTGCACCCCATCCATAATTCCCCGTTGGACCTGCAGGGTGGTATGCTTACCTAATTCACTTGGGAGTCACTGTGTCCACTAATGATAGTATGGCTGAGTTCAGGCTCTGTGCCAGTCAAACTGGATTGAAGCCATCCTGTGCTGCTCTGTACACTCAGTGTGTGTTGTCTGTGTTAGTGGCCAAGGACAATTAAAAAAAAATAGTAAATAATTAGCTTACATGAACCTGAAATACCTTTTGGACCTCCAGGGGGGTATGGTGGCAAACATGTCTTACTGGGAGAACGCTTTCTAGTCTGGAAATACTGGGGAAAAACAGAAGCCAACAGCTCATTTGGCCACCATCACTGAGATTAAGATGAACTAGTTCAGTGTCAAATATACCATTCAAGGGACAAAACATAGCATAGCCCACTACAATATTCCCTTTCATTTGCCTCAAGTAAACCTACATTTAAGCAGGTAACAATCGTGAACAACTGCAGATAGACACATTCATAACTACCTGTACTTACACTCCCTCTGGGCATCCTTTACTTTGAGCTAAACTCTTTGGCTGTAATCCTGGCTGTCGTTGATGAGAGACGTTACTTGGCAGAGTGAGAAAGCCAGCGCAGCAGCCTGCCCAATTTAATGACATCACCAAAATGAAAAAATAAAAAATTATATATATTTAAAGCCAATAAAGACAAATTATTTTGGGGGGCTGAAGAACATTTGAGGGGGACTTCCTCTAAAATAGGCCTAACGACGCCCCTGATCGTCAATATTTCTCCAACAGCCTACCATCAATGTTTCTTTGGGGAAATTGTGGGCAGAAAATTGGAGCCCAGCTCACTGTGTGCTACGTTATCGTTACAAAATGTGGTGCATGAATAGACCGTACACTTTGGGGTCCAGGTGAGGGCGAGGTACTGATCATTGTGGGCATAGCATGCCTACTGGGGGCCCACTTATGAGTCACTGTGTTATAACTGGCTGAGGTCAGGCCAGTTTGAGTTGGATTGAAGCCATCCTGTGCTGGACTATTGAATAACTCAGGAAATAATTAGCTTAATACACGAACCCAGCAATGTAGTTATGACATCTACACCCCAACCTGAAATCCTGTTCGGACTTGTATGCTGGTAAACATGGCTTACCTAATTCTGGGTCAATGCTTTCTATGTAAATACTGAAGAGAAAAAAACAGATGCCCCCAGCATCTTCTTAAAAGGCTGACCAGGTCCAATGAGCCTCAGACATCTTTGCTTCTGTGACGAGCAGCTAGCATCTGAGATCTCTGCGTTTCTCTTCACAGCTGGAGCATCATGAATCTGTGGCTCAGCACTCATTTCCTGGTAGCGGTGCTGTTTCTGAGCAGCTCGGCTCTGACACCTGAAGAATGCGAGCCTTTAATCACACCTTTGTCTCTCGCTGACCCCTCCATGGTAAGTCTTCATCTGTCTGGGTTTGTCTATGAAGCATTAGCACTGAAGCAGAATTCATCTATTTGGGAAATTTTTCCTCAGTTTATGCACTTTAGCATTAGCATTACGTTGGAGTCAGAGCTGAGCAAACAGATCAGATAAATACACGATAACACAATGAAAAAGTACTTCAACCATTTCCCAAGATGTGACTGTTTCCTATCCAGGTAGGTACCAAATGTGTTTGGATTAGTGCTGCAACTTGGGAAACAGGTTAAAAAATATATATAGCGTGCAGTGAGTGGACTGAATGTTTTTCATCCAGATGGTTCCATTTGAAAAGATTTTATATTAGAGAATTAGTCCAATATTCGACCCATTATTGTCTGCTGTCACTCGCTGACTTCCTGTTTGTGTGCAGATGTTCAACAGGTCAAACTTCCTCTATGGTTACACTGATAATGAATTCTACAACAGCCTTCTGAAGCACATCAAGAGCTACTGGATTGATATCAACCGTTCACCATCCGACCCCGAGACAATTGTTATGACTACGGACAACAATCTGTGAGTTGTTAACAATTTAACATGGACAAACAATGTACAAATATACATTTAAAATGTCTACGATTGAAATGTTTTCTCCACTGGAGGAACACCCTAGAGATCACTTTAGTGTGTTTTCTCCACTGGAGGAACACCCTAGAGATCACTTTAGTGTGTTTTCTCCACTGGAGGGACACCCTAAACCTTACCGAGCTTTCAAACGGATCACTCAGTGTTCAGCAGTGGGAGGAATCTTAACTTTTGAGGCTGACCTGGATGGGAAGTTTTAAAACAGCTGCTAGAATGTAAACTCAGCTCTTCCTCTTGTCTCTTTCTCAGAAATGGAACCTGCTTGACTATAAGGACCAACCTAGAAATTGAAGACAATACCATCTTAACGTCATGTAAGTTACCGGATCCAACACCATGCTGGAGTTTCTACATCTTTGTTTTGTTAGTTCTGTTAGCCAGAGAATCCAGTCAGAGAGATCATGTTTCTGATTATTAAAAGCTGCAGATTTATCACACATATCATCCTGCATGACATCGCTGGATTAAATCAAACACAAAATCAGTTTCTGGAAAGTTTACCAGAAGAACCTTCTTAGATTTCCAGTGTAGAGGATTAATATACAGTTTCTCTCCTCAGTCTCCCACTTCAATGCGTCGTTCCAAATGTTTCCGACCTGTGAAGGCTGTCTGCTCTATAGCTTCACCCGCACTGTCAAAAACCTGGACAAGATGATGGAGAAGATGGGACTCAACATGGAATCTACAGCGGAGAAGTTCAGCTACCGTGCTTTTTATCTGATGGGTAAGAAGGAACGAGTCTGAGAGGAAATTATAAATATAAATAAAACACATTTCGTATGCGAAACATTCATCCTGTTTTGTTGTTTTGTCTCCAGCAAGAGGAACAACCGTGAAGGACTCTGACCTGGAACATTTCAGGAAGCAGGCGAGCTGCCTCGGCTTCAACAGAGAGCCAGACTTTATCTATGACCCCAAGAACGGTGATCACCTTTTAGACCTGTCTGACTAAACTATGACACGAAGAAGTGTGATGACAGACACAACTGACTTCTTTGGTTTTGTCTTTCTCTCTCTGCAGGTTTCTGTGCTGAAGGCGAGGGGCGTAAGATACCCGCATATGATGATTAATATAACATGAATAATATTCATGATAATTCATGAATATTTCAAACTGAATAAAGAGACAAAAAGTGACTCAAAACAGTGAACGTGTTGCTCGTTTTTATTCATAATCCATAAAGGTTTTATTAACTGTGAAGCGCCTCCTCAGTGAGGAGTCATAACTCAGTCAACATACAAACATGAAACACACTTTTAATGATTCAATGCAACTTACACCTTCTGGGGAAATCATCATCTCTGATGTCCATCAAGCATAAACTTCCATAAATCATGAGAAAAAGATTATAAAATAAAAACGCGACAGAACTTGCCTGAGTTGCATCCAAATGTTTACCTATGGTTGTTAGTCTGTTGGTGCTAATTGCCAACAACAACTACAGTATTAGCATCTCCAACAGACAAACACAACAAGAAATACATGTATCTATCTTTAACATGGAAATAAAGAATATTAACATTTGAGCAGCATGTCACGTATGAGAATCCACTCTGTGGGGTACCGTGTGCACACTGGGTATACATCATTTTCTAGTTATCAATTAAATGACATCTTTTACTCCCCTGATCGTCAATATTTCTCCAACAGCCTACCATCAATGTTTCTTTGGGGAAATTGTGAGCAGAAAATTGGAGCCCAGTTCACTGTGTGCTACGTTATCGTTACAAAATGTGGTGCATGAATAGACCGTACATTTTGGGGTCCAGGTGAGGGCGAGGTACTGATCATTGTGGGCATAGCATGCCTACTGGGGGCCCACTTATGAGTCACTGTGTTATAACAGTATGGCTGAGGTCAGGCCAGTTTGAGTTGGATTGAAGCCATCCTGTGCTGGACTATTGAACAAATCAGGAAATAATTAGCTTAATACACGAACCCAGCAATGTAGTTATGACATCTACACCCCAACCTGAAATCCCCTTTGGACCTGCAGGGATGTATGCTGGTAAACATGACATACCTAAGTCTGGGTCGATGCTTTCAATGTAGATACTGAAGAGAAAAAAACATATGCCCCCAGCATCTTCTTAAAAGGCTGACCAGGTCCGATGAGCCTCAGACATCTTTGCTTCTGTGACGAGCAGCTAGCATCTGAGATCTCTGCGTTTCTCTTCACAGCTGGAGCATCATGAATCTGTGGCTCAGCACTCATTTCCTGGTAGCGGTGCTGTTTCTGAGCAGCTCGGCTCTGACACCTGAAGAATGCGAGCCTTTAATCACACCTTTGTCTCTCGCTGACCCCTCCATCGTAAGTCTTCATCTGTCTGGGTTTGTCTTTGAAGCATTAGCACTGAAGCAGAATTCATCTATTTGGGAAGTTTTTCCTCAGTTTATGCACTTTATCATTAGCATTACGTTGGAGTCAGAGCTGAGCAAACAGATCAGATAAATACACGATAACACAATGAAAAAGTACTTCAACCATTTCCCAAGATGTGACTGTTTCCTAGCCAGGTAGTTACCAAATGTGTTTGGATTAGTGCTGCAACTTGGGAAACAGGTTAAAAAATATATATAGCGTGCAGTGAGTGGACTGAATGTTTTTCATCCAGATGGTTCCATTTGAAAAGATTTTATATTAGAGAATTAGTCCAATATTCGACCCATTATTGTCTGCTGTCACTAGCTGACTTCCTGTTTGTGTGCAGATGTTCAACAGGTCAAACTTCCTCTATGGTTACACTGATAATGAATTCTACAACAGCTTTCTGAAGCACATCAAGAGCTACTGGATTGATATCAACCGTTCACCATCCGACCCCGAGACAATTGTTATGACTCCGGACAACAATCTGTGAGTTGTTAACAATTTAACATGGACAAACAATGTACAAATATACATTTAAAATGTCTACGATTGAAATGTTTTCTCCACTGGAGGAACACCCTAGAGATCACTTTAGTGTGTTTTCTCCACTGGAGGGACACCCTAAACCAGGGGTGTCAAACATACGGCCCGCGGGCCGGATACGGCCCACCAGGGGGTCCAGTCCGGCCCGCGGACTAATTCTTAAAATAGAAAAAACAAAATTGCTGAGTTGGGGCTCGAACCACTGATCCTCTGATTGAAAGTCGGGCATGCTAACAATTGAAACACAGTCGCAATTATTTCGACAACTGACATTACTAGAGATTTTGCTCAACTGCAAGGGAATCTGCAGAGGAGAGCCCAGGCAGATAAACAGTGGGCTGATGTCTGAATTTTTGGTCTTCATGTTTCTAGTTTATTGTAGAAAGACCTTATTAAAATAGGGTTCATCATGCAAAAACCTTCACCAATGATTTAAACATAGAGACATATTGTCATTATGTATGCGTTATTATGCTGTGATTTTACTGGTCCTGCCCACTTGAGTTCAAAATGGGCAGTATGTGGCCCCTTCACTAAAATGAGTTTGACACCCCTGCCCTAAACCTTACCGAGCTTTCAAACGGATCACTCAGTGTTCAGCAGTGGGACGAATCTTAACTTTCGAGGCTGACCTGGATGAGAAGTTTTAAAACAGCTGTTAGAATGTAAACTCAGCTCTTCCTCTTGTCTCTTTCTCAGAAATGGAAGCTGCTTGACTATAAGGACCAACCTAGAATTTGAAGACAATACCATCTTAACGTCATGTAAGTTACCGGATCCAACACTATGCTGGAGTTTCTACATCTTTGTTTTGTTAGTTCTGTTAGCCAGAGAATCCAGTCAGAGAGATCATGTTTCTGATTATTAAAAGCTGCAGATTTATCACACATATCATCCTCAACAGAGATTGGAGCAACTCGAGTGAAGAGGGTTTCCATCGAGGGCAACATTGGTAAAAAAATAAATAATCAGTGACATCACATGAACACTATTTCAAAATAGGACCTCATTTTGTCCCAAGCTAATAGTGTGGTCTCCTGTATCCCTTCCTCTCACATATCAGCTGTCGGCAAGTCGACCATTGCAAGACTCATGCAGTCAGCTTGTCCAGACTTGGAGGTGGTGGCAGAACCTGTCAGCCAGTGGCAGCACATTGAGAGTGGGACCTTGCAGGTGTGTGCACACTTACTGACCTCAACATCTGATCCCCAAACAAGAATCAAGGGGAAGCCAAGCTGACCGTCTCCGCTCATGTCTTTGACAGGGGACAGCCGCGCCCCCGCAGGCGACAGTCAGCAACCTGCTGCAGATGATGTACCAGGACCCTCAGCGCTGGTCGTACACGTTCCAGGCATTTTCCTGCATGAGCCGCCTGAGAACGCAGCTGCAGCCTCCTCCGGCTCACCTGCTCCGCTCAGAGGGAACACCTGTCCAGGTGTATGAGCGCTCCATCTACAGCGACAGGTGGGTGAACGATAGGACCGGCTTGTGAAAATCAAATCAGGTCAGTGAAACTAGTTTTGAGAAGACCCCTGAGACCTGTGATCTATATGATGCTCAGCATCATATAGATTTATACTATGCACTACTTACTACTGCTTTCCTGCTTTCTTACAGTGCAGACGCCTTTCTTCTTGCTCTCGCCTCTGTTTGCATTTTTCTGCACTTCCTTCTGATATTCTTGTCTTTTCTTCTGTGAGAATCTTTGAGCAGCAGCTCCCGGACACTTGAAAACCACTGGGACTCTATTTTTCTATAGATTTGGCTGGCTATTGCCCTAATTCCGCTGGTTTAAAGATAAATTGCTATAGGCTACTTAGCAGCTAAGCTAAAGGCTACTTAGCAGCTGAGCTAAAGCTAAGGAGCAGCAAGATGACATCTCTCTCCATGGACAACTACTACAAACTCCTGCAGAAGATTGCAGTTTTGGAAACAAAAATCTACCGAATAGAAGTGAACGTGGAGGTAAATGGACTGTGTCAGAATGATACCACTTTACCATGGACTCAAAATCTTGTACAAATGCAAGCTAAGACACAGCTAACTAGCACCACTAGGCCTACCAAGAAACAGGAGGACTATGCAGCTGTTAACGAAACCTCAAATGGTAGTCCTCCCTGGAACTCTCTCGGTGCAAAGGCGAAGAGGCATTCACACCCTCGGGATGTGGGAGGACGACTAACAGGACAACTAACAGGCAGAACCCAGCACCCTGAGATCTCTGATGCGACTGGCTGGCCTGCACTACCACGCAGGCAAAATTCCTCCTCAACCCCGATACGCAGCTGTACACAGCAGAAAACAGCTGGGAAAAGTAAAACCAGTAAAGAAACTCCACAACAACCAAGGCTACAACTTAAAAACAGATTCGCTCCACTGTCGCAGGATCCTAAATCTGATGATATGGATAAGCAGCTATCTTCACAAAGCAGGGTAAGAACCGAACATAAAAGGCCGCAGGAAAAGACTGGGCCTGAGACTCTGATTGTTGAAGACTATGCTGTAAAAGATGTCCGAACAATGTGCAGCAAGAATACCAAAATACTCTGCTTTCCGACAGATATGGTGTTTAACATGAGAGATAAAATCTGGACATCATGGCTGACCATCCCACGGTGAAAAACCTCATTGTGCATACGGGAAGCTGTGATATTGTGAAACAAGAGTCTGAAGTTCTGAAGCGAGACTTTATTGACTTGTTAAACACAGTCAACTCTGTCAATGCTGAGGTGTTTATCAGTGGCCCTCTTCCACCAGCAAGGAGAGGAGATGAAAGATTCAGCAGGCTGTTTGAACTGAACAGATGGCTGTCAACTGCATGTACTGACCATACAGTACATTTTATCGACATTTTTTACATTTTCTGGGAGCGTATACATCTTTTTAAGGCAGATGGAGTTTGCCTGAACAAGTCAGGGGTAAAACTCTTCACCTCTAACTTATTTTTCTTCCTGCGTCACTCGTCTGTTCCCACTGCCAAGGACAGGAGACAAGAGAAATCTAAACAAGAGATAACCACACAGCATCGCCGTGGAGACCTCATGGGAAGGAAGCCAAAGGAGAGCCAAGAGGAGGAGTCTCCACCCTCATCATCAAGGACTGATACCCCTCTCGGAGAGGACGAGTCTTTACTTCCCTCACCAGCACCTACTTCCACCCCCCACACTTCATCCAGGTCCCTCTCCTCTCTACTCTCTCCATCCTCCCCCCTCATGGAGTTCACTGACTGCATGAACGAGATGGTCATTGCTGGAACCAAATTCACTCCCCTCCGCAAAACCACTTCCCGTGCTGAAACCCCTCCAGCTAGACCTCCGTCACTGGTTCTAAGTGCTTTGACGCAAACACCGAAGTTAAAGCGCCGTGCCCCTCTCCCGCCTCCACAACATCTCCACAACCATCCTCTGTCTCCACGACCTGATAAAGACATTGATTGATCTCTTTTGGGTCCGGACTACAAGGTTAATGACACCACTGATTATCTACAGGAACAGTCGGGGCCCTGTAGGAAGTTAGCCTTCTTAATTCCTGTCCTGACTTATCGAAAAGGAAAGGTGAGGCTGCGAAGAAACATTAGTAAATCTGCAAACTTATCCAATTTAACATTCATTCCTCGTCAGCCTGTCCAAAGAAATAGGGCAAATATAGTTTTAAGCACATTAAACTTAGCTTTATTAAATGTCAGGTCTCTGTCAGGAAAAACATTTTTAATCAATGAATTCATTATTAGGCACAAACTTGATTTTTTGTTTTTAACCGAAACTTGGTTAGACCAAGATAACAGTACATATGTTCTTATTGAA
Source organism: Taurulus bubalis (assembly GCF_910589615.1). NCBI lineage: Eukaryota > Metazoa > Chordata > Actinopteri > Perciformes > Cottidae > Taurulus > Taurulus bubalis. Next base: position 9,982,586 of record NC_136596.1, on the reverse strand, counting down.
GCAACACCTCCCAACTTCAGCTTCATGAGTGAAACAAGAGCGCATAAGAAAGGAGGTGGAGTTGCTATTTTATATAATGAGTCTCTTCAATGCAAGCAGATGTCTTTTGGTCATTTTACTTCCTTTGAATATGTGGCTCTCAATTCCACGCAAGTTTTATTCCTCAACATTTACAGACCACCTAAATACTGTGCAACTTTCTTTGATGAGTTTACTGAACTGTTGTCTATAATCTGTATTGATTTTGATTGTGTTGTCATTGTTGGTGATTTTAATATCCATGTTGATAATCCCCAGGACAGAGGGTCTATAGAGCTATGTGGTGTCCTTGATAACTATGACATGACTCAGCATGTAACAGGTCCCACCCACAACAAGGTGCACACTCTAGACCTAATCATCACCAAAGGTCTGGACATTTCCAAGGTTGCTGTGACTGATGTTGCACTCTCTGATCATTCCTGTGTTTTCTTTGAGAGTGCAATCTCTCTACACACAAATGTCCAAACCAAGGTTGTGACAAAGCGTTACATCACTGAAAACACCAGTGAACTATTTATTCAGAAGTTCTGCTCCACACCAGGCCTCTCTTGCATCTCAGTCAATGAGCTTGTGGATGGCTTCAATTCTAAAGTTAAAAATGTTATTGATGCCATTGCACCCACTAAGGTGAAGGTTGTCTTGGGTAAGAAAAGATCCCCTTGGAGAAATGCCACGCTGGTCAGAATAGAGAAAAGAAAGTGTCGGAAAGCTGAACGCAGGTGGCGAAAAACTAATCTCCAGGTTCACTGTGGTGTCTATAAAGAGAGACTTTACAATTATAATTTGGAACTTATAAATGCAAGACAGGCCTTCTTCTCTGACATCATAACCAAAAATAAAAACAATACACGCGCCTTATTTGCTACCATTTGCAATCAATTTGCCTCCTATTTTGCTGATAAAATTCAGAGAATTAGACAAGCAGTCGGTGGCTCCACACCAACCACAGGATATGTGTTGTCCCCATCTTTAAATAGCATCCATTCAAATATCATGACACAATTTCACTCAATTAACCAAAGAAGCCTAGAAGACATTATACAACATCTGAACACATCCTCCTGCTGCTTGGATATTCTACCAACACACTTTTTCAAAAATATTTCACACTGCATGACCGCTGATCTTTTACAAATTGTAAACACATCCCTTCTCTCAGGTGTCTTCCCACAAGCCCTAAAAACTGCAGTTATTAAACCACTTCTAAAGAAGGCTAGTTTAGACCCCGAAATATTGAAAAACTATAGACCAATATCAAACCTCCCATTCTTAAGTAAAATAATGGAAAAGGTGGTTTTTCAACAGCTGAACAACTTCTTAGCTGAAAATAACTGTTTTGATGTCTTCCAGTCCGGCTTTCGTCAGCACCACAGTACTGAAACTGCTCTTGTTAAGGTTTTCAACAACATCTACTTAAACACAGACAGTGGCAGAACTTCAGTCTTAATATTACTGGATCTCAGTGCTGCATTCGACACGGTTGATCATGACATACAACTAGGCAGACTGAAAGTCTGGGTAGGATTCTCTGGCGCAGCACTTAACTGGTTTGAATCCTACTTGAAGGACCGGCAATACTTTGTGTCGGAAGCTAATTACACATCAGAGCTGACTAGGATGACATTCTGTTCAACATCTACATGCTTCCACTGGCTCAGATTATGAAAAACAACAATGTGTGTTATCATAATTATGCAGATGACACACAACTCTACATAACTATATCACCAGGGGACTATAGTCCCATACAAGGGCTGGCTAAATGCATTGAAGAAATCAATAACTGGATGTGCCAGAATTGTCTTCAATTAAATCAAGATAAAACAGAAGTAATTGTTTTTGGTCCCAAGGACGAACGATTGAAAGTCGGCGCTCAGCTTCAATCACTAATGTTAAAAACCTCAAACCAAGCTAGAAATCTAGGTGTAGTTATGGATTCCGACCTCAACCTGAACAGCCATATCAAGACAATTACAAAATCAGCCTACTATCACCTGAAGAATATATCAAAGGTTAGAGGACTTATGTCTCAACAGGATCTGGAGAAACTTGTCCATGCATTTATCTCCAGTAGACTTGACTACTGTAACGGTGTGTTCACAGGCCTCTGTAAAAAGTCAATCAGAAAGCTGCAGCTGATTCAGAACGCTGCAGCTCAAGTCCTCACTAAGACCAGGAAAGTGGATCACATCACTCCAGTACTGAGGTCTTTGCACTGGCTCCCTGTCAAACAAAGAATTGACTTTAAAATCCTGCTGCTGGTTTATACAGCACTGAATGGTTTAGGGCCTAAGTATGTTTGTGATCTGCTGCTACCTTATGAACCATCCCGGCCCCTCAGGTCATCTGGGACGGGTCTACTTTCTGGTCCAAGAGTCAGAACTAAACATGGAGAAGCAGCGTTCAGCTTTTCTGCTCCACATATCTGGAACAAGGTCCCTGAAAGCTGCAGGTCTGCTGAGACCCTCAGCTGCTTTAAGTCCACATTGAAGACTTTTCTGTTTGCTGCTGCCTTTAACTGAACCAGATTCAATTACTGCATCTCACTACTGCATTTTATTTCTTGAACTGCACTGCAACTTTAATGAAACTATTATTTTTTATTTTGCTTTTTCAACTTTAATTTTTTTTGTTTTGCTTTTTGACTGTTTTAATGTTTTCTTAACTGTTTTTAAATCTGCATTATGTTTTGATGCTTTTAATGGTTTTATGTGAAGCATTTTGAATCGCCTTGTTGTTGAAATGTGCTATACAAATAAACTTGCCTTGCCTTGTACATGCTCCTTTATTCGGTTTGCTTGAACTAAACTTGACTCTGTGTCCTGTCAGATACATCTTTGCCCTGAACATGTTTGAGCTGGGTTGTATCAACTCAACAGAGTGGGCAGTCTACCAGGACTGGCACTCCCTCCTGGTGGAACAGTTTGGACACCAGGTGAAGCTAGAGGGCATTATCTACCTCAGGGCTCCACTAAAGGTATGAACACACAAGATTTAATCGAACAACTTGTGAGTTGTTTGCATCACATCCCATTTTCATCTTATGGTAGTTGTTTGTATTGTATTATTGTTGCTGTAACAAGATATATTAAAAGGACATAGTTCACATTTAATCTTGGAAAAAGACATAAACGCATCATATCTTTTGTTGTTTGTCAGAAATGTATGGAGCGTCTGGAGCACCGGGGCAGGGCAGAAGAGAAAGGAGTGAAACTGGACTATCTGGATAAGCTGCATGTTCAACATGAGAGGTGGCTTGTTGAGAAGAGCACTGAGTGAGTGCTAATGAGGGTGAAATGTTTGTTGTCTTCTTCAGACTCGTATGTTTTAAATAGTTTCAGTGACCACTGAAATGTAAAAAAAATCCCATGGTCTTTTGAAGTGTAAAGTCACAATGAAAGACCATTTTAGAGTTATTTTCTTAATCAGGTGGCTGTTCATGTGCACCGTCTAAAACATAAGTGGGGATATTACACTTAAAATTGGTATTTAGCTGTTCTAACCTTTTTAAAGGATCCTAGCAGAATCTTGTCTGAAAACAAAATAAATTCAGTGGTGGTACGGCCACTGTAATACAGGATGCACTACGCATTCCTGTTGGTCCATTGCCATTTCAAATGCCTTTCCTTGCAGCTGTTTGTTGCTCGGCCGTGAACAGATGCCGGTCAGCAGTGTGTGGTCTGAGGTGGTCAACTCTCTCTTTTCAGATTACATTTTGAGAAGTTGAAACGGATACCTGTGTTGCAACTGGATGCCAGTGTGGAGTTTCAGAGTGACCCAGAGATGCAGGAGGAAATTATAAGAAAGGTATGTTTATTTATTGCACTGATATACTGGCTGCTACCAGATTAAACTACACAAAGGCCTCGGCCTAATGTTTGCATCATATTTCTCATCCTCACAGTCTTTGATCCACGGAGAATCATTTACATTTTCTGATCTGACGTTCGATGTGTTTTGTGTCTTCTCGTACACAGATGAAAGACTTCTTCAAAGCTTTATGAGAAGACGAGACGTCAGCTACCATCACCAGTGGGAAACAGATGAGACCAGTACAAATAACTACACAAGCCTCTTATAGAGGTATGGAAATATAAACATTAAAGGGTTTCTCTTTTTGATAAGTTGCAGGACCTTACATACGTTAAACACACAGATTTTTTTTTTCTGTATACAAATGAAACTGTGAGATTGTAAAACAAATGTTCTGCTTTTGTTTTTTGTATGTTATTGTTTCGAAATTCACTGAGTAGTTTGCAAATTACTGTTAATTTCACTTGAAATCAAATCAAAGTCTGTGCTGTCACTTCTATGACCATTTGGAAACCGTTTATCGAGCACCATACAGTATTTGTGTCACTTACTGTTTTACACACTCCTGACTGACAATGAACAAGCAAATATTACAAGTATTGTCAGTATTATATTCGTTGTCTGACATCAAATACAATCCTATTCTTATTGTTGTGTCTTGTCCTTTTTATTCGGTGTGGCGATGCGCAGCAAGGCTCTAGAGAGACTTGTGCAGCAAGCACACTGCATGTACTTCATTTTTAACTCCACAAAAATAAAAAGCATATCAACGTGTTCGCCGAGTCTTTCCTCTGTTGATTGTTTCCTGTTTACATGCTCTTCACAATAAGAGTAAATCATGTAATAAAACAAGTTACAACACTGTCAAAAGGCTTTTCAGCCTGGGCAGTATTGTTCTGACCCCAAGGAGAAACAGGCTGTCGGGTAAAATAGTGCAGAGACTTTTACTCATGTGATACAATCGCTATTTTGAAGGGTTAGGGAATAGAGAAAAATGATAAACTTCATAGGATATAGTGCACTTTCTGTTTATTTAGGCAACTACCCCAACACTGGTAACTAGTGACCTGTGTCTATGAAGCAATAGCTGCTCTCAATCCATTACAAACAGTAAATGACACCTCAATAACACATCTTACTAATGGTAATAATGGCGTACATATATATATATATATATATATATATATATATATATATATATATATATATATAATGTACCTTAATAATCTCAATAACACATCTTACTACTTATAATGTTGACGTATATATGCAACGTCTTAGCCGCCACACCATAGAAATTTCTTGCAAAGTTTTCTGGTTATTATTATTAGTTGCATTGCTATTAGTATTGCCAATACCATTACTGCTTTTATTATTCTATTACATCCACTGTTGCTGATATTTTTGGTAGTTCATCATTCATTATATGAATATTTTCTGTCATATTCATTGAATGTGCTGTAACTCTGATACGTTGTTCATTCTGTACACGTGACATCTATTGCTTCTGTCCATCCGGGGAGAGGGATCCTCCTCTGTTGCTTTTCTGCCCGTTAAAGGTTTTTTTCCTGAACTGATGTGAGGGTCAAAGGTCAGAGGATAATAATACGTTTATTTATAAAGCACATTTTACAGATAAAAAGGTCACAAAGTGCTGTACAGGAGTCAGGAAAAAACATGTTAACACCAGACTGGCAATGGCAGGGGCCAAAACATTACAACAGTTAAAGAACACAGTAAAAAACACATTAAAAGATGGAGCAGTAAAAAACACAATAAAACAGATAAAAAGCATTTATTTAACCAAACGCCAGCGTAAACAGGTAAGTCTTTAGCTGTTTTTTAAAAGACATCCCAGAATCAGCAAACTGTAGGGGTGCAGGCAGAGTGGTTGAGTGTGTGGGACGGTCAGAAGGTTTAACTGGTTGGCTGTGGAATAAGGGTGAAGTAGTTCAGCCACATATGCAGGAGTCTGACCGTGTAGTACTCTGTATGTGAGGGTGAGGATTTAAAGTGGATCCTATGCTCTACGGGGAGCCAGTGAAGAGACCTGAGAATGGGGGTGATGTGAGACCATCTATTTGTCCTTGTCAGTAATCTGGCAGCAGCATTTTGGATGACCTGCAACCGGTTTATCGCAGATTGACTGAGTGCGCAGAAAAGGATTTGTCAAATATTACTCCGAGATTACACAGGTTTAGGTGAACAGCAGAGGAGAGTGGACCAATGCTCTGCTTGACCATAGGGACAGCGTCATCATGTGCAACAACTAGAACCTCCGTCTTATTATCATTTAGTTGTAAGCAATTTACTGCTGTGCAGTCCTTAATAGCATTGAAAGCTGTCTGGTTAACCTGCAAGCCTCACTGGGTTTAAAGGAGTTGGATATCATCTGCATATAGATGGTAGGCAACATTACTGATTAATTTAATGTTATCTTCATTGAAAAAAACATTGCTTTTCTTTGAAAAATAAGGACATTTCTAAGTAACCCCAAACCTTTGATGGGTAGTGTATACTCAGTGTATTTCTCACTGGTGTAGGTCAATGACTATGCAACAAATCAGTTGCAGTTGCAGTCAGTTGCATAATTAATACATGAACCCAACTTTGTCCTTATTTGTCCTGCACCCCATCCATAATTCCCCGTTGGACCTGCAGGGTGGTATGCTTACCTAATTCACTTGGGAGTCACTGTGTCCACTAATGATAGTATGGCTGAGTTCAGGCTCTGTGCCAGTCAAACTGGATTGAAGCCATCCTGTGCTGCTCTGTACACTCAGTGTGTGTTGTCTGTGTTAGTGGCCAAGGACAATTAAAAAAAAATAGTAAATAATTAGCTTACATGAACCTGAAATACCTTTTGGACCTCCAGGGGGGTATGGTGGCAAACATGTCTTACTGGGAGAACGCTTTCTAGTCTGGAAATACTGGGGAAAAACAGAAGCCAACAGCTCATTTGGCCACCATCACTGAGATTAAGATGAACTAGTTCAGTGTCAAATATACCATTCAAGGGACAAAACATAGCATAGCCCACTACAATATTCCCTTTCATTTGCCTCAAGTAAACCTACATTTAAGCAGGTAACAATCGTGAACAACTGCAGATAGCCACATTCATAACTACCTGTACTTACACTCCCTCTGGGCATCCTTTACTTTGAGCTAAACTCTTTGGCTGTAATCCTGGCTGTCGTTGATGAGAGACGTTACTTGGCAGAGTGAGAAAGCCAGCGCAGCAGCCTGCCCAATTTAATGACATCACCAAAATGAAAAAATAAAAAATTATATATATTTAAAGCCAATAAAGACAAATTATTTTGGGGGGCTGAAGAACATTTGAGGGGGACTTCCTCTAAAATAGGCCTAACGACGCCCCTGATCGTCAATATTTCTCCAACAGCCTACCATCAATGTTTCTTTGGGGAAATTGTGGGCAGAAAATTGGAGCCCAGCTCACTGTGTGCTACGTTATCGTTACAAAATGTGGTGCATGAATAGACCGTACACTTTGGGGTCCAGGTGAGGGCGAGGTACTGATCATTGTGGGCATAGCATGCCTACTGGGGGCCCACTTATGAGTCACTGTGTTATAACTGGCTGAGGTCAGGCCAGTTTGAGTTGGATTGAAGCCATCCTGTGCTGGACTATTGAATAACTCAGGAAATAATTAGCTTAATACACGAACCCAGCAATGTAGTTATGACATCTACACCCCAACCTGAAATCCTGTTCGGACTTGTATGCTGGTAAACATGGCTTACCTAATTCTGGGTCAATGCTTTCTATGTAAATACTGAAGAGAAAAAAACAGATGCCCCCAGCATCTTCTTAAAAGGCTGACCAGGTCCAATGAGCCTCAGACATCTTTGCTTCTGTGACGAGCAGCTAGCATCTGAGATCTCTGCGTTTCTCTTCACAGCTGGAGCATCATGAATCTGTGGCTCAGCACTCATTTCCTGGTAGCGGTGCTGTTTCTGAGCAGCTCGGCTCTGACACCTGAAGAATGCGAGCCTTTAATCACACCTTTGTCTCTCGCTGACCCCTCCATGGTAAGTCTTCATCTGTCTGGGTTTGTCTATGAAGCATTAGCACTGAAGCAGAATTCATCTATTTGGGAAATTTTTCCTCAGTTTATGCACTTTAGCATTAGCATTACGTTGGAGTCAGAGCTGAGCAAACAGATCAGATAAATACACGATAACACAATGAAAAAGTACTTCAACCATTTCCCAAGATGTGACTGTTTCCTATCCAGGTAGGTACCAAATGTGTTTGGATTAGTGCTGCAACTTGGGAAACAGGTTAAAAAATATATATAGCGTGCAGTGAGTGGACTGAATGTTTTTCATCCAGATGGTTCCATTTGAAAAGATTTTATATTAGAGAATTAGTCCAATATTCGACCCATTATTGTCTGCTGTCACTCGCTGACTTCCTGTTTGTGTGCAGATGTTCAACAGGTCAAACTTCCTCTATGGTTACACTGATAATGAATTCTACAACAGCCTTCTGAAGCACATCAAGAGCTACTGGATTGATATCAACCGTTCACCATCCGACCCCGAGACAATTGTTATGACTACGGACAACAATCTGTGAGTTGTTAACAATTTAACATGGACAAACAATGTACAAATATACATTTAAAATGTCTACGATTGAAATGTTTTCTCCACTGGAGGAACACCCTAGAGATCACTTTAGTGTGTTTTCTCCACTGGAGGAACACCCTAGAGATCACTTTAGTGTGTTTTCTCCACTGGAGGGACACCCTAAACCTTACCGAGCTTTCAAACGGATCACTCAGTGTTCAGCAGTGGGAGGAATCTTAACTTTTGAGGCTGACCTGGATGGGAAGTTTTAAAACAGCTGCTAGAATGTAAACTCAGCTCTTCCTCTTGTCTCTTTCTCAGAAATGGAACCTGCTTGACTATAAGGACCAACCTAGAAATTGAAGACAATACCATCTTAACGTCATGTAAGTTACCGGATCCAACACCATGCTGGAGTTTCTACATCTTTGTTTTGTTAGTTCTGTTAGCCAGAGAATCCAGTCAGAGAGATCATGTTTCTGATTATTAAAAGCTGCAGATTTATCACACATATCATCCTGCATGACATCGCTGGATTAAATCAAACACAAAATCAGTTTCTGGAAAGTTTACCAGAAGAACCTTCTTAGATTTCCAGTGTAGAGGATTAATATACAGTTTCTCTCCTCAGTCTCCCACTTCAATGCGTCGTTCCAAATGTTTCCGACCTGTGAAGGCTGTCTGCTCTATAGCTTCACCCGCACTGTCAAAAACCTGGACAAGATGATGGAGAAGATGGGACTCAACATGGAATCTACAGCGGAGAAGTTCAGCTACCGTGCTTTTTATCTGATGGGTAAGAAGGAACGAGTCTGAGAGGAAATTATAAATATAAATAAAACACATTTCGTATGCGAAACATTCATCCTGTTTTGTTGTTTTGTCTCCAGCAAGAGGAACAACCGTGAAGAACTCTGACCTGGAACATTTCAGGAAGCAGGCGAGCTGCCTCGGCTTCAACAGAGAGCCAGACTTTATCTATGACCCCAAGAACGGTGATCACCTTTTAGACCTGTCTGACTAAACTATGACACGAAGAAGTGTGATGACAGACACAACTGACTTCTTTGGTTTTGTCTTTCTCTCTCTGCAGGTTTCTGTGCTGAAGGCGAGGGGCGTAAGATACCCGCATATGATGATTAATATAACATGAATAATATTCATGATAATTCATGAATATTTCAAACTGAATAAAGAGACAAAAAGTGACTCAAAACAGTGAACGTGTTGCTCGTTTTTATTCATAATCCATAAAGGTTTTATTAACTGTGAAGCGCCTCCTCAGTGAGGAGTCATAACTCAGTCAACATACAAACATGAAACACACTTTTAATGATTCAATGCAACTTACACCTTCTGGGGAAATCATCATCTCTGATGTCCATCAAGCATAAACTTCCATAAATCATGAGAAAAAGATTATAAAATAAAAACGCGACAGAACTTGCCTGAGTTGCATCCAAATGTTTACCTATGGTTGTTAGTCTGTTGGTGCTAATTGCCAACAACAACTACAGTATTAGCATCTCCAACAGACAAACACAACAAGAAATACATGTATCTATCTTTAACATGGAAATAAAGAATATTAACATTTGAGCAGCATGTCACGTATGAGAATCCACTCTGTGGGGTACCGTGTGCACACTGGGTATACATCATTTTCTAGTTATCAATTAAATGACATCTTTTACTCCCCTGATCGTCAATATTTCTCCAACAGCCTACCATCAATGTTTCTTTGGGGAAATTGTGAGCAGAAAATTGGAGCCCAGTTCACTGTGTGCTACGTTATCGTTACAAAATGTGGTGCATGAATAGACCGTACATTTTGGGGTCCAGGTGAGGGCGAGGTACTGATCATTGTGGGCATAGCATGCCTACTGGGGGCCCACTTATGAGTCACTGTGTTATAACAGTATGGCTGAGGTCAGGCCAGTTTGAGTTGGATTGAAGCCATCCTGTGCTGGACTATTGAACAAATCAGGAAATAATTAGCTTAATACACGAACCCAGCAATGTAGTTATGACATCTACACCCCAACCTGAAATCCCCTTTGGACCTGCAGGGATGTATGCTGGTAAACATGACATACCTAAGTCTGGGTCGATGCTTTCAATGTAGATACTGAAGAGAAAAAAACATATGCCCCCAGCATCTTCTTAAAAGGCTGACCAGGTCCGATGAGCCTCAGACATCTTTGCTTCTGTGACGAGCAGCTAGCATCTGAGATCTCTGCGTTTCTCTTCACAGCTGGAGCATCATGAATCTGTGGCTCAGCACTCATTTCCTGGTAGCGGTGCTGTTTCTGAGCAGCTCGGCTCTGACACCTGAAGAATGCGAGCCTTTAATCACACCTTTGTCTCTCGCTGACCCCTCCATCGTAAGTCTTCATCTGTCTGGGTTTGTCTTTGAAGCATTAGCACTGAAGCAGAATTCATCTATTTGGGAAGTTTTTCCTCAGTTTATGCACTTTATCATTAGCATTACGTTGGAGTCAGAGCTGAGCAAACAGATCAGATAAATACACGATAACACAATGAAAAAGTACTTCAACCATTTCCCAAGATGTGACTGTTTCCTAGCCAGGTAGTTACCAAATGTGTTTGGATTAGTGCTGCAACTTGGGAAACAGGTTAAAAAATATATATAGCGTGCAGTGAGTGGACTGAATGTTTTTCATCCAGATGGTTCCATTTGAAAAGATTTTATATTAGAGAATTAGTCCAATATTCGACCCATTATTGTCTGCTGTCACTAGCTGACTTCCTGTTTGTGTGCAGATGTTCAACAGGTCAAACTTCCTCTATGGTTACACTGATAATGAATTCTACAACAGCTTTCTGAAGCACATCAAGAGCTACTGGATTGATATCAACCGTTCACCATCCGACCCCGAGACAATTGTTATGACTCCGGACAACAATCTGTGAGTTGTTAACAATTTAACATGGACAAACAATGTACAAATATACATTTAAAATGTCTACGATTGAAATGTTTTCTCCACTGGAGGAACACCCTAGAGATCACTTTAGTGTGTTTTCTCCACTGGAGGGACACCCTAAACCAGGGGTGTCAAACATACGGCCCGCGGGCCGGATACGGCCCACCAGGGGGTCCAGTCCGGCCCGCGGACTAATTCTTAAAATAGAAAAAACAAAATTGCTGAGTTGGGGCTCGAACCACTGATCCTCTGATTGAAAGTCGGGCATGCTAACAATTGAAACACAGTCGCAATTATTTCGACAACTGACATTACTAGAGATTTTGCTCAACTGCAAGGGAATCTGCAGAGGAGAGCCCAGGCAGATAAACAGTGGGCTGATGTCTGAATTTTTGGTCTTCATGTTTCTAGTTTATTGTAGAAAGACCTTATTAAAATAGGGTTCATCATGCAAAAACCTTCACCAATGATTTAAACATAGAGACATATTGTCATTATGTATGCGTTATTATGCTGTGATTTTACTGGTCCTGCCCACTTGAGTTCAAAATGGGCAGTATGTGGCCCCTTCACTAAAATGAGTTTGACACCCCTGCCCTAAACCTTACCGAGCTTTCAAACGGATTACTCAGTGTTCAGCAGTGGGACGAATCTTAACTTTCGAGGCTGACCTGGATGAGAAGTTTTAAAACAGCTGTTAGAATGTAAACTCAGCTCTTCCTCTTGTCTCTTTCTCAGAAATGGAAGCTGCTTGACTATAAGGACCAACCTAGAATTTGAAGACAATACCATCTTAACGTCATGTAAGTTACCGGATCCAACACTATGCTGGAGTTTCTACATCTTTGTTTTGTTAGTTCTGTTAGTCAGAGAATCCAGTCAGAGAGATCATGTTTCTGATTATTAAAAGCTGCAAAAAAAAAGCTGTTTCATTTGAAAATCCTCTGACTTCTCATCTAATTCCATCATCAGGTGAACTGTTTAATTGTGATTTGGTTTATAAGTTATTTTCTTCTGCAACAGTACAGCCTTACAGGGTTGATAGCATGGCTGTGCACTTTCATCATCACTGTTATAAACAAACACAACCTCTACAGCACAGGGAAAGGGAAGATAACATCTGTCCTGTCTGATGACATCGCTGGATTATATCAAACACAAAATCAGTTTCTGGAAAGTTTACCAGAAGAACCTTCTTAGATTTCCAGTGTAGAGGATAAATATACAGTTTCTCTCCTCAGTCTCCAACTTCAAAGCGTCGTTCCAAATGTTTCCGACCTGTGAAGGCTGTCTGCTCTATAGCTTCACCCGCACTGTCAAAAACCTGGACAAGATGATGGAGAAGATGGGACTCAACATGGAATCTACAGCGGAGAAGTTCAGCTACCGTGCTTTTTATCTGATGGGTAAGAAGGAACGAGTCTGAGAGAAAATTATAAATATAAATAAACACATTTCGTATGCGAAACATTCATCCTGTTTTGTTGTTTTGTCTCCAGCAAGAGGAACAACCGTGAAGAACTCTGACCTGGAACATTTCAGGAAGCTGGAAAGGCTCAACTATCCACGACCACAGACTGAATACAAGCACTACGTTCATGCTTTAAATGCTTTGTATCTGTTCGTGTGTCTGTCATGATGTCTGCCGTCTGTCGATGCGGGCTGTTCAGCCGTGTCTCCAAGTTAAACTCTAGCTCGACACAGGTCATGAGTTTTGGGTACAATGTGCCTCCACAGAGGAGGACGCGTGACATCCGCCTGCGAGTTGGAAACACCGCCGTAACACAGACAACTAGCATAAGTATCGTTAGCATGGCGAACAAGTCAACCAGTGTTTCTGGGTCGAGGTGCCTGTCAAGTTCAACAGAGATTGGAGCAACTCGAGTGAAGAGGGTTTCCATCGAGGGCAACATTGGTAAAAAAATAAATAATCAGTGACATCACATGAACACTATTTCAAAATAGGACCTCATTTTGTCCCAAGCTAATAGTGTGGTCTCCTGTATCCCTTCCTCTCACATATCAGCTGTCGGCAAGTCGACCATTGCAAGACTCATGCAGTCAGCTTGTCCAGACTGGGAGGTGGTGGCAGAACCTGTCAGCCAGTGGCAGCACATTGAGAGTGGGACCTTGCAGGTGTGTGCACACTTACTGACCTCAACATCTGATCCCCAAACAAGAATCAAGGGGAAGCCAAGCTGACCGTCTCCGCTCATGTCTTTGACAGGGGACAGCCGCGCCCCCGCAGGCGACAGTCAGCAACCTGCTGCAGATGATGTACCAGGACCCTCAGCGCTGGTCGTACACGTTCCAGGCGTTTTCCTGCATGAGCCGCCTGAGAACGCAGCTGCAGCCTCCTCCGGCTCACCTGCTCCGCTCAGAGGGAACACCTGTCCAGGTGTATGAGCGCTCCATCTACAGCGACAGGTGGGTGAACGATAGGACCGGCTTGTGAAAATCAAATCAGGTCAGTGAAACTAGTTTTGAGAAGACCCCTGAGACCTGTGATCTATATGATGCTCAGCATCATATAGATTTATACTATCCACTACTTACTACTGCTTTCCTGCTTTCTTACAGTGCAGACGCCTTTCTTCTTGCTCTCGCCTCTGTTTGCATTTTTCTGCACTTCCTTCTGATTTTCTTGTCTTTTCTTCTGTGAGAATCTTTGAGCAGCAGCTCCCGGACACTTGAAAACCACTGGGACTCTATTTTTCTATAGATTTGGCTGGCTATTGCCCTAATTCCGCTGGTTTAAAGATAAATTGCTATAGGCTACTTAGCAGCTAAGCTAAAGGCTACTTAGCAGCTGAGCTAAAGCTAAGGAGCAGCAAGATGACATCTCTCTCCATGGACAACTACTACAAACTCCTGCAGAAGATTGCAGTTTTGGAAACAAAAATCTACCGAATAGAAGTGAACGTGGAGGTAAATGGACTGTGTCAGAATGATACCACTTTACCATGGACTCAAAATCTTGTACAAATGCAAGCTAAGACACAGCTAACTAGCACCACTAGGCCTACCAAGAAACAGGAGGACTATGCAGCTGTTAACGAAACCTCAAATGGTAGTCCTCCCTGGAACTCTCTCGGTGCAAAGGCGAAGAGGCATTCACACCCTCGGGATGTGGGAGGACGACTAACAGGACAACTAACAGGCAGAACCCAGCACCCTGAGATCTCTGATGCGACTGGCTGGCCTGCACTACCACGCAGGCAAAATTCCTCCTCAACCCCGATACGCAGCTGTACACAGCAGAAAACAGCTGGGAAAAGTAAAACCAGTAAAGAAACTCCACAACAACCAAGGCTACAACTTAAAAACAGATTCGCTCCACTGTCGCAGGATCCTAAATCTGATGATATGGATAAGCAGCTATCTTCACAAAGCAGGGTAAGAACCGAACATAAAAGGCCGCAGGAAAAGACTGGGCCTGAGACTCTGATTGTTGAAGACTATGCTGTAAAAGATGTCCGAACAATGTGCAGCAAGAATACCAAAATACTCTGCTTTCCGACAGATATGGTGTTTAACATGAGAGATAAAATCTGGACATCATGGCTGACCATCCCACGGTGAAAAACCTCATTGTGCATACGGGAAGCTGTGATATTGTGAAACAAGAGTCTGAAGTTCTGAAGCGAGACTTTATTGACTTGTTAAACACAGTCAACTCTGTCAATGCTGAGGTGTTTATCAGTGGCCCTCTTCCACCAGCAAGGAGAGGAGATGAAAGATTCAGCAGGCTGTTTGAACTGAACAGATGGCTGTCAACTGCATGTACTGACCATACAGTACATTTTATCGACATTTTTTACATTTTCTGGGAGCGTATACATCTTTTTAAGGCAGATGGAGTTTGCCTGAACAAGTCAGGGGTAAAACTCTTCACCTCTAACTTATTTTTCTTCCTGCGTCACTCGTCTGTTCCCACTGCCAAGGACAGGAGACAAGAGAAATCTAAACAAGAGATAACCACACAGCATCGCCGTGGAGACCTCATGGGAAGGAAGCCAAAGGAGAGCCAAGAGGAGGAGTCTCCACCCTCATCATCAAGGACTGATACCCCTCTCGGAGAGGACGAGTCTTTACTTCCCTCACCAGCACCTACTTCCACCCCCCACACTTCATCCAGGTCCCTCTCCTCTCTACTCTCTCCATCCTCCCCCCTCATGGAGTTCACTGACTGCATGAACGAGATGGTCATTGCTGGAACCAAATTCACTCCCCTCCGCAAAACCACTTCCCGTGCTGAAACCCCTCCAGCTAGACCTCCGTCACTGGTTCTAAGTGCTTTGACGCAAACACCGAAGTTAAAGCGCCGTGCCCCTCTCCCGCCTCCACAACATCTCCACAACCATCCTCTGTCTCCACGACCTGATAAAGACATTGATTGATCTCTTTTGGGTCCGGACTACAAGGTTAATGACACCACTGATTATCTACAGGAACAGTCGGGGCCCTGTAGGAAGTTAGCCTTCTTAATTCCTGTCCTGACTTATCGAAAAGGAAAGGTGAGGCTGCGAAGAAACATTAGTAAATCTGCAAACTTATCCAATTTAACATTCATTCCTCGTCAGCCTGTCCAAAGAAATAGGGCAAATATAGTTTTAAGCACATTAAACTTAGCTTTATTAAATGTCAGGTCTCTGTCAGGAAAAACATTTTTAATCAATGAATTCATTATTAGGCACAAACTTGATTTTTTGTTTTTAACCGAAACTTGGTTAGACCAAGATAACAGTACATATGTTCTTATTGAAGCAACACCTCCCAACTTCAGCTTCATGAGTGAAACAAGAGCGCATAAGAAAGGAGGTGGAGTTGCTATTTTATATAATGAGTCTCTTCAATGCAAGCAGATGTCTTTTGGTCATTTTACTTCCTTTGAATATGTGGCTCTCAATTCCACGCAAGTTTTATTCCTCAACATTTACAGACCACCTAAATACTGTGCAACTTTCTTTGATGAGTTTACTGAACTGTTGTCTATAATCTGTATTGATTTTGATTGTGTTGTCATTGTTGGTGATTTTAATATCCATGTTGATAATCCCCAGGACAGAGGGTCTATAGAGCTATGTGGTGTCCTTGATAACTATGACATGACTCAGCATGTAACAGGTCCCACCCACAACAAGGTGCACACTCTAGACCTAATCATCACCAAAGGTCTGGACATTTCCAAGGTTGCTGTGACTGATGTTGCACTCTCTGATCATTCCTGTGTTTTCTTTGAGAGTGCAATCTCTCTACACACAAATGTCCAAACCAAGGTTGTGACAAAGCGTTACATCACTGAAAACACCAGTGAACTATTTATTCAGAAGTTCTGCTCCACACCAGGCCTCTCTTGCATCTCAGTCAATGAGCTTGTGGATGGCTTCAATTCTAAAGTTAAAAATGTTATTGATGCCATTGCACCCACTAAGGTGAAGGTTGTCTTGGGTAAGAAAAGATCCCCTTGGAGAAATGCCACGCTGGTCAGAATAGAGAAAAGAAAGTGTCGGAAAGCGGAACGCAGGTGGCGAAAAACTAATCTCCAGGTTCACTGTGGTGTCTATAAAGAGAGACTTTACAATTATAATTTGGAACTTATAAATGCAAGACAGGCCTTCTTCTCTGACATCATAACCAAAAATAAAAACAATACACGCGCCTTATTTGCTACCATTTGCAATCAATTTGCCTCCTATTTTGCTGATAAAATTCAGAGAATTAGACAAGCAGTCGGTGGCTCCACACCAACCACAGGATATGTGTTGTCCCCATCTTTAAATAGCATCCATTCAAATATCATGACACAATTTCACTCAATTAACCAAAGAAGCCTAGAAGACATTATACAACATCTGAACACATCCTCCTGCTGCTTGGATATTCTACCAACACACTTTTTCAAAAATATTTCACACTGCATGACCGCTGATCTTTTACAAATTGTAAACACATCCCTTCTCTCAGGTGTCTTCCCACAAGCCCTAAAAACTGCAGTTATTAAACCACTTCTAAAGAAGGCTAGTTTAGACCCCGAAATATTGAAAAACTATAGACCAATATCAAACCTCCCATTCTTAAGTAAAATAATGGAAAAGGTGGTTTTTCAACAGCTGAACAACTTCTTAGCTGAAAATAACTGTTTTGATGTCTTCCAGTCCGGCTTTCGTCAGCACCACAGTACTGAAACTGCTCTTGTTAAGGTTTTCAACAACATCTACTTAAACACAGACAGTGGCAGAACTTCAGTCTTAATATTACTGGATCTCAGTGCTGCATTCGACACGGTTGATCATGACATACAACTAGGCAGACTGAAAGTCTGGGTAGGATTCTCTGGCGCAGCACTTAACTGGTTTGAATCCTACTTGAAGGACCGACAATACTTTGTGTCGGAAGCTAATTACACATCAGAGCTGACTAGGATGACATTCTGTTCAACATCTACATGCTTCCACTGGCTCAGATTATGAAAAACAACAATGTGTGTTATCATAATTATGCAGATGACACACAACTCTACATAACTATACCACCAGGGGACTATAGTCCCATACAAGGGCTGGCTAAATGCATTGAAGAAATCAATAACTGGATGTGCCAGAATTGTCTTCAATTAAATCAAGATAAAACAGAAGTAATTGTTTTTGGTCCCAAGGACGAACGATTGAAAGTCGGCGCTCAGCTTCAATCACTAATGTTAAAAACCTCAAACCAAGCTAGAAATCTAGGTGTAGTTATGGATTCCGACCTCAACCTGAACAGCCATATCAAGACAATTACAAAATCAGCCTACTACCACCTGAAGAATATATCAAGGGTTAGAGGAGGACTTATGTCTCAACAGGATCTGGAGAAACTTGTCCATGCATTTATCTTCAGTAGACTTGACTACTGTAACGGTGTGTTCACAGGCCTCTGTAAAAAGTCAATCAGAAAGCTGCAGCTGATTCAGAACGCTGCAGCTCAAGTCCTCACTAAGACCAGGAAAGTGGATCACATCACTCCAGTACTGAGGTCTTTGCACTGGCTCCCTGTCAAACAAAGAATTGACTTTAAAATCCTGCTGCTGGTTTATACAGCACTGAATGGTTTAGGGCCTAAGTATGTTTGTGATCTGCTGCTACCTTATGAACCATCCCGGCCCCTCAGGTCATCTGGGACGGGTCTACTTTCTGGTCCAAGAGTCAGAACTAAACATGGAGAAGCAGCGTTCAGCTTTTCTGCTCCACATATCTGGAACAAGGTCCCTGAAAGCTGCAGGTCTGCTGAGACCCTCAGCTCCTTTAAGTCCACATTGAAGACTTTTCTGTTTGCTGCTGCCTTTAACTGAACCAGATTCAATTACTGCATCTCACTACTGCATTTTATTTCTTGAACTGCACTGCAACTTTAATGAAACTATTATTTTTTATTTTGCTTTTTCAACTTTAATTTTTTTTGTTTTGCTTTTTGACTGTTTTAATGTTTTCTTAACTGTTTTTAAATCTGCATTATGTTTTGATGCTTTTAATGGTTTTATGTGAAGCATTTTGAATCGCCTTGTTGTTGAAATGTGCTATACAAATAAACTTGCCTTGCCTTGTACATGCTCCTTTATTCGGTTTGCTTGAACTAAACTTGACTCTGTGTCCTGTCAGATACATCTTTGCCCTGAACATGTTTGAGCTGGGTTGTATCAACTCAACAGAGTGGGCAGTCTACCAGGACTGGCACTCCCTCCTGGTGGAACAGTTTGGACACCAGGTGAAGCTAGAGGGCATTATCTACCTCAGGGCTCCACTAAAGGTATGAACACACAAGATTTAATCGAACAACTTGTGAGTTGTTTGCATCACATCCCATTTTCATCTTATGGTAGTTGTTTGTATTGTATTATTGTTGCTGTAACAAGATATATTAAAAGGACATAGTTCACATTTAATCTTGGAAAAAGACATAAACGCATCATATCTTTTGTTGTTTGTCAGAAATGTATGGAGCGTCTGGAGCACCGGGGCAGGGCAGAAGAGAAAGGAGTGAAACTGGACTATCTGGATAAGCTGCATGTTCAACATGAGAGGTGGCTTGTTGAGAAGAGCACTGAGTGAGTGCTAATGAGGGTGAAATGTTTGTTGTCTTCTTCAGACTCGTATGTTTTAAATAGTTTCAGTGACCACTGAAATGTAAAAAAAATCCCATGGTCTTTTGAAGTGTAAAGTCACAATGAAAGACCATTTTAGAGTTATTTTCTTAATCAGGTGGCTGTTCATGTGCACCGTCTAAAACATAAGTGGGGATATTACACTTAAAATTGGTATTTAGCTGTTCTAACCTTTTTAAAGGATCCTAGCAGAATCTTGTCTGAAAACAAAATAAATTCAGTGGTGGTACGGCCACTGTAATACAGGATGCACTACGCATTCCTGTTGGTCCATTGCCATTTCAAATGCCTTTCCTTGCAGCTGTTTGTTGCTCGGCCGTGAACAGATGCCGGTCAGCAGTGTGTGGTCTGAGGTGGTCAACTCTCTCTTTTCAGATTACATTTTGAGAAGTTGAAACGGATACCTGTGTTGCAACTGGATGCCAGTGTGGAGTTTCAGAGTGACCCAGAGATGCAGGAGGAAATTATAAGAAAGGTATGTTTATTTATTGCACTGATATACTGGCTGCTACCAGATTAAACTACACAAAGGCCTCGGCCTAATGTTTGCATCATATTTCTCATCCTCACAGTCTTTGATCCACGGAGAATCATTTACATTTTCTGATCTGACGTTCGATGTGTTTTGTGTCTTCTCGTACACAGATGAAAGACTTCTTCAAAGCTTTATGAGAAGACGAGACGTCAGCTACCATCACCAGTGGGAAACAGATGAGACCAGTACAAATAACTACACAAGCCTCTTATAGAGGCATGGAAATATAAACATTAAAGGGTTTCTCTTTTTGATAAGTTGCAGGACCTTACATACGTTAAACACACAGATTTTTTTTTTCTGTATACAAATGAAACTGTGAGATTGTAAAACAAATGTTCTGCTTTTGTTTTTTGTATGTTATTGTTTCGAAATTCACTGAGTAGTTTGCAAATTACTGTTAATTTCACTTGAAATCAAATCAAAGTCTGTGCTGTCACTTCTATGACCATTTGGAAACCGTTTATCGAGCACCATACAGTATTTGTGTCACTTACTGTTTTACACACTCCTGACTGACAATGAACAAGCAAATATTACAAGTATTGTCAGTATTATATTCGTTGTCTGTCATCAAATACAATCCTATTCTTATTGTTGTGTCTTGTCCTTTTTATTCGGTGTGGCGATGCGCAGCAAGGCTCTAGAGAGACTTGTGCAGCAAGCACACTGCATGTACTTCATTTTTAACTCCACAAAAATAAAAAGCATATCAACGTGTTCGCCGAGTCTTTCCTCTGTTGATTGTTTCCTGTTTACATGCTCTTCACAATAAGAGTAAATCATGTAATAAAACAAGTTACAACACTGTCAAAAGGCTTTTCAGCCTTGGCAGTATTGTTCTGACCCCAAGGAGAAACAGGCTGTCGGGTAAAATATTGCAGAGACTTTTACTCATGTGATACAATCGCTATTTTGAAGGGTTAGGGAATAGAGAAAAATGATAAACTTCATAGGATATAGTGCACTTTCTGTTTATTTAGGCAACTACCCCAACACTGGTAACTAGTGACCTGTGTCTATGAAGCAATAGCTGCTCTCAATCCATTACAAACAGTAAATGACACCTCAATAACACATCTTACTAATGGTAATAATGGCGTACATATATATATATATATATATATATATATATATATATATATATATATATATATATATAATGTACCTTAATAATCTCAATAACACATCTTACTACTTATAATGTTGACGTATATATGCAACGTCTTAGCCGCCACACCATAGAAATTTCTTGCAAAGTTTTCTGGTTATTATTATTAGTTGCATTGCTATTAGTATTGCCAATACCATTACTGCTTTTATTATTCTATTACATCCACTGTTGCTGATATTTTTGGTAGTTCATCATTCATTATATGAATATTTTCTGTCATATTCATTGAATGTGCTGTAACTCTGATACGTTGTTCATTCTGTACACGTGACATCTATTGCTTCTGTCCATCCGGGGAGAGGGATCCTCCTCTGTTGCTTTTCTGCCCGTTAAAGGTTTTTTTCCTGAACTGATGTGAGGGTCAAAGGTCAGAGGATAATAATACGTTTATTTATAAAGCACATTTTACAGATAAAAAGGTCACAAAGTGCTGTACAGGAGTCAGGAAAAAACATGTTAACACCAGACTGGCAATGGCAGGGGCCAAAACATTACAACAGTTAAAGAACACAGTAAAAAACACATTAAAAGATGGAGCAGTAAAAAACACAATAAAACAGATAAAAAGCATTTATTTAACCAAACGCCAGCGTAAACAGGTAAGTCTTTAGCTGTTTTTTAAAAGACATCCCAGAATCAGCAAACTGTAGGGGTGCAGGCAGAGTGGTTGAGTGTGTGGGACGGTCAGAAGGTTTAACTGGTTGGCTGTGGAATAAGGGTGAAGTAGTTCAGCCACATATGCAGGAGTCTGACCGTGTAGTACTCTGTATGTGAGGGTGAGGATTTAAAGTGGATCCTATGCTCTACGGGGAGCCAGTGAAGAGACCTGAGAATGGGGGTGATGTGAGACCATCTATTTGTCCTTGTCAGTAATCTGGCAGCAGCATTTTGGATGACCTGCAACCGGTTTATCGCAGATTGACTGAGTGCGCAGAAAAGGATTTGTCAAATATTACTCCGAGATTACACAGGTTTAGGTGAACAGCAGAGGAGAGTGGACCAATGCTCTGCTTGACCATAGGGACAGCGTCATCATGTGCAACAACTAGAACCTCCGTCTTATTATCATTTAGTTGTAAGCAATTTACTGCTGTGCAGTCCTTAATAGCATTGAAAGCTGTCTGGTTAACCTGCAAGCCTCACTGGGTTTAAAGGAGTTGGATATCATCTGCATATAGATGATAGGCAACATTACTGATTAATTTAATGTTATCTTCATTGAAAAAAACATTGCTTTTCTTTGAAAAATAAGGACATTTCTAAGTAACCCCAAACCTTTGATGGGTAGTGTATACTCAGTGTATTTCTCACTGGTGTAGGTCAATGACTATGCAACAAATCAGTTGCAGTTGCAGTCAGTTGCATAATTAATACATGAACCCAACTTTGTCCTTATTTGTCCTGCACCCCATCCATAATTCCCCGTTGGACCTGCAGGGTGGTATGCTTACCTAATTCACTTGGGAGTCACTGTGTCCACTAATGATAGTATGGCTGAGTTCAGGCTCTGTGCCAGTCAAACTGGATTGAAGCCATCCTGTGCTGCTCTGTACACTTAGTGTGTGTTGTCTGTGTTAGTGGCCAAGGACAATTAAAAAAAAATAGTAAATAATTAGCTTACATGAACCTGAAATACCTTTTGGACCTCCAGGGGGGTATGGTGGCAAACATGTCTTACTGGGAGAACGCTTTCTAGTCTGGAAATACTGGGGAAAAACAGAAGCCAACAGCTCATTTGGCCACCATCACTGAGATTAAGATGAACTAGTTCAGTGTCAAATATACCATTCAAGGGACAAAACATAGCATAGCCCACTACAATATTCCCTTTCATTTGCCTCAAGTAAACCTACATTTAAGCAGGTAACAATCGTGAACAACTGCAGATAGCCACATTCATAACTACCTGTACTTACACTCCCTCTGGGCATCCTTTACTTTGAGCTAAACTCTTTGGCTGTAATCCTGGCTGTCGTTGATGAGAGACGTTACTTGGCAGAGTGAGAAAGCCAGCGCAGCAGCCTGCCCAATTTAATGACATCACCAAAATGAAAAAATAAAAAATTATATATATTTAAAGCCAATAAAGACAAATTATTTTGGGGGGCTGAAGAACATTTGAGGGGGACTTCCTCTAAAATAGGCCTAACGACGCCCCTGATCGTCAATATTTCTCCAACAGCCTACCATCAATGTTTCTTTGGGGAAATTGTGGGCAGAAAATTGGAGCCCAGCTCACTGTGTGCTACGTTATCGTTACAAAATGTGGTGCATGAATAGACCGTACACTTTGGGGTCCAGGTGAGGGCGAGGTACTGATCATTGTGGGCATAGCATGCCTACTGGGGGCCCACTTATGAGTCACTGTGTTATAACTGGCTGAGGTCAGGCCAGTTTGAGTTGGATTGAAGCCATCCTGTGCTGGACTATTGAATAACTCAGGAAATAATTAGCTTAATACACGAACCCAGCAATGTCGTTATGACATCTACACCCCAACCTGAAATCCTGTTCGGACTTGTATGCTGGTAAACATGGCTTACCTAAGTCTGGGTCAATGCTTTCTCTGTAAATACTGAAGAGAAAAAAACAGATGCCCCCAGCATCTTCTTAAAAGGCTGACCAGGTCCAATGAGCCTCAGACATCTTTGCTTCTGTGACGAGCAGCTAGCATCTGAGATCTCTGCGTTTCTCTTCACAGCTGGAGCATCATGAATCTGTGGCTCAGCACTCATTTCCTGGTAGCGGTGCTGTTTCTGAGCAGCTCGGCTCTGACACCTGAAGAATGCGAGCCTTTAATCACACCTTTGTCTCTCGCTGACCCCTCCATGGTAAGTCTTCATCTGTCTGGGTTTGTCTATGAAGCATTAGCACTGAAGCAGAATTCATCTATTTGGGAAATTTTTCCTCAGTTTATGCACTTTATCATTAGCATTACGTTGGAGTCAGAGCTGAGCAAACAGATCAGATAAATACACGATAACACAATGAAAAAGTACTTCAACCATTTCCCAAGATGTGACTGTTTCCTATCCAGGTAGGTACCAAATGTGTTTGGATTAGTGCTGCAACTTGGGAAACAGGTTAAAAAATATATATAGCGTGCAGTGAGTGGACTGAATGTTTTTCATCCAGATGGTTCCATTTGAAAAGATTTTATATTAGAGAATTAGTCCAATATTCGACCCATTATTGTCTGCTGTCACTCGCTGACTTCCTGTTTGTGTGCAGATGTTCAACAGGTCAAACTTCCTCTATGGTTACACTGATAATGAATTCTACAACAGCCTTCTGAAGCACATCAAGAGCTACTGGATTGATATCAACCGTTCACCATCCGACCCCGAGACAATTGTTATGACTACGAACAACAATCTGTGAGTTGTTAACAATTTAACATGGACAAACAATGTACAAATATACATTTAAAATGTCTACGATTGAAATGTTTTCTCCACTGGAGGAACACCCTAGAGATCACTTTAGTGTGTTTTCTCCACTGGAGGAACACCCTAGAGATCACTTTAGTGTGTTTTCTCCACTGGAGGGACACCCTAAACCTTACCGAGCTTTCAAACGGATCACTCAGTGTTCAGCAGTGGGAGGAATCTTAACTTTTGAGGCTGACCTGGATGAGAAGTTTTAAAACAGCTGCTAGAATGTAAACTCAGCTCTTCCTCTTGTCTCTTTCTCAGAAATGGAACCTGCTTGACTATAAGGACCAACCTAGAAATTGAAGACAATACCATCTTAACGTCATGTAAGTTACCGGATCCAACACCATGCTGGAGTTTCTACATCTTTGTTTTGTTAGTTCTGTTAGCCAGAGAATCCAGTCAGAGAGATCATGTTTCTGATTATTAAAAGCTGCAGATTTATCACACATATCATCCTGCATGACATCGCTGGATTAAATCAAACACAAAATCAGTTTCTGGAAAGTTTACCAGAAGAACCTTCTTAGATTTCCAGTGTAGAGGATTAATATACAGTTTCTCTCCTCAGTCTCCCACTTCAATGCGTCGTTCCAAATGTTTCCGACCTGTGAAGGCTGTCTGCTCTATAGCTTCACCCGCACTGTCAAAAACCTGGACAAGATGATGGAGAAGATGGGACTCAACATGGAATCTACAGCGGAGAAGTTCAGCTACCGTGCTTTTTATCTGATGGGTAAGAAGGAACGAGTCTGAGAGGAAATTATAAATATAAATAAAACACATTTCGTATGCGAAACATTCATCCTGTTTTGTTGTTTTGTCTCCAGCAAGAGGAACAACCGTGAAGGACTCTGACCTGGAACATTTCAGGAAGCAGGCGAGCTGCCTCGGCTTCAACAGAGAGCCAGACTTTATCTATGACCCCAAGAACGGTGATCACCTTTTAGACCTGTCTGACTAAACTATGACACGAAGAAGTGTGATGACAGACACAACTGACTTCTTTGGTTTTGTCTTTCTCTCTCTGCAGGTTTCTGTGCTGAAGGCGAGGGGCGTAAGATACCCGCATATGATGATTAATATAACATGAATAATATTCATGATAATTCATGAATATTTCAAACTGAATAAAGAGACAAAAAGTGACTCAAAACAGTGAACGTGTTGCTCGTTTTTATTCATAATCCATAAAGGTTTTATTAACTGTGAAGCGCCTCCTCAGTGAGGAGTCATAACTCAGTCAACATACAAACATGAAACACACTTTTAATGATTCAATGCAACTTACACCTTCTGGGGAAATCATCATCTCTGATGTCCATCAAGCATAAACTTCCATAAATCATGAGAAAAAGATTATAAAATAAAAACGCGACAGAACTTGCCTGAGTTGCATCCAAATGTTTACCTATGGTTGTTAGTCTGTTGGTGCTAATTGCCAACAACAACTACAGTATTAGCATCTCCAACAGACAAACACAACAAGAAATACATGTATCTATCTTTAACATGGAAATAAAGAATATTAACATTTGAGCAGCATGTCACGTATGAGAATCCACTCTGTGGGGTACCGTGTGCACACTGGGTATACATCATTTTCTAGTTATCAATTAAATGACATCTTTTACTCCCCTGATCGTCAATATTTCTCCAACAGCCTACCATCAATGTTTCTTTGGGGAAATTGTGAGCAGAAAATTGGAGCCCAGTTCACTGTGTGCTACGTTATCGTTACAAAATGTGGTGCATGAATAGACCGTACATTTTGGGGTCCAGGTGAGGGCGAGGTACTGATCATTGTGGGCATAGCATGCCTACTGGGGGCCCACTTATGAGTCACTGTGTTATAACAGTATGGCTGAGGTCAGGCCAGTTTGAGTTGGATTGAAGCCATCCTGTGCTGGACTATTGAACAAATCAGGAAATAATTAGCTTAATACACGAACCCAGCAATGTAGTTATGACATCTACACCCCAACCTGAAATCCCCTTTGGACCTGCAGGGATGTATGCTGGTAAACATGACATACCTAAGTCTGGGTCAATGCTTTCAATGTAGATACTGAAGAGAAAAAAACATATGCCCCCAGCATCTTCTTAAAAGGCTGACCAGGTCCGATGAGCCTCAGACATCTTTGCTTCTGTGACGAGCAGCTAGCATCTGAGATCTCTGCGTTTCTCTTCACAGCTGGAGCATCATGAATCTGTGGCTCAGCACTCATTTCCTGGTAGCGGTGCTGTTTCTGAGCAGCTCGGCTCTGACACCTGAAGAATGCGAGCCTTTAATCACACCTTTGTCTCTCGCTGACCCCTCCATCGTAAGTCTTCATCTGTCTGGGTTTGTCTTTGAAGCATTAGCACTGAAGCAGAATTCATCTATTTGGGAAGTTTTTCCTCAGTTTATGCACTTTATCATTAGCATTACGTTGGAGTCAGAGCTGAGCAAACAGATCAGATAAATACACGATAACACAATGAAAAAGTACTTCAACCATTTCCCAAGATGTGACTGTTTCCTAGCCAGGTAGTTACCAAATGTGTTTGGATTAGTGCTGCAACTTGGGAAACAGGTTAAAAAATATATATAGCGTGCAGTGAGTGGACTGAATGTTTTTCATCCAGATGGTTCCATTTGAAAAGATTTTATATTAGAGAATTAGTCCAATATTCGACCCATTATTGTCTGCTGTCACTAGCTGACTTCCTGTTTGTGTGCAGATGTTCAACAGGTCAAACTTCCTCTATGGTTACACTGATAATGAATTCTACAACAGCTTTCTGAAGCACATCAAGAGCTACTGGATTGATATCAACCGTTCACCATCCGACCCCGAGACAATTGTTATGACTCCGGACAACAATCTGTGAGTTGTTAACAATTTAACATGGACAAACAATGTACAAATATACATTTAAAATGTCTACGATTGAAATGTTTTCTCCACTGGAGGAACACCCTAGAGATCACTTTAGTGTGTTTTCTCCACTGGAGGGACACCCTAAACCAGGGGTGTCAAACATACGGCCCGCGGGCCGGATACGGCCCACCAGGGGGTCCAGTCCGGCCCGCGGACTAATTCTTAAAATAGAAAAAACAAAATTGCTGAGTTGGGGCTCGAACCACTGATCCTCTGATTGAAAGTCGGGCATGCTAACAATTGAAACACAGTCGCAATTATTTCGACAACTGACATTACTAGAGATTTTGCTCAACTGCAAGGGAATCTGCAGAGGAGAGCCCAGGCAGATAAACAGTGGGCTGATGTCTGAATTTTTGGTCTTCATGTTTCTAGTTTATTGTAGAAAGACCTTATTAAAATAGGGTTCATCATGCAAAAACCTTCACCAATGATTTAAACATAGAGACATATTGTCAATATGTATGCGTTATTATGCTGTGATTTTACTGGTCCTGCCCACTTGAGTTCAAAATGGGCAGTATGTGGCCCCTTCACTAAAATGAGTTTGACACCCCTGCCCTAAACCTTACCGAGCTTTCAAACGGATCACTCAGTGTTCAGCAGTGGGACGAATCTTAACTTTCGAGGCTGACCTGGATGAGAAGTTTTAAAACAGCTGTTAGAATGCAAACTCAGCTCTTCCTCTTGTCTCTTTCTCAGAAATGGAAGCTGCTTGACTATAAGGACCAACCTAGAATTTGAAGACAATACCATCTTAACGTCATGTAAGTTACCGGATCCAACACTATGCTGGAGTTTCTACATCTTTGTTTTGTTAGTTCTGTTAGTCAGAGAATCCAGTCAGAGAGATCATGTTTCTGATTATTAAAAGCTGCAAAAAAAAAGCTGTTTCATTTGAAAATCCTCTGACTTCTCATCTAATTCCATCATCAGGTGAACTGTTTAATTGTGATTTGGTTTATAAGTTATTTTCTTCTGCAACAGTACAGCCTTACAGGGTTGATAGCATGGCTGTGTACTTTCATCATCACTGTTATAAACAAACACAACCTCTACAGCACAGGGAAAGGGAAGATAACATCTGTCCTGTCTGATGACATCGCTGGATTATATCAAACACAAAATCAGTTTCTGGAAAGTTTACCAGAAGAACCTTCTTAGATTTCCAGTGTAGAGGATAAATATACAGTTTCTCTCCTCAGTCTCCAACTTCAAAGCGTCGTTCCAAATGTTTCCGACCTGTGAAGGCTGTCTGCTCTATAGCTTCACCCGCACTGTCAAAAACCTGGACAAGATGATGGAGAAGATGGGACTCAACATGGAATCTACAGCGGAGAAGTTCAGCTACCGTGCTTTTTATCTGATGGGTAAGAAGGAACGAGTCTGAGAGAAAATTATAAATATGAATAAACACATTTCGTATGCGAAACATTCATCCTGTTTTGTTGTTTTGTCTCCAGCAAGAGGAACAACCGTGAAGGACTCTGACCTGGAACATTTCAGGAAGCTGGAAAGGCTCAACTATCCACGACCACAGACTGAATACAAGCACTACGTTCATGCTTTAAATGCTTTGTATCTGTTCGTGTGTCTGTCATGATGTCTGCCGTCTGTCGATGCGGGCTGTTCAGCCGTGTCTCCAAGTTAAACTCTAGCTCGACACAGGTCATGAGTTTTGGGTACAATGTGCCTCCACAGAGGAGGACGCGTGACATCCGCCTGCGAGTTGGAAACACCGCCGTAACACAGACAACTAGCATAAGTATCGTTAGCATGGCGAACAAGTCAACCAGTGTTTCTGGGTCGAGGTGCCTGTCAAGTTCAACAGAGATTGGAGCAACTCGAGTGAAGAGGGTTTCCATCGAGGGCAACATTGGTAAAAAAATAAATAATCAGTGACATCACATGAACACTATTTCAAAATAGGACCTCATTTTGTCCCAAGCTAATAGTGTGGTCTCCTGTATCCCTTCCTCTCACATATCAGCTGTCGGCAAGTCGACCATTGCAAGACTCATGCAGTCAGCTTGTCCAGACTGGGAGGTGGTGGCAGAACCTGTCAGCCAGTGGCAGCACATTGAGAGTGGGACCTTGCAGGTGTGTGCACACTTACTGACCTCAACATCTGATCCCCAAACAAGAATCAAGGGGAAGCCAAGCTGACCGTCTCCGCTCATGTCTTTGACAGGGGACAGCCGCGCCCCCGCAGGCGACAGTCAGCAACCTGCTGCAGATGATGTACCAGGACCCTCAGCGCTGGTCGTACACGTTCCAGGCGTTTTCCTGCATGAGCCGCCTGAGAACGCAGCTGCAGCCTCCTCCGGCTCACCTGCTCCGCTCAGAGGGAACACCTGTCCAGGTGTATGAGCGCTCCATCTACAGCGACAGGTGGGTGAACGATAGGACCGGCTTGTGAAAATCAAATCAGGTCAGTGAAACTAGTTTTGAGAAGACCCCTGAGACCTGTGATCTATATGATGCTCAGCATCATATAGATTTATACTATGCACTACTTACTACTGCTTTCCTGCTTTCTTACAGTGCAGACGCCTTTCTGCTTGCTCTCGCCTCTGTTTGCATTTTTCTGCACTTCCTTCTGATATTCTTGTCTTTTCTTCTGTGAGAATCTTTGAGCAGCAGCTCCCGGACACTTGAAAACCACTGGGACTCTATTTTTCTATAGATTTGGCTGGCTATTGCCCTAATTCCGCTGGTTTAAAGATAAATTGCTATAGGCTACTTAGCAGCTAAGCTAAAGGCTACTTAGCAGCTGAGCTAAAGCTAAGGAGCAGCAAGATGACATCTCTCTCCATGGACAACTACTACAAACTCCTGCAGAAGATTGCAGTTTTGGAAACAAAAATCTACCGAATAGAAGTGAACGTGGAGGTAAATGGACTGTGTCAGAATGAAACCACTTTACCATGGACTCAAAATCTTGTACAAATGCAAGCTAAGACACAGCTAACTAGCACCACTAGGCCTACCAAGAAACAGGAGGACTATGCAGCTGTTAACGAAACCTCAAATGGTAGTCCTCCCTGGAACTCTCTCGGTGCAAAGGCGAAGAGGCATTCACACCCTCGGGATGTGGGAGGACGACTAACAGGACAACTAACAGGCAGAACCCAGCACCCTGAGATCTCTGATGCGACTGGCTGGCCTGCACTACCACGCAGGCAAAATTCCTCCTCAACCCCGATACGCAGCTGTACACAGCAGAAAACAGCTGGGAAAAGTAAAACCAGTAAAGAAACTCCACAACAACCAAGGCTACAACTTAAAAACAGATTCGCTCCACTGTCGCAGGATCCTAAATCTGATGATATGGATAAGCAGCTATCTTCACAAAGCAGGGTAAGAACCGAACATAAAAGGCCGCAGGAAAAGACTGGGCCTGAGACTCTGATTGTTGAAGACTATGCTGTAAAAGATGTCCGAACAATGTGCAGCAAGAATACCAAAATACTCTGCTTTCCGACAGATATGGTGTTTAACATGAGAGATAAAATCTGGACATCATGGCTGACCATCCCACGGTGAAAAACCTCATTGTGCATACGGGAAGCTGTGATATTGTGAAACAAGAGTCTGAAGTTCTGAAGCGAGACTTTATTGACTTGTTAAACACAGTCAACTCTGTCAATGCTGAGGTGTTTATCAGTGGCCCTCTTCCACCAGCAAGGAGAGGAGATGAAAGATTCAGCAGGCTGTTTGAACTGAACAGATGGCTGTCAACTGCATGTACTGACCATACAGTACATTTTATCGACATTTTTTACATTTTCTGGGAGCGTATACATCTTTTTAAGGCAGATGGAGTTTGCCTGAACAAGTCAGGGGTAAAACTCTTCACCTCTAACTTATTTTTCTTCCTGCGTCACTCGTCTGTTCCCACTGCCAAGGACAGGAGACAAGAGAAATCTAAACAAGAGATAACCACACAGCATCGCCGTGGAGACCTCATGGGAAGGAAGCCAAAGGAGAGCCAAGAGGAGGAGTCTCCACCCTCATCATCAAGGACTGATACCCCTCTCGGAGAGGACGAGTCTTTACTTCCCTCACCAGCACCTACTTCCACCCCCCACACTTCATCCAGGTCCCTCTCCTCTCTACTCTCTCCATCCTCCCCCCTCATGGAGTTCACTGACTGCATGAACGAGATGGTCATTGCTGGAACCAAATTCACTCCCCTCCGCAAAACCACTTCCCGTGCTGAAACCCCTCCAGCTAGACCTCCGTCACTGGTTCTAAGTGCTTTGACGCAAACACCGAAGTTAAAGCGCCGTGCCCCTCTCCCGCCTCCACAACATCTCCACAACCATCCTCTGTCTCCACGACCTGATAAAGACATTGATTGATCTCTTTTGGGTCCGGACTACAAGGTTAATGACACCACTGATTATCTACAGGAACAGTCGGGGCCCTGTAGGAAGTTAGCCTTCTTAATTCCTGTCCTGACTTATCGAAAAGGAAAGGTGAGGCTGCGAAGAAACATTAGTAAATCTGCAAACTTATCCAATTTAACATTCATTCCTCGTCAGCCTGTCCAAAGAAATAGGGCAAATATAGTTTTAAGCACATTAAACTTAGCTTTATTAAATGTCAGGTCTCTGTCAGGAAAAACATTTTTAATCAATGAATTCATTATTAGGCACAAACTTGATTTTTTGTTTTTAACCGAAACTTGGTTAGACCAAGATAACAGTACATATGTTCTTATTGAAGCAACACCTCCCAACTTCAGCTTCATGAGTGAAACAAGAGCGCATAAGAAAGGAGGTGGAGTTGCTATTTTATATAATGAGTCTCTTCAATGCAAGCAGATGTCTTTTGGTCATTTTACTTCCTTTGAATATGTGGCTCTCAATTCCACGCAAGTTTTATTCCTCAACATTTACAGACCACCTAAATACTGTGCAACTTTCTTTGATGAGTTTACTGAACTGTTGTCTATAATCTGTATTGATTTTGATTGTGTTGTCATTGTTGGTGATTTTAATATCCATGTTGATAATCCCCAGGACAGAGGGTCTATAGAGCTATGTGGTGTCCTTGATAACTATGACATGACTCAGCATGTAACAGGTCCCACCCACAACAAGGTGCACACTCTAGACCTAATCATCACCAAAGGTCTGGACATTTCCAAGGTTGCTGTGACTGATGTTGCACTCTCTGATCATTCCTGTGTTTTCTTTGAGAGTGCAATCTCTCTACACACAAATGTCCAAACCAAGGTTGTGACAAAGCGTTACATCACTGAAAACACCAGTGAACTATTTATTCAGAAGTTCTGCTCCACACCAGGCCTCTCTTGCATCTCAGTCAATGAGCTTGTGGATGGCTTCAATTCTAAAGTTAAAAATGTTATTGATGCCATTGCACCCACTAAGGTGAAGGTTGTCTTGGGTAAGAAAAGATCCCCTTGGAGAAATGCCACGCTGGTCAGAATAGAGAAAAGAAAGTGTCGGAAAGCGGAACGCAGGTGGCGAAAAACTAATCTCCAGGTTCACTGTGGTGTCTATAAAGAGAGACTTTACAATTATAATTTGGAACTTATAAATGCAAGACAGGCCTTCTTCTCTGACATCA
This sequence comes from Taurulus bubalis, assembly GCF_910589615.1. Lineage (NCBI taxonomy): Eukaryota > Metazoa > Chordata > Actinopteri > Perciformes > Cottidae > Taurulus > Taurulus bubalis. The sequence continues at coordinate 9,949,377 of NC_136596.1, read as the reverse complement.
TAACCAAAAATAAAAACAATACACGCGCCTTATTTGCTACCATTTGCAATCAATTTGCCTCCTATTTTGCTGATAAAATTCAGAGAATTAGACAAGCAGTCGGTGGCTCCACACCAACCACAGGATATGTGTTGTCCCCATCTTTAAATAGCATCCATTCAAATATCATGACACAATTTCACTCAATTAACCAAAGAAGCCTAGAAGACATTATACAACATCTGAACACATCCTCCTGCTGCTTGGATATTCTACCAACACACTTTTTCAAAAATATTTCACACTGCATGACCGCTGATCTTTTACAAATTGTAAACACATCCCTTCTCTCAGGTGTCTTCCCACAAGCCCTAAAAACTGCAGTTATTAAACCACTTCTAAAGAAGGCTAGTTTAGACCCCGAAATATTGAAAAACTATAGACCAATATCAAACCTCCCATTCTTAAGTAAAATAATGGAAAAGGTGGTTTTTCAACAGCTGAACAACTTCTTAGCTGAAAATAACTGTTTTGATGTCTTCCAGTCCGGCTTTCGTCAGCACCACAGTACTGAAACTGCTCTTGTTAAGGTTTTCAACAACATCTACTTAAACACAGACAGTGGCAGAACTTCAGTCTTAATATTACTGGATCTCAGTGCTGCATTCGACACGGTTGATCATGACATACAACTAGGCAGACTGAAAGTCTGGGTAGGATTCTCTGGCGCAGCACTTAACTGGTTTGAATCCTACTTGAAGGACCGACAATACTTTGTGTCGGAAGCTAATTACACATCAGAGCTGACTAGGATGACATTCTGTTCAACATCTACATGCTTCCACTGGCTCAGATTATGAAAAACAACAATGTGTGTTATCATAATTATGCAGATGACACACAACTCTACATAACTATACCACCAGGGGACTATAGTCCCATACAAGGGCTGGCTAAATGCATTGAAGAAATCAATAACTGGATGTGCCAGAATTGTCTTCAATTAAATCAAGATAAAACAGAAGTAATTGTTTTTGGTCCCAAGGACGAACGATTGAAAGTCGGCGCTCAGCTTCAATCACTAATGTTAAAAACCTCAAACCAAGCTAGAAATCTAGGTGTAGTTATGGATTCCGACCTCAACCTGAACAGCCATATCAAGACAATTACAAAATCAGCCTACTACCACCTGAAGAATATATCAAGGGTTAGAGGAGGACTTATGTCTCAACAGGATCTGGAGAAACTTGTCCATGCATTTATCTTCAGTAGACTTGACTACTGTAACGGTGTGTTCACAGGCCTCTGTAAAAAGTCAATCAGAAAGCTGCAGCTGATTCAGAACGCTGCAGCTCAAGTCCTCACTAAGACCAGGAAAGTGGATCACATCACTCCAGTACTGAGGTCTTTGCACTGGCTCCCTGTCAAACAAAGAATTGACTTTAAAATCCTGCTGCTGGTTTATACAGCACTGAATGGTTTAGGGCCTAAGTATGTTTGTGATCTGCTGCTACCTTATGAACCATCCCGGCCCCTCAGGTCATCTGGGACGGGTCTACTTTCTGGTCCAAGAGTCAGAACTAAACATGGAGAAGCAGCGTTCAGCTTTTCTGCTCCACATATCTGGAACAAGGTCCCTGAAAGCTGCAGGTCTGCTGAGACCCTCAGCTCCTTTAAGTCCACATTGAAGACTTTTCTGTTTGCTGCTGCCTTTAACTGAACCAGATTCAATTACTGCATCTCACTACTGCATTTTATTTCTTGAACTGCACTGCAACTTTAATGAAACTATTATTTTTTATTTTGCTTTTTCAACTTTAATTTTTTTTGTTTTGCTTTTTGACTGTTTTAATGTTTTCTTAACTGTTTTTAAATCTGCATTATGTTTTGATGCTTTTAATGGTTTTATGTGAAGCATTTTGAATCGCCTTGTTGTTGAAATGTGCTATACAAATAAACTTGCCTTGCCTTGTACATGCTCCTTTATTCGGTTTGCTTGAACTAAACTTGACTCTGTGTCCTGTCAGATACATCTTTGCCCTGAACATGTTTGAGCTGGGTTGTATCAACTCAACAGAGTGGGCAGTCTACCAGGACTGGCACTCCCTCCTGGTGGAACAGTTTGGACACCAGGTGAAGCTAGAGGGCATTATCTACCTCAGGGCTCCACTAAAGGTATGAACACACAAGATTTAATCGAACAACTTGTGAGTTGTTTGCATCACATCCCATTTTCATCTTATGGTAGTTGTTTGTATTGTATTATTGTTGCTGTAACAAGATATATTAAAAGGACATAGTTCACATTTAATCTTGGAAAAAGACATAAACGCATCATATCTTTTGTTGTTTGTCAGAAATGTATGGAGCGTCTGGAGCACCGGGGCAGGGCAGAAGAGAAAGGAGTGAAACTGGACTATCTGGATAAGCTGCATGTTCAACATGAGAGGTGGCTTGTTGAGAAGAGCACTGAGTGAGTGCTAATGAGGGTGAAATGTTTGTTGTCTTCTTCAGACTCGTATGTTTTAAATAGTTTCAGTGACCACTGAAATGTAAAAAAAATCCCATGGTCTTTTGAAGTGTAAAGTCACAATGAAAGACCATTTTAGAGTTATTTTCTTAATCAGGTGGCTGTTCATGTGCACCGTCTAAAACATAAGTGGGGATATTACACTTAAAATTGGTATTTAGCTGTTCTAACCTTTTTAAAGGATCCTAGCAGAATCTTGTCTGAAAACAAAATAAATTCAGTGGTGGTACGGCCACTGTAATACAGGATGCACTACGCATTCCTGTTGGTCCATTGCCATTTCAAATGCCTTTCCTTGCAGCTGTTTGTTGCTCGGCCGTGAACAGATGCCGGTCAGCAGTGTGTGGTCTGAGGTGGTCAACTCTCTCTTTTCAGATTACATTTTGAGAAGTTGAAACGGATACCTGTGTTGCAACTGGATGCCAGTGTGGAGTTTCAGAGTGACCCAGAGATGCAGGAGGAAATTATAAGAAAGGTATGTTTATTTATTGCACTGATATACTGGCTGCTACCAGATTAAACTACACAAAGGCCTCGGCCTAATGTTTGCATCATATTTCTCATCCTCACAGTCTTTGATCCACGGAGAATCATTTACATTTTCTGATCTGACGTTCGATGTGTTTTGTGTCTTCTCGTACACAGATGAAAGACTTCTTCAAAGCTTTATGAGAAGACGAGACGTCAGCTACCATCACCAGTGGGAAACAGATGAGACCAGTACAAATAACTACACAAGCCTCTTATAGAGGCATGGAAATATAAACATTAAAGGGTTTCTCTTTTTGATAAGTTGCAGGACCTTACATACGTTAAACACACAGATTTTTTTTTTCTGTATACAAATGAAACTGTGAGATTGTAAAACAAATGTTCTGCTTTTGTTTTTTGTATGTTATTGTTTCGAAATTCACTGAGTAGTTTGCAAATTACTGTTAATTTCACTTGAAATCAAATCAAAGTCTGTGCTGTCACTTCTATGACCATTTGGAAACCGTTTATCGAGCACCATACAGTATTTGTGTCACTTACTGTTTTACACACTCCTGACTGACAATGAACAAGCAAATATTACAAGTATTGTCAGTATTATATTCGTTGTCTGTCATCAAATACAATCCTATTCTTATTGTTGTGTCTTGTCCTTTTTATTCGGTGTGGCGATGCGCAGCAAGGCTCTAGAGAGACTTGTGCAGCAAGCACACTGCATGTACTTCATTTTTAACTCCACAAAAATAAAAAGCATATCAACGTGTTCGCCGAGTCTTTCCTCTGTTGATTGTTTCCTGTTTACATGCTCTTCACAATAAGAGTAAATCATGTAATAAAACAAGTTACAACACTGTCAAAAGGCTTTTCAGCCTTGGCAGTATTGTTCTGACCCCAAGGAGAAACAGGCTGTCGGGTAAAATATTGCAGAGACTTTTACTCATGTGATACAATCGCTATTTTGAAGGGTTAGGGAATAGAGAAAAATGATAAACTTCATAGGATATAGTGCACTTTCTGTTTATTTAGGCAACTACCCCAACACTGGTAACTAGTGACCTGTGTCTATGAAGCAATAGCTGCTCTCAATCCATTACAAACAGTAAATGACACCTCAATAACACATCTTACTAATGGTAATAATGGCGTACATATATATATATATATATATATATATATATATATATATATATATATATATATATATAATGTACCTTAATAATCTCAATAACACATCTTACTACTTATAATGTTGACGTATATATGCAACGTCTTAGCCGCCACACCATAGAAATTTCTTGCAAAGTTTTCTGGTTATTATTATTAGTTGCATTGCTATTAGTATTGCCAATACCATTACTGCTTTTATTATTCTATTACATCCACTGTTGCTGATATTTTTGGTAGTTCATCATTCATTATATGAATATTTTCTGTCATATTCATTGAATGTGCTGTAACTCTGATACGTTGTTCATTCTGTACACGTGACATCTATTGCTTCTGTCCATCCGGGGAGAGGGATCCTCCTCTGTTGCTTTTCTGCCCGTTAAAGGTTTTTTTCCTGAACTGATGTGAGGGTCAAAGGTCAGAGGATAATAATACGTTTATTTATAAAGCACATTTTACAGATAAAAAGGTCACAAAGTGCTGTACAGGAGTCAGGAAAAAACATGTTAACACCAGACTGGCAATGGCAGGGGCCAAAACATTACAACAGTTAAAGAACACAGTAAAAAACACATTAAAAGATGGAGCAGTAAAAAACACAATAAAACAGATAAAAAGCATTTATTTAACCAAACGCCAGCGTAAACAGGTAAGTCTTTAGCTGTTTTTTAAAAGACATCCCAGAATCAGCAAACTGTAGGGGTGCAGGCAGAGTGGTTGAGTGTGTGGGACGGTCAGAAGGTTTAACTGGTTGGCTGTGGAATAAGGGTGAAGTAGTTCAGCCACATATGCAGGAGTCTGACCGTGTAGTACTCTGTATGTGAGGGTGAGGATTTAAAGTGGATCCTATGCTCTACGGGGAGCCAGTGAAGAGACCTGAGAATGGGGGTGATGTGAGACCATCTATTTGTCCTTGTCAGTAATCTGGCAGCAGCATTTTGGATGACCTGCAACCGGTTTATCGCAGATTGACTGAGTGCGCAGAAAAGGATTTGTCAAATATTACTCCGAGATTACACAGGTTTAGGTGAACAGCAGAGGAGAGTGGACCAATGCTCTGCTTGACCATAGGGACAGCGTCATCATGTGCAACAACTAGAACCTCCGTCTTATTATCATTTAGTTGTAAGCAATTTACTGCTGTGCAGTCCTTAATAGCATTGAAAGCTGTCTGGTTAACCTGCAAGCCTCACTGGGTTTAAAGGAGTTGGATATCATCTGCATATAGATGATAGGCAACATTACTGATTAATTTAATGTTATCTTCATTGAAAAAAACATTGCTTTTCTTTGAAAAATAAGGACATTTCTAAGTAACCCCAAACCTTTGATGGGTAGTGTATACTCAGTGTATTTCTCACTGGTGTAGGTCAATGACTATGCAACAAATCAGTTGCAGTTGCAGTCAGTTGCATAATTAATACATGAACCCAACTTTGTCCTTATTTGTCCTGCACCCCATCCATAATTCCCCGTTGGACCTGCAGGGTGGTATGCTTACCTAATTCACTTGGGAGTCACTGTGTCCACTAATGATAGTATGGCTGAGTTCAGGCTCTGTGCCAGTCAAACTGGATTGAAGCCATCCTGTGCTGCTCTGTACACTTAGTGTGTGTTGTCTGTGTTAGTGGCCAAGGACAATTAAAAAAAAATAGTAAATAATTAGCTTACATGAACCTGAAATACCTTTTGGACCTCCAGGGGGGTATGGTGGCAAACATGTCTTACTGGGAGAACGCTTTCTAGTCTGGAAATACTGGGGAAAAACAGAAGCCAACAGCTCATTTGGCCACCATCACTGAGATTAAGATGAACTAGTTCAGTGTCAAATATACCATTCAAGGGACAAAACATAGCATAGCCCACTACAATATTCCCTTTCATTTGCCTCAAGTAAACCTACATTTAAGCAGGTAACAATCGTGAACAACTGCAGATAGCCACATTCATAACTACCTGTACTTACACTCCCTCTGGGCATCCTTTACTTTGAGCTAAACTCTTTGGCTGTAATCCTGGCTGTCGTTGATGAGAGACGTTACTTGGCAGAGTGAGAAAGCCAGCGCAGCAGCCTGCCCAATTTAATGACATCACCAAAATGAAAAAATAAAAAATTATATATATTTAAAGCCAATAAAGACAAATTATTTTGGGGGGCTGAAGAACATTTGAGGGGGACTTCCTCTAAAATAGGCCTAACGACGCCCCTGATCGTCAATATTTCTCCAACAGCCTACCATCAATGTTTCTTTGGGGAAATTGTGGGCAGAAAATTGGAGCCCAGCTCACTGTGTGCTACGTTATCGTTACAAAATGTGGTGCATGAATAGACCGTACACTTTGGGGTCCAGGTGAGGGCGAGGTACTGATCATTGTGGGCATAGCATGCCTACTGGGGGCCCACTTATGAGTCACTGTGTTATAACTGGCTGAGGTCAGGCCAGTTTGAGTTGGATTGAAGCCATCCTGTGCTGGACTATTGAATAACTCAGGAAATAATTAGCTTAATACACGAACCCAGCAATGTCGTTATGACATCTACACCCCAACCTGAAATCCTGTTCGGACTTGTATGCTGGTAAACATGGCTTACCTAAGTCTGGGTCAATGCTTTCTCTGTAAATACTGAAGAGAAAAAAACAGATGCCCCCAGCATCTTCTTAAAAGGCTGACCAGGTCCAATGAGCCTCAGACATCTTTGCTTCTGTGACGAGCAGCTAGCATCTGAGATCTCTGCGTTTCTCTTCACAGCTGGAGCATCATGAATCTGTGGCTCAGCACTCATTTCCTGGTAGCGGTGCTGTTTCTGAGCAGCTCGGCTCTGACACCTGAAGAATGCGAGCCTTTAATCACACCTTTGTCTCTCGCTGACCCCTCCATGGTAAGTCTTCATCTGTCTGGGTTTGTCTATGAAGCATTAGCACTGAAGCAGAATTCATCTATTTGGGAAATTTTTCCTCAGTTTATGCACTTTATCATTAGCATTACGTTGGAGTCAGAGCTGAGCAAACAGATCAGATAAATACACGATAACACAATGAAAAAGTACTTCAACCATTTCCCAAGATGTGACTGTTTCCTATCCAGGTAGGTACCAAATGTGTTTGGATTAGTGCTGCAACTTGGGAAACAGGTTAAAAAATATATATAGCGTGCAGTGAGTGGACTGAATGTTTTTCATCCAGATGGTTCCATTTGAAAAGATTTTATATTAGAGAATTAGTCCAATATTCGACCCATTATTGTCTGCTGTCACTCGCTGACTTCCTGTTTGTGTGCAGATGTTCAACAGGTCAAACTTCCTCTATGGTTACACTGATAATGAATTCTACAACAGCCTTCTGAAGCACATCAAGAGCTACTGGATTGATATCAACCGTTCACCATCCGACCCCGAGACAATTGTTATGACTACGAACAACAATCTGTGAGTTGTTAACAATTTAACATGGACAAACAATGTACAAATATACATTTAAAATGTCTACGATTGAAATGTTTTCTCCACTGGAGGAACACCCTAGAGATCACTTTAGTGTGTTTTCTCCACTGGAGGAACACCCTAGAGATCACTTTAGTGTGTTTTCTCCACTGGAGGGACACCCTAAACCTTACCGAGCTTTCAAACGGATCACTCAGTGTTCAGCAGTGGGAGGAATCTTAACTTTTGAGGCTGACCTGGATGAGAAGTTTTAAAACAGCTGCTAGAATGTAAACTCAGCTCTTCCTCTTGTCTCTTTCTCAGAAATGGAACCTGCTTGACTATAAGGACCAACCTAGAAATTGAAGACAATACCATCTTAACGTCATGTAAGTTACCGGATCCAACACCATGCTGGAGTTTCTACATCTTTGTTTTGTTAGTTCTGTTAGCCAGAGAATCCAGTCAGAGAGATCATGTTTCTGATTATTAAAAGCTGCAGATTTATCACACATATCATCCTGCATGACATCGCTGGATTAAATCAAACACAAAATCAGTTTCTGGAAAGTTTACCAGAAGAACCTTCTTAGATTTCCAGTGTAGAGGATTAATATACAGTTTCTCTCCTCAGTCTCCCACTTCAATGCGTCGTTCCAAATGTTTCCGACCTGTGAAGGCTGTCTGCTCTATAGCTTCACCCGCACTGTCAAAAACCTGGACAAGATGATGGAGAAGATGGGACTCAACATGGAATCTACAGCGGAGAAGTTCAGCTACCGTGCTTTTTATCTGATGGGTAAGAAGGAACGAGTCTGAGAGGAAATTATAAATATAAATAAAACACATTTCGTATGCGAAACATTCATCCTGTTTTGTTGTTTTGTCTCCAGCAAGAGGAACAACCGTGAAGGACTCTGACCTGGAACATTTCAGGAAGCAGGCGAGCTGCCTCGGCTTCAACAGAGAGCCAGACTTTATCTATGACCCCAAGAACGGTGATCACCTTTTAGACCTGTCTGACTAAACTATGACACGAAGAAGTGTGATGACAGACACAACTGACTTCTTTGGTTTTGTCTTTCTCTCTCTGCAGGTTTCTGTGCTGAAGGCGAGGGGCGTAAGATACCCGCATATGATGATTAATATAACATGAATAATATTCATGATAATTCATGAATATTTCAAACTGAATAAAGAGACAAAAAGTGACTCAAAACAGTGAACGTGTTGCTCGTTTTTATTCATAATCCATAAAGGTTTTATTAACTGTGAAGCGCCTCCTCAGTGAGGAGTCATAACTCAGTCAACATACAAACATGAAACACACTTTTAATGATTCAATGCAACTTACACCTTCTGGGGAAATCATCATCTCTGATGTCCATCAAGCATAAACTTCCATAAATCATGAGAAAAAGATTATAAAATAAAAACGCGACAGAACTTGCCTGAGTTGCATCCAAATGTTTACCTATGGTTGTTAGTCTGTTGGTGCTAATTGCCAACAACAACTACAGTATTAGCATCTCCAACAGACAAACACAACAAGAAATACATGTATCTATCTTTAACATGGAAATAAAGAATATTAACATTTGAGCAGCATGTCACGTATGAGAATCCACTCTGTGGGGTACCGTGTGCACACTGGGTATACATCATTTTCTAGTTATCAATTAAATGACATCTTTTACTCCCCTGATCGTCAATATTTCTCCAACAGCCTACCATCAATGTTTCTTTGGGGAAATTGTGAGCAGAAAATTGGAGCCCAGTTCACTGTGTGCTACGTTATCGTTACAAAATGTGGTGCATGAATAGACCGTACATTTTGGGGTCCAGGTGAGGGCGAGGTACTGATCATTGTGGGCATAGCATGCCTACTGGGGGCCCACTTATGAGTCACTGTGTTATAACAGTATGGCTGAGGTCAGGCCAGTTTGAGTTGGATTGAAGCCATCCTGTGCTGGACTATTGAACAAATCAGGAAATAATTAGCTTAATACACGAACCCAGCAATGTAGTTATGACATCTACACCCCAACCTGAAATCCCCTTTGGACCTGCAGGGATGTATGCTGGTAAACATGACATACCTAAGTCTGGGTCAATGCTTTCAATGTAGATACTGAAGAGAAAAAAACATATGCCCCCAGCATCTTCTTAAAAGGCTGACCAGGTCCGATGAGCCTCAGACATCTTTGCTTCTGTGACGAGCAGCTAGCATCTGAGATCTCTGCGTTTCTCTTCACAGCTGGAGCATCATGAATCTGTGGCTCAGCACTCATTTCCTGGTAGCGGTGCTGTTTCTGAGCAGCTCGGCTCTGACACCTGAAGAATGCGAGCCTTTAATCACACCTTTGTCTCTCGCTGACCCCTCCATCGTAAGTCTTCATCTGTCTGGGTTTGTCTTTGAAGCATTAGCACTGAAGCAGAATTCATCTATTTGGGAAGTTTTTCCTCAGTTTATGCACTTTATCATTAGCATTACGTTGGAGTCAGAGCTGAGCAAACAGATCAGATAAATACACGATAACACAATGAAAAAGTACTTCAACCATTTCCCAAGATGTGACTGTTTCCTAGCCAGGTAGTTACCAAATGTGTTTGGATTAGTGCTGCAACTTGGGAAACAGGTTAAAAAATATATATAGCGTGCAGTGAGTGGACTGAATGTTTTTCATCCAGATGGTTCCATTTGAAAAGATTTTATATTAGAGAATTAGTCCAATATTCGACCCATTATTGTCTGCTGTCACTAGCTGACTTCCTGTTTGTGTGCAGATGTTCAACAGGTCAAACTTCCTCTATGGTTACACTGATAATGAATTCTACAACAGCTTTCTGAAGCACATCAAGAGCTACTGGATTGATATCAACCGTTCACCATCCGACCCCGAGACAATTGTTATGACTCCGGACAACAATCTGTGAGTTGTTAACAATTTAACATGGACAAACAATGTACAAATATACATTTAAAATGTCTACGATTGAAATGTTTTCTCCACTGGAGGAACACCCTAGAGATCACTTTAGTGTGTTTTCTCCACTGGAGGGACACCCTAAACCAGGGGTGTCAAACATACGGCCCGCGGGCCGGATACGGCCCACCAGGGGGTCCAGTCCGGCCCGCGGACTAATTCTTAAAATAGAAAAAACAAAATTGCTGAGTTGGGGCTCGAACCACTGATCCTCTGATTGAAAGTCGGGCATGCTAACAATTGAAACACAGTCGCAATTATTTCGACAACTGACATTACTAGAGATTTTGCTCAACTGCAAGGGAATCTGCAGAGGAGAGCCCAGGCAGATAAACAGTGGGCTGATGTCTGAATTTTTGGTCTTCATGTTTCTAGTTTATTGTAGAAAGACCTTATTAAAATAGGGTTCATCATGCAAAAACCTTCACCAATGATTTAAACATAGAGACATATTGTCAATATGTATGCGTTATTATGCTGTGATTTTACTGGTCCTGCCCACTTGAGTTCAAAATGGGCAGTATGTGGCCCCTTCACTAAAATGAGTTTGACACCCCTGCCCTAAACCTTACCGAGCTTTCAAACGGATCACTCAGTGTTCAGCAGTGGGACGAATCTTAACTTTCGAGGCTGACCTGGATGAGAAGTTTTAAAACAGCTGTTAGAATGCAAACTCAGCTCTTCCTCTTGTCTCTTTCTCAGAAATGGAAGCTGCTTGACTATAAGGACCAACCTAGAATTTGAAGACAATACCATCTTAACGTCATGTAAGTTACCGGATCCAACACTATGCTGGAGTTTCTACATCTTTGTTTTGTTAGTTCTGTTAGTCAGAGAATCCAGTCAGAGAGATCATGTTTCTGATTATTAAAAGCTGCAAAAAAAAAGCTGTTTCATTTGAAAATCCTCTGACTTCTCATCTAATTCCATCATCAGGTGAACTGTTTAATTGTGATTTGGTTTATAAGTTATTTTCTTCTGCAACAGTACAGCCTTACAGGGTTGATAGCATGGCTGTGTACTTTCATCATCACTGTTATAAACAAACACAACCTCTACAGCACAGGGAAAGGGAAGATAACATCTGTCCTGTCTGATGACATCGCTGGATTATATCAAACACAAAATCAGTTTCTGGAAAGTTTACCAGAAGAACCTTCTTAGATTTCCAGTGTAGAGGATAAATATACAGTTTCTCTCCTCAGTCTCCAACTTCAAAGCGTCGTTCCAAATGTTTCCGACCTGTGAAGGCTGTCTGCTCTATAGCTTCACCCGCACTGTCAAAAACCTGGACAAGATGATGGAGAAGATGGGACTCAACATGGAATCTACAGCGGAGAAGTTCAGCTACCGTGCTTTTTATCTGATGGGTAAGAAGGAACGAGTCTGAGAGAAAATTATAAATATGAATAAACACATTTCGTATGCGAAACATTCATCCTGTTTTGTTGTTTTGTCTCCAGCAAGAGGAACAACCGTGAAGGACTCTGACCTGGAACATTTCAGGAAGCTGGAAAGGCTCAACTATCCACGACCACAGACTGAATACAAGCACTACGTTCATGCTTTAAATGCTTTGTATCTGTTCGTGTGTCTGTCATGATGTCTGCCGTCTGTCGATGCGGGCTGTTCAGCCGTGTCTCCAAGTTAAACTCTAGCTCGACACAGGTCATGAGTTTTGGGTACAATGTGCCTCCACAGAGGAGGACGCGTGACATCCGCCTGCGAGTTGGAAACACCGCCGTAACACAGACAACTAGCATAAGTATCGTTAGCATGGCGAACAAGTCAACCAGTGTTTCTGGGTCGAGGTGCCTGTCAAGTTCAACAGAGATTGGAGCAACTCGAGTGAAGAGGGTTTCCATCGAGGGCAACATTGGTAAAAAAATAAATAATCAGTGACATCACATGAACACTATTTCAAAATAGGACCTCATTTTGTCCCAAGCTAATAGTGTGGTCTCCTGTATCCCTTCCTCTCACATATCAGCTGTCGGCAAGTCGACCATTGCAAGACTCATGCAGTCAGCTTGTCCAGACTGGGAGGTGGTGGCAGAACCTGTCAGCCAGTGGCAGCACATTGAGAGTGGGACCTTGCAGGTGTGTGCACACTTACTGACCTCAACATCTGATCCCCAAACAAGAATCAAGGGGAAGCCAAGCTGACCGTCTCCGCTCATGTCTTTGACAGGGGACAGCCGCGCCCCCGCAGGCGACAGTCAGCAACCTGCTGCAGATGATGTACCAGGACCCTCAGCGCTGGTCGTACACGTTCCAGGCGTTTTCCTGCATGAGCCGCCTGAGAACGCAGCTGCAGCCTCCTCCGGCTCACCTGCTCCGCTCAGAGGGAACACCTGTCCAGGTGTATGAGCGCTCCATCTACAGCGACAGGTGGGTGAACGATAGGACCGGCTTGTGAAAATCAAATCAGGTCAGTGAAACTAGTTTTGAGAAGACCCCTGAGACCTGTGATCTATATGATGCTCAGCATCATATAGATTTATACTATGCACTACTTACTACTGCTTTCCTGCTTTCTTACAGTGCAGACGCCTTTCTGCTTGCTCTCGCCTCTGTTTGCATTTTTCTGCACTTCCTTCTGATATTCTTGTCTTTTCTTCTGTGAGAATCTTTGAGCAGCAGCTCCCGGACACTTGAAAACCACTGGGACTCTATTTTTCTATAGATTTGGCTGGCTATTGCCCTAATTCCGCTGGTTTAAAGATAAATTGCTATAGGCTACTTAGCAGCTAAGCTAAAGGCTACTTAGCAGCTGAGCTAAAGCTAAGGAGCAGCAAGATGACATCTCTCTCCATGGACAACTACTACAAACTCCTGCAGAAGATTGCAGTTTTGGAAACAAAAATCTACCGAATAGAAGTGAACGTGGAGGTAAATGGACTGTGTCAGAATGAAACCACTTTACCATGGACTCAAAATCTTGTACAAATGCAAGCTAAGACACAGCTAACTAGCACCACTAGGCCTACCAAGAAACAGGAGGACTATGCAGCTGTTAACGAAACCTCAAATGGTAGTCCTCCCTGGAACTCTCTCGGTGCAAAGGCGAAGAGGCATTCACACCCTCGGGATGTGGGAGGACGACTAACAGGACAACTAACAGGCAGAACCCAGCACCCTGAGATCTCTGATGCGACTGGCTGGCCTGCACTACCACGCAGGCAAAATTCCTCCTCAACCCCGATACGCAGCTGTACACAGCAGAAAACAGCTGGGAAAAGTAAAACCAGTAAAGAAACTCCACAACAACCAAGGCTACAACTTAAAAACAGATTCGCTCCACTGTCGCAGGATCCTAAATCTGATGATATGGATAAGCAGCTATCTTCACAAAGCAGGGTAAGAACCGAACATAAAAGGCCGCAGGAAAAGACTGGGCCTGAGACTCTGATTGTTGAAGACTATGCTGTAAAAGATGTCCGAACAATGTGCAGCAAGAATACCAAAATACTCTGCTTTCCGACAGATATGGTGTTTAACATGAGAGATAAAATCTGGACATCATGGCTGACCATCCCACGGTGAAAAACCTCATTGTGCATACGGGAAGCTGTGATATTGTGAAACAAGAGTCTGAAGTTCTGAAGCGAGACTTTATTGACTTGTTAAACACAGTCAACTCTGTCAATGCTGAGGTGTTTATCAGTGGCCCTCTTCCACCAGCAAGGAGAGGAGATGAAAGATTCAGCAGGCTGTTTGAACTGAACAGATGGCTGTCAACTGCATGTACTGACCATACAGTACATTTTATCGACATTTTTTACATTTTCTGGGAGCGTATACATCTTTTTAAGGCAGATGGAGTTTGCCTGAACAAGTCAGGGGTAAAACTCTTCACCTCTAACTTATTTTTCTTCCTGCGTCACTCGTCTGTTCCCACTGCCAAGGACAGGAGACAAGAGAAATCTAAACAAGAGATAACCACACAGCATCGCCGTGGAGACCTCATGGGAAGGAAGCCAAAGGAGAGCCAAGAGGAGGAGTCTCCACCCTCATCATCAAGGACTGATACCCCTCTCGGAGAGGACGAGTCTTTACTTCCCTCACCAGCACCTACTTCCACCCCCCACACTTCATCCAGGTCCCTCTCCTCTCTACTCTCTCCATCCTCCCCCCTCATGGAGTTCACTGACTGCATGAACGAGATGGTCATTGCTGGAACCAAATTCACTCCCCTCCGCAAAACCACTTCCCGTGCTGAAACCCCTCCAGCTAGACCTCCGTCACTGGTTCTAAGTGCTTTGACGCAAACACCGAAGTTAAAGCGCCGTGCCCCTCTCCCGCCTCCACAACATCTCCACAACCATCCTCTGTCTCCACGACCTGATAAAGACATTGATTGATCTCTTTTGGGTCCGGACTACAAGGTTAATGACACCACTGATTATCTACAGGAACAGTCGGGGCCCTGTAGGAAGTTAGCCTTCTTAATTCCTGTCCTGACTTATCGAAAAGGAAAGGTGAGGCTGCGAAGAAACATTAGTAAATCTGCAAACTTATCCAATTTAACATTCATTCCTCGTCAGCCTGTCCAAAGAAATAGGGCAAATATAGTTTTAAGCACATTAAACTTAGCTTTATTAAATGTCAGGTCTCTGTCAGGAAAAACATTTTTAATCAATGAATTCATTATTAGGCACAAACTTGATTTTTTGTTTTTAACCGAAACTTGGTTAGACCAAGATAACAGTACATATGTTCTTATTGAAGCAACACCTCCCAACTTCAGCTTCATGAGTGAAACAAGAGCGCATAAGAAAGGAGGTGGAGTTGCTATTTTATATAATGAGTCTCTTCAATGCAAGCAGATGTCTTTTGGTCATTTTACTTCCTTTGAATATGTGGCTCTCAATTCCACGCAAGTTTTATTCCTCAACATTTACAGACCACCTAAATACTGTGCAACTTTCTTTGATGAGTTTACTGAACTGTTGTCTATAATCTGTATTGATTTTGATTGTGTTGTCATTGTTGGTGATTTTAATATCCATGTTGATAATCCCCAGGACAGAGGGTCTATAGAGCTATGTGGTGTCCTTGATAACTATGACATGACTCAGCATGTAACAGGTCCCACCCACAACAAGGTGCACACTCTAGACCTAATCATCACCAAAGGTCTGGACATTTCCAAGGTTGCTGTGACTGATGTTGCACTCTCTGATCATTCCTGTGTTTTCTTTGAGAGTGCAATCTCTCTACACACAAATGTCCAAACCAAGGTTGTGACAAAGCGTTACATCACTGAAAACACCAGTGAACTATTTATTCAGAAGTTCTGCTCCACACCAGGCCTCTCTTGCATCTCAGTCAATGAGCTTGTGGATGGCTTCAATTCTAAAGTTAAAAATGTTATTGATGCCATTGCACCCACTAAGGTGAAGGTTGTCTTGGGTAAGAAAAGATCCCCTTGGAGAAATGCCACGCTGGTCAGAATAGAGAAAAGAAAGTGTCGGAAAGCTGAACGCAGGTGGCGAAAAACTAATCTCCAGGTTCACTGTGGTGTCTATAAAGAGAGACTTTACAATTATAATTTGGAACTTATAAATGCAAGACAGGCCTTCTTCTCTGACATCATAACCAAAAATAAAAACAATACACGCGCCTTATTTGCTACCATTTGCAATCAATTTGCCTCCTATTTTGCTGATAAAATTCAGAGAATTAGACAAGCAGTCGGTGGCTCCACACCAACCACAGGATATGTGTTGTCCCCATCTTTAAATAGCATCCATTCAAATATCATGACACAATTTCACTCAATTAACCAAAGAAGCCTAGAAGACATTATACAACATCTGAACACATCCTCCTGCTGCTTGGATATTCTACCAACACACTTTTTCAAAAATATTTCACACTGCATGACCGCTGATCTTTTACAAATTGTAAACACATCCCTTCTCTCAGGTGTCTTCCCACAAGCCCTAAAAACTGCAGTTATTAAACCACTTCTAAAGAAGGCTAGTTTAGACCCCGAAATATTGAAAAACTATAGACCAATATCAAACCTCCCATTCTTAAGTAAAATAATGGAAAAGGTGGTTTTTCAACAGCTGAACAACTTCTTAGCTGAAAATAACTGTTTTGATGTCTTCCAGTCCGGCTTTCGTCAGCACCACAGTACTGAAACTGCTCTTGTTAAGGTTTTCAACAACATCTACTTAAACACAGACAGTGGCAGAACTTCAGTCTTAATATTACTGGATCTCAGTGCTGCATTCGACACGGTTGATCATGACATACAACTAGGCAGACTGAAAGTCTGGGTAGGATTCTCTGGCGCAGCACTTAACTGGTTTGAATCCTACTTGAAGGACCGACAATACTTTGTGTCGGAAGCTAATTACACATCAGAGCTGACTAGGATGACATTCTGTTCAACATCTACATGCTTCCACTGGCTCAGATTATGAAAAACAACAATGTGTGTTATCATAATTATGCAGGTGACACACAACTCTACATAACTATACCACCAGGGGACTATAGTCCCATACAAGGGCTGGCTAAATGCATTGAAGAAATCAATAACTGGATGTGCCAGAATTGTCTTCAATTAAATCAAGATAAAACAGAAGTAATTGTTTTTGGTCCCAAGGACGAACGATTGAAAGTCGGCGCTCAGCTTCAATCACTAATGTTAAAAACCTCAAACCAAGCTAGAAATCTAGGTGTAGTTATGGATTCCGACCTCAACCTGAACAGCCATATCAAGACAATTACAAAATCAGCCTACTATCACCTGAAGAATATATCAAGGGTTAGAGGACTTATGTCTCAACAGGATCTGGAGAAACTTGTCCATGCATTTATCTTCAGTAGACTTGACTACTGTAACGGTGTGTTCACAGGCCTCTGTAAAAAGTCAATCAGAAAGCTGCAGCTGATTCAGAACGCTGCAGCTCAAGTCCTCACTAAGACCAGGAAAGTGGATCACATCACTCCAGTACTGAGGTCTTTGCACTGGCTCCCTGTCAAACAAAGAATTGACTTTAAAATCCTGCTGCTGGTTTATACAGCACTGAATGGTTTAGGGCCTAAGTATGTTTGTGATCTGCTGCTACCTTATGAACCATCCCGGCCCCTCAGGTCATCTGGGACGGGTCTACTTTCTGGTCCAAGAGTCAGAACTAAACATGGAGAAGCAGCGTTCAGCTTTTCTGCTCCACATATCTGGAACAAGGTCCCTGAAAGCTGCAGGTCTGCTGAGACCCTCAGCTCCTTTAAGTCCACATTGAAGACTTTTCTGTTTGCTGCTGCCTTTAACTGAACCAGATTCAATTACTGCATCTCACTACTGCATTTTATTTCTTGAACTGCACTGCAACTTTAATGAAACTATTATTTTTTATTTTGCTTTTTCAACTTTAATTTTTTTTGTTTTGCTTTTTGACTGTTTTAATGTTTTCTTAACTGTTTTTAAATCTGCATTATGTTTTGATGCTTTTAATGGTTTTATGTGAAGCATTTTGAATCGCCTTGTTGTTGAAATGTGCTATACAAATAAACTTGCCTTGCCTTGTACATGCTCCTTTATTCGGTTTGCTTGAACTAAACTTGACTCTGTGTCCTGTCAGATACATCTTTGCCCTGAACATGTTTGAGCTGGGTTGTATCAACTCAACAGAGTGGGCAGTCTACCAGGACTGGCACTCCCTCCTGGTGGAACAGTTTGGACACCAGGTGAAGCTAGAGGGCATTATCTACCTCAGGGCTCCACTAAAGGTATGAACACACAAGATTTAATCGAACAACTTGTGAGTTGTTTGCATCACATCCCATTTTCATCTTATGGTAGTTGTTTGTATTGTATTATTGTTGCTGTAACAAGATATATTAAAAGGACATAGTTCACATTTAATCTTGGAAAAAGACATAAACGCATCATATCTTTTGTTGTTTGTCAGAAATGTATGGAGCGTCTGGAGCACCGGGGCAGGGCAGAAGAGAAAGGAGTGAAACTGGACTATCTGGATAAGCTGCATGTTCAACATGAGAGGTGGCTTGTTGAGAAGAGCACTGAGTGAGTGCTAATGAGGGTGAAATGTTTGTTGTCTTCTTCAGACTCGTATGTTTTAAATAGTTTCAGTGACCACTGAAATGTAAAAAAAATCCCATGGTCTTTTGAAGTGTAAAGTCACAATGAAAGACCATTTTAGAGTTATTTTCTTAATCAGGTGGCTGTTCATGTGCACCGTCTAAAACATAAGTGGGGATATTACACTTAAAATTGGTATTTAGCTGTTCTAACCTTTTTAAAGGATCCTAGCAGAATCTTGTCTGAAAACAAAATAAATTCAGTGGTGGTACGGCCACTGTAATACAGGATGCACTACGCATTCCTGTTGGTCCATTGCCATTTCAAATGCCTTTCCTTGCAGCTGTTTGTTGCTCGGCCGTGAACAGATGCCGGTCAGCAGTGTGTGGTCTGAGGTGGTCAACTCTCTCTTTTCAGATTACATTTTGAGAAGTTGAAACGGATACCTGTGTTGCAACTGGATGCCAGTGTGGAGTTTCAGAGTGACCCAGAGATGCAGGAGGAAATTATAAGAAAGGTATGTTTATTTATTGCACTGATATACTGGCTGCTACCAGATTAAACTACACAAAGGCCTCGGCCTAATGTTTGCATCATATTTCTCATCCTCACAGTCTTTGATCCACGGAGAATCATTTACATTTTCTGATCTGACGTTCGATGTGTTTTGTGTCTTCTCGTACACAGATGAAAGACTTCTTCAAAGCTTTATGAGAAGACGAGACGTCAGCTACCATCACCAGTGGGAAACAGATGAGACCAGTACAAATAACTACACAAGCCTCTTATAGAGGCATGGAAATATAAACATTAAAGGGTTTCTCTTTTTGATAAGTTGCAGGACCTTACATACGTTAAACACACAGATTTTTTTTTTCTGTATACAAATGAAACTGTGAGATTGTAAAACAAATGTTCTGCTTTTGTTTTTTGTATGTTATTGTTTCGAAATTCACTGAGTAGTTTGCAAATTACTGTTAATTTCACTTGAAATCAAATCAAAGTCTGTGCTGTCACTTCTATGACCATTTGGAAACCGTTTATCGAGCACCATACAGTATTTGTGTCACTTACTGTTTTACACACTCCTGACTGACAATGAACAAGCAAATATTACAAGTATTGTCAGTATTATATTCGTTGTCTGTCATCAAATACAATCCTATTCTTATTGTTGTGTCTTGTCCTTTTTATTCGGTGTGGCGATGCGCAGCAAGGCTCTAGAGAGACTTGTGCAGCAAGCACACTGCATGTACTTCATTTTTAACTCCACAAAAATAAAAAGCATATCAACGTGTTCGCCGAGTCTTTCCTCTGTTGATTGTTTCCTGTTTACATGCTCTTCACAATAAGAGTAAATCATGTAATAAAACAAGTTACAACACTGTCAAAAGGCTTTTCAGCCTGGGCAGTATTGTTCTGACCCCAAGGAGAAACAGGCTGTCGGGTAAAATATTGCAGAGACTTTTACTCATGTGATACAATCGCTATTTTGAAGGGTTAGGGAATAGAGAAAAATGATAAACTTCATAGGATATAGTGCACTTTCTGTTTATTTAGGCAACTACCCCAACACTGGTAACTAGTGACCTGTGTCTATGAAGCAATAGCTGCTCTCAATCCATTACAAACAGTAAATGACACCTCAATAACACATCTTACTAATGGTAATAATGGCGTACATATATATATATATATATATATATATATATATATATATATATATATAATGTACCTTAATAATCTCAATAACACATCTTACTACTTATAATGTTGACGTATATATGCAACGTCTTAGCCGCCACACCATAGAAATTTCTTGCAAAGTTTTCTGGTTATTATTATTAGTTGCATTGCTATTAGTATTGCCAATACCATTACTGCTTTTATTATTCTATTACATCCACTGTTGCTGATATTTTTGGTAGTTCATCATTCATTATATGAATATTTTCTGTCATATTCATTGAATGTGCTGTAACTCTGATACGTTGTTCATTCTGTACACGTGACATCTATTGCTTCTGTCCATCCGGGGAGAGGGATCCTCCTCTGTTGCTTTTCTGCCCGTTAAAGGTTTTTTTCCTGAACTGATGTGAGGGTCAAAGGTCAGAGGATAATAATACGTTTATTTATAAAGCACATTTTACAGATAAAAAGGTCACAAAGTGCTGTACAGGAGTCAGGAAAAAACATGTTAACACCAGACTGGCAATGGCAGGGGCCAAAACATTACAACAGTTAAAGAACACAGTAAAAAACACATTAAAAGATGGAGCAGTAAAAAACACAATAAAACAGATAAAAAGCATTTATTTAACCAAACGCCAGCGTAAACAGGTAAGTCTTTAGCTGTTTTTTAAAAGACATCCCAGAATCAGCAAACTGTAGGGGTGCAGGCAGAGTGGTTGAGTGTGTGGGACGGTCAGAAGGTTTAACTGGTTGGCTGTGGAATAAGGGTGAAGTAGTTCAGCCACATATGCAGGAGTCTGACCGTGTAGTACTCTGTATGTGAGGGTGAGGATTTAAAGTGGATCCTATGCTCTACGGGGAGCCAGTGAAGAGACCTGAGAATGGGGGTGATGTGAGACCATCTATTTGTCCTTGTCAGTAATCTGGCAGCAGCATTTTGGATGACCTGCAACCGGTTTATCGCAGATTGACTGAGTGCGCAGAAAAGGATTTGTCAAATATTACTCCGAGATTACACAGGTTTAGGTGAACAGCAGAGGAGAGTGGACCAATGCTCTGCTTGACCATAGGGACAGCGTCATCATGTGCAACAACTAGAACCTCCGTCTTATTATCATTTAGTTGTAAGCAATTTACTGCTGTGCAGTCCTTAATAGCATTGAAAGCTGTCTGGTTAACCTGCAAGCCTCACTGGGTTTAAAGGAGTTGGATATCATCTGCATATAGATGGTAGGCAACATTACTGATTAATTTAATGTTATCTTCATTGAAAAAAACATTGCTTTTCTTTGAAAAATGAGGACATTTCTAAGTAACCCCAAACCTTTGATGGGTAGTGTATACTCAGTGTATTTCTCACTGGTGTAGGTCAATGACTATGCAACAAATCAGTTGCAGTTGCAGTCAGTTGCATAATTAATACATGAACCCAACTTTGTCCTTATTTGTCCTGCACCCCATCCATAATTCCCCGTTGGACCTGCAGGGTGGTATGCTTACCTAATTCACTTGGGAGTCACTGTGTCCACTAATGATAGTATGGCTGAGTTCAGGCTCTGTGCCAGTCAAACTGGATTGAAGCCATCCTGTGCTGCTCTGTACACTCAGTGTGTGTTGTCTGTGTTAGTGGCCAAGGACAATTAAAAAAAAATAGTAAATAATTAGCTTACATGAACCTGAAATACCTTTTGGACCTCCAGGGGGGTATGGTGGCAAACATGTCTTACTGGGAGAACGCTTTCTAGTCTGGAAATACTGGGGAAAAACAGAAGCCAACAGCTCATTTGGCCACCATCACTGAGATTAAGATGAACTAGTTCAGTGTCAAATATACCATTCAAGGGACAAAACATAGCATAGCCCACTACAATATTCCCTTTCATTTGCCTCAAGTAAACCTACATTTAAGCAGGTAACAATCGTGAACAACTGCAGATAGACACATTCATAACTACCTGTACTTACACTCCCTCTGGGCATCCTTTACTTTGAGCTAAACTCTTTGGCTGTAATCCTGGCTGTCGTTGATGAGAGACGTTACTTGGCAGAGTGAGAAAGCCAGCGCAGCAGCCTGCCCAATTTAATGACATCACCAAAATGAAAAAATAAAAAATTATATATATTTAAAGCCAATAAAGACAAATTATTTTGGGGGGCTGAAGAACATTTGAGGGGGACTTCCTCTAAAATAGGCCTAACGACGCCCCTGATCGTCAATATTTCTCCAACAGCCTACCATCAATGTTTCTTTGGGGAAATTGTGGGCAGAAAATTGGAGCCCAGCTCACTGTGTGCTACGTTATCGTTACAAAATGTGGTGCATGAATAGACCGTACACTTTGGGGTCCAGGTGAGGGCGAGGTACTGATCATTGTGGGCATAGCATGCCTACTGGGGGCCCACTTATGAGTCACTGTGTTATAACTGGCTGAGGTCAGGCCAGTTTGAGTTGGATTGAAGCCATCCTGTGCTGGACTATTGAATAACTCAGGAAATAATTAGCTTAATACACGAACCCAGCAATGTAGTTATGACATCTACACCCCAACCTGAAATCCTGTTCGGACTTGTATGCTGGTAAACATGGCTTACCTAATTCTGGGTCAATGCTTTCTATGTAAATACTGAAGAGAAAAAAACAGATGCCCCCAGCATCTTCTTAAAAGGCTGACCAGGTCCAATGAGCCTCAGACATCTTTGCTTCTGTGACGAGCAGCTAGCATCTGAGATCTCTGCGTTTCTCTTCACAGCTGGAGCATCATGAATCTGTGGCTCAGCACTCATTTCCTGGTAGCGGTGCTGTTTCTGAGCAGCTCGGCTCTGACACCTGAAGAATGCGAGCCTTTAATCACACCTTTGTCTCTCGCTGACCCCTCCATGGTAAGTCTTCATCTGTCTGGGTTTGTCTATGAAGCATTAGCACTGAAGCAGAATTCATCTATTTGGGAAATTTTTCCTCAGTTTATGCACTTTAGCATTAGCATTACGTTGGAGTCAGAGCTGAGCAAACAGATCAGATAAATACACGATAACACAATGAAAAAGTACTTCAACCATTTCCCAAGATGTGACTGTTTCCTATCCAGGTAGGTACCAAATGTGTTTGGATTAGTGCTGCAACTTGGGAAACAGGTTAAAAAATATATATAGCGTGCAGTGAGTGGACTGAATGTTTTTCATCCAGATGGTTCCATTTGAAAAGATTTTATATTAGAGAATTAGTCCAATATTCGACCCATTATTGTCTGCTGTCACTCGCTGACTTCCTGTTTGTGTGCAGATGTTCAACAGGTCAAACTTCCTCTATGGTTACACTGATAATGAATTCTACAACAGCCTTCTGAAGCACATCAAGAGCTACTGGATTGATATCAACCGTTCACCATCCGACCCCGAGACAATTGTTATGACTACGGACAACAATCTGTGAGTTGTTAACAATTTAACATGGACAAACAATGTACAAATATACATTTAAAATGTCTACGATTGAAATGTTTTCTCCACTGGAGGAACACCCTAGAGATCACTTTAGTGTGTTTTCTCCACTGGAGGAACACCCTAGAGATCACTTTAGTGTGTTTTCTCCACTGGAGGGACACCCTAAACCTTACCGAGCTTTCAAACGGATCACTCAGTGTTCAGCAGTGGGAGGAATCTTAACTTTTGAGGCTGACCTGGATGGGAAGTTTTAAAACAGCTGCTAGAATGTAAACTCAGCTCTTCCTCTTGTCTCTTTCTCAGAAATGGAACCTGCTTGACTATAAGGACCAACCTAGAAATTGAAGACAATACCATCTTAACGTCATGTAAGTTACCGGATCCAACACCATGCTGGAGTTTCTACATCTTTGTTTTGTTAGTTCTGTTAGCCAGAGAATCCAGTCAGAGAGATCATGTTTCTGATTATTAAAAGCTGCAGATTTATCACACATATCATCCTGCATGACATCGCTGGATTAAATCAAACACAAAATCAGTTTCTGGAAAGTTTACCAGAAGAACCTTCTTAGATTTCCAGTGTAGAGGATTAATATACAGTTTCTCTCCTCAGTCTCCCACTTCAATGCGTCGTTCCAAATGTTTCCGACCTGTGAAGGCTGTCTGCTCTATAGCTTCACCCGCACTGTCAAAAACCTGGACAAGATGATGGAGAAGATGGGACTCAACATGGAATCTACAGCGGAGAAGTTCAGCTACCGTGCTTTTTATCTGATGGGTAAGAAGGAACGAGTCTGAGAGGAAATTATAAATATAAATAAAACACATTTCGTATGCGAAACATTCATCCTGTTTTGTTGTTTTGTCTCCAGCAAGAGGAACAACCGTGAAGGACTCTGACCTGGAACATTTCAGGAAGCAGGCGAGCTGCCTCGGCTTCAACAGAGAGCCAGACTTTATCTATGACCCCAAGAACGGTGATC
Source organism: Taurulus bubalis (assembly GCF_910589615.1). Lineage (NCBI taxonomy): Eukaryota > Metazoa > Chordata > Actinopteri > Perciformes > Cottidae > Taurulus > Taurulus bubalis. The sequence goes on along the minus strand of NC_136596.1, from coordinate 9,924,623 downwards.
ACCTTTTAGACCTGTCTGACTAAACTATGACACGAAGAAGTGTGATGACAGACACAACTGACTTCTTTGGTTTTGTCTTTCTCTCTCTGCAGGTTTCTGTGCTGAAGGCGAGGGGCGTAAGATACCCGCATATGATGATTAATATAACATGAATAATATTCATGATAATTCATGAATATTTCAAACTGAATAAAGAGACAAAAAGTGACTCAAAACAGTGAACGTGTTGCTCGTTTTTATTCATAATCCATAAAGGTTTTATTAACTGTGAAGCGCCTCCTCAGTGAGGAGTCATAACTCAGTCAACATACAAACATGAAACACACTTTTAATGATTCAATGCAACTTACACCTTCTGGGGAAATCATCATCTCTGATGTCCATCAAGCATAAACTTCCATAAATCATGAGAAAAAGATTATAAAATAAAAACGCGACAGAACTTGCCTGAGTTGCATCCAAATGTTTACCTATGGTTGTTAGTCTGTTGGTGCTAATTGCCAACAACAACTACAGTATTAGCATCTCCAACAGACAAACACAACAAGAAATACATGTATCTATCTTTAACATGGAAATAAAGAATATTAACATTTGAGCAGCATGTCACGTATGAGAATCCACTCTGTGGGGTACCGTGTGCACACTGGGTATACATCATTTTCTAGTTATCAATTAAATGACATCTTTTACTCCCCTGATCGTCAATATTTCTCCAACAGCCTACCATCAATGTTTCTTTGGGGAAATTGTGAGCAGAAAATTGGAGCCCAGTTCACTGTGTGCTACGTTATCGTTACAAAATGTGGTGCATGAATAGACCGTACATTTTGGGGTCCAGGTGAGGGCGAGGTACTGATCATTGTGGGCATAGCATGCCTACTGGGGGCCCACTTATGAGTCACTGTGTTATAACAGTATGGCTGAGGTCAGGCCAGTTTGAGTTGGATTGAAGCCATCCTGTGCTGGACTATTGAACAAATCAGGAAATAATTAGCTTAATACACGAACCCAGCAATGTAGTTATGACATCTACACCCCAACCTGAAATCCCCTTTGGACCTGCAGGGATGTATGCTGGTAAACATGACATACCTAAGTCTGGGTCAATGCTTTCTATGTAAATACTGAAGAGAAAAAAACAGATGCCCCCAGCATCTTCTTAAAAGGCTGACCAGGTCCGATGAGCCTCAGACATCTTTGCTTCTCTGACGAGCAGCTAGCATCTGAGATCTCTGCGTTTCTCTTCACAGCTGGAGCATCATGAATCTGTGGCTCAGCACTCATTTCCTGGTAGCGGCGCTGTTTCTGAGCAGCTCGGCTCTGACACCTGAAGAATGCGAGCCTTTAATCACACCTTTGTCTCTCGCTGACCCCTCCATCGTAAGTCTTCATCTGTCTGGGTTTGTCTTTGAAGCATTAGCACTGAAGCAGAATTCATCTATTTGGGAAGTTTTTCCTCAGTTTATGCACTTTATCATTAGCATTACGTTGGAGTCAGAGCTGAGCAAACAGATCAGATAAATACACGATAACACAATGAAAAAGTACTTCAACCATTTCCCAAGATGTGACTGTTTCCTAGCCAGGTAGTTACCAAATGTGTTTGGATTAGTGCTGCAACTTGGGAAACAGGTTAAAAAATATATATAGCGTGCAGTGAGTGGACTGAATGTTTTTCATCCAGATGGTTCCATTTGAAAAGATTTTATATTAGAGAATTAGTCCAATATTCGACCCATTATTGTCTGCTGTCACTAGCTGACTTCCTGTTTGTGTGCAGATGTTCAACAGGTCAAACTTCCTCTATGGTTACACTGATAATGAATTCTACAACAGCCTTCTGAAGCACATCAAGAGCTACTGGATTGATATCAACCGTTCACCATCCGACCCCGAGACAATTGTTATGACTACGAACAACAATCTGTGAGTTGTTAACAATTTAACATGGACAAACAATGTACAAATATACATTTAAAATGTCTACGATTGAAATGTTTTCTCCACTGGAGGAACACCCTAGAGATCACTTTAGTGTGTTTTCTCCACTGGAGGGACACCCTAAACCAGGGGTGTCAAACATACGGCCCGCGGGCCGGATACGGCCCACCAGGGGGTCCAGTCCGGCCCGCGGACTAATTCTTAAAATAGAAAAAACAAAATTGCTGAGTTGGGGCTCGAACCACTGATCCTCTGATTGAAAGTCGGGCATGCTAACAATTGAAACACAGTCGCAATTATTTCGACAACTGACATTACTAGAGATTTTGCTCAACTGCAAGGGAATCTGCAGAGGAGAGCCCAGGCAGATAAACAGTGGGCTGATGTCTGAATTTTTGGTCTTCATGTTTCTAGTTTATTGTAGAAAGACCTTATTAAATAGGGTTCATCATGCAAAAACCTTCACCAATGATTTAAACATAGAGACATATTGTCATTATGTATGCGTTATTATGCTGTGATTTTACTGGTCCTGCCCACTTGAGTTCAAAATGGGCAGTATGTGGCCCCTTCACTAAAATGAGTTTGACACCCCTGCCCTAAACCTTACCGAGCTTTCAAACGGATCACTCAGTGTTCAGCAGTGGGACGAATCTTAACTTTCGAGGCTGACCTGGATGAGAAGTTTTAAAACAGCTGTTAGAATGTAAACTCAGCTCTTCCTCTTGTCTCTTTCTCAGAAATGGAAGCTGCTTGACTATAAGGACCAACCTAGAATTTGAAGACAATACCATCTTAACGTCATGTAAGTTACCGGATCCAACACTATGCTGGAGTTTCTACATCTTTGTTTTGTTAGTTCTGTTAGTCAGAGAATCCAGTCAGAGAGATCATGTTTCTGATTATTAAAAGCTGCAAAAAAAAAGCTGTTTCATTTGAAAATCCTCTGACTTCTCATCTAATTCCATCATCAGGTGAACTGTTTAATTGTGATTTGGTTTATAAGTTATTTTCTTCTGCAACAGTACAGCCTTACAGGGTTGATAGCATGGCTGTGCACTTTCATCATCACTGTTATAAACAAACACAACCTCTACAGCACAGGGAAAGGGAAGATAACATCTGTCCTGTCTGATGACATCGCTGGATTATATCAAACACAAAATCAGTTTCTGGAAAGTTTACCAGAAGAACCTTCTTAGATTTCCAGTGTAGAGGATAAATATACAGTTTCTCTCCTCAGTCTCCAACTTCAAAGCGTCGTTCCAAATGTTTCCGACCTGTGAAGGCTGTCTGCTCTATAGCTTCACCCGCACTGTCAAAAACCTGGACAAGATGATGGAGAAGATGGGACTCAACATGGAATCTACAGCGGAGAAGTTCAGCTACCGTGCTTTTTATCTGATGGGTAAGAAGGAACGAGTCTGAGAGAAAATTATAAATATAAATAAAACACATTTCGTATGCGAAACATTCATCCTGTTTTGTTGTTTTGTCTCCAGCAAGAGGAAAAACCGTGAAGAACTCTGACCTGGAACATTTCAGGAAGCTGGAAAGGCTCAACTATCCACGACCACAGACTGAATACAAGCACTACGTTCATGCTTTAAATGCTTTGTATCTGTTCGTGTGTCTGTCATGATGTCTGCCGTCTGTCGATGCGATCTGTTCAGCCGTGTCTCCAAGTTAAACTCTAGCTCGACACAGGTCATGAGTTTTGGGTACAATGTGCCTCCACAGAGGAGGACGCGTGACATCCGCCTGCGAGTTGGAAACACCGCCGTAACACAGACAACTAGCATGAGTATCGTTAGCATGGCGAACAAGTCAACCAGTGTTTCTGGGTCGAGGTGCCTGTCAAGTTCAACAGAGATTGGAGCAACTCGAGTGAAGAGGGTTTCCATCGAGGGCAACATTGGTAAAAAAATAAATAATCAGTGACATCACATGAACACTATTTCAAAATAGGACCTCATTTTGTCCCAAGCTAATAGTGTGGTCTCCTGTATCCCTTCCTCTCACATATCAGCTGTCGGCAAGTCGACCATTGCAAGACTCATGCAGTCAGCTTGTCCAGACTTGGAGGTGGTGGCAGAACCTGTCAGCCAGTGGCAGCACATTGAGAGTGGGACCTTGCAGGTGTGTGCACACTTACTGACCTCAACATCTGATCCCCAAACAAGAATCAAGGGGAAGCCAAGCTGACCGTCTCCGCTCATGTCTTTGACAGGGGACAGCCGCGCCCCCGCAGGCGACAGTCAGCAACCTGCTGCAGATGATGTACCAGGACCCTCAGCGCTGGTCGTACACGTTCCAGACGTTTTCCTGCATGAGCCGCCTGAGAACGCAGCTGCAGCCTCCTCCGGCTCACCTGCTCCGCTCAGAGGGAACACCTGTCCAGGTGTATGAGCGCTCCATCTACAGCGACAGGTGGGTGAACGATAGGACCGGCTTGTGAAAATCAAATCAGGTCAGTGAAACTAGTTTTGAGAAGACCCCTGAGACCTGTGATCTATATGATGCTCAGCATCATATAGATTTATACTATGCACTACTTACTACTGCTTTCCTGCTTTCTTACAGTGCAGACGCCTTTCTGCTTGCTCTCGCCTCTGTTTGCATTTTTCTGCACTTCCTTCTGATATTCTTGTCTTTTCTTCTGTGAGAATCTTTGAGCAGCAGCTCCCGGACACTTGAAAACCACTGGGACTCTATTTTTCTATAGATTTGGCTGGCTATTGCCCTAATTCCGCTGGTTTAAAGATAAATTGCTATAGGCTACTTAGCAGCTAAGCTAAAGGCTACTTAGCAGCTGAGCTAAAGCTAAGGAGCAGCAAGATGACATCTCTCTCCATGGACAACTAATACAAACTCCTGCAGAAGATTGCAGTTTTGGAAACAAAAATCTACCGAATAGAAGTGAACGTGGAGGTAAATGGACTGTGTCAGAATGATACCACTTTACCATGGACTCAAAATCTTGTACAAATGCAAGCTAAGACACAGCTAACTAGCACCACTAGGCCTACCAAGAAACAGGAGGACTATGCAGCTGTTAACGAAACCTCAAATGGTAGTCCTCCCTGGAACTCTCTCGGTGCAAAGGCGAAGAGGCATTCACACCCTCGGGATGTGGGAGGACGACTAACAGGACAACTAACAGGCAGAACCCAGCACCCTGAGATCTCTGATGCGACTGGCTGGCCTGCACTACCACGCAGGCAAAATTCCTCCTCAACCCCGATACGCAGCTGTACACAGCAGAAAACAGCTGGGAAAAGTAAAACCAGTAAAGAAACTCCACAACAACCAAGGCTACAACTTAAAAACAGATTCGCTCCACTGTCGCAGGATCCTAAATCTGATGATATGGATAAGCAGCTATCTTCACAAAGCAGGGTAAGAACCGAACATAAAAGGCCGCAGGAAAAGACTGGGCCTGAGACTCTGATTGTTGAAGACTATGCTGTAAAAGATGTCCGAACAATGTGCAGCAAGAATACCAAAATACTCTGCTTTCCGACAGATATGGTGTTTAACATGAGAGATAAAATCTGGACATCATGGCTGACCATCCCACGGTGAAAAACCTCATTGTGCATACGGGAAGCTGTGATATTGTGAAACAAGAGTCTGAAGTTCTGAAGCGAGACTTTATTGACTTGTTAAACACAGTCAACTCTGTCAATGCTGAGGTGTTTATCAGTGGCCCTCTTCCACCAGCAAGGAGAGGAGATGAAAGATTCAGCAGGCTGTTTGAACTGAACAGATGGCTGTCAACTGCATGTACTGACCATACAGTACATTTTATCGACATTTTTTACATTTTCTGGGAGCGTATACATCTTTTTAAGGCAGATGGAGTTTGCCTGAACAAGTCAGGGGTAAAACTCTTCACCTCTAACTTATTTTTCTTCCTGCGTCACTCGTCTGTTCCCACTGCCAAGGACAGGAGACAAGAGAAATCTAAACAAGAGATAACCACACAGCATCGCCGTGGAGACCTCATGGGAAGGAAGCCAAAGGAGAGCCAAGAGGAGGAGTCTCCACCCTCATCATCAAGGACTGATACCCCTCTCGGAGAGGACGAGTCTTTACTTCCCTCACCAGCACCTACTTCCACCCCCCACACTTCATCCAGGTCCCTCTCCTCTCTACTCTCTCCATCCTCCCCCCTCATGGAGTTCACTGACTGCATGAACGAGATGGTCATTGCTGGAACCAAATTCACTCCCCTCCGCAAAACCACTTCCCGTGCTGAAACCCCTCCAGCTAGACCTCCGTCACTGGTTCTAAGTGCTTTGACGCAAACACCGAAGTTAAAGCGCCGTGCCCCTCTCCCGCCTCCACAACATCTCCACAACCATCCTCTGTCTCCACGACCTGATAAAGACATTGATTGATCTCTTTTGGGTCCGGACTACAAGGTTAATGACACCACTGATTATCTACAGGAACAGTCGGGGCCCTGTAGGAAGTTAGCCTTCTTAATTCCTGTCCTGACTTATCGAAAAGGAAAGGTGAGGCTGCGAAGAAACATTAGTAAATCTGCAAACTTATCCAATTTAACATTCATTCCTCGTCAGCCTGTCCAAAGAAATAGGGCAAATATAGTTTTAAGCACATTAAACTTAGCTTTATTAAATGTCAGGTCTCTGTCAGGAAAAACATTTTTAATCAATGAATTCATTATTAGGCACAAACTTGATTTTTTGTTTTTAACCGAAACTTGGTTAGACCAAGATAACAGTACATATGTTCTTATTGAAGCAACACCTCCCAACTTCAGCTTCATGAGTGAAACAAGAGCGCATAAGAAAGGAGGTGGAGTTGCTATTTTATATAATGAGTCTCTTCAATGCAAGCAGATGTCTTTTGGTCATTTTACTTCCTTTGAATATGTGGCTCTCAATTCCACGCAAGTTTTATTCCTCAACATTTACAGACCACCTAAATACTGTGCAACTTTCTTTGATGAGTTTACTGAACTGTTGTCTATAATCTGTATTGATTTTGATTGTGTTGTCATTGTTGGTGATTTTAATATCCATGTTGATAATCCCCAGGACAGAGGGTCTATAGAGCTATGTGGTGTCCTTGATAACTATGACATGACTCAGCATGTAACAGGTCCCACCCACAACAAGGTGCACACTCTAGACCTAATCATCACCAAAGGTCTGGACATTTCCAAGGTTGCTGTGACTGATGTTGCACTCTCTGATCATTCCTGTGTTTTCTTTGAGAGTGCAATCTCTCTACACACAAATGTCCAAACCAAGGTTGTGACGAAGCGTTACATCACTGAAAACACCAGTGAACTATTTATTCAGAAGTTCTGCTCCACACCAGGCCTCTCTTGCATCTCAGTCAATGAGCTTGTGGATGGCTTCAATTCTAAAGTTAAAAATGTTATTGATGCCATTGCACCCACTAAGGTGAAGGTTGTCTTGGGTAAGAAAAGATCCCCTTGGAGAAATGCCACGCTGGTCAGAATAGAGAAAAGAAAGTGTCGGAAAGCTGAACGCAGGTGGCGAAAAACTAATCTCCAGGTTCACTGTGGTGTCTATAAAGAGAGACTTTACAATTATAATTTGGAACTTATAAATGCAAGACAGGCCTTCTTCTCTGACATCATAACCAAAAATAAAAACAATACACGCGCCTTATTTGCTACCATTTGCAATCAATTTGCCTCCTATTTTGCTGATAAAATTCAGAGAATTAGACAAGCAGTCGGTGGCTCCACACCAACCACAGGATATGTGTTGTCCCCATCTTTAAATAGCATCCATTCAAATATCATGACACAATTTCACTCAATTAACCAAAGAAGCCTAGAAGACATTATACAACATCTGAACACATCCTCCTGCTGCTTGGATATTCTACCAACACACTTTTTCAAAAATATTTCACACTGCATGACCGCTGATCTTTTACAAATTGTAAACACATCCCTTCTCTCAGGTGTCTTCCCACAAGCCCTAAAAACTGCAGTTATTAAACCACTTCTAAAGAAGGCTAGTTTAGACCCCGAAATATTGAAAAACTATAGACCAATATCAAACCTCCCATTCTTAAGTAAAATAATGGAAAAGGTGGTTTTTCAACAGCTGAACAACTTCTTAGCTGAAAATAACTGTTTTGATGTCTTCCAGTCCGGCTTTCGTCAGCACCACAGTACTGAAACTGCTCTTGTTAAGGTTTTCAACAACATCTACTTAAACACAGACAGTGGCAGAACTTCAGTCTTAATATTACTGGATCTCAGTGCTGCATTCGACACGGTTGATCATGACATACAACTAGGCAGACTGAAAGTCTGGGTAGGATTCTCTGGCGCAGCACTTAACTGGTTTGAATCCTACTTGAAGGACCGGCAATACTTTGTGTCGGAAGCTAATTACACATCAGAGCTGACTAGGATGACATTCTGTTCAACATCTACATGCTTCCACTGGCTCAGATTATGAAAAACAACAATGTGTGTTATCATAATTATGCAGATGACACACAACTCTACATAACTATATCACCAGGGGACTATAGTCCCATACAAGGGCTGGCTAAATGCATTGAAGAAATCAATAACTGGATGTGCCAGAATTGTCTTCAATTAAATCAAGATAAAACAGAAGTAATTGTTTTTGGTCCCAAGGACGAACGATTGAAAGTCGGCGCTCAGCTTCAATCACTAATGTTAAAAACCTCAAACCAAGCTAGAAATCTAGGTGTAGTTATGGATTCCGACCTCAACCTGAACAGCCATATCAAGACAATTACAAAATCAGCCTACTATCACCTGAAGAATATATCAAAGGTTAGAGGACTTATGTCTCAACAGGATCTGGAGAAACTTGTCCATGCATTTATCTCCAGTAGACTTGACTACTGTAACGGTGTGTTCACAGGCCTCTGTAAAAAGTCAATCAGAAAGCTGCAGCTGATTCAGAACGCTGCAGCTCAAGTCCTCACTAAGACCAGGAAAGTGGATCACATCACTCCAGTACTGAGGTCTTTGCACTGGCTCCCTGTCAAACAAAGAATTGACTTTAAAATCCTGCTGCTGGTTTATACAGCACTGAATGGTTTAGGGCCTAAGTATGTTTGTGATCTGCTGCTACCTTATGAACCATCCCGGCCCCTCAGGTCATCTGGGACGGGTCTACTTTCTGGTCCAAGAGTCAGAACTAAACATGGAGAAGCAGCGTTCAGCTTTTCTGCTCCACATATCTGGAACAAGGTCCCTGAAAGCTGCAGGTCTGCTGAGACCCTCAGCTCCTTTAAGTCCACATTGAAGACTTTTCTGTTTGCTGCTGCCTTTAACTGAACCAGATTCAATTACTGCATCTCACTACTGCATTTTATTTCTTGAACTGCACTGCAACTTTAATGAAACTATTATTTTTTATTTTGCTTTTTCAACTTTAATTTTTTTTGTTTTGCTTTTTGACTGTTTTAATGTTTTCTTAACTGTTTTTAAATCTGCATTATGTTTTGATGCTTTTAATGGTTTTATGTGAAGCATTTTGAATCGCCTTGTTGTTGAAATGTGCTATACAAATAAACTTGCCTTGCCTTGTACATGCTCCTTTATTCGGTTTGCTTGAACTAAACTTGACTCTGTGTCCTGTCAGATACATCTTTGCCCTGAACATGTTTGAGCTGGGTTGTATCAACTCAACAGAGTGGGCAGTCTACCAGGACTGGCACTCCCTCCTGGTGGAACAGTTTGGACACCAGGTGGAGCTAGAGGGCATTATCTACCTCAGGGCTCCACCAAAGGTATGAACACACAAGATTTAATCGAACAACTTGTGAGTTGTTTGCATCACATCCCATTTTCATCTTATGGTAGTTGTTTGTATTGTATTATTGTTGCTGTAACAAGATATATTAAAAGGACATAGTTCACATTTAATCTTGGAAAAAGACACAAACGCATCATATCTTTTGTTGTTTGTCAGAAATGTATGGAGCGTCTGGAGCACCGGGGCAGGGCAGAAGAGAAAGGAGTGAAACTGGACTATCTGGATAAGCTGCATGTTCAACATGAGAGGTGGCTTGTTGAGAAGAGCACTGAGTGAGTGCTAATGAGGGTGAAATGGTTGTTGTCTTCTTCAGACTCGTATGTTTTAAATAGTTTCAGTGACCACTGAAATGTAAAAAAAATCCCATGGTCTTTTGAAGTGTAAAGTCACAATGAAAGACCATTTTAGAGTTATTTTCTTAATCAGGTGGCTGTTCATGTGCACCGTCTAAAACATAAGTGGGGATATTACACTTAAAATTGGTATTTAGCTGTTCTAACCTTTTTAAAGGATCCTAGCAGAATCTTGTCTGAAAACAAAATAAATTCAGTGGTGGTACGGCCACTGTAATACAGGATGCACTACGCATTCCTGTTGGTCCATTGCCATTTCAAATGCCTTTCCTTGCAGCTGTTTGTTGCTCGGCCGTGAACAGATGCCGGTCAGCAGTGTGTGGTCTGAGGTGGTCAACTCTCTCTTTTCAGATTACATTTTGAGAAGTTGAAACGGATACCTGTGTTGCAACTGGATGCCAGTGTGGAGTTTCAGAGTGACCCAGAGATGCAGGAGGAAATTATAAGAAAGGTATGTTTATTTATTGCACTGATATACTGGCTGCTACCAGATTAAACTACACAAAGGCCTCGGCCTAATGTTTGCATCATATTTCTCATCCTCACAGTCTTTGATCCACGGAGAATCATTTACATTTTCTGATCTGACGTTCGATGTGTTTTGTGTCTTCTCGTACACAGATGAAAGACTTCTTCAAAGCTTTATGAGAAGACGAGACGTCAGCTACCATCACCAGTGGGAAACAGATGAGACCAGTACAAATAACTACACAAGCCTCTTATAGAGGCATGGAAATATAAACATTAAAGGGTTTCTCTTTTTGATAAGTTGCAGGACCTTACATACGTTAAACACACAGATTTTTTTTTTCTGTATACAAATGAAACTGTGAGATTGTAAAACAAATGTTCTGCTTTTGTTTTTTGTATGTTATTGTTTCGAAATTCACTGAGTAGTTTGCAAATTACTGTTAATTTCACTTGAAATCAAATCAAAGTCTGTGCTGTCACTTCTATGACCATTTGGAAACCGTTTATCGAGCACCATACAGTATTTGTGTCACTTACTGTTTTACACACTCCTGACTGACAATGAACAAGCAAATATTACAAGTATTGTCAGTATTATATTCGTTGTCTGTCATCAAATACAATCCTATTCTTATTGTTGTGTCTTGTCCTTTTTATTCGGTGTGGCGATGCGCAGCAAGGCTCTAGAGAGACTTGTGCAGCAAGCACACTGCATGTACTTCATTTTTAACTCCACAAAAATAAAAAGCATATCAACGTGTTCGCCGAGTCTTTCCTCTGTTGATTGTTTCCTGTTTACATGCTCTTCACAATAAGAGTAAATCATGTAATAAAACAAGTTACAACACTGTCAAAAGGCTTTTCAGCCTGGGCAGTATTGTTCTGACCCCAAGGAGAAACAGGCTGTCGGGTAAAATATTGCAGAGACTTTTACTCATGTGATACAATCGCTATTTTGAAGGGTTAGGGAATAGAGAAAAATGATAAACTTCATAGGATATAGTGCACTTTCTGTTTATTTAGGCAATGATGAAGTGGATTTTCTGTTTATTTAATTGCATTTTCAGTTTCTATTTTTTGGGTTAAGTGCATTTCTGTTTCTATTTTATGGGAAAAAGTGCCATTCATTTTTCTATTTTTCTTAAACCACTACAATGATTCCTATAACAAGCTGGTTTTGTTCTTAGGAGTCGGCCCCCATTTGGTTTAGTGGGGTCTCATGTTTCCAAAAGCCTGTTTTCAATGTGTTATGCTGTTTGACCTGAATGTCCCCACCATACACAGCCTCTTGTATCCTGTTGTTTGTGGATTTTAAAGTGAGGCATATTTCTTTGGTCAGACAGTGTGAACAGGGTTAATGTTCGTTCAAGTTAATGGCTGAGTTTTATATGCCATTTTGTTTTACATGTTTACAATTACAATACAGTATGTGGAAAGGTTAAGAGATGCGCTTTATTGAACATTGAAAATAAAGTGATGAAAGGGCCATGATGTTTGTCCATGTATCTTTGCGGTTAATTTGGACATTTGCTTAAAAAAATGGAAAGTAAAGTAACTAGTAGTGAAGTTACTTTTCAAATGCAGTAACTAGTGAAGTAATCTAGTTACAATTTTCAGAAGTAACTAGTATCTTTGTAGCTAGTTACTTTTTCTGAGTAACTACCCCAACACTGGTAACCAGTGACCTGTGTCTATGAAGCAATAGCTGCTCTCAATCCATTCCAAATACAGAAATGACACCTCAATAACACATCTTACTAATGGTAATAATGGCGTACATATATATATATATATATATATATATATATATATACATATATATATATATATATATATATATATATATATATATATATATATATATATATGTATATATATATATATATATATATATATATGTATATATACTAATGGTAATAATGGCGTACATATATATATATATAATGTACCTTAATAATCTCAATAACACATCTTACTACTTATAATGTTGACGTATATATGCAACGTCTTAGCCGCCACACCATAGAGAAATTTCTTGCAAAGTTTTCTGGTTATTAGTTGCATTGCTATTAGTATTGCCAATACCATTACTGCTTTTATTATTCTATTACATCCACTGTTGCTGCTATTTTTGGTAGTTGTAACCTTTTCATCATTCATTATATGAATAATTTCTGTCATATTCATTGAATGTGCTGTAACTCTGATACGTTGTTCATTCTGTACACGTGACATCTATTGCTTCTGTCCATCCGGGGAGAGGGATCCTCCTCTGTTGCTTTTCTGCCCGTTAAAGGTTTTTTTCCTGAACTGATGTGAGGGTCAAAGGTCAGAGGATAATAATACGTTTATTTATAAGGCACATTTCACAGACAAAAAGGTCACAAAGTGCTGTACAGGAGTCAGGAAAAAACATGTTAACACCAGACTGGCAATGGCAGGGGCCAAAACATTACAACAGTTAAAGAACACAGTAAAAAACACATTAAAAGATGGAGCAGTAAAAAACACAATAAAACAGATAAAAAGCATTTATTTAACCAAACGCCAGCGTAAACAGGTTAGTCTTTAGCTGTTTTTTTAAAAGACATCCCAGAATCAGCAAACTGTAGGGGTGCAGGCAGAGTGGTTGAGTGTGTGGGACGGTCAGAAGGTTTAACTGGTTGGCTGTGGAATAAGGGTGAAGTAGTTCAGCCACATATGCAGGAGTCCGTCTATGAGACCGTCTATTTGTCCTTGTCAGTAATCTGGCAGCAGCATTTTGGATGACCTGCAACCGGTTTATCGCAGATTGACTGAGTGCGCAGAAAAGGATTTGTCAAATATTACTCCGAGATTACACAGGTTTAGGTGGACAGCAGAGGAGAGTGGACCAATGCTCTGCTTGACCATAGGGACAGCGTCATCATGTGCAACAACTAGAACCTCCGTCTTATTATCATTTAGTTGTAAGCAATTTACTGCTGTGCAGTCCTTAATAGCATTGAAAGCTGTCTGGTTAACCTGCAAGCCTCACTGGGTTTAAAGGAGTTGGATATCATCTGCATATAGATGGTAGGCAACATTACTGATTAATTTAATGTTATCTTCATTGAAAAAAACAGTGCTTTTCTTTGAAAAATGAGGACATTTCTAAGTGACCCCAAACCTTTGATGGGTAGTGTATACTCAGTGTATTTCTCACTGGTGTAGGTCAATGACTATGCAACAAATCAGTTGCAGTTGCAGTCAGTTGCATAATTAATACATGAACCCAACTTTGTCCTTATTTGTCCTGCACCCCATCCATAATTCCCCGTTGGACCTGCAGGGTGGTATGCTTACCTAATTCACTTGGGAGTCACTGTGTCCACTAATGATAGTATGGCTGAGTTCAGGCTCTGTGCCAGTCAAACTGGATTGAAGCCATCCTGTGCTGCTCTGTACACTCAGTGTGTGTTGTCTGTGTTAGTGGCCAAGGACAATTAAAAAAAAATAGTAAATAATTAGCTTACATGAACCTGAAATACCTTTTGGACCTCCAGGGGGGTATGGTGGCAAACATGTCTTACTGGGAGAACGCTTTCTAGTCTGGAAATACTGGGGAAAAACAGAAGCCAACAGCTCATTTGGCCACCATCACTGAGATTAAGATGAACTAGTTCAGTGTCAAATATACCATTCAAGGGACAAAACATAGCATAGCCCACTACAATATTCCCTTTCATTTGCCTCAAGTAAACCTACATTTAAGCAGGTAATCCTGTGCTGGACTATTGAATAACTCAGGAAATAACTAGCTTAATACACGAACCCAGCAATGTAGTTATGACATCTAGACCCCAACCTGAAATCCCCTTCGGACTTGTATGCTGGTAAACATGGCTTACCTAAGTCTGGGTCAATGCTTTCTATGTAAATACTGAAGAGAAAAAAACAGATGCCCCCAGCATCTTCTTAAAAGGCTGACCAGGTCCAATGAGCCTCAGACATCTTTGCTTCTGTGACGAGCAGCTAGCATCTGAGATCTCTGCGTTTCTCTTCACAGCTGGAGCATCATGAATCTGTGGCTCAGCACTCATTTCCTGGTAGCGGTGCTGTTTCTGAGCAGCTCGGCTCTGACACCTGAAGAATGCGAGCCTTTAATCACACCTTTGTCTCTCGCTGACCCCTCCATCGTAAGTCTTCATCTGTCTGGGTTTGTCTATGAAGCATTAGCACTGAAGCAGAATTCATCTATTTGGGAAGTTTTTCCTCAGTTTATGCACTTTAGCATTAGCATTACGTTGGAGTCAGAGCTGAGCAAACAGATCAGATAAATACACGATAACACAATGAAAAAGTACTTCAACCATTTCCCAAGATGTGACTGTTTCCTAGCCAGGTAGTTACCAAATGTGTTTGGATTAGTGCTGCAACTTGGGAAACAGGTTAAAAAATATATATAGCGTGCATTAAGTGGACTGAATGTTTTTCATCCAGATGGTTCCATTTGAAAAGATTTTATATTAGAGAATTAGTCCAATATTCAACCCATTATTGTCTGCTGTCACTCGCTGACTTCCTGTTTGTGTGCAGATGTTCAACAGGTCAAACTTCCTCTATGGTTACACTGATAATGAATTCTACAACAGCTTTCTGAAGCACATCAAGAGCTACTGGATTGATATCAACCGTTCACCATCCGACCCCGAGACAATTGTTATGACTACGGACAACAATCTGTGAGTTGTTAACAATTTAACATGGACAAACAATGTACGAATATACATTTAAAATGTCTACGATTGAAATGTTTTCTCCACTGGAGGAACACCCTAGAGATCACTTTAGTGTGTTTTCTCCACTGGAGGGACACCCTAAACCTTACCGAGCTTTCAAACGAATCACTCAGTGTTCAGCAGTGGGAGGAATCTTAACTTTTGAGGCTGACCTGGATGAGAAGTTTTAAAACAGCTGTTAGAATGTAAACTCAGCTCTTCCTCTTGTCTCTTTCTCAGAAATGGAAGCTGCTTGACTATAAGGACCAACCTAGAATTTGAAGACAATACCATCTTAACGTCATGTAAGTTACCGGATCCAACACCATGCTGGAGTTTCTACATCTTTGTTTTGTTAGTTCTGTTAGTCAGAGAATCCAGTCAGAGAGATCATGTTTCTGATTATTAAAAGCTGCAGATTTATCACACATATCATCCTGCTGACTTCAGATGCTTGTAGAGTTTCAACTAACCGAAGAATACAAAGCAAATGTGGATGGAATTTGGTTCGGACATTCTCAGACCTTTACTATAGCGCCACTATGAGGTTCATATTTGTGGTTTCATTTGAAAATCCTCTGACTTCTCATCTAATTCCATCATCAGGTGAACTGTTTTATTGTGATTTGGTTTATAAGTTATTTTCTTCTGTAACAGTACAGCCTTACAGGGTTGATAGCATGGCTGTGCACTTTCATCATCACTGTTATAAACAAACACAACCTCTGCAGCACAGGGAAAGGGAAGATAACATCTGTCCTGTCTGATGACATCGCTGGATTAAATCAAACACAAAATCAGTTTCTGGAAAGTTTACCAGAAGAACCTTCTTAGATTTCCAGTGTAGAGGATAAATATACAGTTTCTCTCCTCAGTCTCCAACTTCAATGCGTCGTTCCAAATGTTTCCGACCTGTGAAGGCTGTCTGCTCTATAGCTTCACCCGCACTGTCAAAAACCTGGACAAGATGATGGAGAAGATGGGACTCAACATGAAATCTACAGCGGAGAAGTTCAGCTACCGTGCTTTTTATCTGATGGGTAAGAAGGAACGAGTCTGAGAGGAAATTATAAATATGAATAAAACACATTTCGTATGTGAAACATTCATCCTGTTTTGTTGTTTTGTCTCCAGCAAGAGGAACAACCGTGAAGGACTCTGACCTGGAACATTTCAGGAAGCAGGCGAGCTGCC
This sequence comes from Taurulus bubalis, assembly GCF_910589615.1. Lineage (NCBI taxonomy): Eukaryota > Metazoa > Chordata > Actinopteri > Perciformes > Cottidae > Taurulus > Taurulus bubalis. Next base: position 9,908,108 of record NC_136596.1, on the reverse strand, counting down.
TCGGCTTCAACAGAGAGCCAGACTTTATCTATGACCCCAAGAACGGTGATCACCTTTTAGACCTGTCTGACTAAACTATGACATGAAGAAGTGTGATGACAGACACAACTGACTTCTTTGGTTTTGTCTTTCTCTCTCTGCAGGTTTCTGTGCAGAAGGCAAGGGGCGGGAGATACCAGCATATGATGATTAATATAACATGAATAATATTCATGATAATTCATGAATATTTTAAACTGAACAAAGAGACAAAAAGTGACTCAAAACAGTGAACGTGTTGCTCGTTTTTATTCATAATCCATAAAGGTTTTATTAACTGTGAAGCGCCTCCTCAGTGAGGAGTCATAACTCAGTCAACACACAAACATGAAACACACTTTTAATGATTCAATGCAACTTACACCTTCTGGGGAAATCATCATCTCTGATGTCCATCAAACATAAACTTCCATAAATCATGAGAAAAAGATTATAAAATAAAAACGCGACAGAACTTGCCTGAGTTGCATCCAAATGTTTACCTATGGTTGTTAGTCTGTTGGTGCTAATTGCCAACAACAACTACAGTATTAGCATCTCCAACAGACAAACACAACAAGAAATATATGTATCTATCTTTAACATGGAAATAAAGAACATTAACATTTGAGCAGCATGTCACGTATGAGGATCCACTCTGTGGGGTACCGTGTACACACTGGGTATACATCATTTTCTAGTTATCAATTAAATGATATCTTTTACTCCCCTGATCGTCAATATTTCTCCAACAGCCTACCATCAATGTTTCTTTGGGGAAATTGTGGGCAGAAAATTGGAGCCCAGTTCACTGTGTGCTACGTTATCGTTACAAAATGTGGTGCATGAATAGACCGTACATTTTGGGGTCCAGGTGAGGGCGAGGTACTGATCATTGTGGGCATAGCATGCCTACTGGGGGCCCACTTATGAGTCACTGTGTTATAACAGTATGGCTGAGGTCAGGCCAGTTTGAGTTGGATTGAAGCCATCCTGTGCTGGACTATTGAACAAATCAGGAAATAATTAGCTTAATACACGAACCCAGCAATGTAGTTATGACATCTACACCCCAACCTGAAATCCCCTTTGGACCTGCAGGGATGTATGCTGGTAAACATGACATACCTAAGTCTGGGTCGATGCTTTCAATGTAGATACTGAAGAGAAAAAAACATATGCCCCCAGCATCTTCTTAAAAGGCTGACCAGGTCCGATGAGCCTCAGACATCTTTGCTTCTGTGACGAGCAGCTAGCATCTGAGATCTCTGCGTTTCTCTTCACAGCTGGAGCATCATGAATCTGTGGCTCAGCACTCATTTCCTGGTAGCGGTGCTGTTTCTGAGCAGCTCGGCTCTGACACCTGAAGAATGCGAGCCTTTAATCACACCTTTGTCTCTCGCTGACCCCTCCTTGGTAAGTCTTCATCTATCTGGGTTTGTCTATGAAGCATTAGCACTGAAGCAGAATTCATCTATTTGGGAAGTTTTTCCTCAGTTTATGCACTTTATCATTAGCATTACGTTGGAGTCAGAGCTGAGCAAACAGATCAGATAAATACACGATAACACAATGAAAAAGTACTTCAACCATTTCCCAAGATGTGACTGTTTCCTAGCCAGGTAGTTACCAAATGTGTTTGGATTAGTGCTGCAACTTGGGAAACAGGTTAAAAAATATATATAGCGTGCATTAAGTGGACTGAATGTTTTTCATCCAGATGGTTCCATTTGAAAAGATTTTATATTAGAGAATTAGTCCAATATTCGACCCATTATTGTCTGCTGTCACTAGCTGACTTCCTGTTTGTGTGCAGATGTTCAACAGGTCAAACTTCCTCTATGGTTACACTGATAATGAATTCTACAACAGCTTTCTGAAGCACATCAAGAGCTACTGGATTGATATCAACCGTTCACCATCCGACCCCGAGACAATTGTTATGACTACGGACAACAATCTGTGAGTTGTTAACAATTTAACATGGACAAACAATGTACGAATATACATTTAAAATGTCTACGATTGAAATGTTTTCTCCACTGGAGGAACACCCTAGAGATCACTTTAGTATATTTTCTCCACTGGAGGTACACCCTAAAGATCACTTTAGTGTGTTTTCTCCACTGGAGGGACACCCTAAACCTTACCGAGCTTTCAAACGGATCACTCAGTGTTCAGCAGTGGGAGGAATCTTAACTTTCGAGGCTGACCTGGATGAGAAGTTTCAAAACAGCTGTTAGAATGTAAACTCAGCTCTTCCTCTTGTCTCTTTCTCAGAAATGGAAGCTGCTTGACTATAAGGACCAACCTAGAAATTGAAGACAATACCATCTTAACGTCATGTAAGTTACCGGATCCAACACCATGCTGGAGTTTCTACATCTTTGTTTTGTTAGTTCTGTTAGTCAGAGAATCCAGTCAGAGAGATCATGTTTCTGATTATTAAAAGCTGCAAAAAAAAAGCTGTTTCATTTGAAAATCCTCTGACTTCTCATCTAATTCCATCATCAGGTGAACTGTTTTATTGTGATTTGGTTTATAAGTTATTTTCTTCTGCAACAGTACAGCCTTACAGGGTTGATAGCATGGCTGTGTACTTTCATCATCACTGTTATAAACAAACACAACCTCTGCAGCACAGGGAAAGGGAAGATAACATCTGTCCTGTCTGATGACATCGCTGGATTATATCAAACACAAAATCAGTTTCTGGAAAGTTTACCAGAAGAACCTTCTTAGATTTCCAGTGTAGAGGATAAATATACAGTTTCTCTCCTCAGTCTCCAACTTCAAAGCGTCGTTCCAAATGTTTCCGACCTGTGAAGGCTGTCTGCTCTATAGCTTCACCTGCACTGTCAAAAACCTGGACAAGATGATGGAGAAGATGGGACTCAACATGGAATCTACAGCGGAGAAGTTCAGCTACCGTGCTTTTTATCTGATGGGTAAGAAGGAACGAGTCTGAGAGGAAATTATAGATAAAAATAAAACACATTTCGTATCCGAAACATTCATCCTGTTTTGTTGTTTTGTCTCCAGCAAGAGGAACAACCGTGAAGAACTCTGACCTGGAACATTTCAGGAAGCTGGAAAGGCTCAACTATCCACGACCACAGACTGAATACAAGCACTACGTTCATGCTTTAAATGCTTTGTATCTGTTCGTGTGTCTGTCATGATGTCTGCCGTCTGTCGATGCGGGCTGTTCAGCCGTGTCTCCAAGTTAAACTCTAGCTCGACACAGGTCATGAGGTTTGGGTACAATGTGCCTCCACAGAGGAGGACGCGTGACATCCGCCTGCGAGTTGGAAACACAGACAACTAGCACAGACAACTAGCATGAGACAACTAACACAGACAACTAGCATGAGTATCGTTAGCATGGCGAACAAGTCAACCAGTGTTTCTGGGTCGAGGTGCCTGTCAAGTTCAACAGAGAATGGAGCAACTCGAGTGAAGAGGGTTTCCATCGCAGTAAGGCCGAGCACCTCCTTGTGGCACCGGCACCCAGTGGCAAGCGTGCGGCAGGCGTCGGCCAGCCGCCGAATCTGCGACGTGTCTGCGGCGACGTGTCTGCGGCGACTCGCCGGCGACTGCGACGTGTCTGCGACGTGTCTGCGGCGTGTCTGCGCAGGCGTGACGAGTTTGCGACGTGTCTGCGGCGTGTCGCCGTTCAACAGCGGCAAGCGAGCGTCACTCGCCGGGAAGCTGACAAGCTGAGTGGGTGGAGCCACATTTTCAACAGGTCAGCTGCCGTAAATCAGTTTTATGATCATAGAATGGCAAAGCTGCTGGTTTTTGGTATAAATAAATAGATAGATAGATAGATAGATAGTGTGAGTTTTTTTTATGTGTGTTAAATAAATAATAATCACTTCATAATATACTACACTTATATACCATAATATGTATAATGTACCCACCTTTTTTTAATAAAAAAAATAATGTATATATATATTTTACCATGTCATGTCATACTGTTATACAACCATTATGAGACTACTTTGAGGAGACGGCACTGTCGGTCTAAGCTAAACACTGGAATAATCTTTCCACCAGGTAAACCTGAACATGCACACCTCTCTTGGAGTGACAGCACCAAATGTCATTTCCTACTTAATTGTGTTACATAAAAGTAGGTGTCCTGTTATGCAAGTCATCACTAAAGATCGTGTGATTATGACGTAGTTAGTAGAACAACATATAAAAAAGTGTGTGGACGGGAAGCAAACAGGTTTTGACCGTGGTCGTGTCGATGGTTCGTGTCAAGGCTTCGTCTTGTCTTATCCTGTCATGTGGTATCCTGTGTTGTTCTGTCACTAAGCATGCAAGATGAATTGGATACAAGTAGATTCAACATTGCTGATTTTTAGACGCAGATCGAAAGAGACACCAGAGAACGGAACAGGGATTTGTTGAACACGTGTCTGAACAAGTTCGCCCCCAGTGGCTGTAAGATAACATTGGATTTTTGTTAAAGTCACTACTATGTATTGATTGTTTTATAGCCTACGTTGTATATGTTGCTACACAAATACTACTACACGAATACACAGCAGGCTACAATATTTTGTGTGTTTTTATTATCATCACACTTACTATACAGCGATTGTAAGCTATTATATTGTGTACGGAATTCTATTCTTCTCTCCTCTTCACTCCAACCTCCTCCACACTTCTTCCGTTTTTCCCTTCACAATAAAAGCCCGTACACAATATGTTAACACGCTAAATGCGTGTTATCATATGTAGTGACCCGTTGCCTATCAAATAAAGGCCACTTCATTGCTGTTTGCTCAGTTTAGAGATGCGTACAATTAACGATGTGGAGACGTTCTCTGTCATAATCCATTTTACTAAACCGTAGACTAAAATAAATCATAATGTTTATTATCACAGGTTATCATGAGTAATCACACATTCAAAAACCGTTTGCTCTTGCCATTACAGCAATGCCTGTCCTACTGATCCTCCTGATTATATTTACCTTTTGCCTAATTGACAGCCCTACGCCCCAAGTGGTGTAAGGTTAAACAAAATGAAATAATAACAAAATGGCTCTTACACCATAGAAAGGGGCTCTTTCAGCAAAAAATAAACTACCTGAGGCTACAAAATACAAGAAAAGAACATGATGCAAAGTCATGAGGAACTCCAAAATATTCAATATTGTAATGAAACATAGTTTAAAACTTGACAGGACATTTATTGGAAATTCCTATTACATTTATCTCATCACATGCCCTCTCAATGAACAAAGTTTCTGAAGGAATTTGCACTGATAATTGCCTACCACTGAAAAATATGTTGTGTCTTTATAAATATGTTATAATCGCACAAGACAGAAAAGTGTCTCTCAATGTTTTATTGAATTATTTTTTTATTTCACAAGACACTTAGGTATTGACAATGCATTTAGTAGTAGTAGTAGTATTAGAGGTTTAAATATTAAGTATTACATCTGTAATTATGACAGTCCGTCTGGTCCTTTTTGTCTTCTTTTTTTATCAATAAATGTTTCAGAAATCAAAATGCCCGTTGGCTAAATTATTACAGTAATCTACTGCATACCATTGGCAAGCTCAGCTTCTTAGCGTTCAGAATACATAGGAAGTACATTGATAGCCAAATTTGTCAGTTACGGTCATTTCAAATCTGCATGTCACTTCCTGTCGCCGGGGGCAGGGTCCATACCAGAAGAGTTTTAACAGAGACATTTGTAAACCACCTTTGTGATAACCATTATCCCTCATTGGAATAATTAAGCCGTCGTAAATCCACCCTGTCACTACTGATAGCCTGTCACAACCTGGCACTCTGTGGCAATCGTCTGACATCTGATGCCAGTCTGAGATGAACAAGACAACATGCTCAGCTGACAGAATGAAACCCGAGACATTAAAAAGATATTGAGAAAAATGACACTGCAGTTACATCAATAAAAAAAGTGGTTTGATCAAATGTCAGTGGAATTGTGTTTTCAATTTCTGAAGAAAGGTGAATAAAAGAGGATGGCATACTCCTCTGACTAGTGGCAATCATCGTACACCTACTGACACTCTGACTACTGGCCCTCTAGTGGTGGCTCCTGTCTGACTACTGGTGCCAAGTCTCTGGCACGTTATGGCACTTCTCTGACAACTATTGGCACTGGCAGCTCGTGGCACCATCCGACCGACACCTAACTATATATAAGGAGAGGACAAGTGGCGATTTTATCTAACTTGTATTTAAAAAAACAAATTCGAAAAAGTGGCCGAAATGAGTTTCCTCCGTAGGGAGGCCGGGCTCAGCCTTAGAGATAGGGTAAGGAGCTCGGACATCAGCAGGGAACTTGAAGTGGTGCCCTGACGCCTGCCACACGCTCGCCGCGGACTCGCCGCTGCCAGTGATCGCACTCGCTGTCTCTCTTCCATCGAGGGCAACATTGGTAAAAAAAAAAATAATAATCAGTGACGTCACATGAACACTATTTCAAAATAAGACCTTATTTTGTCCCAAGCTAATAGTGTGGTCTCCTGTATCACTTCCTCTCACAAATCAGCTGTCGGCAAGTCGACCATTGCAAGACTCATGCAGTCAGCTTGTCCAGACTGGGAGGTGGTGGCAGAACCTGTCAGCCAGTGGCAGCACATTGAGAGTGGGACCTTGCAGGTGTGTGCACACTTACTGACCTCAACATCTGATCCCCAAACAAGAATCAAGGGGAAGCCAAGCTGACCGTCTCCGCTCATGTCTTTGACAGGGGACAGCCGCGCCCCCGCAGGCGACAGTCAGCAACCTGCTGCAGATGATGTACCAGGACCCTCAGCGCTGGTCGTACACGTTCCAGACGTTTTCCTGCATGAGCCGCCTGAGAACGCAGCTGCAGCCTCCTCCGGCTCACCTGCTCCGCTCAGAGGGAACACCTGTCCAGGTGTATGAGCGCTCCATCTACAGCGACAGGTGGGTGAACGATAGGACCGGCTTGTGAAAATCAAATCAGGTCAGTGAAACTAGTTTTGAGAAGACCCCTGAGACCTGTGATCTATATGATGCTCAGCATCATATAGATTTATATTATGCACTACTTACTACGTGCATGCTCCTTTATTCGGTTTGCTTGAACTAAACTTGACTCTGTGTCCTGTCAGATACATCTTTGCCCTGAACATGTTTGAGCTGGGTTGTATCAACTCAACAGAGTGGGCAGTCTACCAGGACTGGCACTCTAGGTGGAGCTAGAGGGCATTATCTACCTCAGGGCTCCACCAAAGGTATGAACACACAAGATTTAATCGAACAACTTGTAAGTTGTTTGCATCACATCCCATTTTCATCTTATGGTAGTTGTTTGTATTGTATTATTGTTGCTGTAACAAGATATAATAAAAGGACATAGTTCACATTTAATCTTGGAAAAAGACATAAACGCATCATATCTTTTGTTGTTTGTCAGAAATGTATGGAGCGTCTGGAGCACCGGGGCAGGGCAGAAGAGAAAGGAGTGAAACTGGACTATCTGGATAAGCTGCATGTTCAACATGAGAGGTGGCTTGTTGAGAAGAGCACTGAGTGAGTGCTAATGAGGGTGAAATGTTTGTTGTCTTCTTCAGACTCGTATGTTTTAAATAGTTTCAGTGACCACTGAAATGTAAAAAAAATCCCATGGTCTTTTGAAGTGTAAAGTCACAATGAAAGACCATTTTAGAGTTATTTTCTTAATCAGGTGGCTGTTCATGTGCACCGTCTAAAACATAAGTGGGGATATTACACTTAAAATTGGTATTTAGCTTTTCTAACCTTTTTAAAGGATCCTAGCAGAATCTTGTCTGAAAACAACGGATTACAGTAACGTAATTACTTTCATAGGTAACGAAGTAAAGTAACGCATTACACTCAAAATATTGGTAACTACACTACTTTACTAGACCTCAGTAACGCGCGTTCCTGCGTTACTCAAGACATTTGTACCAGTCCGAAAAGTTCTCTTTTAGCGGCGCGCGAGTCACACGACACTTCCTGCATGAACAACCTATCACAGAACTCCGATCTGAGTGATTTGAGTGACGTAGCTGCTGGTGAGTAGAAGGAGGGAAGCGGGGAATGGATGAGACGGAGACGGAGAGCCCGGATCCAACTGGGAGGTTCTCTCCAGGTTCCCTAGGATTAAGGATATTGCGAAGCAATACAACACTCCAATACCATCAAGTGCACCTGTCTGTAATGACGTGGAGCTTCTAATGAGGACAAGACACGTCTGGTATGAACGGAATCACTTTACTGGTGAACTGCAGCATTACAACTGTTAAAGCGATTGAGAACGCGCTCTTGCACCCGACATGTATATATTTTCCACACGTAACATCAACATTAGTTAGCGTCAACAAGCAAGTATCACTGTACTTAATGCCATCAAAGTATAAGCACTTCCTGTTTACATGCTCTTCACAATAAGAGTAAATCATGTAATAAAACAAGTTGCAACACTGTCAAAAGGCTTTTCAGCCTGGGCAGTATTGTTCTGACCCCAAGGAGAAACAGGCTGTCGGGTAAAAGATTGCAGAGACTTTTACTCTAGGATATAGTGCACTTTCTGTTTATTTAGGCAACTACCCCAACACTGGTAACTAGTGACCTGTGTCTATGAAGCAATAGCTGCTCTCAATCCATTACAAACAGTAAATGACACCTCAATAACACATCTTACTAATCTTACTATAATCTTACTATATATATATATATATATATATATATATATATATATATATATATATATATATATATGTACCTTACTAATCTCAATAACACATCTTACTACTTATAATGTTGACGTATATATGCAACGTCTTAGCCGCCACACCATAGAAATTTCTTGCAAAGTTTTCTGGTTATTATTATTAGTTGCATTGCTATTAGTATTGCCAATACCATTACTGCTTTTATTATTCTATTACATCCACTGTTGCTGCTATTTTTGGTAGTTGTAACTTTTTCATCATTCATTATATGAATAATTTCTGTCATATTCATTGAATGTGCTGTAACTCTGATACGTTGTTCATTCTGTACACGTGACATCTATTGCTTCTGTCCATCCGGGGAGAGGGATCCTCTTCTGTTGCTCTCCCGAAGGTTTCTTCTCTTTTCTGCCCGTTAAAGGTTTTTTTCCTGAACTGATGTGAGGGTCAAAGGTCAGAGGATAATAATACGTTTATTTATAAAGCACATTTCACACATAAAAAGGTCACAAAGTGCTGTACAGGAGTCAGGAAAAAACATGTTAACACCAGACTGGCAATGGCAGGGGCCAAAACATTACAACAGTTAAAGAACACAGTAAAAAACACATTAAAAGATGGAGCAGTAAAAAACACAATAAAACAGATAAAAAGCATTTATTTAACCAAACGCCAGCGTAAACAGGTAAGTCTTTAGCTGTTTTTTAAAAGACATCCCAGAATCAGCAAACTGTAGGGGTGCAGGCAGAGTGGTTGAGTGTGTGGGACGGTCAGAAGGTTTAACTGGTTGGCTGTGGAATAAGGGTGAAGTAGTTCAGCCACATATGCAGGAGTCTGACCGTGTAGTACTCTGTATGTGAGGGTGAGGATTTAAAGTGGATCCTATGCTCTACGGGGAGCCAGTGAAGAGACCTGAGAATGGGGGTGATGTGAGACCATCTATTTGTCCTTGTCAGTAATCTGGCAGCAGCATTTTGGATGACCTGCAACCGGTTTATCGCAGATTTACTGAGTGCGCAGAAAAGGATTTGTCAAATATTACTCCGAGATTACACAGGTTTAGGTGGACAGCAGAGGAGAGTGGACCAATGCTCTGCTTGACCATAGGGACAGCGTCATCATGTGCAACAACTAGAACCTCCGTCTTATTATCATTTAGTTGTAAGCAATTTACTGCTGTGCAGTCCTTAATAGCATTGAAAGCTGTCTGGTTAACCTGCAAGCCTCACTGGGTTTAAAGGAGTTGGATATCATCTGCATATAGATGATAGGCAACATTACTGATTAATTTAATGTTATCTTCATTGAAAAAAACAGTGCTTTTCTTTGAAAAATGAGGACATTTCTAAGTGACCCCAAACCTTTGATGGGTAGTGTATACTCAGTGTATTTCTCACTGGTGTAGGTCAATGACTATGCAACAAATCAGTTGCAGTTGCAGTCAGTTGCATAATTAATACATGAACCCAACTTTGTCCTTATTTGTCCTGCACCCCATCCATAATTCCCCGTTGGACCTGCAGGGTGGTATGCTTACCTAATTCACTTGGGAGTCACTGTGTCCACTAATGATAGTATGGCTGAGTTCAGGCTCTGTGCCAGTCAAACTGGATTGAAGCCATCCTGTGCTGCTCTGTACACTCAGTGTGTGTTGTCTGTGTTAGTGGCCAAGGACAATTAAAAAAAAATAGTAAATAATTAGCTTACATGAACCTGAAATACCTTTTGGACCTGCAGGGGGGTATGGTGGCAAACATGTCTTACTGGGAGAACGCTTTCTAGTCTGGAAATACTGGGGAAAAACAGAAGCCAACAGCTCATTTGGCCACCATCACTGAGATTAAGATGAACTAGTTCAGTGTCAAATATACCATTCAAGGGACAAAACATAGCATAGCCCACTACAATATTCCCTTTCATTTGCCTCAAGTAAACCTACATTTAAGCAGGTAACAATCGTGAACAACTGCAGATAGCCACATTCATAACTACCTGTACTTACACTCCCTCTGGGCATCCTTTACTTTGAGCTAAACTCTTTGGCTGTAATCCTGGCTGTCGTTGATGAGAGACCTGAGAATGGGGGTGATGTGAGACCATCTATTTGTCCTTGTCAGTAATCTGGCAGCAGCATTTTGGATGACCTGCAACCGGTTTATCGCAGATTGACTGAGTGCGCAGAAAAGGATTTGTCAAATATTACTCCGAGATTACACAGGTTTAGGTGGACAGCAGAGGAGAGTGGACCAATGCTCTGCTTGACCATAGGGACAGCGTCATCATGTGCAACAACTAGAACCTCCGTCTTATTATCATTTAGTTGTAAGCAATTTACTGCTGTGCAGTCCTTAATAGCATTGAAAGCTGTCTGGTTAACCTGCAAGCCTCACTGGGTTTAAAGGAGTTGGATATCATCTGCATATAGATGATAGGCAACATTACTGATTAATTTAATGTTATCTTCATTGAAAAAAACAGTGCTTTTCTTTGAAAAATAAGGACATGTCTAAGTGACCCCAAACCTTTGAACGGTAGTGTATACTCAGTGTATTTCTCACTGGTGTAGGTCAATGACTATGCAACAAATCAGTTGCAGTTGCAGTCAGTTGCATAATTAATACATGAACCCAACCCAACAACTAGAACCTCCGTCTTATTATCATTTAGTTGTAAGCAATTTACTACTGTGCAGTCCTTAATAGCATTGAAAGCTGTCTGGTTAACCTGCTACTCCCCTGATCGTCAATATTTCTCCAAAAGCCTACTATCAATGTTTCTTTGGGGAAATTGTGGGCAGAAAATTGGAGCCCAGCTCACTGTGTGCTACGTTATCGTTACAAAATGTGGTGCATGAATAGACCGTACATTTTGGGGTCCAGGTGAGGGCGAGGTATTGATCATTGTGGGCATAGCATGCCTACTGGGGGCCCACTTATGAGTCACTGTGTTATGACAGTATGACTGAGGTCAGGCCAGTTTGAGTTGGATTGAAGCCATCCTGTGCTGGACTATTGAATAACTCAGGAAATAATTAACTCAATACACGAACCCAGCAATGTAGTTATGACATCTAGACCCCAACCTGAAATCCCTTTCGCACTTGTATGCTGGTAAACATGGCTTACCTAATTCTGGGTCAATGCTTTCTATGTAAATACTGAAGAGAAAAAAACAGATGCCCCCAGCATCTTCTTAAAAGGCTGACCAGGTCCGATGAGCCTCAGACATCTTTGCTTCTCTGACGAGCAGCTAACATCTGAGATCTCTGCGTTTCTCTTCACAGCTGGAGCATCATGAATCTGTGGCTCAGCACTCATTTCCTGGTAGCGGTGCTGTTTCTGAGCAGCTCGGCTCTGACACCTGAAGAATGCGAGCCTTTAATCACACCTTTGTCTCTCGCTGACCCCTCCATCGTAAGTCTTCATCTGTCTGGGTTTGTCTATGAAGCATTAGCACTGAAGCAGAATTCATCTATTTGGGAAGTTTTTCCTCAGTTTATGCACTTTAGCATTCGCATTACGTTGGAGTCAGAGCTGAGTAAACGGATCAGATAAATACACGATAACACAATGAAAAAGTACTTCAACCATTTCCCAAGATGTGACTGTTTCCTATCCAGGTAGTTACCAAATGTGTTTGGATTAGTGCTGCAACTTGGGAAACAGGTTAAAAAATATATATAGCGTGCAGTGAGTGGACTGAATGTTTTTCATCCAGATGGTTCCATTTGAAAAGATTTTATATTAGAGAATTAGTCCAATATTCGACCCATTATTGTCTGCTGTCACTAGCTGACTTCCTGTTTGTGTGCAGATGTTCAACAGGTCAAACTTCCTCTATGGTTACACTGATAATGAATTCTACAACAGCTTTATGAAGCACATCAAGAGCTACTGGATTGATATCAACCGTTCACCATCCGACCCCGAGACAATTGTTATGACTACGGACAACAATCTGTGAGTTGTTAACAATTTAACATGGACAAACAATGTACAAATATACATTTAAAATGTCTGCGATTGAAATGTTTTCTCCACTGGAGGAACACCCTAGAGATCACTTTAGTGTGTTTTCTCCACTGGAGGAACACCCTACACCTTAACCGAGCTTTCAAACGGATCACTCAGTGTTCAGCAGTGGAAGGAATCTTAACTTTCGAGGCTGACCTTGTTGAGAAGTTTTAAAACAGCTGTTAGAATGTAAACTCAGCTCTTCCTCTTGTCTCTTTCTCAGAAATGGAAGCTGCTTGACTATAAGGACCAACCTAGAATTTGAAGACAATACCATCTTATCGTCATGTAAGTTACCGGATCCAACACCATGCTGGAGTTTCTACATCTTTGTTTTGTTAGTTCTGTTAGCCAGAGAATCCAGTCAGAGAGATCATGTTTCTGATTATTAAAAGCTGCAGATTTATCACACATATCATCCTGCATGACATCGCTGGATTAAATCAAACACAAAATCAGTTTCTGGAAAGTTTACCAGAAGAACCTTCTTAGATTTCCAGTGTAGAGGATAAATATACAGTTTCTCTCCTCAGTCTCCAAGTTCAATGCGTCGTTCCAAATGTTTCCGACCTGTGAAGACTGTCTGCTCTATAGCTTCACCCGCACTGTCAAAAACCTGGACAAGATGATGGAGAAGATGGGACTCAACATGGAATCTACAGCGGAGAAGTTCAGCTACCGTGCTTTTTATCTGATGGGTAAGAAGGAACGAGTCTGAGAGGAAATTATAAATATGAATAAAACACATTTCGTATGCGAAACATTCATCCTGTTTTGTTGTTTTGTCTCCAGCAAGAGGAACAACCGTGAAGGACTCTGACCTGGAACATTTCAGGAAGCAGGCGAGCTGCCTCGGCTTCAACAGAGAGCCAGACTTTATCTATGACCCCAAGAACGGTGATCCCCTTTTAGACCTGTCTGACTAAACTATGACATGAAGAAGTGTGATGACAGACACAACTGACTTCTTTGGTTTTGTCTTTCTCTCTCTGCAGGTTTCTGTGCTGAAGGCGAGGGGCGTAAGATACCCGCATATGATGATTAATATAACATGAATAATATTCATGATAATTCATGAATATTTCAAACTGAATAAAGAGACAAAAAGTGACTCAAAACAGTGAACGTGTTGCTCGTTTTTATTCATAATCCATAAAGGTTTTATTAACTGTGAAGCGCCTCCTCAGTGAGGAGTCATAACTCAGTCAACACACAAACATGAAACACACTTTTAATGATTCAATGCAACTTACACCTTCTGGGGAAATCATCATCTCTGATGTCCATCAAGCATAAACTTCCATAAATCATGAGAAAAAGATTATAAAATAAAAACGCGACAGAACTTGCCTGAGTTGCATCCAAATGTTTACCTATGGTTGTTAGTCTGTTGGTGCTAATTGCCAACAACAACTACAGTATTAGCATCTCCAACAGACAAACACAACAAGAAATACATGTATCTATCTTTAACATGGAAATAAAGAATATTAACATTTGAGCAGCATGTCACGTATGAGGATCCACTCTGTGGGGTACCGTGTGCACACTGGGTATACATCATTTTCTAGTTATCAATTAAATGACATCTTTTACTCCCCTGATCGTCAATATTTCTCCAACAGCCTACCATCAATGTTTCTTTGGGGAAATTGTGAGCAGAAAATTGGAGCCCAGTTCATTGTGTGCTACGTTATCGTTACAAAATGTGGTGCATGAATAGACCGTACACTTTGGGGTCCAGGTGAGGGCGAGGTACTGATCATTGTGGGCATAGCATGCCTACTGGGGGCCCACTTATGAGTCACTGTGTTATAACAGTATGGCTGAGGTCAGGCCAGTTTGAGTTGGATTGAAGCCATCCTGTGCTGGACTATTGAACAAATCAGGAAATAATTAGCTTAATACACGAACCCAGCAATGTAGTTATGACATCTACACCCCAACCTGAAATCCCCTTTGGACCTGCAGGGATGTATGCTGGTAAACATGACTTACCTAAGTCTGGGTCAATGCTTTCAATGTAGATACTGAAGAGAAAAAAACAGATGCCCCCAGCATCTTCTTAAAAGGCTGACCAGGTCCGATGAGCCTCAGACATCTTTGCTTCTGTGACGAGCAGCTAGCATCTGAGATCTCTGCGTTTCTCTTCACAGCTGGAGCATCATGAATCTGTGGCTCAGCACTCATTTCCTGGTAGCGGTGCTGTTTCTGAGCAGCTCGGCTCTGACACCTGAAGAATGCGAGCCTTTAATCACACCTTTGTCTCTCGCTGACCCCTCCATCGTAAGTCTTCATCTGTCTGGGTTTGTCTATGAAGCATTAGCACTGAAGCAGAATTCATCTATTTGGGAAGTTTTTCCTCAGTTTATGCACTTTAGCATTAGCATTACGTTGGAGTCAGAGCTGAGCAAACAGATCAGATAAATACACGATAACACAATGAACAAGTACTTCAACCATTTCCCGAGATGTGACTGTTTCCTAGCCAGGTAGTTACCAAATGTGTTTGGATTAGTGCTGCAACTTGGGAAACAGGTTAAAAAATATATATAGCGTGCATTGAGTGGACTGAATGTTTTTCATCCAGATGGTTCCATTTGAAAAGATTTTATATTAGAGAATTAGTCCAATATTCGACCCATTATTGTCTGCTGTCACTAGCTGACTTCCTGTTTGTGTGCAGATGTTCAACAGGTCAAACTTCCTCTATGGTTACACTGATAATGAATTCTACAACAGCTTTCTGAAGCACATCAAGAGCTACTGGATTGATATCAACCGTTCACCATCCGACCCCGAGACAATTGTTATGACTACGGACAACAATCTGTGAGTTGTTAACAATTTAACATGGACAAACAATGTACGAATA
The DNA here is from genome assembly GCF_910589615.1 of Taurulus bubalis. Taxonomy (NCBI): domain Eukaryota; kingdom Metazoa; phylum Chordata; class Actinopteri; order Perciformes; family Cottidae; genus Taurulus; species Taurulus bubalis. Next base: position 9,892,479 of record NC_136596.1, on the reverse strand, counting down.
TACATTTAAAATGTCTACGATTGAAATGTTTTCTCCACTGGAGGAACACCCTAGAGATCACTTTAGTATATTTTCTCCACTGGAGGGACACCCTAGAGATCACTTTAGTGTGTTTTCTCCACTGGAGGGACACCTTAAACCTTGCCGAGCTTTCAAACGGATCACTCAGTGTTCAGCAGTGGGAGGAATCTTAACTTTCGAGGCTGACCTGGATGAGAAGTTTCAAAACAGCTGTTAGAATGTAAACTCAGCTCTTCCTCTTGTCTCTTTCTCAGAAATGGAAGCTGCTTGACTATAAGGACCAACCTAGAAATTTGAAGACAATACCATCTTAACGTCATGTAAGTTACCGGATCCAACACCATGCTGGAGTTTCTACATCTTTGTTTTGTTAGTTCTGTTAGTCAGAGAATCCAGTCAGAGAGATCATGTTTCTGATTATTAAAAGCTGCAAAAAAAAAGCTGTTTCATTTGAAAATCCTCTGACTTCTCATCTAATTCCGTCATCAGGTGAACTGTTTTATTGTGATTTGGTTTATAAGTTATTTTCTTCTGCAACAGTTCAGCCTTACAGGGTTGATAGCATGGCTGTGTACTTTCATCATCACTGTTATAAACAAACACAACCTCTGCAGCACAGGGAAAGGGAAGATAACATCTGTCCTGTCTGATGACATCGCTGGATTATATCAAACACAAAATCAGTTTCTGGAAAGTTTACCAGAAGAACCTTCTTAGATTTCCAGTGTAGAGGATAAATATACAGTTTCTCTCCTCAGTCTTCAACTTCAAAGCGTCGTTCCAAATGTTTCCGACCTGTGAAGGCTGTCTGCTCTATAGCTTCACCCGCACTGTCAAAAACCTGGACAAGATGATGGAGAAGATGGGACTCAACATGGAATCTACAGCGGAGAAGTTCAGCTACCGTGGTTTTTATCTGATGGGTAAGAAGGAACGAGTCTGAGAGGAAATTATAGATAAAAATAAAACACATTTCGTATCCGAAACATTCATCCTGTTTTGTTGTTTTGTCTCCAGCAAGAGGAACAACCGTGAAGAACTCTGACCTGGAACATTTCAGGAAGCTGGAAAGGCTCAACTATCCACGACCACAGACTGAATACAAGCACTACGTTCATGCTTTAAATGCTTTGTATCTGTTCGTGTGTCTGTCATGATGTCTGCCGTCTGTCGATGCGGGCTGTTCAGCCGTGTCTCCAAGTTAAACTCTAGCTCGACACAGGTCATGAGTTTTGGGTACAATGTGCCTCCACAGAGGAGGACGCGTGACATCCGCCTGCGAGTTGGAAACACAGACAACTAGCACAGACAACTAGCATGAGACAACTAACACAGACAACTAGCATGAGTATCGTTAGCATGGCGAACAAGTCAACCAGTGTTTCTGGGTCGAGGTGCCTGTCAAGTTCAACAGAGAATGGAGCAACTCGAGTGAAGAGGGTTTCCATCGCAGTAAGGCCGAGCACCTCCTTGTGGCACCGGCACCCAGTGGCAAGCGTGCGGCAGGCGTCGGCCAGCCGCCGAATCTGCGACGTGTCTGCGGCGACGTGTCTGCGGCGACTCGCCGGCGACTGCGACGTGTCTGCGACGTGTCTGCGGCGTGTCTGCGCAGGCGTGACGAGTTTGCGACGTGTCTGCGGCGTGTCGCCGTTCAACAGCGGCAAGCGAGCGTCACTCGCCGGGAAGCTGACAAGCTGAGTGGGTGGAGCCACATTTTCAACAGGTCAGCTGCCGTAAATCAGTTTTATGATCATAGAATGGCAAAGCTGCTGGTTTTTGGTATAAATAAATAGATAGATAGATAGATAGATAGTGTGAGTTTTTTTTATGTGTGTTAAATAAATAATAATCACTTCATAATATACTACACTTATATACCATAATATGTATAATGTACCCACCTTTTTTTAATAAAAAAAAAATGTATATATATATTTTACCATGTCATGTCATACTGTTATACAACCATTATGAGACTACTTTGAGGAGACGGCACTGTCGGTCTAAGCTAAACACAGGAATAATCTTTCCACCAGGTAAACCTGAACATGCACACCTCTCTTGGAGTGACAGCACCAAATGTCATTTCCTACTTAATTGTGTTACATAAAAGTAGGTGTCCTGTTATGCAAGTCATCACTGAAGATCGTGTGATTATGACGTAGTTAGTAGAACAACATATAAAAAAGTGTGTGGACGGGAAGCAAACAGGTTTTGACCGTGGTCGTGTCGATGGTTCGTGTCAAGGCTTCGTCTTGTCTTATCCTGTCATGTGGTATCCTGTGTTGTTCTGTCACTAAGCATGCAAGATGAATTGAATACAAGTAGATTCAACATTGCTGATTTTTAGACGCAGATCGAAAGAGACACCAGAGAACGGAACAGGGATTTGTTGAACACGTGTCTGAACAAGTTCTCCCCCGTTCGCCCCCAGTGGCTGTAAGATAACATTGGATTTTTGTTAAAGTCACTACTATGTATTGATTGTTTTATAGCCTACGTTGTATATGTTGCTACACAAATACTACTACACGAATACACAGCAGGCTACAATATTTTGTGTGTTTTTATTATCATCACACTTACTATACAGCGATTGTAAGCTATTATATTGTGTACGGAATTCTATTCTTCTCTCCTCTTCACTCCAACCTCCTCCACACTTCTTCCGTTTTTTCCTTCACAATAAAAGCCCGTACACAATAGGTTAACACGCTAAATGCGTGTTATCATATGTAGTGACCCGTTGCCTATCAAATAAAGGCCACTACATTGCTGTTTGCTCAGTTTAGAGATGCGTACAATTAACGATGTGGAGACGTTCTCTGTCATAATCCCTTTTTATTAAACCGTAGACTAAAATAAATCATAATGTTTATTATCACAGGTTATCATGAGTAATCACACATTCAAAAACCGTTTGCTCTTGCCATTACAGCAATACCTGTCCTACTGATCCTCCTGATTATATTTACCTTTTGCCTAATTGACAACAGCCCTACGCCCCAAGTGGTGTAAGGTTAAACAAAATGAAATAATAACAAAATGGCTCTTACACCATAGAAAGGGGCTCTTTCAGCAAAAAATAAACTACCTGAAGCTACAAAATACAAGAAAAGAACATGATGCAAAGTCATGAGGAACTCCAAATTATTCAATATAGTAATGAAACATAGTTTAAAACTTGACAGGACATTTATTGGAAATTCCTATTTCATTTATCTCATCACATGCCCTCTCAATGAACAAAGTTTCTGCAGGAATTTGCACTGATAATTGCCTACCACTGAAAAATATATTGTGTCTTTATAAATATGTTATAATCGCACAAGACAGAAAAGTGTCTCTCAATGTTTTATTGAATTATTTTTTTATTTCACAAGACACTTAGGTATTGACAATGCATTTAGTAGTAGTAGTAGTAGTATTAGAGGTTTAAATATTAAGTATTACATCTGTAATTATGACAGTCCGTCTGGTCCTTTTTGTCTTCTTTTTTTATCAATAAATGTTTCAGAAATCAAAATGCCCGTTGGCTAAATTATTACAGTAATCTACTGCATACCATTGGCAAGCTCAGCTTCTTAGCGTTCAGAATACATAGGAAGTACATTGATAGCCAAATTTGTCAGTTACGGTCATTTCAAATCTGCATGTCACTTCCTGTCGCCGGGGGCAGGGTCCATACCAGAAGAGTTTTAACAGAGACATTTGTAAACCACCTTTGTGATAACCATTATCCCTCATTGGAATAATTAAGCCGTCGTAAATCCACCCTGTCACTACTGATAGCCTGTCACAACCTGGCACTCTGTGGCAATCGTCTGACATCTGATGCCAGTCTGAGATGAACAAGACAACATGCTCAGCTGACAGAATGAAACCCGAGACATTAAAAAGATATTGAGAAAAATGACACTGCAGTTACATCAATAAAAAAAGTGGTTTGATCAAATGTCAGTGGAATTGTGTTTTCAATTTCTGAAGAAAGGTGAATAAAAGAGGATGGCATACTCCTCTGACTAGTGGCAATCATCGTACACCTACTGACACTCTGACTACTGGCCCTCTAGTGGTGGCTCCTGTCTGACTACTGGTGCCAAGTCTCTGGCACGTTATGGCACTTCTCTGACAACTATTGGCACTGGCAGCTCGTGGCACCATCCGACCGACACCTAACTATATATAAGGAGAGGACAAGTGGCGATTTTATCTAACTTGTATTTAAAAAAACAAATTCGAAAAAGTGGCCGAAATGAGTTTCCTCCGTAGGGAGGCCGGGCTCAGCCTTAGAGATAGGGTAAGGAGCTCGGACATCAGCAGGGAACTTGAAGTGGTGCCCTGACGCCTGCCACACGCTCGCCGCGGACTCGCCGCTGCCAGTGATCGCACTCGCTGTCTCTCTTCCATCGAGGGCAACATTGGTAAAAAAAATAAAAATAATCAGTGACGTCACATGAACACTATTTCAAAATAAGACCTTATTTTGTCCCAAGCTAATAGTGTGGTCTCCTGTATCACTTCCTCTCACAAATCAGCTGTCGGCAAGTCGACCATTGCAAGACTCATGCAGTCAGCTTGTCCAGACTGGGAGGTGGTGGCAGAACCTGTCAGCCAGTGGCAGCACATTGAGAGTGGGACCTTGCAGGTGTGTGCACACTTACTGACCTCAACATCTGATCCCCAAACAAGAATCAAGGGGAAGCCAAGCTGACCGTCTCCGCTCATGTCTTTGACAGGGCACAGCCGCGCCCCCGCAGGCGACAGTCAGCAACCTGCTGCAGATGATGTACCAGGACCCTCAGCGCTGGTCGTACACGTTCCAGACGTTTTCCTGCATGAGCCGCCTGAGAACGCAGCTGCAGCCTCCTCCGGCTCACCTGCTCCGCTCAGAGGGAACACCTGTCCAGGTGTATGAGCGCTCCATCTACAGCGACAGGTGGGTGAACGATAGGACCGGCTTGTGAAAATCAAATCAGGTCAGTGAAACTAGTTTTGAGAAGACCCCTGAGACCTGTGATCTATATGATGCTCAGCATCATATAGATTTATATTATGCACTACTTACTACGTGCATGCTCCTTTATTCGGTTTGCTTGAACTAAACTTGACTCTGTGTCCTGTCAGATACATCTTTGCCCTGAACATGTTTGAGCTGGGTTGTATCAACTCAACAGAGTGGGCAGTCTACCAGGACTGGCACTCTAGGTGGAGCTAGAGGGCATTATCTACCTCAGGGCTCCACTAAAGGTATGAACACACAAGATTTAATTGAACAACGTGTGAGTTGTTTGCATCACATCCCATTTTCATCTTATGGTAGTTGTTTGTATTGTATTATTGTTGCTGTAACAAGATATAATAAAAGGACATAGTTCACATTTAATCTTGGAAAAAGACACAAACGCATCATATCTTTTGTTGTTTGTCAGAAATGTATGGAGCGTCTGGAGCACCGGGGCAGGGCAGAAGAGAAAGGAGTGAAACTGGACTATCTGGATAAGCTGCATGTTCAACATGAGAGGTGGCTTGTTGAGAAGAGCACTGAGTGAGTGCTAATGAGGGTGAAATGTTTGTTGTCTTCTTCAGACTCGTATGTTTTAAATAGTTTCAGTGACCACTGAAATGTAAAAAAAATCCCATGGTCTTTTGAAGTGTAAAGTCACAATGAAAGACCATTTTAGAGTTATTTTCTTAATCAGGTGGCTGTTCATGTGCACCGTCTAAAACATAAGTGGGGATGTTACATTTAAAATTGGTATTTAGCTGTTCTAACCTTTTTAAAGGATCCTAGCAGAATCTTGTCTGAAAACAAAATAAATTCAGTGGTGGTACGGCCACTGTAATACAGGATGCACTACGCATTCCTGTTGGTCCATTGCCATTTCAAATGCCTTTCCTTGCAGCTGTTTGTTGCTCGGCCGTGAACAGATGCCGGTCAGCAGTGTGTGGTCTGAGGTGGTCAACTCTCTCTTTTCAGATTACATTTTGAGAAGTTGAAACGGATACCTGTGTTGCAACTGGATGCCAGTGTGGAGTTTCAGAGTGACCCAGAGATGCAGGAGGAAATTATAAGAAAAGTATGTTTATTTATTGCACTGATATACTGGCTGCTACCAGATTAAACTACACAAAGGCCTCGGCCTAATGTTTGCATCATATTTCTCATCCTCACAGTCTTTGATCCACGGAGAATCATTTACATTTTCTGATCTGACGTTCGATGTGTTTTGTGTCTTCTCGTACACAGATGAAAGACTTCTTCAAAGCTTTATGAGAAGACGAGACGTCAGCTACCATCACCAGTGGGAAACAGATGAGACCAGTACAAATAACTACACAAGCCTCTTATAGAGGTATGGAAATATAAACATTAAAGGGTTTCTCTTTTTGATAAGTTGCAGGACCTTACGTACATTAAACACACAGATTTTTGTTTCTGTATACAAATGAAACTGTGAGATTGTAAAACAAATGTTCTGCTTTTTTTTTTTTGTATGTTATTGTTTCGAGATTCACTGAGTAGTTTGCAAATTACTGTTAATTTCACTTGAAATCAAATCAAAGTCTGCGCTGTCACTTCTATGACCATTTGGAAACCGTTTATTGAGCACCATACAGTATTTGTGTCACTTACTGTTCTACACACTCCTGACTGACAATGAACAAGCAAATATTACAAGTATTGTCAGTATTATATTCGTTGTCTGTCATCAAATACAAACCTATTCTTATTGTTGTGTCTTGTCCTTTTTATTCGGTGTGGTGATGCGCAGCAAGGCTCTAGAGAGACTTGTGCAGCAAGCACACTGCATGTACTTCATTTTTAACTCCACAAAAATAAAAAGCATATCAACGTGTTCGCCAAGTCTTTCCTCTGTTGATTGTAATATTTGGGTGATTTAACCATGTTTTGGCCTCAAAGCTGGGGTTTAACAGATGGTTTTGGAGACAAACCACTCCCAGTCTTATGATCTCGTCTGCCCCTTCACCCTGGTGCCCCAATCACCATGGTAACCAGCAGTGTTGGGGGTAACGAGTTACAAAGTAACGGATTACAGTAACGTAATTACTTTCATAGGTAATGAAGTAAAGTAACGCATTACACTCAAAATATTGGTAACTACACTACTTTACTAGACCTCAGTAACGCGCGTTCCTGCGTTACTCAAGACATTTGTACCAGTGCGAAAAGTTCTCTTTTAGCGGCGCGCGAGTCACACGACACTTCCTGCATGAACAACCTATCACAGAACTCCGATCTGAGTGATTTGAGTGACGTAGCTGCTGGTGCGTAGAAGGAGGGAAGCGGGGAATGGATGAGACGGAGACGGAGAGCCCGGATCCAACTGGGAGGTTCTCTCCAGGTTCCCTAGGATTAAGGATATTGCAAAGCAATACAACACTCCAATACCATCAAGTGCACCTGTCTGTAATGACGTGGAGCTTCTAATGAGGACAAGACACGTCTGGTATGAACGGAATCACTTTACTGGTGAACTGCAGCATTACAACTGTTAAAGCGATTGAGAACGCGCTCTTGCACCCGACCATGTATATATTTTCCACACGTAACATCAACATTAGTTAGCGTCAACAAGCACGTATCACTGTACTTTATGCCATCAAAGTATAAGCACTTCCTGTTTACATGCTCTTCACAATAAGAGTAAATCATGTAATAAAACAAGTTACAACACTGTCAAAAGGCTTTTCAGCCTGGGCAGTATTGTTCTGACCCCAAGGAGAAACAGGCTGTCGGGTAAAAGATTGCAGAGACTTTTACTCATGTGATACAATCGCTATTTTGAAGGGTTAGGGAATAGAGAAAAATGATAAACTTCATAGGATATAGTGCACTTTCTGTTTATTTAGGCAATGATGAAGTGGATTTTCTGTTTATTTAATTGCATTTTCAGTTTCTATTTTTTGGGTTAAGTGCATTTCTGTTTCTATTTTATGGGAAAAAGTGCCATTAATTTTTCTATTTTTCTTAAACCACTACAATGATTCCTATAACAAGCTGGTTTTGTTCTTAGGAGTCGGCCCCCATTTGGTTTAGTGGGGTCTCATGTTTCCAAAAGCCTGTTTTCAATGTGTTATGCTGTTTGACCTGAATGTCCCCACCATACACAGCCTCTTGTATCCTGTTGTTTGTGGATTTTAAAGTGAGGCATATTTCTTTGGTCAGACAGTGTGAACAGGGTTAATGTTCGTTCAAGTTAATGGCTGAGTTTTATATGCCATTTTGTTTTACATGTTTACAATTACAATACACTATGTGGAAAGGTTAAGAGATGCGCTTTATTGAACATTGAAAATAAAGTGATGAAAGGGCCATGATGTTTGTCCATGTATCTTTGCGGTTAATTTGGACATTTGCTTAAAAAAATGGAAAGTAAAGTAACTAGTAGTGAAGTTACTTTTCAAATGCAGTAACTAGTAAAGTAATCTAGTTACAATTTTCAGAAGTAACTAGTATCTTTGTAGCTAGTTACTTTTTCTGAGTAACTACCCCAACACTGGTAACCAGTGACCTGTGTCTATGAAGCAATAGCTGCTCTCAATCCATTCCAAATACAGAAATGACACCTCAATAACACATCTTACTAATGGTAATAATGGCGTACATATATATATATATATATATATATATATATATATATATATATATATATGTATATATACTAATGGTAATAATGGCGTACATATATATATATATAATGTACCTTAATAATCTCAATAACACATCTTACTACTTATAATGTTGACGTATATATGCAACGTCTTAGCCGCCACACCATAGAGAAATTTCTTGCAAAGTTTTCTGGTTATTAGTTGCATTGCTATTAGTATTGCCAATACCATTACTGCTTTTATTATTCTATTACATCCACTGTTGCTGCTATTTTTGGTAGTTGTAACCTTTTCATCATTCATTATATGAATAATTTCTGTCATATTCATTGAATGTGCTGTAACTCTGATACGTTGTTCATTCTGTACACGTGACATCTATTGCTTCTGTCCATCCGGGGAGAGGGATCCTCCTCTGTTGCTTTTCTGCCCGTTAAAGGTTTTTTTCCTGAACTGATGTGAGGGTCAAAGGTCAGAGGATAATAATACGTTTATTTATAAGGCACATTTCACAGACAAAAAGGTCACAAAGTGCTGTACAGGAGTCAGGAAAAAACATGTTAACACCAGACTGGCAATGGCAGGGGCCAAAACATTACAACAGTTAAAGAACACAGTAAAAAACACATTAAAAGATGGAGCAGTAAAAAACACAATAAAACAGATAAAAAGCATTTATTTAACCAAACGCCAGCGTAAACAGGTAAGTCTTTAGCTGTTTTTTTAAAAGACATCCCAGAATCAGCAAACTGTAGGGGTGCAGGCAGAGTGGTTGAGTGTGTGGGACGGTCAGAAGGTTTAACTGGTTGGCTGTGGAATAAGGGTGAAGTAGTTCAGCCACATATGCAGGAGTCCGTCTATGAGACCGTCTATTTGTCCTTGTCAGTAATCTGGCAGCAGCATTTTGGATGACCTGCAACCGGTTTATCGCAGATTTACTGAGTGCGCAGAAAAGGATTTGTCAAATATTACTCAGAGATTACACAGGTTTAGGTGGACAGCAGAGGAGAGTGGACCAATGCTCTGCTTGACCATAGGGACAGCGTCATCATGTGCAACAACTAGAACCTCCGTCTTATTATCATTTAGTTGTAAGCAATTTACTGCTGTGCAGTCCTTAATAGCATTGAAAGCTGTCTGGTTAACCTGCAAGCCTCACTGGGTTTAAAGGAGTTGGATATCATCTGGATATAGATGATAGGCAACATTACTGATTAATTTAATGTTATCTTCATTGAAAAAAACAGTGCTTTTCTTTGAAAAATAAGGACATTTCTAAGTGACCCCAAACCTTTGAATGGTAGTGTATACTCAGTGTATTTCTCACTGGTGTAGGTCAATGACTATGCAACAAATCAGTTGCAGTTGCAGTCAGTTGCATAATTAATACATGAACCCAACTTTGTCCTTATTTGTCCTGCACCCCATCCATAATTCCCCGTTGGACCTGCAGGGTGGTATGCTTACCTAATTCACTTGGGAGTCACTGTGTCCACTAATGATAGTATGGCTGAGTTCAGGCTCTGTGCCAGTCAAACTGGATTGAAGCCATCCTGTACTGCTCTGTACACTTAGTGTGTGTTGTCTGTGTTAGTGGCCAAGGACAATTAAAAAAAATAGTAAATAATTAGCATACATGAACCTGAAATACCTTTTGGACCTGCAGGGGGGTATGGTGGCAAACATGTCTTACTGGGAGAACGCTTTCTAGTCTGGAAATACTGGGGAAAAACAGAAGCCAACAGCTCATTTGGCCACCATCACTGAGATTAAGATGAACTAGTTCAGTGTCAAATATACCATTCAAGGGACAAAACATAGCATAGCCCACTACAATATTCCCTTTCATTTGCCTCAAGTAAACCTACATTTAAGCAGGTAACAATCGTGAACAACTGCAGATAGCCACATTCATAACTACCTGTACTTACACTCCCTCTGGGCATCCTTTACTTTGAGCTAAACTCTTTGGCTGTAATCCTGGCTGTCGTTGATGAGAGACGTTACTTGGCAGAGTGAGAAAGCCAGCGCAGCAGCCTGCCCAATTTAATGACATCACCAAAATAAAAATAAAAAAATATATATATTTAAAGCCAATAAAGACAAATTATTTTGGGGGGCTGAAGAACATTTGAGGGGGACTTCCTCTAAAATAGGCCTAACGACGCCCCTGATCGTCAATATTTCTCCAACAGCCTACTATCAATGTTTCTTTGGGGAAATTGTGGGCAGAAAATTGGAGCCCAGCTCACTGTGTGCTACATTATCGTTACAAAATGTGATGCATGAATAGACCGTACACTTTGGGGTTCAGGTGAGGGCGAGGTACTGATCATTGTGGGCATAGCATGCCTACTGGGGGCCCACTTATGAGTCACTGTGTTATGACAGTATGGCTGAGGTCAGGCCAGTTTGAGTTGGATTGAAGCCATCCTGTGCTGGACTATTGAATAACTCAAAAAATAATTAACTTAATACACAAACCCAGCAATGTAGTTATGACATCTAGACCCCAACCTGAAATCCCCTTCGGATCTGCAGGGATGTATGCTGGTAAACATGGCTTACCTAAGTCTGGGTCAATGCCTTCTATGTAAATACTGAAAAGAAAAAAAACAGATGCCCCTAGCATCTTCTTAAAAGGCTGACCAGGTCCGATGAGCCTCAGACATCTTTGCTTCTGTGACGAGCAGCTAGCATCTGAGATCTCTGCGTTTCTCTTCACAGCTGGAGCATCATGAATCTGTGGCTCAGCACTCATTTCCTGGTAGCGGTGCTGTTTCTGAGCAGCTCGGCTCTGACACCTGAAGAATGCGAGCCTTTAATCACACCTTTGTCTCTCGCTGACCCCTCCATCGTAAGTCTTCAGCTGTCTGGGTTTGTCTATGAAGCATTAGCACTGAAGCAGAATTCATCTATTTGGGAAGTTTTTCCTCAGTTTATGCACTTTAGCATTAGCATTACGTTGGAGTCAGAGCTGAGCAAACAGATCAGATAAATACACGATAACACAATGAAAAAGTACTTCAACCATTTCCCAAGATGTGACTGTTTCCTAGCCAGGTAGTTACCAAATGTGTTTGGATTAGTGCTGCAACTTGGGAAACAGGTTAAAAAATATATATAGTGTGCATTGAGTGGACTGAATGTTTTTCATCCAGATGGTTCCATTTGAAAAGATTTTATATTAGAGAATTAGTCCAATATTCGACCCATTATTGTCTGCTGTCACTAGCTGACTTCCTGTTTGTGTGCAGATGTTCAACAGGTCAAACTTCCTCTATGGTTACACTGATAATGAATTCTACAACAGCTTTATGAAGCACATCAAGAGCTACTGGATTGATATCAACCGTTCACCATCCGACCCCGAGACAATTGTTATGACTACGGACAACAATCTGTGAGTTGTTAACAATTTAACATGGACAAACAATGTACAAATATACATTTAAAATGTCTACGATTGAAATGTTTTCTCCACTGGAGGAACACCCTAGAGATCACTTTAGTGTGTTTTCTCCACTGGAGGGACACCCTAGAGATCACTTTAGTGTGTTTTCTCCACTGGAGGGACACCCTAAACCTTACCGAGCTTTCAAACGAATCACTCAGTATTCAGCAGTGGGAGGAATCTTAACTTTTGAGGCTGACCTGGATGAGAAGTTTTAAAACAGCTGCTAGAATGTAAACTCAGCTCTTCCTCTTGTCTCTTTCTCAGAAATGGAAGCTGCTTGACTATAAGGACCAACCTAGAAATTGAAGACAATACCATCTTATCGTCATGTAAGTTACCGGATCCAACACCATGCTGGAGTTTCTACATCTTTGTTTTGTTAGTTCTGTTAGTAAGAGAATCCAGTCAGAGAGATCATGTTTCTGATTATTAAAAGCTGCAGATTCATCACACATATCATCCTGCTGACTTCAGATGCTTGTAGAGTTTCAACTAACTGAAGAATATAAAGCAAATGTGGATGGAATTTGGTTCGGACATTCTCAGACCTTTACTATAGCGCCACCATGAGGTTCATATTTGTGGTTTCATTTGAAAATCCTCTGACTTCTCATCTAATTCCATCATCAGGTGAACTGTTTTATTGTGATTTGGTTTATAAGTTATTTTCTTCTGTAACAGTACAGCCTTACAGGGTTGATAGCATGGCTGTGTACTTTCATCATCACTGTTATAAACAAACACAACCTCTGCAGCACAGGGAAAGGGAAGATAACATCTGTCCTGTCCGATGACATCGCTGGATTAAATCAAACACAAAATCAGTTTCTGGAAAGTTTACCAGAAGAACCTTCTTAGATTTCCAGTGTAGAGGATAAATATACAGTTTCTCTCCTCAGTCTCCAACTTCAAAGCGTCGTTCCAAATGTTTCCGACCTGTGAAGGCTGTCTGCTCTATAGCTTCACCCGCACTGTCAAAGACCTGGACAAGATGATGGAGAAGATGGGACTCAACATGGAATCTACAGCGGAGAAGTTCAGCTACCGTGCTTTTTATCTGATGGGTAAGAAGGAACGAGTCTGAGAGGAAATTATAAATATAAATAAAACACATTTCGTATGCGAAACATTCATCCTGTTTTGTTGTTTTGTCTCCAGCAAGAGGAACAACCGTGAAGGACTCTGACCTGGAACATTTCAGGAAGCAGGCGAGCTGCCTCGGCTTCAACAGAGAGCCAGACTTTATCTATGACCCCAAGAACGGTGATCACCTTTTAGACCTGTCTGACTAAACTATGACATGAAGAAGTGTGATGACAGACACAACTGACTTCTTTGGTTTTGTCTTTCTCTCTCTGCAGGTTTCTGTGCTGAAGGCGAGGGGCGTAAGATACCCGCATATGATGATTAATATAACATGAATAATATTCATGATAATTCATGAATATTTCAAACTGAATAAAGAGACAAAAAGTGACTCAAAACAGTGAACTTGTTGCTCGTTTTTATTCATAATCCATAAAGGTTTTATTAACTGTGAAGCGCCTCCTCAGTGAGGAGTCATAACTCAGTCAACACACAAACATGAAACACACTTTTAATGATTCAATGCAACTTACACCTTCTGGGGAAATCATCATCTCTGATGTCCATCAAGCATAAACTTCCATAAATCATGAGAAAAAGATTGTAAAATAAAAACGCGACAGAACTTGCCTGAGTTGCATCCAAATGTTTACCTATGGTTGTTAGTCTGTTGGTGCTAATTGCAACAACAACTACAGTATTAGCATCTCCAACAGACAAACACAACAAGAAATATATGTATCTATCTTTAACATGGAAATAAAGAATATTAACATTTGAGCAGCATGTCACGTATGAGGATCCACTCTGTGGGGTACCGTGTGCACACTGGGTATACATCATTTTCTAGTTATCAATTAAATGACATCTTTTACTCCCCTGATCGTCAATATTTCTCCAACAGCCTACTATCAATGTTTCTTTGGGGAAATTGTGAGCAGAAAATTGGAGCCCAGTTCACTATGTGCTACGTTATCGTTACAAAATGTGGTGCATGAATAGACCGTACACTTTGGGGTCCAGGTGAGGGCGAGGTACTGATCATTGTGGGCATAGCATGCCTACTGGGGGCCCACTTATGAGTCACTGTGTTATAACAGTATGGCTGAGGTCAGGCCAGTTTGAGTTGGATTGAAGCCATCCTGTGCTGGACTATTGAACAAATCAGGAAATAATTAACTTAATACACAAACCCAGCAATGTAGTTATGACATATAGACCCCAACCTGAAATCCCCTTTGGACCTGCAGGGATGTATGCTGGTAAACATGACTTACCTAAGTCTGGGTCAATGCCTTCTATGTAAATACTGAAAAGAAAAAAAACAGATGCCCCTAGCATCTTCTTAAAAGGCTGACCAGGTCCGATGAGCCTCAGACATCTTTGCTTCTGTGACGAGCAGCTAGCATCTGAGATCTCTGCGTTTCTCTTCACAGCTGGAGCATCATGAATCTGTGGCTCAGCACTCATTTCCTGGTAGCGGTGCTGTTTCTGAGCAGCTCGGCTCTGACACCTGAAGAATGCGAGCCTTTAATCACACCTTTGTCTCTCGCTGACCCCTCCATGGTAAGTCTTCATCTGTCTGGGTTTGTCTATGAAGCATTAGCACTGAAGCAGAATTCATCTATTTGGGAAGTTTTTCCTCAGTTTATGCACTTTATCATTAGCATTACGTTGGAGTCAGAGCTGAGCAAACAGATCAGATAAATACACGATAACACAATGAAAAAGTACTTCAACCATTTCCCAAGATGTGACTGTTTCCAAGCCAGGTAGTTACCAAATGTGTTTGGATTAGTGCTGCAACTTGGGAAACAGGTTAAAAAATATATATAGCGTGCAGTGAGTGGACTGAATGTTTTTCATCCAGATGGTTCCATTTGAAAAGATTTTATATTAGAGAATTAGTCCAATATTCGACCCATTATTGTCTGCTGTCACTAGCTGACTTCCTGTTTGTGTGCAGATGTTCAACAGGTCAAACTTCCTCTATGGTTACACTGATAATGAATTCTACAACAGCTTTCTGAAGCACATCAAGAGCTACTGGATTGATATCAACCGTTCACCATCCGACCCCGAGACAATTGTTATGACTACGAACAACAATCTGTGAATATACATTTAAAATGTCTACGATTGAAATGTTTTCTCCACTGGAGGGACACCCTAAAGATCACTTTAGTGTGTTTTCTCCACTGGAGGGACACCCTAAACCTTACCGCGCTTTCAAACGGATCACTCAGTGTTCAGCAGTGGGAGGAATCTTAACTTTCGAGGCTGACCTGGATGAGAAGTTTTAAAACAGCTGCTAGAATGTAAACTCAGCTCTTCCTCTTGTCTCTTTCTCAGAAATGGAAGCTGCTTGACTATAAGGACCAACCTAGAATTTGAAGACAATACCATCTTAACGTCATGTAAGTTACCGGATCCAACACCATGCTGGAGTTTCTACATCTTTGTTTTGTTAGTTCTGTTAGTCAGAGAATCCAGTCAGAGAGATCATGTTTCTGATTATTAAAAGCTGCAGATTTATCACACATATCATCCTGCTGACTTCAGATGCTTGTAGAGTTTCAACTAACCGAAGAATATAAAGCAAATGTAGATGGAATTTGGTTCGGACATTCTCAGACCTTTACTATAGCGCCACCATGAGGTTCATATTTGTGGTTTCATTTGAAAATCCTCTGACTTCTCATCTAATTCCATCATCAGGTGAACTGTTTTATTGTGATTTGGTTTATAAGTTATTTTCTTCTGCAACAGTACAGCCTTACAGGGTTGATAGCATGGCTGTGTACTTTCATCATCACTGTTATAAACAAACACAACCTCTGCAGCACAGGGAAAGGGAAGATAACATCTGTCCTGTCCGATGACATCGCTGGATTATATCAAACACAAAATCAGTTTCTGTAAAGTTTACCAGAAGAACCTTCTTAGATTTCCAGTGTAGAGGATAAATATACAGTTTCTCTCCTCAGTCTCCCACTTCAATGCGTCGTTCCAAATGTTTCCGACCTGTGAAGGCTGTCTGCTCTATAGCTTCACCCGCACTGTCAAAGACCTGGACAAGATGATGGAGAAGATGGGACTCAACATGGAATCTACAGCGGAGAAGTTCAGCTACCGTGCTTTTTATCTGATGGGTAAGAAGGAACGAGTCTGAGAGGAAATTATAAATATGAATAAAACACATTTCGTATCCGAAACATTCATCCTGTTTTGTTGTTTTGTCTCCAGCAAGAGGAACAACCGTGAAGGACTCTGACCTGGAACATTTCAGGAAGCAGGCGAGCTGCCTCGGCTTCAACAGAGAGCCAGACTTTATCTATGACCCCAAGAACGGTGATCACCTTTTAGACCTGTCTGACTAAACTATGACATGAAGAAGTGTGATGACAGACACAACTGACTTCTTTGGTTTTGTCTTTCTCTCTCTGCAGGTTTCTGTGCAGAAGGCAAGGGGCGGGAGATACCAGCATATGATGATTAATATAACATGAATAATATTCATGATAATTCATGAATATTTTAAACTGAACAAAGAGACAAAAAGTGACTCAAAACAGTGAACGTGTTGCTCGTTTTTATTCATAATCCATAAAGGTTTTATTAACTGTGAAGCGCCTCCTCAGTGAGGAGTCATAACTCAGTCAACACACAAACATGAAACACACTTTTAATGATTCAATGCAACTTACACCTTCTGGGGAAATCATCATCTCTGATGTCCATCAAACATAAACTTCCATAAATCATGAGAAAAAGATTATAAAATAAAAACGCGACAGAACTTGCCTGAGTTGCATCCAAATGTTTACCTATGGTTGTTAGTCTGTTGGTGCTAATTGCCAACAACAACTACAGTATTAGCATCTCCAACAGACAAACACAACAAGAAATACATGTATCTATCTTTAACATGGAAATAAAGAATATTAACATTTGAGCAGCATGTCACATATGAGGATCCACTCTGTGGGGTACCGTGTGCACACTGGGTATACATCATTTTCTAGTTATCAATTGAATTACATCTTTTACTCCTAGTTTCTGTGTGTGAAATTACATGACTTTTGCCATTGTTTCAAATCTGAACGGTGCTGAGGGCTGTACAGCATTTAATGTGTCATTTGTTAATGGCTCTATACATTTCAAAAGGATTAGGCCCCTGAGTGAATATAAAAGGGTTTTTAGTTTGACAGGACAATGACCTTGGCAAAATGCTTTCTTTTTCTCCCCCTCTGGTGTGCTCTGATGATCAGAGAGGCTGTTCAGATGCCGGGAGTGGTCAGGGGTCATCAAGGGGCAGCTGTCCACTATAAAGGGGCCTGTCTGTAGCTCCGTCTGCACATAGCATCATTAAAGCCCGAGACCAGTTGGAGAAAGGAAGGAGTTCTTTGCCTCTCATTATTGTCGGAGTAAATTTTGAGAGTTTCAGTTAAAATGGAAGCCAGAGTCCTGACCGTTTTCTGTACATTCCTCGTCTGTTCTTTTGGAGTAGTTTTCTCCACACAGGGGCACAGATATCTCAAAGACCTCAAGTCCAGTTCAGCATTCAGAAATCTCTCATTTAATCACCGCAGCCGATTTCCTCTATACATGATGCAGCTGTACCGCTCCTTCAGGACTGCCGATTTCTCCCCATCATTAGCTGTCAACACCGCTACAATGCAAGGTCACAACTCATCAGCGCACAGTTCTGACTCCGTCCTAAGTCTGATGGCCAAAGGTGAGTAAGCAGTTTAATTTTCATGTTTTTCCCCCTCAATGATTATTTGCATCACTGGGTTTACAACACGTTATATACTGTTAGTTTCTCCTCGGTGTGCTCTGTTCTCCAGCAGCTCTTTGGTTGGTGCATTATTTGTTATCAGACCCCCTTTTTTTACAACCCAGCAAGTGTCAAAATGCTTATTCGACTTTAAAGGCTTTCTCTGTTTTATGTGAGAGGGTGTGTATATTAGCCCTCAGACGTCCTCGCACAGGGGGGTTCAATACACATCCTGTTCTGTCCACCCTCCCACTCTAGTGTTTTGACATTTGTCTAGGGGTCTGGTTTGCCCAGAAACCTCTAGACTGTTGTGTGTGACTGAGTTCTCATTTACATGTAATGTCTCCTTTTTAGATTGCCATCAAGTGGGTGAAAGATGGACAGTCATGTTTGACATGTCATCCATCTCTACTGGTGAGCTTATCCAGCTGGCAGAACTTCGGCTCAGACTACCTGCTTTCTCTGGCTCTAAGCGTGCCACAGTGGATTTATATCACTCCAGAAAGCAGAGTTGTGACCTGGGCAGCGCATCGTGCCAGGACGAGCAACTTTTCTTGGGGAGTTTTGCCTCATCAGCCAGCAGCACAAAGAAAGGTTGGAAGGTTTTTAATGTGACTGCTCTGTTAAAATACTGGCTGTACCAGGGAGAAGGAGTGTCCAGCCAAGAGGCCTCAGGAGAACCTGAGGCGGACCATGGGAGCGGTTCTGGGGACGGAGGTGAGACCATTGACAATTCCCTCTTCAAGAATTTGGGATTGAGGCAAAGAAAAACACACCATCCGACCACGAACAGGGTCATGATGGTGATCTTCTCCAAACATGACCTGCCCCAGGAAGGCCACACAGAGTACAGTCTCATCCACACTGTGGAGAACTCCAAGTATGTGACGACGGACAGAGCCAGCAGTGACGGTCAAAGTCGTCGTCACAAAAGGAATAGAGTGGAGAGGATGAGGATGGTGGTCGGAGCTTCACCTACTCCTGCAGCAGCAGAGCCGGCCCAGAGGCCTCTGTGTCGGAAGGTGGACATGTGGGTGGACTTCGAGCACATTGGCTGGGACGAGTGGATTGTGCACCCTAAGCGCTACAATGCATTTCGCTGTGAGGGAGAGTGTCCTACACCACTGGATGAGTCCTTTAACCCGACCAACCACGCATACATGCAGGTGAGATGACGAGTTGATTTGTACTTCCTCATTTAGCTCAATATTTTGTTGTATAGTCGCTGGTTTACTGTCATCACGGTGGCAGTAGCTCAGTCTGTGGGGGCTTGGCTTGGAAATGGCCAGTTCCAATCCAGTACAGCCTGAGCTGACAGCTGGAGAGGTGCGAGTTCACCTCCAGGGCACTGTCGAGTTGCCCTTGAGCAAGGCATTGAACCCCTCCAAAGCTCGGGGGCAGTTCCATCACTCACATCTCTCAAAGTGCATGTCTAAGGGTCCTGTGTGTGTACTTGTTTGTATTTCAGGCCTGTGTATTTAAACAACTGAGGGGGGAAATCTAAATCCCACTTTTCTTCTTCTTATTCATGTGAACTCCTCATATTTTTCAGAGCCTCTTGCAACATCAGCATCCAGAAAGAGTGTCCTGCCCATCCTGTGTGCCAACGCGCCTCAGCCCGCTCTCCATGCTGTACTACGAGAACGATGATTTGGCCTTGCGGCATCACGAGGACATGATTGTTGAAGAGTGTGGATGTCACTGAAGGCAGCAGATCACTGGTTTCACTGCAGCGGCCAGTGCAACTATTGACGGAGCATCGTCTTGAACTTTAGTGCAACTGCTTCTCTACTGTCTTCTGTCTTACAACAAATAGGATACAGGATATGTCTGTGAAGTTTGAATGACAATATATTTCATCCATACTGGGTGGTACACAATAGTCTATATCTTTAGTATGAAAGCCCTGTTTTGTAAATGTTTTATGTGATATCTATTTATACATTATAATGTATATGTTGTACATAACATATCAAAGCATATATTAAAACATTTTATTTTGCCATGTTAGTGATGTTTCATGTTTTTTGGGATGCTCCACTATTGAATCTGAGAAGTTTGAATATAGTTTTTGAATACTACTTTTCTATTGAATTTATGAACCCTAGAAATATATTAACACTTTGAAAGCTTTCAAGTTGCATAGCTTAGCTTAAATTGATCACAGGAAATGTTAAAGAGGGGAACTTGCAAATCAATGTAGATGCTTTTCAAAGTAAAATATATCCGTGCTATTGATATACGATTAAGTATTGAGTTGCGTATAAGATATAAGTCTTCATGGCAATTGTTAACTTTTATGTGATTTGCCATGTTAAAAAAAAGTTCAAATGAATGTTTCAGCAGAAGCAGCTATTGTATCAAATGAAAAAACATACAAAGAGCACTTCTCAGAGGCTCAACCTATTTGTAGATACTCATCCACATCGTAATCCCACTTGTCCTCTCTGACTTGTGACCAGTTAACAATTTAGTGTATTTGCCTTCTTCACCTCCAATCCACATCTTTTGGCCCTTTACGGCACACACATCATCAGAGGTCATTAGAGTCCTTTCTGTCAAGGCTTCTTTTGTTGATTGTGATCAAACAGACAGGCCGAGTGTAACAACACATGAAGTTTACTGACGGATGAGCCAATGGGGGAGAGAGAAGCAGTGGCACTTGTTTATTCTGGGGAGGGGGCAGGGGGTGCCAGGAAGCAGAGGTGACAAGGGGAGATGTAGACCCCAAACAAACAGAGAGCCATGAGGGAATGGAGAGAGTCCACGTCTGG
This sequence comes from Taurulus bubalis, assembly GCF_910589615.1. Lineage (NCBI taxonomy): Eukaryota > Metazoa > Chordata > Actinopteri > Perciformes > Cottidae > Taurulus > Taurulus bubalis. The sequence continues at coordinate 9,871,724 of NC_136596.1, read as the reverse complement.
ATGGTGAAGCTACTGTGGAGGACGGACAGGGTGGACTGGAACGGATCAGCTGAAACCGTTCAATCCACACTTCCACCCAAACAAGACCAGTTCTCTCGCAGGTTTCAGTTTAATTCACCCAACGTCCTACAATGGTCTGGCCAGTGATGATGCCAGAGAGCTATGGGCTCACACTATCACAACATGGTATGTGCTTATTTATGCACACTCAAAACTGTAAATTATCCACTTTATTATGAATGTTTATGAGTTATACAATAACCATATTCAGTTCAAGCCCATTTGTAATAATGAAGCTGATGTGTTTCTCTGGACACTTGTCATACTTGATGAGAGCTAGATGTCATCACCTCCAAATCATGTGTCAGTTCTCACACGTCTACTCTATCCTGAACAAACCTTTCAGTCCAAAACATCCCGGTGGTCAAGCAATTGCACTCGTACTTTACGGGGAATAATTACCTATGAAAACTGATGTAATGGGCCCTGCCAAAAACTGAAGCAACAAGGTGCCAGCAACAGCGGTGGAATGAATGGAAAGGTTGCAGGATGACGTGATCCCATCCAGCTGTTACAAAGGAGGGAGTGTCTCCCAGCTATGTTCAGTTGTATATTGACCTCTCTTTATACACCCCACTGACGGAGGTTATCAGTTGCCAGTGAGCTCCTTGAGGAATTCCTCTGATATGACTCTATATAGGAGGAGCACAGGAAGCCCTAAAGTCTGTGAAGCAACATTAAGATTCATCATTTCCAAATGTGTATTCACTTTTCCCTTGCTTTTAATAAGGAAATAACTCATTGTGGTCTTTAAATCTATTCTTTTCATTATATATATATATATATATATATATATATATATATATATATATATATATATCACAAAATAACCAGCGGCTTTTTTGCTCTTGCAGTTTGAAGAGAAATGTGTATTCAGACCAGTAAGCCTGTGAATATATTATCACAAAAATACAATTCACTGACATGACAGTACAAGATATCAAACGCATGACAAAAAAAGTGTTTGATTTTATGGTGTTTGCTTTAATGCTTTGTCACCCTACAAACAGTGTGAAAATCTGTAAAAAAAAAAAAGTCATCAACAAAATGATGTTTTACATTCTGTGCATGACACTTTAGGTGAATAACTCGTTTTGGAGATCACGGTAAACACCTTTTACAGTATCTTGAAAATTTAAAGGCAACAGCTGAAGAGGGATGTCAGGAAATGTGTTGAAATAAAAGCACATCAAGGTCAAAAAACCCTTGTGGAATTGTTATAAAGGCCACAAATTACAATTATTCCTTTTCCCTGTTGATCTTCATTTCCATTAACTTATCTCAGTTCTTATGGCTGAGGCTTTGTGGTGTTTAGTTCTCAGTGTTTTAAACATACAGCCATGTTAGGAAGGCACATTTTGTGACACGTAAATCAGCTTTAAGCCTTGAGGCAGACAGAAAGAAAAATCATTACAGATTTGTTCTGCTGATAGCAAGCAATTGAGATTGATAAAGACAGACTTTAAGACACTGGAGATAATGAAGGCGAACCCCGGGCTTCATGGAATGGATGATGGGAAATAAGAAGGCGTTCCTCAGCCTCTCTTCACAGCATCGTGTTGGTAAGTCTGACATCTTGACCCTCGCTCTAGAACCACCTAGATGTCCATTTCAAACTGCGAGTCATCGCCTGAACAAAAAAAAGAAGACATTTTATAAAGCAAATCCATGTTTTTTTTACATTTCAGTTGCATATCATATTTAAATTGTAAGTAATGAGTAATCATACACACTAAGCTACTGATTGGTTGAATAAAAAATACACTTAACAGAAATCAGCCAAAAGGGGCGCAATCTCAGGACGAACAATAAAGTGGAATGAAATGCCGCAAACAACATCCTTGTATGTTGTGTTCAAACCTCAAGCCATTATCCATGAAATACATAATGGCAGCTGTGTGAGATAGTAATACACGTGACATAACTGAGGTAGAGGATCCATCAGTGCTGTTTGCCTTGGCTATACGAATATGCATTTGAATATAGCTCTGAATCCCTCCCTCCATATGCAGAGGCTTCCCTGTGATGTTTGTCTGATGTGTGAACAAACCGGTGGTGCTGCTATCAGGTGCAGTGATGTTCTTGTTTGGTAGTTCTCCATTATGGGCCTTCTCATCGGTGTCCTTGGAAGAAGGACTGGTCACCCCTGGAATTTTGGGGAGACCCCGTGGAGGAGTCTTGGCCACCGGAGAGCTGCGACACCCCAGCAGGAACTTTCGGTCGTAGATGATCCTGGTACCTTGAGTGTGAAGAGGAAGGAAAAGAGAATGATGACTATTGGACATGGAGCACTGACTCAGCTCACACATGCATTAATGGCTCAGTCATCCATCCATAATATAAATGCAGGTGTGTGCATTCAATTTCACCTTGACACTTCTCATCATCGCTCTGCTGATATGCCCATGCCACCGTTGCAACAGCTATATTGCCGTATTGTTAAGACTACTTAAATGTAATGGTCCCGTCTGTTTATTTCCATTCAATCTAACCACCTATAAATCTTCTGACTGAAGTGTAAGTACTGCCAGTTTATACTAGACACTCAAATCTGATCAATATAATAAAAGGACAAACGGGGCATATGTATTCTTTAATATTTTCAGCTTGCAACAGAATAAAAGAGTATAGATTCTTCCTCGTTCTGCAAACCCCAACTGACGATGTTTTCACAAACACCTAGTCATACTCACTCAATTGCACGTCATCATAACCCTCCCTTCTGATGGTGCCAGAACCAACGGCCCTCCTATCAACCTAACCAATGCCTGATCACTTACTAACTAACGTTTTCGGCAATGTGATTGGCGGCTCACCCTACCCCCAGTTCGTGGAAACAGTTGTTATTGTGACCCCGTAAACCCTTATCCTGTTAACCATCATGCAACGATCAGATGCTACTGGCATCACGGATACCTGCAGAACGCGCCAGGTCACAGTGACCAGACAGGCTTAACTCCTGCCAAAACTCTTTGGGTAAACAGTCACACAGCCTGTGTATAACTCTTTGATTACATACACAATTTCCTCCAACACTGCCCATATATTGTACCAACAATTTGGATAAATCAAACCTTGTTCATATTTAATGTATTTCCAGTACTAGCACTGGTAAAATGTGAACTAAAATGCATCCCAAAATCAATAAAGCTTCAATTGGATCAATTGTTGGGTGTTACTGGGTTTGTACATCAGTTGTGCATTCATACATAACACAAGCACACAACCTGAGAGGGAGGCGCTAATGACACCACATGACCAATGGGAACCAATCCGAAGATGGCAAAGTATTACTGTTAAGAGTATTGTTGTCTATCCCGATTTGACGCACAACAGATGCAATGAAACGTCAGACTGAACACGGACCACAGGCTTCCAGTGGAAAGCAAGCACCAATCACAGCTTTGGGTATCGGTGACGTACGAGCAACCCACGCTTCACTAGCAGCAGAGGACAGATGGGTGTCGCTAACGGTCAAAGATCAGCTGACAAAACCCACAAACGACACCGTAAACACGTCTTAGTTAACGAGAAAGCAGTGACATATGAGTTTATATCACCCTCCTGCCGAGGACCACAATCCCCGGCTTCCCTCAGAGTCCGTATTTATTCCTCTGTGTCTCCTTTAGCTAGCTAGCGTTAGCAGCTAGCTTAAGCAGAGCTAGCAGCTGGCTCTGCACAGTGTCATTTTGACAGCAACCGACCTCGTGGAGTTGACGCAAGAGTTTCCTGCACTCACGGACAATGCAGCCGTTTAGTAAAGAGGCTAAAGCGTTTATAACAGCGGGTGACGGCAAGTCTCGTCGGCACACAATGGTCGATATATGTATAAAGAACAACTGTACGCACCACCCGGGGTCGTGCTGAACAGGGTGCCCCCGGGAGTCGTGGAGTAGTCCAGGGGCATGTGCGCCGCATCGTTAATGGTCACCCTCCTGGTCGACGGGATGGCCTTGGCAGTGGTCTTCTGGCAGTCAGTGGACATCTTGTCTAAACTGTATTACACTAAAACTGTCTGACTAAATAGTATGAAACAGGTACAAAGCCTTGGTTTTACAAAACAACAAAGCCACACCGCGCCTGTTTGGCCAGCCGATATATGTCTACTTTAAAATAAATACAAATAAATACCTCTTTTTCATAAGTGCAAATGATGAAATGTAGTAACTAGATTCGTCACATTAGAACATGCAGCCTCGCACACAAAGTGTCCAGGTTTCGTCTTTAAAAGGACCTGAGCACGTTTCTCTGATACCACTCACCCTCTTCATGCACACAAAACAACACGCAGACAGGCTGCAGGGAACACTCCCGACTGGAGGCTGATAAAATACACCTACAGCGCCCCCTACTGGCATACAGTGTCTGTGCTTAATAGCTCCATGTCGTCATATAAACTTCTTCTGATCTTGCTAGATAAACTACTATCAGGTTAATTAGAACCTTAACCGGTGGCACACACGAGCAATAGCTCCTGGTTTTGCAAGTTTGAATTTATTCAAAGGATATAACATCTTAGATTGTTGAATTATTTAAAAAACAAAAAAAATTACATTCAAACAGGATAAAGCCACTGGTGCACTTATTATCTATTTATATGTTTGCGTTTGCAGAATTTCAAAGAGACAATTGTGTTAAACATTCAGTACTTTAGTGAAAGTCAAATAAGATGTAATACTTTTCATAACAGCAGTATGGACATGACGAGGCCCAAGGCAATTCAGCGTGTTTATAATACTTGGTTTGTTCGAAACTATGGAATGATCATCAGCAGTTGGGTGCACGTGATTCACGTGCAAGTGTCTCACACAAAAGTATACACACTATACACAAAGACATTTCATTTCTTTATTAATTTTGTAAATGTTGAGCTGGTGTACAGAGTAAATTGTCAATAGATGTCCTCGGATTTGATTGGATTAAAAGGCTTTTACATGTATATTTTAAATTCATGTTTGACTCTCCATAACAATAAAAAAAAGCAAATAAAACAGGTTAAAATACCCACAAGACCCCTATTTTATCCCAAGGTTGCAGGCATTACCCAGAACTCAACAGTCTCTTGGTAGCTACAGCTGTATGATGCTAAAAGTACATCCATAACATAACTAGAATCCCAGTTGACAAGTAAGGGTGCATAGCATTCTAAGTAAATATATATATATATTTTCTTATATTTCATATATATATATATATATATATATATATATATATATATATATATACATACATATATTTATATATATAGCCTTTTATGTTAAAAACATTTTCTGTGCATGTGCGCAGTTGCATTCCTTAGTATTGAGTAATATGCTATTGCGTTAATAATGTCTTCAATCCATTCTAAAGGAATATACATGTGTTCTCTAGTTTTTGCAACAGTTAATATATTTTTGCATGAACTTGGTGCATGGCATCATTTCAGTGGTCCCACAGTGCAGAGCTTTCCATTGTTCATATTTGTGATGTAACCACTCCTCCCTCAGTTTGCACTTAGTTGGACTCCTCCTTTCAAACCGCGTTCAAACTGTCACCATGTGGACGCCTTAAAATTGGCTCAGTCTAATATTTGGTAGAGGGGGCAGAAATAGATTAGGGTTGTGTTGAGGAAAAATGCTTGTCATCTTGAAAGACTAGCCGTCGGAGCCACTAAGCCTCCCCACAATAATTCCTTCTCACTTCAAAGTGCTCCTTCTTCATGTCTTTTCACCAGACTCCACCCCTGACATCAGCAGTGGATTTATAAACAGCCCCTGCTTCAGAAACCAACCCAAGCATACTGTCATTATGAGCCCTTAGAGAGCAAACCGTGTGCTATGACATAAGGGGTAGTACACAATTACACTGCTGTGTAATCTTTTTTTGACATCCAACTTTGTGTGGTTATTAAAAATATAATTAAGTAGAAATAATATCTGATGAAAGGATACTTGTTCAAATGTTCTCTCTTTGAATTTCTCCATTTCTATTTATGTTGGTCATGTGTGTTGATAATCAACAGCAGATAACTAGTTGATACAACAGAGTGAACGCTCTATGATCTACTAAAGAACAGAGCCAACACCGATGACTACTTTAGAACAAGACTTGTAGTACACCAAGACTTTACATTCATCATCTCTGGCTGTGAAGCCATACTAAAACCAACACATATTGATGGGTGATTATTGCGTTCTTGTGACTGACATACTTCTTTACAATAAAGCATTCAACGTCTAACATAATGTTTGAAATAAATGCATGGAGATAATTGATATTGTGTGAGATGGCACACTTGAGTTAAATCAACTTATTTAAATATTTGAATTAGAGTTAGAATCTGAGCTTTGTCCATTTGCAATATTACTTCCTGTGATATTATCACAGCGTTGACAATATCCACGACTGACTATGTGATATTAAAATACCACACACACACATGCACACGCACACACACACTCTAGGATTTCTTTCAAGATGCAAATGAATGCTGTTGAGCTTTTAAACCTAGACTGAACACACACCTACATTCCCTGATGAGTAACACAAACAGACACTGGGCACTTTGCAGATGGGATGGCTGGTACGAGTGCATACCACTATTTGCCCAATCTTGGTGTAAAACTTAATATCTTTTTTTTTTTTTCATACAAGGCAAAGTGTTGAAATGTGGGGTAGTAATGTACTGACATCATTTCTGAGTGAAGTGAGGAGTAGCTTCAAGCTGTGATTAACAGATTGAAAGCCCGAGCTGAGGAAGAATATGAACGATGGTTCTAAAATCCTCTCTCTCTCTCTCTCTCTCTCTCTCTCTCTCCCTCTCTCTCTCTCTCTCTTTCGCTCACAAGCACATTCACACAAACAATCCTTTCCTTTTGTAAGCAATTATTGCTTCTTCTGAAGTACAGTTAAGACAGTAAATCATGACAAATCAAGACAAAACACGAAAGAAAGGAGTGAAACAAGATACAGGCTTCAGGAAGGGTCAGGCTCACAGTTGCGGGTCAGTATTACAGTTTCTCATCACAGTGTTCGGTGACTGACTGTCTTTGCTACACTCCAAACAATTGCCAAGGAGACAAACATCAAAGCTCAACACGTCCTCAACCCTCGGCACGACACTTTCCTTTCTCCAGCTGACTCTTCATCTTTTCATACCTGTGCTACATTATTTCCAGCATTTCAGTTACTGCACTCTCATCAAGTGACATCTTCTGGTGGTGGTGAGACGGTCTATAACTGCACCTTATGTGGGGTGGTGTCATATACTGCACTATGAGGTCAAACAGACGCTGCTACGAGCTGACGGTGAGATCCTGCCCCCTGCTGGAGGTGGACAGGACTGCTACATCTACTCTGAGAGGCTGACTGGCGGGGTGAGGAGGGGGTGAGAAGCAGGAGGTAGGGCGATAAGGGCAAGATTGAAGGTGAGGGCATTGGGTTTTTGGCGCAGATAGACATCTGATTAACAGAAACCTCACAAGGATATACGGCACAGTGGGGACAAGAAAAGGCGGAGGAGTGGGATGGTAGAGTAGGTTAATCTCTCATGATCATCATGTATCTCTTTGTTACCCTCTCCACAATGCAAACCACTCTGAGGGAAGGTCAGGGAGGCAGGTTCACTGCAGAAACCTCCCTCCCAAAGCTCAAATACCCACAGTACTCTAAATGACTTAGACTATGTCTTCCCTCTACAGTTTGACATGGCGAAAGCAAAAGCTGAAAGCACATGAGAAGCACAAAGAAACAAACAACATTACACACAAAAATGCGACATTTAAAAACAGGCAGAGCGACACAACAATTGCATGTTCTACCAACACAGATCTATAGAATAATATATAGGTTCAGACCGAACGAACCAAACAAGAAAAACAAGAGGGGATTCGTATGTACCTGAAACAGCAGCATCAGTGGCATGGCATAGGGAACTTATAACATAAACAACACACAGTCACGTAGAGCGTTTTAGTGCATACGATATTATGTACAACACTGATATCCTTGGGTGATAATTGTAGCTTGACTGAACTTTGAGAGCACTGGGACAGGTTTAAAACTAGTTTGTGATGCTCTTATCTGGAAGAGTGTGGCAGAGAGGAGGGAGAGTAACCTGTTGCCTAGAGATTATGTATTTCTCACTATTTTAGTCTCCCCTTTTTCTTAAGTTAGACTGACACACTTTTTGCTGTTGGTTTGGGAAACGGGCCAGTACTTACAGTACATTGCATGCCTGTCCCATACAGCACTAGTGTGTCTTCCCCATCCCTCCCCACCCATTGACCCACCCTTATATTCCCTCAGTTTTCGTAGTTAAAGACAGGCCATGCGGCAGCAGTCACTCATGCTGATACAGATAACAGGAAGCACGTTTTGGTTGCTAGTTTTTTTTGTTTGTGTTTGTGTTTTATATGAAATCATGCTTCTAGCGTAGTAGTAGATATTTTTTTTTCCACGGTTTCTTTAAAAAAAAAAAGGTAATAAAAACTACAAGTAAATCCGTATCCTTCTCCTCCGGTGCGTGCTGATAGTGGGCATAGCCTCTATGGATGTCATGGCGTTGCCGTTCATTTCGGTCTGACTGCCTTTTTATGTGTTCTTCCTTCTTTCAGCTGCTGCTGGTCATGTGTCCATGTAGGATGTTTTCGGTGAAGGGGTTGAATCCTGTGGAGAACTCTGTGGAGAGACGGAAACATGCTGATTTAGCCACAACTCATCAGCAATCTACGGAGCAGGTGACATGCAAGCGGCAGTAAGTCAATGCAAATATGTTAATTTGACATCTTTCCCTACAATTAAAGCTTATGTAATCACCTAAACCCTTCTCTTATTCTGATCAGTCGTTGCAACACTCAAACAATAAAACAGCACATAGTTCTGCGGAAGCGTTTAAGCAAAAATGGTTGGCAAAAGTGGTTTAAAATGTAGTAGTACGTCGCTTGAAATATGAGTAATCTCAGGAATGTCATGGGCTTTACGTTCAATGGGCAAGTCACACATGCACATACGCACACACACGCACACACACACACACACACACACACACACACACACACACACACACACACACACACACACACACACACACACACACACACACACAGCAGTGGCTCCAGATAGCAATACACAGGACAACTGGCCTTACAGCTTTGACCTTGAGAGCTATCACTTTACAAGATCCTTTTTAGTTGGTTGTTTTGCCGAGTGCACACTGTGCCAACCCTTTTTCCAGCTAGTCACAACATGCATGAAGAAATCAATTGAACTGACGTAACTTAAAGCAAAACAATAATGATCTATTTGCATTAGCGTTGTCCATCTGTATGGAATATATTTAGTGCACAGAAACATATTTTTTGCAAGTATATTATTTACATATTGTAGAAAAATTGTTATTACGCAAGGAATGATTTAATTTAAGCAAACCAAAATGGATTCTGTGCCCAATGCATTTAGTTGCATGTTTGCTATTACTCACAAATATAACTCCATACATCTGAAGTTAACATGGCAAAGCATTTAGCAGAAGGCAAGCAATTTATATTGTTCATATTGTAAAACTGGAAGAAATAGATATGTGAAAACAAAATGATTGGTATCAAACTCTGAATATCGAAATCAATTCTATATTAGAACAGACTTAAAACAAATATTTTCATTGAATGCAACCCATTTTTGTAAGACTTTTATTGTATTGTTTTACTAAATGACAGAATTTTTTAATTTGTTAAAGTGAAGTTTCAATTTTCTGTGCCAGCATTACATTACATGTCATTAGTATTGAATTAAAGGTACATTCAGATGCATTTAATCCAGAGAGACTGGATTAAATGGTTTAGCCCACTGGTCAGACGAGGCGCTGTGGGTCAGTCCCGTACCTGCAGGGACGCAGCACTCAGCCTGCCTCACTGCTTAACTCTCCGCAGACTGGCACATTTCACTATCTGAGCACCTTTCTTCACATCCACAGTATCGGGCTACATCAGGGGGGAAGGGGTTGGCAGCAGAAGAGGTGCGAGGATTGAGAAGAGGTGGGAAAACAGGAGCCGAACAAGAGGTTGAGGGAACATTAGTAAGGGAGAGTGAAATAAAAGGTAGACGGGGATGGAAGAAAAAGATGAGGAATGGAAACAGAAATGGAACAACAGAGGAAGGAAATAGTGCCACGAGGAAAGAAAGGACAGAAAAACAGGAAAAACAACAAATATGGGATGAAATGTGAGAAACAAATAAGTGAAGGAAGAGGAAGGGGTGGGGGGAGAGAGAAAGAAATTATGCATAAACAGGACAGAAAAGATGGGTGGCAGTTGGAAAGACAGTTGAAGATAAGAGGGCATCAGAAGCATTGACAGTCTTTCGGATTCAGAGTACACCGAGGTCAAATAATATTTGCAAAAATATTTTAGATTTCCTGATATTAAGATGGATGGGATTTGACACATAAGACAATACACAAAGTGACACCCTAATATTCTGAAGTGTCTCAACGTATTAAACCTCAATCCCCTGCTATTTCCTGCAGGTAAAATATAGTAAATATTATTTGACCCATCTCTGATTCAGAGTCTTGTAGGTTTGAGTGATACAGAACACAGTCACAGTTGAAGGACTATCAACTTTAATCAAGCCAGAAAAGACAAGAGTCAGCTATTGAGATAACTGATGGGGACAGCATGGAAATATAGCCACACACAAGGAGCCACAATCAATTCATTCAGTCATTAAAATGCAAGAAACACACAATGATAAGTGTAGGTGCGGCTTAGTGATGACTCAAATGATGAGACTCTGAATAGGCCGATGAACTGTAAGTATTAACAGCCCCAGAGCAAAGTGGACTCATTCGTTCCTCCTGCATGCAGAAGATTGGAGATTAATGTAACAGAAGGTCAGCAATCAACCAATTAACCAACAAAGCATTGCACTCCGTCTTCACTTGTGATTTAGGACTGACACAATAAAACAGGGCTATTGCTTCTAAGATAATGAGGGCACACACACAAACTGTGTTCTCAGCCTGTCGTACTGAAGCTCTTGCAGGTTTAGCTGCTCAAGGACTGCAGGGATATGCCCAGAAAAACCACCATGAGATGACACTTGCAAGCTCACTGCAGCACAGAGTCCCATGTTCACTATAAACTAGCTGCTACATGGATTTTATTCAAACAGGCCCTGATCAGATGGTCAGCTGTCTGCAGATCAGAAGCCCACCTTGCTGCTGTCCCGGCCCAGGATGGCGTAGCTCATGAACTGCTCAGCATCAACCTCCAGCTCGTTGGCATCCTGCAGAGAACCCTCCAGGCTCACCTCCTGAACACCCTCCTCACCTGAACCCTTCCCTCTGCGCACAACCTTACGCACAATCTATTACGTACACACATGTACAAAGGAGGGTGGGAATAAGGCAGTGAAAAGACAGAGTTGGTGAAATATAAAATAAATAATATAAAAAAATATCTTTTGGGGGGACATTCAGTGTATCCATAGCATAATGTCTTATGTGAATAACTTCATAATGGTTATTAGTGTAGTAATTATTCTGTGGAGAGATGCTGAATCAGTAATAACACTGTCATAAGTGAAAACAACCACTGTTCCCCAGTTTAAGAAGACAGTTTAAAAACATCTTACAGTGGCTGACCTTTTTTGTGACGATGTTTCCATGTTCATCAGTAAACTGTTCCTCGCTTACATGCTCCCCAGAAAGATCTTCAACTTCATCGCCCTGTGGACAGAAAACAAGATAGTAAACTCAAGAGTACATTATGGCCCTGATGCATGGTAAAATAGCTGCCACTGCAGTGTAATTAATTGCACGCCATAAACCCCTCCACTTATTGGAAAGACGGAGAAGCAGATGACCAACACTTATGTGAGGGGTTAGACGGTTGTTTGTGGAAGCATGAATCCAACAGTTGGGACTCTCCAAGTTCCTTAGCGACATTTATAATTACAGTTGATGAGGGTCATGACAATGCTGTATAGCCCCTAATAATTTGCAACTTGTCTACAGAGCTATTTATACAGTCAAAGACAGCCGGAGAAGTGAGGACTAGGACCAGTCCAGCCTGTGTAGACCTGAATAAAACGTGTCAACACACATGCTCACATTGACAGAGTCTAAGATTCAGGATGACGAGTCCATAAAGCTTTTTAATAGAACTAGAGTCCAACTTGTTAAGCCCAAGACAATCTATTTACAGCCATATCAGCAAAAGATACATGTAGCCACATTTGCAGAGCAATTTGATGGCAATTCTAATAAAATCCAATGGTTGTAATATGAATTCATTTGTACTGTAGTGCCACTTTTGTCACACAACCCTGTCAGATCATTCACCCATATCAACACAGACATATCCAGTATCACTCTAAACATACTGCTTCCTTCACCCTTTAACCAAACACTATTTTCTCGATCTCTTTCCTGCCTGTTAATCCTGTCTTCAAATTTCTGCTCGACTATCCTCTGTCCCTCTGTCTGTACCTTGAGGATGACTCTGCGGCGGACCACTCTGGTGGTGACGTTCTCCTCTTCATCAGCCACTCCGTCGACCTCACCGAGTTCGTGATCCAGCTGAACGTGTATGTAGGTGAGCACGGACCGTATGGAGCCGCTGGCTATGTGGAGGACATTCTGACAGCTGATGACCAGGAAAGCCAGCAGCACGAAGCTGAAGAGGAGTTCTGTCACCAGGGCCCACATCACCCCAGCAAATCAACACAGTACCACACGATAATAAGCTCCCTCAGCCTTCAGTGGCTCCTGTTTCCAATGCAGCGCCTCTCTCAGCTGACGGAAAAAGGCAACAGCTGCCTTATGTTACTGGTTTAGTTGCAGTTTGTTTCTTTGTCTTTCAGTTCATGTCCGTCCTCCTTTAGCCGGGGCAGTAGGCCCTTTCCTCAGGTCTCTATTCCTTCTCCTTCCCACTGACAGCTCAGGGGTACCCTCTCAATGACATCAATGCCAAGCAAAAGCAACCTTGGGAGGCTTCTATTCCCACCACTCTCTCTTTCCACGTGATCTGTGGGCTTTAAATACCAGTGTGACTCTGTACGCTGTGGTAAGACCACTAAGAAACCTGTCCCCTGACTTTCTTCAATGATTTTACCTGCAAACTGTTTTCACATCCACACAACCTAGTAGAAACATTACAGCAAAATGTATCTCTATGCAGTCACAATTGTGCAGCACTGCAACACAGTCCATCCTAATGCTACAAGCTAAAGTGTGACTGAGCCAAACTATGTGAACCACATACAAAATCAAGCTCACAAAGGCCCTAAAAGCATCTGTATATTTCTGTTCCCTTACAGTTTCATAGCTGAGATTGTCCCTTACAGTGCGATGTAGTGGTGTTGTGCTAGAAAGTTAACACGTACAAATGATCCTGGTGGGGTAGGGGGTCATGTAACATGAGCGGGACAGTGAGAATGCTTGCTATATCTGGCCGGACTGTTTGTGCCCATCTTAGGCCCTAGAGTGTGTGTGTGTGTGTGTGTGTGTGTGTGTGTGTGTGTGTGTGTGTGTGTGTGTGTGTGTGTGTGTGTGTGTGTGTGTGTGTGTGTGTGTGTATGTTTGCTGTATGTTTCTAGGATCTATCATGAATAATCTAAAACAGATCTTTTAAATCTTGCATCACAACAGTTAAAGCCTATGCAACATGTTTCACTTTATAACGTGTAATATCTAACAACTGATTCCTTGTCATAAAGGCCAAACACCCCTCCTATTTTGCATGGGAGGAACGACACACTCACCTGGCCCTTCAGGCGCACATCGTCCCAGGCCCTCAGGTCTGGTACCCTGTGCGGGAAGCCCAAACCCTTCTCAAATGGCTGGGTTCCTCTGAAGTGCCCCCGTAAAATCTCTGAGTGCCCCATGTCCCTCACAGGCTGAAGCAGGGCCTCCTGGGACACGCGGGACTGGTCTCCATCCACAGCGTTACATACGGAGGATATCATGGTGTCCATGGCCTGCCTGGGTTTAGGTTGACTGCCCACCCAGGCCTGTGTCGGGTCAGTAACAGGGATCCACCCTGGGCCTGTCTGCTCCTGCAGGTAGGAAAGGAAAGAGCCTCCACCCCCTCCGTTTCCACCATTACCTGACCTGAAGAAGAGAACAGATCAATACAGAGGTGGTACACACATTGTACATGCTTACTCCAAGGAAAGTAAAACAACTCATCATTCCCCTAAGAAAACAAACTCCAGTTCACCAGTGACATCCACTGACATGCAATACAGATTAAGGAGATGTTAGAACATAGCTATTGTTTTGTTGGTGTGATTGTGACTTTGTCACCTGAGGGGAAGGCATGGTCTGACTCACCTGTCTCCATTCCGGTCTGCAACGCAGCTCAGACCAGGGGACTCACTCAGCCGAGCATACACCCTTTGCTGTCCTGCAACAAGAGAAAGCCCTTCCTCTGAGCCCGTCCCTCCTCCTCCTCTTCCTCCTCCTCCAGCTCCATCTCCACCAGTCGTACTGATGACTGCTGATACCTCCGAACTTGCACGTGACCTCTGACAATTGTTCAGCCCATTAAGATTGATCCCAGCGATGGTACCCCCAAGCGAGGCTGGCGTGGCAGTGCTGAGTGAGTCAACGCCCATCTCTGAATCGTCTTCGGGAAGCTCAATGGAGCCACTCAGCACCCCACCCCCTCCGCTGGCTGCGCTAGCCTGACTAGCCGGTCGACCCAGACTTCCATACGGCAGCCCCAGAAGACCTTCTGAATCGTCAGCATTGCTGCACTCAAGCGAGGAGTCCTCCACAGGTACCAGGGACGGGCTGTTGCCTGAGGGCCACACCTGCACATCAGACATCTCCATGAGGGTGTCTTCTTCTGTGGTGGCAATGGGTGCACAGTCCAGACTGGAGACTTCCTGCCAATAAGGCTCAGCGCCCAGCGGGGAGGGCAGGCTGTACTGCATGGAGGCCGGTGAGAGAAGCTCTTCCTGCGCGAGCCCATAACCTGGAGCGAGACAGAGAGAGGCACACTGACACCCGGCCCCCCGCCTCGCTCCCCACCTCACCCCCACAGCACCGGGACCCAGGGAGGGGGTAAGTGCCCCTGCCCAGGAGCTGGGCATCTAGGAGGGGTGGGAGGGGGGAAGTAGAGGAGGCTGAAGGGACAAATGGGAAAGGAGTGGGGAAGGAGAGAGGGGAGGGCCAAGACAATAGGAGATAGAATAAAGGTGCAAGGAGCTTAAGACAAGAGAGCAAGGGCAGCTTTTAGAAGAGGGTTTGTCAAGCTCGATCAGCGCTGACTGTGAGAGCAGCAGCAGCAGCAGCAGCAGACACAGCCGGACGGACTGAGAGACTGACACTTTGGTTTGGACCCAGCAGTGACTGATGCTGCTCTGCCGGCTGCCACCTGCAGGGAGACGGACAGGAATTACTGCCTCTGCCCCCAACCTGGGGGCTGGGACACACACCTGTCCAGCAGGGACACACACTTTGTCACACATACACATGCCATAAACACACTCGCTCTCTCTCCGTCTCATACCATCACACGCAAACACTCACACTCAGATATGCATGCATTCAAACCCACTCAAAAAACAGGCAGGTTAATATCATTGTCAGGCTGGATAGCATGCACGCAGGCAATCTCATTCTCTCCTCACACACAAGTGCGCACACACGCGCACACAAACACACACTCATTGCACACAGCGGCTTGCTTTCTCATTGACACATATATTTATTATAATGCAGTCAATATAAGACAGCAATATAAACATATAGTACTGCTGATATTTATGCAAACACATATACAGTAGACTTGGTTTTTCCTCCTGTTGTGAAAGTCACATGGTTGCTGTCTCCAACATAGATTTGAATGAATATTTTACGTGCAATTATATAAGTGAGTGAAACTGCACAATGTTAATGTGCTGTGGACTCAGGTCACTCCTTCAACTGTCTTGAAAACCCTTTGTAACAATATATTTTTGTAAAGGCAGACCTGGCATGATAGAGCACAATGTCATGGCAGCAGGAATGTTTTTTTAATTGAGATAATTACTTTATATTACACAAAAAGAAAGACAATTACATTGCAAAGAATGCACTTTTACTGTACATATCATGTGCCTTGTATCCATCTTGATCATTCAGAATTAATTACTAGATGAACAACTACCATGGAAATTAGGTGAATGGTTTATGTAAAACCATCAATGAATGGCAATGTAGGTAAAACAAAGTGTGAGTGGTTCTATGACTGTCACTTGTTATCACAAAGTACATTCCCCAGAGGATGAAATAGGAGATGTAATGCAGGGCATACAGTATGTAGATAAGAGCAAGAAGAGGAGGCGGTTCACCTTCTACATGAGAGAGAGAGAGAGAGAGAGAGAGAGAGAGAGAGAGAGAGAGAGAGACGGTGTGTGTGTATCCTGTATATTGATGAGGAAGCTGTGCAGAGCTGCAGGACGTAACTTGATTCATGGTTGGCAGTGCTGCTGTTGAGTACTGCTGAGAGTGCAGGATATATTTGTGACACCGAGCGGCCAGAAGGACCTGTCCTACTTTCTGCTTTTTCTCTCAGCTGCTGTTGGTTGTTTATAGAAAATAGCAATCATACATATATATATATATATATATATATATATATATATATATATATATATATATATATATATATATATATATATATATTTGCTTTGTCTTATGAAGTTAAAAGAGTCTAAAAAAGTATTTGACATCCATTGTTGATGAAATATCTTTTTGTCCTACTGAGTTAAGAGTTTCAACTCGAATTTAGGGGTCCTTTGACTTCCTTTCAAATGCTGTATTAACAAATCAGAGTACTATAAGCTGCAGCAAAAACATTTGTAGGTTTAATAATAGCATTCAAATCTAATAACAAGCTCTTAATTTAACTGAAATCAACGTGTTTCTTCAAATAAGCCTTTATATTCTCTATATAATGTAGAAGACAAAGTCTGTTTTGAAGTAAGTACTTGCACACATTTATCTTGCAAGTAAATGAGGTGCAGGATCAGGTGTGTATTGAAAATATGGTGGAAGTCTGTGTGTTTATGAAATGTACAATAGCAAGACCTGAACTCGCTTATTGTTTTATGAGTAATTTTTTTGTGGCACTACACAAACTACACCATGAGAGTGTGTTGTTTGCCATAAATTATATAATGAAATTATTTCTCAGCCCTCTCTCTTCATCTTAAAAGATAAGGCTTTGATGGTGAAAGAAAGAGAAAATAAAAACATAAAAGGAATGTGGAAGTGAAATATTAAAATGATTGCTTAGCCCCGCTGATTGGAAAAGACACAAATACAGAAAAACAAAGCAGTGAAGATCACATAAAATACGTGTAAAGGAAATATACTAACTTTGCCCATCATAAACACTGATACACTGTTCAAATGTATATGGAGGACACAACACACTTACGATATACAACTTAAAAATCACATAAAGACGCTCACACTGATACACTCACACATACATTAAACAATACGCAGAATTACAAGGTACAATATCAAATTGACCCTCGTACAACACTCACAAAGACATTACAATATATATTTACATTAAATAAGACGGACAGTCTACATAGAATCAGTGACATACAAAACAACCACAACATTCATACATGAACAGAGCAGACGCAAGTCACAGTTCACAAAAAAAGGTTTGTGGCCTTTTTTACCCCCCTTGGGACAGATCACAGAGGAGGAAGAGACAGACTGTAGATCCATTCTCAGTATGCATGCCATGCAAGAAGACGTCTGTTGGTTAAGCAGCATTAAGGGCCAATGCAGCGTTTGAGTCGTCATCTCCAACTAGCCAGTGCTACTCCTGCCCCTCATCTCAGTGTCTCCATGCAAACACAGGGGGAGATGAGCGATGATAGTCAGCCTCATGCACATGCAGACAGGCAGGAGGGCAGGGAAAGAAGGGATGGGAAAAAGAGAAAAGAAGAGCAGCAAGAGAGGAAGAGGAATATAAAATAGGGTGATGGTCACAGACAGAAACAGCGAGAGAGAGCGAGGGTCACCTCCCCCCTCCCAGTGGGTGCTGAGAACATAGTCTGTGTGAGGGGTATCGGTCACAGAGCGGACACGTAAAAAGGTGGGGTTTTCAAGAGCACAAAAAAAAAGAAAATGCACGACTAGTCGCAAAAATAAAAATAAAAAATAGATAAAAGATAAAGATGTGGGTCAGAGGTCAACATGAAGTTGGCATGAGGTCAGAATTCGGAGAGGAGTGAGAAGGAGGAAGAGTAGGACGGCTAGGCTGCAGATGACATGTCCAGAGAAACACAGAGAGAGGGACAGATTCACAGGGAATGAAAACAGGGCTCCCAAAAGGACATTCAACATTAGCCCTAAAGAGACTCAAACTAGTCCCCATGCAGCCACAGGCAGAGAGAATTTAAATTTCCTCTTACAAATGTCTCAAACAAGAGGTTCTATCGATCATGGTCTACTGTATTTACTATCTCTCCTAACCTAGAAAGGATCTGAGCAAACCTTGGAAATGTGCTGACCTACAATAGAGGTGCACTGGCACTATGAAGGAAGACGCATAAGTACAATCCTACAGACATTGTTCTGACAAAAAGAGGGGAAGACAGGTAGCGACAGAAAGAGATAGAGTGAAGCCTGCAGTACAACTGATTCCTCTACTTTATGGGAATATTCTGCCAGCTTGTTTTGTAAAAGACTATTTCAACAATAATGATAATTAGTGGACTGAACCTGGCGTAAAGGAAAAGGCTAATTTGCTTTTGCTGCAGAAGCTTAGTTGAGAAGCAACTCTCATATTTATACAGTAAATATGAAGCTACTGCTAGCAGCCGCTTAGCTTAGCTTAGCATAAAGACTGAAAACAGCTAGCCTGGCTCCATCAAAAGTTAAAACAGCACCTCTTAAGTACACAGATGAACACAGTGACTTGCCAGGAAACCCCCTGACTCTCCAGTATAAAAACAGCTAGACTGGACAGATACAGGCAAGCTGCTTCTGCCTGTTTACAGTCATAATGCTAAACTAAGCTAACCAGCTGCTAGCGGGAGCAGTAGCTATATTTACTTTACAGACATGACAGTGGTATCGATCGTCTTGCAAGACAGCAAATGTGCATATTTCTGAAAATGTCAAACTATAACATAAATTAATCTGTGAACAAGGAACTATTTGGAATTAATAAATAAATCTAATGCACAAGGAAATTGAAAAATAAATGTATGTATATTGTCCTTCACTGTCTACCGCAATATTAATTTTAAAGATGAGGCCTGATGGTTAGTTTCAGTTTAACTGCCCATTTGGTTTATTTACTCATTTTATTTATTTACTGCCAAAAAAGTCAGTTCTGGTCCACCTCTTGGTCACTGTGCCTTTAGAACGTACTTAATCTGGATAGTAAATCATAATCCTTTGGAAACCCGCCGCTGCAGAAGACACAATATTCAGGTATTCAAAGTGCCACCACGTTTTTATGCAGAACGTCAAAGCAGGAACGGCCTTTGGGAGGCAGGTAGCCAGACAGATAGACAGACAAGACAGATATATGGTTATCAGATTCACTGCAGCTGTGATCTGAACATCTCCCTTTTCACCCTTTGACCCTCATGGTCGTATCTCTATGCATTGTTACATCTCTGAGTATTGCTCCAGTTTTCACAGAATAGGACCTGTCATCTGTCAGACTGACTCATCGTCTGCACTGGATACAGAGGAGAAGCCAGTCCAGTAAGATGGGGAGCTCACCAGTCCAGAGGTGAAAATGGAGTCAATAAGATGTAGGGTATGCATGTGTGAAGGAAACCATGAGGAAAAGGAGTAAAAGACTGAGGACTGACAATTAGTAAGGAAGTCAGTTAAGCTAGGTTATACTTATAGTATGATCTACGAGGACTGATCATGTATGACGATATGTTGTTTTATAGACAAAATATCACTCTAAAATGTAGTCCCTCGAAATATTTAATGGGCGGAAAACTTTTAATGTAGTCAAATATGAACTAATCTAATTATTTGACATGAGAACACAAATAAAAACAATGACAACAATAATAACTAATAAAATTAGTCCAATTGATGATGGGATACTTTACTCATATCTATGTGGAGTGTTTTGCTCGAAGGCTATTCAGTAATGGGATGCTTGAAAACTAATGATTCATCATTTAAATCATACTTTTTTTGTATACTTCACTTTACTTCCCATTACATTGAATGAATACACAGAGAAATGAACGTGTAACCAAAAGCACTACACAGGTTGTTGCACAGTAGGAGTGTCCTGAGTCCCTCTGCATGTTGCCTGGGTAAAATCCTGCAAAGGTTTGACGTTTGTGGCACCTTTCATACACAACAGCATCACGGCGGAATAAACAATAAAGATATGGGAACAACAGAAAGAATTCAGAGGGAAACACACTTCACTTTGCCTTCAGCAGATTTTACAGAGCGAGTAGGAATGTTTATTGGAAAGAGGGCTCAGGGTCAAGGCAAAAGGGACATGGGGAAAGGGCTGCATTGTGCGAGTTTGGGTAGGGAACTTACCATTGGTCATACCAGGGGAGTCGTTGTCTCTATCGCTTCGACGGCGGGTGAAATCGCGGGCGCCTTGTCTGGCCGGCTGAGGTGGCTGGCCCTCCAACATGTTGACTATGTCCATACGGTCAATACTTTTCAGAGCTGCGTACAAGCTCTCCACTGCAGAGAAGACGTGTGAAGGAGAGACACAAGCAGACAAGGAAAAAGAGAAGGAGGGGAAGGGGGTTCCCAGGACAAACAGCAAAACCATTACAACAACAATCTGACTTTAATTGGGTTAAAGAGATGTAAATAAAGACATGAGGGGATGAAAGAAATCCACAGCAATCTCAGATCTCTTTTACTCACTCTTGGCCCTCTTGCCCTCTCGGGTGGCCCACAGGTTGAGCAGCGCAGAGCTCTGCTCCAGCAGCGAGTTAGGATTCTCCACACGGATCTTATTGATGTCATCCACACTGAGCTGAAGCTCACGTGCCAACTCTGTGTAGAAAATGAGAAGGCGAAGATCACGGAAGTGAAGGGGATATTCACATAATTTCACCTGTTTCATGCTATTAGAGTGGACACACTCCTGAAATGAGGCTCTGCTTCACAGCTCTGTCCAAACGTAGCAGAACAAACAGCTATGGCTCTTGGCAGGAAAACACAAAATAATTAGTTTCATTGGCTTGTTGCCATGCTCGACCTTAATCAGCAGAGAGCTAAGCAAGCTTGTCAGACATAAGGTAAACACGGATGGTTCACAACAAATAAAAACAGATTCAGTATATTCTTGTTCACTCACCAGCCCAGCTCAGTCCCAACTGTTCTGCAATCACAGCCATCTTCAGCTCCGTCCTCTCCATGGCACTCATTGATGCTGCACAAACCAGAAGAAAACTGATATTAAACATCTGATCCTGTTAAATGTAAAGATTATCCCTGCACTGCAATGCTTATTGATGCTGTATATGGAATACAACTGTAGATGAAGTAAAATGGGGGAAAACACTGAATTGCTATCACACTGTGCCTTATATTACTATACCATCACAAGACAATAAGCAGCTACAATGATTTACAAGTGGGAGAGTGAGAGCCTCATACCCATAGCAGGTTCATTTAGGGCGCTGTATCTTTCTCTCAAAGCCAGCGGGGTCAGAGTTCGTCTGCGGTCTTCACTCCCAGCAATCTGCCAGTCGCAAGCAAACAACACTTAAGTCTGCCATATCAGGGTAAATGACTATAATGAAATACACTACATGTGTCATGTAGCTTCGAGAGCTTTACCTTTATACATGGAGGCATGGTGATGTTGAGGTTACAGAGCACATGTTGGCTGTCCTCATATTTGGTGGACTTGCGTAGGAAAGACAGAAATCCAGTGTGGTCTTTACTACTGTCTCTCACCTTAAACACACAGACACAAGGGCAGCAATGAAGACACATACATATGTAGGTTGGAGACAGAGCTGGTGCAGTAACAAGTGTTTGAAAAATAAAATAAAACTGAAGAAATATCTGTAAGAGAAAGACCAACGGTAATACCTTAACAGAGACAGGAAGTCGGTTATCTCTGAAGGCCTGGAAGCTGAAGCAGCGAGGCTGCTGGGTGGCCTTCCTCACGGGTAACAGATTCCCTGAACACTCTAGGTGAAGCGGCATTCCCTCCATCACCTGCAAGATAAGACACAGGCATTAGCCAACGCTGCACTAGAATTTTACTACATTAGTAAGATGCACTGCCCTTGTCTCTGACTGACCTCTATGTCTCTGCTGCGAGCCACCTCTGTGAAGTTCTCATGCTGTTCCAGGGTTTTATCCATCTTATCATCGGTCATGCAGTAGCAGCGCAGCCGGCCCTCACGCAGCTCATTCATCTTTGCAAACACCACAAACTTGGCCATGTAGGGTACAGCTGACAGCTCTCTGTAGAGCAGGTTGGCAAAGGAGACGGCCTCAGCTGTACGAGGACAGTCTGCGAGCCAGAATCTGAGAGGAAGCAATAACATGTAATCACAGTATTGAACATAAATCAGTCTAGCTGCTTGCTATACTGATGTTAGATGGTTAAATCGTACAATAAACTTAATAGTATGACGTCGTATATGTACATGTTGCAAAGTGAGCTTACCGTGCTGAAACATTGGTTGTGAAACTGGCACTGTCTTTAGCATACACAAGCTTGGTGGTGCCAGTAATGTCTTCCCATTGGGCTGGGGCTGTACCGCCTGGAAATAATAAAAGATGAGAAAGGGCAAACTAGTTAATCTGGCTTTAGACGAGATCATAAAGAAGTATCACAGTGACAGAATTTTTACAATATAAGAATAAATACGTTTTACATCCAACTATGGCACTGACATCTTTCATCCTCGTCATAGAAGTACTGCTCCAGTCGACACAAACGCACAAACACTTACTCACCACCCACACAACTCCCAGTAGCAGTACCTATGACAGAGCAAAGCAGACGCAGACTGGTAGTGTCGCCCTCCCCAGAGTCTCGGGGGCTGTCTCTCCAGGAGGGAGGCAGGGGCATACGCAGGCCGATGGGCCGGTGAAATTTGCGCCGCCGAGGCTCCACAGTGACCACGGGGCTAAAGTTTGCCTGGTTACCCAGCAGCTTTGCAACAAGCTCATCTGGGACTGGCTGAGCCTAAGGTTAAAAGTAAATGATGGAGAGAGAGAGGGTACGTAACACGGACACAGGTGTGATGATATGGTAGAAAAAAGGATAATTAGACAAATGAGAGAAACGTATGAACAGGCAATGGAGATACAAAAAGGATTGCAGGATTGCAGGTAGAATGAGACAATGGAAGATGGATGATGGGGCATTGGATGAGGAAAAAGGGTAAAAGAAAGGACAACCAAATAGGGAAAAATTAAAAGTGAAGAGAAAGGGAGAGAGAAGTCCATAGTAAATAAAATAGCTCATGGTTTAAATAACACATTTGAAAAGACAATTGCAGCACAAAACTGGTAGGACTTAATAACTTTATTTAAAAATGTAACAATGTGTGTTAACATGAAGCTTTTACAATCATTATTACAAAAAGAAAAAAGGCACTGTGGTTTTTCACAAA
Organism: Taurulus bubalis; assembly: GCF_910589615.1. NCBI lineage: Eukaryota > Metazoa > Chordata > Actinopteri > Perciformes > Cottidae > Taurulus > Taurulus bubalis. The sequence goes on along the minus strand of NC_136596.1, from coordinate 9,848,069 downwards.
GCCATTCATGACATGATTACTACAGCAACATTTGCGATAAATAGATATGTTCCTAAAAATATGTTAATAAAAAATGATATCCATATCCTATTTTGTGTACATTCAGTTACATTCACTATTTTCATTTTAGAGGTTACAAGACATATTTAGCTTATCATAAATTCATTCATGCGTCTGAAGAACAGCTGCTGAACCAAAACACGCAGCACAAGGTCCTTTCATACTGTATCTACCCTTCATTTTGGTTTACTGAAACATACTCTGACATTAGAATTACACGTTTCCATCTGATAATCAAGATTAATAAATTGCTGGCCTACACATTCATAAATGATTTACAATTAGAATTGAAATGGTGTTAATACAATCCATACACTGGAAAACAGATATGTGTATATTAAAAAAAAAGTGTCAAAATGAAATCACATGCAAATATAGCCTTGAAATCCCAAGTCAGCATTTCTGAGAAAATGGTGCACATTTATATAACAAACATATCCACTGCAAATAATTATGAAGGAAGAAAAGATGTCATTTATTGTACTTTTTGTTTTGCAACCATTTGGAAACTGAGATTGGTATTATTGTGGCCAAAATAAATCCAATGGATTAAACAGGCCTCTGTAAATGCCAATTTCACATTTTGAAGGTCCTTTCTTTTCCACAACTACAAAAGCACAACATTAAAGTCTCCAATCTCCTGAGATAAGCGCTGCTGGGATTTGAACCCAGGATCTCCTGTTGTAATCTTTGTATTGTAATTTGCAATTTAACCATATAAAAAAAGACCACACCCAAATGTTCTGATTTTGATCTTACAGCTAAATGAAACGGTATCATTAATTCCTTGATTTGATGTTTCATTTTTAAACAGGATATTTAGGCAGGACATTATACAGTGAGGACTAAATCATAAGTGGATGCTTATGAAAGTGTTTTATTTTTTTACTGGATAATTGAGCCTGGTATAGTCAGCTAAAAAGTTTCTCTTGTCTTTGGTGTGAATGTTTGATGAAAGGTGTAGCCGTACACACAAAAGGGGGTTAAAAGCTTGAACAAACATAAGGTGATTAAGGTTAAAAGGTTTGAAGATCAGGTGCTTAACTGTCACCCCTTTTTATGCAGGACAACACTCCAATTCATCAAAAAAGAAGATTACCACATTTTCCAGACGTCCATGATACCAAAACCACAGTCTTTCCTGGTTATTGTGCAAGAATGCAGAATAATTCCTATTAAGCAGTGTTTAACTTAGTGTACTTAAAGACCAATTGAATGAGTTAATATAGTAAATACAGGGTTTGCCAGTGATGTAAATACATTAGTGAGAAAGACATCAAGATAAAACAAACAATAACATATTAGCACTAAATGAGCAGTCCATAGTTGTATAAAGGTGTCAAGTGCATGCACTAAGTGAAATAAAAAGGTCCTTTAAAAATGAAAATAAACAGACAAAAGAAAAATAAATTGTGCTGATATGCTCGGGTCATTCCAGAATCAATCAAAGTACATTGAACATGCTTTTTGTCAGGCAACACAGGCATTAACGATTCTGTCTTTCTTCTCCTTCCTTCTCCTCATCGTCCCATCTCACCTGCAGTCCCAGGCGAACTCGTTTGGTGACTGCCGTCTCAGGAAACGTGGCCTGGACCAATGGCACCAGTTTACTTGTCAGCGAACCCCCTTCTGGTCCAATCAGGTCGCTCTCTTGCTGGACCCGCGATACAACAGCAAAGTAAAGAGGGAAGTCGGTGGAGATGATGCGACGGATTCGCTTCTTCACAAGCTCCTCTTGACTTTCTAATTCTGAGGAGAAAAGAGGGGGTTAAACCAGGATTGGCCAGGAGTCCATGCTAATTGAGGTATTGGTAACCTGATTTGTTGAGGTCCTGACCAATGGACTATCCTGACTACTCGAGGTCAGTGCCTAACCTTAACCAATTGTCTCTGCCTCAACCAGCTACGCAGGGTGGGTCTTGCCAAGAAAAGCAGTTGGATTCAGAGGAATGTATGAATGTCAGCGAGCGATAAAGCATTTAAACTCTCACCCTCATCCATCCCGTTGAGGATCGTTTCTAGCACCTCGTCTCCATAGCGATTGCGATGCTCTTTCCAGACTGAGCCATTCTCGCTCCTCAGCACCACAAGCTCCCGGTCACCACGACCCAGAGCAGCAAAGTGGGGGATTTCCACTATCACCGGTCTGTCACACATCACACATGGAATTAAACATTAACAAATGACCATTATGTACTAAAAATCTTGACATTTTCCAGGTTCAGTTGCTTCCTCACCCCAGAAACTGCATCCCGGCTGGCCCCAGGGAGATGATTCTGCTGGCCAGCCCCTCTCCCTCTACCAGCGGAGGGGGGCTGGTCAGCTTGGCCGGCTTCACCAGGCGGCAGGTGATGCGGGTTGGAGCCGCACAGGTCCGTGGAGGTATGATGACACGTAAACCGTTATGCCTGCTGCCTCGCATTGAGCCGCCTCGAGCATCTACCATGAAACTGACCAGGAACCTGTTATTGGACAAATGTTGTCTTTAGTTGTCAGATCAGATAATAAATCGAGATTCAGTGAAATAAAATGTTTTGCTGACCCTGTGTGTATGGGACTGGCAACTGGGCTGACATTGTCTGACGTCTCAGTCGCTGGGCTGCTGGGGATCAATGAGTCCTCATCATATTCTTTGGGCAGTGGAAGGGGAGTGTGCTGCTATAACAGACCAAAAGACAAATTGTTCATGACATTCACAAAAGAACTGTTTAGCTAAATGTTTATGTGTTACTTACACCATCAACTGTTAAATGGAGATGATTTCGAGAGGGCTATGATGACGGCTTATGCTGTATGTGCTCATTTTTAAAGTGCTATTTTTATAGTAGATATGGAGATGGTACATTATTAACCTTCAAAAGACCTTTGAGCAGGGATTGTCATTTACATTATCATGTTACAGAAAGGGTGGAGCTACAATAACTGCATCATCTTGAAGTTTTAATCAAAACCGTATGTTAAGTCAAAGTCCATGATACACAACCCTTCATAGTGCATTTTGAGTAAAAAACTCGACCCTTAACTCAAAGTTCATTTTCTATAATTATTTTCTGAGCTTGCAACTGCATCTCACAGACTTCAGCAGCCGATGGAGGCTGCTCAGATGTCTTGGAGATCGTAGCAAATCTATTTAGATGAGGAAGGTGACTTTGATGAACCTTAGGACCTTGGGCAAAAGGGGCACTCCACCAATTTGAGTCTTTTCATCTTAGGCTTCGAGGCTGCAAACTTATACCAGAAACCATGCGTCACAAACTGGTTAAGTTTGTAAGATGTAAGCAGATACCCGTTAAGGAAGGCCTGATGAGAGACAGGATGAAGTTGCATTATAGGAAATGAAGGATCCTGTGTTTTTGTAGTTTGGCGATGCTAGGGACTAACAGTCTTTTCTTTAATATCAGTTTCAGTAAAAAATATATTTAAATATTTTCTGACGTAGAACTGAACAGAAAGTGTAACTTATTTACAATATTGTTACAAAATTGAGTCTGGAGTTTACTGAAGGAAAGGGCAAGATGAAGCATTGAAAATATTCCAAATATAGCCTTTCTTTTTAGGTGTCTATAATATGTTTTGATGCTGCCCATGTCCACAGCAGTACATTGCTTTGCTCTTATGCCGGTACTCATGTCAGTTTCTCCAAACTGGGGGCATGCTGCTCTGCAAAGTAACAATACCTGATCCATCTCGTGTTCTTTCAGGATAATGGTCTCCGGAGAGACTCTGGGGATCCTGGGAATGGCTGGCGAGTAATTTCTGTTGTATAAAAAGTGAAAACACAAGTCAGATGAAGACATTTCTTTACATCTCCTCCCAAGTGCTCATCCCTGGTGTTTAGTGGGTGTCTATGGTGCATCCCCCTCTATCCATCAAACTATTAGCTTGTGACTACCAGCTTGGCTCTCTGCTGTTTCCCCGCCCAGCCCCCCTTACGCTGTGCCCAGCCCTCTCTCGTACTCCAGTGATTTCTTGGGGGAGAGGAAATCGTCATCATGGTCTTTCATGTCATCCATCTTCATGTACCTGGCCCCTTCCGTCCCCAAGAGCTCCTCTCCTTCAGAGAACACATGGCAAAGAGAGCGAACAGACCGTGGTCAGGTTGGTGAAACAGCACAAGAGAAAGAGAGAAAGAAGAAAACAAGATTGTTAACCAGTGGTTAGAAGGGCTCGACATTAAGAGAAGGCTCTGTGATTCAGGCGTTAGACTGGTGAGATGAGACGATAGTGACGATGCTCTGTACATTCATCTTCCTACCACTAATGACTGGCAAAAAAAATTATGCAGGCCCTTGAACTAACACCAGTAACACTTAAAAATGAGATATGAAGAAAGAATCAATACAGCAGGTCACTGTGATCAGCTGAAGTCACAGGCAGTTTTCATTAAGAGCCACTAAAACATTACTACAAGGACACCAAACTACAAATGTAGCTTTCTAAAAAGCATAAACTCTCAGTTGGAGACAACAGCATTATAGATATGCACAGTGCACCTTCTCTGGGGAGAGCACGCATCAGCATCATCTCATTCCAAAAATGTCTAGTGAATAAACAGCTTTTGAACTGGAAGATTTGGACATTCACGGTCTCAGAGAGCAATGTAGGATTTGCTCTTGAATGCAAACACAGAGATAATCAGAACAGCATCATTCAGCCCACTGCAACACACAGTGATCAAAGTACAAGCTGTACTCCTTTAAAAGAACAATATATCTTCATGTGAGCAGGAAAAACACACGGTTATTTTCAGGAATTCACCAGAACCGAGTGTCCCGTGTGTATTAATTGTGACCTCAGCTCGTGTGAGTGGGCGTTCTGTCAGCAGTGATGTGGTAGGTGTCATGACACTATGTTTAACTCTGTGACTGCATTTCTCACAGCTTCACAATACTCTCCGTCGTTATGAAGTGTTACGGGCGAGTGCATCAGATAACCAGCCGAAATCCTTTCACCATTTCTGAAATGAGATGTTTCTTTAAGATGGCGTCTCGTGACAATCTGTAGTTGAATTATTGGGGGACTAAAAATAACAAAAACATAATGTTGGTTGTATAGTCAGACATTAAGTTAAACCTGCAACACATGTTTTTTTGGGGCAGAAGCAAGCTGTGAGCAAAAATATCATTCAATGTTGAACTTGTTGACTAACAACCAGGAAATACAGAGCAAATATATAATTGTCATGTCTCTGTCCTGATGGATGATCCTAAAAATGTCAGCTCTTTATTTGGTCTTTATCTGAAACAGCTGCCTGTTGCTGCTGAAACGCTATGAGAGCGGTGAGAGTGAACCAAAAAAAACAAAGTTGCGGACAGCAAAACCAAAACAATTAGCTAAAAGCCTACAAGCAACTCCTTTCAGATAGATCACATGATCAAACATGTTGAGTATAGACACATTCAACAACATTATTTTTAAACCTCCCTACTAACAAATACAGGGGATATAGCAAGGAAACAAAAATGACGCGGTACACCACAATGGAGAAAGATTAAAATGCAGACACAAATGAGAACATATACATTTCAAAGCGATGAGAGCGTGACTCAAATATTAACTGCTAACGCTCAGAAAAAGATTTCAAATATTTTATTAAAGTTATCCTTTTTTTTATATAAGGAATAATGGATCCGATACCCATATATATATATATATATATATATATATATATATATATATATATATATATATATATATATATATATATATGTAGGCGACAACTGTAACTGCCAACATAACATGGAGGGGAAAAACAACCTGGGGAGTTAGAGAATGTGAATGTTATTGAAGGGACACATCCAGGTTACAGACATGGGTGCTATGGGTGCATGCCAATGAGAAACCAGAGCCACCATCACAGTGAGCGCCACTACAGAGGGAACAAGAGAGAGAGAGAGAGAGAGAGAGAGAGAGAGAGAGAGAGAGAGGCAGAGAAGTAAAGATTGAGAGAGTGAGCTTGAAATGGAGCCACACACTTTAGTACAACCACCTATGAATGCCGCACGAAGAAAGAAAGAGACATTCATACCTAATGTTAGCTGTGCAATTCCTAAAAAAGGGCAAAAGGAGTTGGAAGAAATGAATATTTATGTAACGAGTTTAAACATCAGAAAATCAGCCTCATAAACAGGAAGTCATGTTTAGATAACATCAACATAGTTGACCAAACATTGTTTCCGACTGTTTTATATGATTAAAAACAATTCCCTTCTCTACCTTCATCCTCAGATACGTCCAGTATTTCATCCACTGTTTCTGGGAAACTCATGCGATGCTTCTCAGTGGTTGTCTGCACAGAAGGAACAGGGGGGAAAAAATTAAAGATACAACAGTGAGTTTAAACTTCTTATTTCCATGTGATGAGCATGCACACGTATTGTCAGAGTTGTATCCCAAAGGTCAGAGTAGCTTTTCTAAACTTCTCACCATGGAAACTGTCTCCTCAGTGACGAGCTTCAGGACGTCAATCACAGAGATATAGCCCAACCTCTTAGCAATGGACAGAGCTGAAGAACCAGTCTACCAGACAGAAAAGAGCAGCTTGATCAGATCTCAAAACAAAACTTTGTCAATCATTTTGAAGGAGGCAAGGCGAGTTCATGCTCACCGTTGTTGTCTCGTTGGGCTGAGCTCCGTGCTTCAGCAGCAGTGTCACGATGTCTGTGTGTCCCTGCTGGGCCGCCTGGTGCAGAGGAGTGTAACCAAGCTGGAAGAGATATCACAGGTTTTCTTCCTTTTGAAAGTTACATCAAAGATACATCTGAAAAAGCATCTTTTATATGAATCATTCCTGAATTAGAGAGCAAGCATCACAACAAGCCAACTGCATATTATGAAGTTCATTATTATGTCAGTACAAGGGAAAAGTGTCATCTGAAACTATTACAATTATTATTTGAACATTCTATACAATAGGTTAATCATTTAAGTCAATACGAGTGTATATCCACTGGTTCCTGCTTCACAAATACCTATTTGGTGTTTTTCTCAGTCTTCAATGATAATAAAGTGAATATCTTAAAGTTTTGCACTCACAAAACAAGCAATTTGAATATGTCAGCTCTGGGTACTTGTGATGGAAATGTTTTATTATTTTCTGACATTTTAATAGACTTAAAACTAAACCAAGAAAACAATCGGCTGATTAATCAATGATGAAGATAATTCTGATTTACTGCCCTCCATCTAACCTTACTCAGTCGACTTTAAACACATGTGTGCATATATCATAATAGGAGTATAAATACTGCATCTCACATTACACTTTAGTCGGGTTAAATGCTCTGACTCCAATCAATCATTACTAAGGGCTTTCGCCCAGGAGATCCCTGCAACGATGTGCCTTTAACTGTGTAATGTGCTGTAATTGTATTTCCTGATGAATGAGTCAGAGACAGGAGACACACTGTAACTGTGTGACTCATGAACAGACTAATTGTAGTTGTCTCCAGAACCAGAGGGAGGCACTCACCCTTGTTTTGCTGTTGACATCGGCCTGTTGCTGCACAACAAACTTAACCATCTTGATGTTGCCATAGTGACACGCCACATGGAGAGGTGTGTAACCCATCTGACGGTGAGAGAGAAAAAGTAAAAATGTTTCAGTACAGATCCAGACGCATAACTTTAGTGGCTTAATGACCTTTTAATTGGAATACATTATGCAGATTTGATTTGATCCTATTACGGGTTGAATGGTTCATGAATATGACATTAAATAATGCTTCAAATCAACGCAGTGGAATCATTTTTTATTTGTACCACTGCCTGCAGTCTGCAATTTAGAAATTAACGAGAGAGGATGCAGTTATGTCTTGTGCACAGGATAGGAACGATAACAATAATGTCAATAATAACACCTTAATATGATGATACATTCCAGTATAAGAGCCCCACAACCAGTGGTGGAAAAAAACTAAGTGCATTTACTCAAGTACTTTGCTTAAGTAAGATTTTAAGGTACTTGAACTTTACTTGAGTGATTTTGTTTTTTGCTACTCCAATACATTTCGGAAGGAAATATCGTACTTTTTATAGTTACTTTTCAGATTCAGAAAAATAATACAAAATAGAATCAACAAATACAATATGATGTATTATTATGGATAAAGATAAGACTTTATTGATCTGTGGTAAAATTCACAAGCTACCCGGCAGTTTATACTATCTGAGTACTTCTTCTACCAACGGCCACAACAAATGCTGCCACCCACGTAACGCCTAAACTGTTCTATTCTTGTCAAGACTGTGTCAAAAAGGAGTTAAACTTTGGTTTGTGGTGCTGAAGTACTCACCACATTATTTATTCTACACATAAATGAAACCCTACAAACAATTTTTTGCACACACAACTACATGTCAAAATACTGTTGTAGAGCTCTCAGCCCTCGAGGTCTAAGGGGTCTGAACCCCTCAAAGGTCGACCACGTACTGATGGTGCTGTAACCCTCTGCTACGATAACATCCGACTATTTATGCTGAAGCACTTAGACACTATCAGCCTTGGCTCAAAGTAGATGGCACAAGTCTCTTCTACACGGGTAAGGCTTTGATAACCATGCAACAGTTTGCCATGAGACTGAAAAGGTCTTACCCGCGTGGCAGCGTAAACCGAAGCCCCTTGCTTCACCAAGATATCTGCGATGCCAACGTGTCCTTCCTGTCCGACCAGATGCAGTGGGGTTAATCCACTCTAGGGGCCACCAGATTCAGAAGAAAACAGTCAAACACAGAACAAATCAAGCCCAAGTTACATCATTTTTTTTAAGATTAAATGGACCAAAAAAAGGTCCTGCCGCATGTTAGTCATCTTTAATCTTCTATGTGTTTCTTGCCTTGTTTCCAAGGTTGACGTTGGCCTGTTTGGAGATGAGCAGGGAGACCATGTCGGGCCTTCCTTCCTGCGAGGCCAGGTGGAGAGGTGTGACTCCCTGCAGTGACTCAGCATTGGCTGAAGCTCCGTACTGCAGCAGGCTGTTAGCCACCTCCACCTGGTTCTGCTTGGATGCTATGTGGAGGGCGGTGTAGCCATTCTGGAGAACAGACATGAGTTGTGGTTATATAGATGATACTGGGCCATTCAGCATGAATTATGTGCAGACTTGTGTGTCTCTCTTTTCTTTTTACTTACCCTGGCTGCACTATGCGGAGATCCGCCCTTGCTAACTAGCAAGTTGACAACATCCAGGTTGTTGTGATGTACAGCAACGTGCAGTGGAGTCAGACCATTCTGCGAAAACACAATCCAAAGTTTCTCAGACTGTGGAAGGTCAAACAATTCTGTATTCATCTTTTGACTCTTTCTTCCATACAAGCCATTTATGTTTCTCTTACCTTCCCCGCAGCATTAGCATTGGCTCCTCTCTCCAACAAAAGCTCTGCGACGTCCACCTTGCCGTACTTGGAGGCTACATGAAGCGGAGTGAAGCCTTTCTACAGAGGCACCAACGAAGAAGTGGACAAAAATATTAGGTTGCGTAACACGTTTATTTGTGTTGACAGTTATAAGGCAGCCAAACTTTTCGCAAGGAAGGGTAAGCAGGCAAGTGTTACCTTCGTCATCTTGGTCTGCTGAGCCTCCATGTCCAGGAGGATGCGTACGGTTTGTGCGTGACCTTCCCGAGCAGCGATGTGTAGGGGTGTGTGGCCTGCTGTGGTGGTGGAGTTGGGGTTGGCTTTGTGCTCCAGCAGCAGCTTCACTAGCTCCTTGTGGCCCATCCGAGAGGCACAATGCAGAGGTGTTTGGTCATCCTGGACAACAAATGATACAATATCAAGTACTGCAAATTCCAGCAGTAAAATGCCTTCTCTAGTGTCTTAATCATTCTGTTTTCATTTCTCAGCATCTTCACTTTGATCTGAACTTGTTACATTAACTGTAAAAGGAAGCTGTGGTGTGTAGGAGGGAAATTAGCATGTGAAAGCTCTGCCGGGAATTAGATACTGAACCAACTTTCTAAATGAATGCTTACTATTTATCAATTTAAGAGCATTTAATCATACGAGTATTTAATCATATGAGAAATCTTAACGCATGATATGTGGATTGTGCTATATGTGAATTCTCTACCTTAGCTTTAGCGTCCACAGGGGCTGCGTTCTGCAGTAAAAACTCTGCCACCTCATAGTGTCCTGCCCGAGACGCCATATGAAGAGGAGTCTCCACCTTCTACTCATGCAGAGAAGGACACAGCGCCCACTCAGATTCTTTACTATTACAACAACATCATCAATGCAGAGGTTAGTTGGTTATCTGCACTGCTCTTCAAATTTCAGCAGGAAACTCACCACATTGGAGGCGCTGGGGGAAGCTCCTTTCTGCAGCAGCATCTTCACAATGTTGAGACGACCCATAAACGATGCCACATGCAAAGGAGTCAGGCCGGACTATTCAGAAGAGGAAAATAATATTACAAATGGTATTGTATGTCAATCATTAATTACATTTCAAAAAATGTCAAATCCCATATAAGCTGTGAGCTGTTATTGTCAACCCCTCTTGCCAATTATCTCACCTCAGTCACTGCCTCTATTGATGCAGAGTGTTTAAGCAGGAGATCCATCACACGCATGTGGTTCTTTTTACAAGCAATATGCAAAGGAGTAAAGCCATTCTGTAGTAAAAAAGGAATGATTAGCATTACTACAAAGATTAAAAGGAACTTGTCCTTGTCTGGATTGATCAATTGACTGTGTGCTTTTCACTGACCAATGCCCGAGAGTTGGGTTTGGCCCCTTTGTCCAGTAGTACTTTGGCCATGCGTTGGTGCCCACAGTGTGCTGCCACGTGCAGAGGGGTGAGGTGGTCCAGTGTCATATCATCTATCTCTGCGTTGTACTGTAGAAGCTGCTTCACACAGTCCATGTGGTCCCCTTGTGCTGACATGTGGATTGGAGACAGGCCATTCTGCACACAAAAAAGGAGAAAAGAAAACTTGTTGACTCGCTCATCCCTTGTAAAACAGGAAGCAACTTGTTGTGAAAACAAACAATTGAAGCAAGAAGCAGCAGCAAGAGGGATCTATGGCTGTGTTTCACTTTCATTTACTTATTTAATTTTAGAGTACAAAATAAATAGTACAAAGCAACTCAGTGATTTGCATTCATTACCAAACCAGATGGCGTTCAGTTCATTTCTAAGAAGTGACAGATCTGCTTCTATCCATGTGGGTTACCTTGGTCTTTGCCTGGATGGGGGCTCCATGGTCCAGCAGGATCTCTATAATCCTGACATGACCATTTCTGGCTGCACAGTGCAGAGGAGTCAGCTCATCCTGGAGAGAGATGATTGTTAATGATTTAGTTAATGATGCATCAAATTAGAATCAGGGAAGGAATCAAAGATTTTATGAAACCGAAGGATGGATGTCTGCTGCACCTTGGTCTTGGCATCAATCTGAGCCCCTCTGTCCAGCAGGAGTCGGACCATGATCACATTCCCCCGTCTGGCTGCAATGTGCAGAGGAGTGATGCCGTTCTGCAGAGACAAACAGCTGCACTTAGATGGGCAGATACGAGGACATCAGACAGCAAGGACAGAGATTAACCTTCCATCAATTATTCCCTACCTTTGGGGTGAAGTTGACATTGGCTCCTCTATTGAGCAGCAGTTGAGCCACATTCAAGTTTTCATAGTGTGCAGCAATGTGGAGGGGTGTGAATCCAGTCTGCAGGGATACGTCAGTGTAAGTACATGTCACTCTCATTACCTTTACATTTTACAAACACAAATACTGAGGACACCCAACACAGATGTCCATACCTCTTGTACATGTACTGCACATGTGTGTAATCATATCTGCAGCCATACCCCCCCCCCCCCCACCCTTCACCCCCCCCCCCCCCCCCCCCCCACACACACACACACCCCACACACACACCCCCACACCCACACACCCACCCACACACACCTTGCTGAGTACATCAGGATTGGGGTCATTCTGCAGAAGCACTGCGGCAGTGCGTGTATCGTCGTTGCGTGCTGAAATGTGCAGAGCAGGTAGGCGGACCTTTCCCTTGGTGCCATAGTTGATGAGCAAGGCTACGACATTCTCATGTCCCTGTTGAAGAGCCACGGCGAGAGGAGTGAATCCATCCTGCAGCACACAGGAGAGAGTTAGAAGACTGGTTGACTAATGGAGAGGAAATGGGAGAGGTTAAAGAGAGAGGCTTATGAGAACGAAACAGAATGGAAACACAGCGCTGTCTGGATCAGCAATGATGGGTGTGAGCAATTTGGGAGATTACTCTTTGAAAATATCTTTCAGTTCCTGAGTCCTTAGTACCTCAGTTGGAAGGCTCTGATTGGCTCCGTTCTCCAGAAGAAACTTCACAACCTCTAGATGGTTTTCTTGTGCGGCCATGTAGAGTGGAGTGAAACCCTTCTGTCTCCGAAAGACGCGGAATAGACACACACACACACACACACACACACACACACACACACACACACACACATACACACACAAACACCCAGCAGCGGCACAAAGAAAGACAGGAAGACGGTCACAGTCAGATGCAAGCGCAAGCATGTACACCAAAATACAGATATATAGAGACAAAGACACTTATTAACAGATGGAATTGCAATAGTTACTACAATGGTTTTACAGTAAAGTTGACATTATAAGTCCTGAGGAGCAGTAGTGAGAGCAGCACTGAGTCTCACCTGGGACTGAGCGTTGACATCGGCCCCGTAGTTAACCAGCTCTGCAACCACCTGCTCCTGCCCTGCCAGGGCTGCAATGTGCAGGGCCGTGTTCCCTTTCTGTTTAAGACAGATACATGAGAACAAGAGTACACAGTCATAACGAGCACCAACACAGATTATAGGTGAGATCCCACATGTGTATTCAAAGTGCATGCTTATGTCTCGAGATGTTAGGTTTCATATGCAGACGGATGTTTCATGTTGGATTCTGGAGATCTCTATGAATTGTTCCTTATTAGCATGTGTTTAACCCGTCAAACAAGTATAAGTTCATTTTCGACATTTTTGGGAAATCCACTTATTTGCTTTCCGGTGGAGGGGCAGATTAGAAAATGAATACCACTCATGTCTGTACACTCAATCGAAGCTACAGCTAGCAGACTTACTTTAGCATAAAGACTGGAAAGAGGAGGAAGACCGCTAGCCTAGCTCAGTCCAAAGGCATCACAATCCACCTCCCATCACCTCTAAAACTCACTACTCTACGTCATATCACATTATGCTTCTACTGGGCTCATGAGCGGGACTAGTTCTGAACATGTGCGTGTGAAAACCCCTCCAAGTGAATTCAAAGGCCAGGTGACTTTTTACCCTAGTGATTTCAGAGCATATAAAAAGATGGGACTTTTTCACAGGGGATTTTACCTTTGTGGTGGTCTCCAGTACGATGCCATTGTGGAGTAGCTCCAGCACCATTTTAACATGGCCTTCTTTCGAGGCCAGGTGCAGACCGTTGAGCCCATTCTGAGTGAAAGAGCAGAGTAGACCTCATACTGAAGGGTCCTAAACTAACTGTGAACACAGATATTTCCTCATCTAAGATATAACCACACATATACACACAAACACATGTAGGCCATGCCAACTGAAACAACTGTTGTTGTTTTTTATCACAGTGACTGAAGCACTCACAAACCAAAGCAAGCAAATACTTACACTGAACACCACACATGCAGTACTCTCAGAATCAAAAGGGTCATTAGCGAAAACAATATCTACAGGAATGAAAATCCAGATGTGAACATTTTCATTTGATTAATGATGGTGAGAGGAGGAGGAGGAGGACGGGAGGGGGATGGCAGGCCGCTGGTCTCGTGGCTGGGAAGAATACGAGCCGTGTGGGATAGGTCTGACCTCACACAGCCTTCCTTCAGCCGCACAGGACATGTGAGGTTGGACCTTTCACACACCACTGATATTATTCCTCTGAGTTGGGAGACCACAGCACACCATCACTCTACTGCAGACAGAGGAGAGAGGGTGGGGAGGGAGGAAGGCAAAAAGCCATAAAAAAAAGGGAGGAGGGTTAAAAAACTGCATACGAAGGACAGAGGAGAGAGGAGAAGTTGTTAGGTTGAGAGGGATAGAAGAGGAGGTAAAACACAAGACGGGGAGAGCAGGAGTGAGGCAGTGTGCTGGTGAGAGGTATCCACTCAGACAAGGAAACACAGCTGTCACAGTCAAGCCTCCAGCTGGCCAGACTCCCATCTGACTGTACATATCAGGAAACAAACACGCAGCCAGAACAACGACGCTCTCACCACCCACCGGGGTTTAAGTGAAAATCTACAACTCTTTAAAAATAACTCATGTCACTCTGTATCATTGGATAAACTTTGAAGGTAAATACAGTGACCCTGTTTTACAATACAGTAGATTCACCTGAGGCCGGTGTTAATAATAAATAGAAGACTCTGAATAAATATAAGTGGCTGTAGCCATCATTAGGCGTCTACATTATTACTACATTGAGCCCCGACAACATTAAAGCCACTATGTGTAACATTTGCAGCCATCTGATGGTAGCATAAAAAAGACTTTTCACAAGAAATGTTAAATTGTTTCTACAAACAAAAATGCACTAGACTAATTATAAACATGCTGTTATTACATAAAAATGCTACATATAGGGGCTTTAAGAGCAACGTAAAACTGTAGAGCAACGTATATGCAAAGATGTCTCCTAACTCAAGTGAAGCAAGAATGTTGTAGATTATCACTTTAACTTAAACACAGTTGACAGTAAACAGTGAAAAAATTCACAAATTCATATGACAAATATCACAAAACATGAAATTGTGTAATTCAGGAGAATTAATCTTGCAGGTCAAAAACTTTCTGATAACAGACTGTAAATCTGCATGTAATTATATTTTGAATCCGAGGGGTTCTCCTTTCATCATTGTGAAGGAGTTTGCCAGTAAAGGCCGCTGTACAGTGTCAATTTACATACAATAAATCTGTTATTATGTGGGATTTGTTAGGGGGCCTGAAATAGGCCTCATATAAATCCTGACAGGAGCATTACCAGCAGTAATTACAAAATGTTGAGGACAGCATAAGTGAATGGAGGGGAAACCGTGACTGTGTTAGATTAATGAGCCAGAGGAATCTTTCTCACACAAACACACTATTTTGGCCAAGTTACAGCAGCCTGAGGGTGGCAGTCCTAAATCCTCTAACGCTGCGTCTTCCTGGACACTCTGGGAACAACCGTCAGAATAAAGGAGGCAGGATGGAATAGCCAAGGTGAAGAGAAGCCCCCGCCCCATTTATCACCTTCCCTGGAGACCCTGTGAATTCCACCTGCCACCTTCAGCCCCCGATTAACAGCCTACCTGAGCATGCACATACAGTAGTGCACAGGCACATAACAGCGATCAAGTCAGACACATCATGCACACTGCATACATTTATAAAGAAATAATAATACAAGCTATGGTGGTACACATGGACAATATTTTAGAAGAACATAATGCCAAACCTTTATGAATTACATTCCAAATTAAACAATATGGGTTATATAACTTGTACTTTTGTGTAAACTGAAGGATAAATGTATAAATACTGCAGGACAAGTCTTCATTTTTGAAATAAAAAAGGACTCCCAATCATACAATCGTATGAATGTCCTTAGCTGAATTGAATTGCCTATTTTCATTCAAAAATACTGTATTTTTTTTTATGAGAGGTGTGCAATCCACCCACCTACTGAATTTATATTTAATCCGTTAGAAAGCATTAAGTGAAGACTAAATCCTGGCAGGATGTGATTGTCGTCCATCGGTGGCACACAAATACTTTAACCAATTAAATCAGGGGAATGTGCAACTCTCTCACCTGATTGGCTGTATTTATATCAATGCCATTTTTGATATGGTCCAGGGCTTTGTCCAGGTTGCCAGAACGGGCCGCTCGGAGAAAACTGTTGCCAGCATCTGCCTGCAAGCGTAACGGAGAGAGGAAAAGGGAGGGTGGGAGGGGGGTGTAGAGGGTAGGCGGTATAAGAGAATGTGAGAGACACATAAAGTAGAGGAGTAGAGAGGGGAAATGGAGCGGGAGACAAAGTTTGGTTAATATTTCATTCACATTTGAAGGACTGACACCACTCAGTCGTGATCCCTCCGTTTTTCTCTCATGTCACTTCGCCCTTGAGATTTTGTACAGTGCAGTTTGACAATCTGCCTGTAATACACAACCACCTGGGCTAAACAAAACGTCTAAAACTGTCATCTGTTCTCAGGTGAAAAGTGAAAACGCAGACAGCTACTGGAGCGTCTGTTGTGCCCAGCAGACTGTTGGCTCTTTGTCGGGAATCTGAGTTCATGTGTGTGTGAATGAAAGAGAGAGAAAGAGACACAAGGTGAATGGAGAAAGGAGAGTAGGAGAGAAAGAGAGAGAGAGGGAGTTTGGCGAGCCCCGGCTCACGGGCCGGCACATGGCACGTCTAGTGTTTTGTTTGTGTTTGAGGGCTCTGCGCCCCTCCCAGGCAGGCAGGGGTGCTGCTGAAACAGGATCACTCATGCGGCACAGGGGGAGAGCGAGGGAGAGGAGGAGCGCCAGCGACAGAGGGAGAACCACAGGGAGAAGCTCGACTGCGGCAAACCCAGCACTTTTATTCATTTCATTTACATAATCTCCTCTCTCCCCTTGGCCATCCCCTTCCTACATCAGCCCTTCTCTCTATCTGACCAGCATCTCAACATTACATTGCACTGAAAATCTTTAGTTGCCCAATAATTCAGTGTATGCTTTAATCCAAATGCAGTGAATACATTAATGTGTAAGCTGCATTTTCTGATCCAAAAGAGAACCACGAAATGCTGCCATCACACACACCAAAGTACTTTTGACAAAGATGGAGTGAGCATTAGCAAAAAAGAGAAAGGACCTACATGCCTGAAGTTGAGGCATAGCAACAAATGACACAACACAACCTCAGCATGACACCAATGGCACAGCGCTGTGCAAAGAGAGAGGTCTCTTTTGAAAGAAGAAAGGGGCATTGAAGGCAGGGAACAGAACATGTTGGAAGAAAAGTTGCGTCCAGCTGATTGAAGAAGAAAAACAATAACAGTAATTATTGTTGTATCTGGTAGAGAGAGGAAATGCATGAAATGGCAAAGTTTCTACTGATCAGATTAACGTCCTGCAGTATGCTGCATCCTGTGTGTAAAGTGATAAATCCTGGGCTTCTGTGTGAGTACATTTGCCTCTGAGTCATTTTCATTCTCTCCAAAAGATGTTTTTGTTTTTAGCTTTTGCTCACAGACAAATGAGAGGCATACTACTCTGCAGTCTCTGAGTCACACTCACACATCCAACAAAACGCTGATGAGACATTCCCGCAAACACACACACACACACACACACACACACACACACACACACACACACACACACACACACACACACACACACACACCTGTCACTGGAGTTACTTTCACATCCCAAAAAGCTCTGTTTCGACAAATTCATCTTTGCAAATGGTTGGTCGGTTGGAAACACGTGTGCTGTGTCTGTGTGAGTGTTTGGGGATCCATTTAGCATGAAACACAATAATACAAATAACTAAAGTTACAAAGATTTGTATCCAGTGCAGTTATATCAGGCTATTTGTAATTATGTTATACTAGAAAGGGTGACACAAAAATATTCAGTGAATCTCATTCATCAATGCCTGTTTAAGTTTAATAATGTATTATTAAAACCTAGAGGTAGTGTATCCATAGGAAAACACAAAGTAACGTGTCATAGGAAGACCATTTTTACCGTATAAAAAGGTATATACGACCCACACTGCAACTATACGCAATGTAGTGGCGTGCAGATTGTTTGCCATGGTGATGCAAGAAACATCTTTTCATCAAAGTAGGAGCAAATACTGCTGATTCAAAAAACAAACCCAACCTAACACAATATACATGCTCCCACTGCAAATGGTTGCTTGGTAAAACCATGGTGACCCTGACTGAGGCCCCTCTGCTGGATTCTCCCACCCCCCAGACTCACTTCCCCCTAGAAAGAGCCTGCTGAAGTTTACAAGACTAGTGACTCACAATAGAATCTATCCAGACTCAATATATGTTGTTTTCTTTTCTGGTGCATCTGCTTGCGTCAAGAAGTTAGTGTGTGGTGTGGTGAGATAAGGATGAAGGGGAACCACACCCATTCACTAACCCAGACATAAACAGGTACAGTGTACACACATATACCAGGGGAAACACACACACACACACACACACACACACACACACACACACACACATACACACATACACACACACACACACGGAGCAGCCTAAATATGTTCTGTGGTAATTCCTCTGCTGCGTCTTGCTGGACGATTAGATGAATGTGTCCCTCTCTGATTATGTCTATGCAGAGTGGACAATACAGGAGGGAGCACATTAATCATACCATTTGGAGCAAAAGAAACCAACAATAACCCACTCAGCAGCTTCATGGTTAACATTAGCAACATAAACACACAGTTTTTTACAACGTGCCTGAAACTGTCCTCAGGTTAAGACAGCGAGAGGCTTCTCAAAATGATGCTCAAAATTACCAAGTCAAGTTATTCCCCTTTCTCGTCACAGTGAATCCTCTGCCTTGAACTCCCTCTCCCCGTCTTTATCTCATCTTTTCTGTCCGGTTGCCTTCCTTCCCTTCTCTATCCCTTTTGCTTCTTACATTTCTCTCTCCCTCCCCCTCCTCCTCGCTTGCCTCCTCTGCTGGTGCTGCAGCAGACAGAATGACATCATCACCCCTTCGCTGGTGGACTGCAGTGTTTGAAACCTCAATGTATATGTCTGCATGTGTATGTATGCACTGGCATGTCTCAGATCAACATCCCGGTCCAACAAGATCCTCTGCAGGGGACGATTAGACCTGAAAACTCATCATTTTCACAAGAGATTGATTGTTTGTGTGTGTGTGTGTGTGTGTGTGTGTGTGTGTGTGTGTGTGTGTGTGTGTGTGTGTGTTTGTGACGGTTCTGAATGGAATCAGATTGAATGTGTGTGTGTGTGTGTGTATGTGTGTGTGTGAGGGGGAGAAGTAAGACAATGTGAGGCATGAATGGCAGAGTAGAAAGACTCTGTGTTTGTGATGTAGTTGCAAAGAGAACTTGCTCTTAAGCTTCTAAATTGGGCTTGAAAATGGCTGTTTGGGATGATATCTCTCTCCATCTAAAGAACATCTTTGTGGAAACGGTTTCCCCTTTTCTCTCTTTGCATGCACATATACTGTAATAATGCACTTGAAGCACAGTAGTCTCAGCATCAGAGCATGTGTTTAACTGTTTATCATTATGTCACTATGATTCTAGCAAAGGATGCAGTCTACTGCGTTGTTCCTAGCGCAACAAACATGCATATGTTGACATACTAACTACTACCCTTTATTTCCTTATTGAAGTTATATCTTCTCGTAACTCTTCATCACTATCGCGATATCTCTCTCTCACACACACACACGCACCCACACACACACAGCACTAACAACATGATTTTGCAGACACAGCACCAGGTGCAAATCATAAATATTTTAAGTGCCACCAAAAGCTATTTATATAGCCAGCAGAAAAGTGAGAATAAGGTGCCTATGTATGTTCAGATTGTCTCAAGTCTTGCGTCACTTGCAATACTTTCCTGAACTTTAAACAACATAAATTGTGCAAGCACACCAGACTCTGGATAACGTCTGCTATTTTTTCCCCTTGCTTAACTCAATATCTCGATGTATTTAAACAAACGATTGGATGATTTCTATACATTTTTGAGGAACACTGAACAACGGTTATGGAAATTACTGCAGAGTGCTTAAACAGCCATTTCATCACCCTTTTTTCTGCTGACTTGCATTTGTTCTAGAAATTGATTTTCTTCTCTCTGTCCTGTTTTTTTTTTTTTTTCAGGCCTACATCTCTGCCTTCATCTCTCAGGCTGCAGGCTGTTTCCGGCTACAGAGACGTAGTAGGTGAGACCGGTGGGACCGTTCAGCTATGGACACATTTACAGGAAGCAAGCGAGTGGGTCACTGGGATGACGCTGTTACATTTCCCCACTCAACACTGTCTGTCTGTATGTAAATCTGTCTGTCTGCTTCTATTCCCTATATGTGGCGAAGCGTCCTGTCCCATTTTTACTATTTACTTTCTCACACTCCCAGCCTCCCCCTCTCTATATCCCACTGTTTGCCCTGCACTCATTGATTGTCTCTTTATATCTGGCCCTGCTGCAGCCTCTGCGCCTGCAGATGAGATTGTCATGGTTAGCGTGATCTTTTGTGGCGGTGACAAAGCGGATGAAAGCCATAAGGAGGAGATAGGGTCTGGAACCTATGGAGGAGAGGATCACGATATGGTAAACGTCCTGTGTTTTGCTGCACAGTAATTATACAAAATAGAACTGTCTGGAAGAGCAGAAATAAAATAGAATATGCCCAGATCATGGACTGATCTGAAATCTATAAACTTTAAGTCAAGCACTGTAAAAGTCAACATTAAAATTCACTCTCCATCTTATCTGCTCTGTAAATTGGATGATGCTTCAGCTTTGTACCTATTCAAATAGATATAAATCCCAGTGAATGCTCCGAGGTGTTTCCTCACGTACTGCATTTAAGCAAAGTACAAACTTTTACTGAAATGTTTTTAAAGTATGATACGTTACCCTACATTTTGTGTAAAATATTGTACTTCTTTTCTCAACTTATGTGTTTCACAGCTGAAGTGACTAGGAAGGATTTTAACAACAAAGATGAGATAAGTTTATAAAATATGTTTTGTAATAAATTAAAGTATCCAACAGTATATGAAAGTAGTAAAACTTGCACCGTATTGACAAGCTACAACATTAAAATGCTGTTTACATGTTAAAGCATCAGTAATATTAATTCAATTATAATATACATATAGGCCTACAGTTTTTAAATGTTTTCATTCTACTGTACTGTTGATTTTGAAAATTTAAGTATGATACTTTTGTACTTTTACAGACAAAATGCAAAACTTGTTATATAGTATTTTAAAACTGCTGTATTTCTACTTTTACTTTGATATGGGATGCAAATACCATACCATTCCACTACTTCTCACTGGTATGTTTAATTCCACAAAAGTTACAAAAGTGAAAAAACAACCACTACTGACCAAATTGACAAATTGACTGCAGATCATCCTCAGGCAGATAAAGTATAAACGCACTAGGCCCTTTTCTACAAGTTGCATTACCGGGTAAACTGTGGTTGACACAAAATTAACACTCGTACACATCCGGGCAGTAGGGCCTTTGTGAGTCTGTGTCTTGTGTTGCCATTAACTCCGCTGGGTCTCTGAGTTAAACAGTGTAGTCTTTGGTGAAGCCACACTGAAAGAATCTCATTAATTGACCCACTAATCAGTTTACTGACCTCTAGTTTACTTACCACAGCTAATCCTGGTTGACATCATACAATCTGAACATCAAATAGAGGACAAATTAAGTCAAAAACAAGATTAGGGAGGAAAAACAGAACACGATACACACCCACACATATACGCACTTACACTAATCTTGGAGGCACATGCATCACGACCCTCAAAGGAACTCTCAGGCGATCAAGCTCCTGCCCAGTTTGCTTGGGGATGCTAAGTCGAATGAGTTTGATCAGGACAAGTTATGTTTGGGGTAGTAAGTAATGACTTGAAATGCATTTTTAACGCTCCATAACTTCTTAGTTAGTCTGTATATCACAAGTGGTGGATCACTTTCTTTTTAAGCAGGATCAATGTTCACTTCTCAATGACCTGCATCTCTTTCTGTCTCTCATTTTCCGTTGTCACTATTAAAGCCGAGGGCATATTCAGGATTGAAAACAAGAACTAGCATTAAAAAGCGGAGCCAGGGAGAAGTCTCCCAAACAAGTTTGTGTGGCGGGACGGAGAGAACAGGAATGGCACTTAACAAACACAGAGCAAACACAGAGAGAGGCATGTGCTGAATAAAAAAAGAGCTTGAGCAAAATGGACAAAGAGCATACAGATCAATATTCATGTGTTAGAGGCAAAGTAAATATTAAATAAATGGATTCTAAAAATGGGTACAAAGCCAGTTACAAAAGTATTGGTCCATCACTTTCTGATGAGAAAGGATAAAGACCGGCAGCATTGGCAGGTGCACTACATCTGAGAAAGTGCAACAGAGGATTTTCTAAGACAAGAAAATATTGCAAAAAAGACAGCGCCGCAATAAGAGTTGTAGAGAAGCGTACAGGTGGAAAGAGATAAAATGAAGGGACAGAGAGAGTGACAGGAAAAGAGATGAAGTTAGAAGAAGAGGAGGTGGTACTCACTCCAAAAGTGACGGTCTTGACTGGCATGCCTGTTCACCCTCCACTCTCTCTTTCTTACGTTTTCTGTTTCTCTCAAACACGCAGCTGTCTTTTCTGTTGCCCCCTGCGAGTGCTGCGATACAGGGCACGCAGACCCCCAACCAACGTAAACACAAACTCACGCACACAGATACGTACGCACACGCCCAGATCCACACACTTGAGTAAGCATGGTGGGTGGAGAGATTGTGGAGGGTGGGGGTTGAGGGGACGGGGGGGCCCAGGGGTTTATCTCTGGAGGAATGCTGCCTGTATCTAAAGACACACATTTCACACACAGCCAAAAACAAATGGGTGCCCCACACTCTCCCCATGGGTTTCCTGACTACATCCTGGTTCAGTTTGGCGATTTTCTTCCCATTTCACAAGCTTTACTCTCTAGCTTTACCTCAAACTCCTTTTACTTTTTTCCCCTCTTCCATCTCCATCTATTTCTCAGCCTTCTTCTATCCTCCATCACACTATGTTCTGCTCTTCACCTCATCTATCCTCTCCACCTTCCAGGTTTTGTTGCACCACAAACACCCCAACTTTATCCCTCCATTCTCCTGTCCCTTACACACACGTCACGCCCATCTCTGTGTCTCCTGTATGTTTAGTGACAGCCAGACAATCATTTTTGTTCACGGACCAGGCAATACAAGAAACGCGTAGAGTTACTGTGGAGAATGGGTGTGATTTCTCAAAGTGGGACTGTTTCAGTCTGTGAGGTGACTTACAGTGACAAAGCGCATGGCGAGGGAGGGTGGTGGGGGGGGGGGGTTGCTGCCACCGCCCCGTGACAATGGGCCAGACACATGGGGTGGGGGGGAGCATGGAGGGGCCAGCCTCTCAAAAGGCCCTGCCTCTTTTAATAAAGCGTCTGTCATTCCCTGGTTGAAAAGGCCTCCTTTTCTCTACCTCTCCCCTCCTCTCTCGCTCTCCTGGCTAAATGCTGGGAAAAGCACATCGCTGCCAAAAACCATGCAGAGAGATAAATGCTTGTAGGAGAGGGGAAGGAGGGGACAATGTAGAAAAAAGGCTACACACTTCTCAGCGCTACTGGACCGTGACCTGTGCAAAAAACATCACGTGGGATGTCTCTCCTGTCCACAGTATTGAGTTTGGACAGTGAGGAGAACTCCATTGCCAAAGAATGTTGGGCAGGGGACTACGGAATATAATATCCATGAAGAAATGACAAATTATCCTGTGGTCTCTGATGAAAGAGACTACATCTCTTCTCCTCTGACTTTGACCAATTTTGGCTCAGCCTGCAAAGTGCAACTTAACTCATCTGAGAAGATAAAGACAACTTATATAGTTCAGTGTCAAATCTTCATGACTTAAAGTTCAAATGACCCTCCAATCAAAATGTGTTTTGCTTATTGTTACTTGACTTGGATGTTTGAGCTTCAGTTTGCAGAATGATGTATGTGCAGTTTTCAGGCTATTTTCATATTCATCTGCAGAATGGGGAAAGGGCTCACCTTGAATCGGAGTTTAACACATGCATTTA
The DNA here is from genome assembly GCF_910589615.1 of Taurulus bubalis. NCBI lineage: Eukaryota > Metazoa > Chordata > Actinopteri > Perciformes > Cottidae > Taurulus > Taurulus bubalis. The sequence continues at coordinate 9,824,148 of NC_136596.1, read as the reverse complement.
TGAGCACAATTTTGTGACTTGGCAACTCGAAGGACAGCCAATCCTGGTCCAACATGTTACAGAAGCGGGAAACTTGAAGTCTCCAACGCACTGAGAATGGACTTTCCAGTGTAGTACGTGACATCTTGTGTTCAGGAGTTAAATGTTAAAATTAGGTATTTGAGCTCAGTGAGGTTGCAGCTCATAATAAAGAATAGGCCACAGTCCTTTTCTTGGAACAGGGTTGATTTAGGTTCGGGACAGACGTGCCCTCTGCACCTTGTGTCGATCCGCTCTTGTTGGCAGGATAAAGGGTAACAGCTGTCCACGTGTGCTGCTTGTGGTGGTTTATTGCCCGTGTCCTGATGTCTCAGGGAACAGAAACTAGAGTTGAAAAGGCAGGCGAGAAATCAACATAAATGCTGATGGTGTGTCAGCTGTCTTTTTTTTGACACGTCCGTATAAGTAAACTAGGCAATTGCCGAGGGTGGCACTTTTGCAAGAGTGGTAAAAAGTGGGTCATCTTAAAAAAATAAAACTAAAATGCAAAGTGAGAATAAGGAAATACTGCAGCATTTCTAAACAACTTTGATTATCTTAATTGAAAAAGGAGAGTATTGAAGGAGCAAGTACTGATTGAAAATGATTTGTTGTTAAGATATCTTGATCTCAGGTGTGTTAGAAAGGATGATGGCACGCCTTCAAGTGAGGTGCCACCTAACTAGCAAACCGCTAGCTTACACAACTGACGTTACCGCCGTTGCTGTTCAGTGGAGATAAATATAACATGGAGAAATGTGCATTTCACCCTGCTGTACAAGGACCTCCAAATGAATTGGTTAAAGTTTAATTTGTATTTGTATTCACATTTATAGCTATAAAAATAAATATTTATATATATATACTGTATGCTTTTACAATGTGTGAAATTGTACTATTTCATTTTGGCATACTGGCCCTCTAGTGGCAGCATGATGGGCTGCAGTATTGGCCTGCAGCCGCTTCACAGAGGGTATGGGCTGGGTCGAGCTGATTACTGCAGCCCTGGCACAAAACTCAACACTCACACATGCATAAATGCACAAACACACAAACACACACACACACTCACACACTTTCAACTCCTTATCCTATGCTTCAGCTCCTCCTCACAAGCTACATTAAGCTGGCCTGGCCTCTGAACTGACAGTGTGTTAAAACTGCCTTCCCTCTGCAGACAGATTATATCCCATGTCATAGCAGATTCCCCGGCTCACTCCCATCTATACATATTATCATATGTTCAGTACATAAAGACACCTCAACAAATGCACATGCTCCTCAACGTGACAAAGTAAGACTGACCTGTTGAAGACAAAAACAGGGAGTTAGAAATAGAGCAGAAAAGATGAAGGCAACAGAGAAGAATGGCAGCAGCAATATGTCAGGCACGGAGGCATGATGCCATTAATCTTCAGAAATGGAGGATACAGCAGGGAAGGAAATACAGAGTGAAGATGTGCAGGATAAGAGATAAAGAGCATCACTGTGGGCAGAATCTGGCCTCACAACTTTCCACGTCTCCCTCTCTTGAATGTACGCAGTATCTGAGCACTCGCAGAGAACACAGACTCCATTATTTAGAAACAAAGGCTCGAATCATCAGTCATAACCGGGCTAGAGTCAGCATCAGGATCTCAGCAGCCACAGCATAATTCAATCTGTTTGGTTAATATACGCACAGCTGACGAGGCCCAAGTTTTCAGACTCTATTCAGACCTAATGTACTGGCACCCTGAAACTACGAGATTCAAACTCCTTGAGGACTTCACCTGCTATGTCAACTTTGTTAAAGTGAGACATTATGCGATTCTATGAACAGTCCAATGAGAATAGAGATGTACTCTGTCCTCGGAGGGAGGCGGGGAGCATTCTTGCATGTCATTGATTCACTGACAATCTTCAGACTGATGAAATCAATATGTGATGATGGTCAAAGTGATATCAGTAGCTCGATAGATATTTAGATTATTTCCGTGTCATGCACATAATGTTCCCAACCCTCATGGGTTTATAAGAAATCAAAAAGACAGCTGCAGTGGACACACATTTCATTAAGTTTCATTGCAAACATTTTCCAGCACAGAAACAGGAAAGTTGAAATTAAATTCAACATTTACTTTACATTGACTTATTGAGCAAATCCCACATCAGCAGAGAAAACAGAGGAAACTTTATCTAGCTCTTATACACTTGATTTCTTGAGTAGATACAGCTGCAATGTAGATTCGTGCCAAAACAGATGTTGACTTTTGGGACCAATTTCGATTTATTAATGTATAAAAAAAATAAGATCATGATTAATCAGTCAATATTTCTTTTAAACGTTACATTTTGATAAAAATCCATTGAATTTTAGGGTTAAAAAATGAACCATTACATGAAAGTTTCAAACAGTAAACATTAGTATCAATAACAAACATAAACAACACACTTTATAGAATTCTGGGTTAAAAGAAAACTTTATTTATAACGTCTGAAATGTAACAATTGATTGAGAGATTTCTTTCAACTAAACTGTACAAACTGTACTTAACTATAATAAATACTGAAGCAAGTTAAACCGTTAAAAGGTCAAAGTGGGAGCATATGCATTGCTTCTCAACAGCTCTCAACATGGCGACCCCTGAGCTGGTGGCTCATAGCTAACGGCAAACAGAGCAGCCGGCGCAATTGTCATAATGCTAATCAAAATAATATTCCATCCGATAGTATTTTTCTTTACAAATATTGTGGTTGTCCCTCTGCTTTATATTGTTCTAAGTGCACTTGATTGTAAATCTGTCTCTATGTTAGCCTACAGTCTGTCACTACCATTTATACCAAGACAGTAGCAAACATTTGTTTGGGCTTGCCTCAGTGCAGCACCAGCCTCATTTGTGACCTCATGGAGCGGAAGCGGTGAGGAAACAGGCTAGGAATGAAAAGATGAAAGAAGAGATGAATGGAAAGAACGAAACGTCTCTGGCACAGTGGCAACTGTGCTGTTAAATAAATGTGCCGGGGGTGCTTCGCTTGACTTGTGCCTCAGTGGATGTTTGTACAGTATCTTCTTCCACAGTCTTGTTGAAAGTATGATGGCATCTTCATCTGCACAGCATTGCTGAGTGAGAGCCCGATTTCTCTCTCACCCCTCTCCATACACGCACACCTTCAATCATCATGCTATCGACACTTTGAGGCTCAGTGGCCGCCTGCAGCAAAGACAGACCTGTACAGTCTTTAATGTGTAGTCAGCTTTTAATTTACAAATAAAGACATTGTTGATGCCGCTTTCCACTCAAATCTGCTGGCTCAGGGGCCAGATGCTGAGCTGCCAAGTGCATCTGAGATTGACGTGTTAATACATATTAAATATAAGCAATTAAGGAAGATGCTCTCATCAGTCACTGCAAGGGCAGTGAAAAGAGAGATTATCAAACTAAAGTCAATTACTTCACTGCCTCTGTCTGCTTACTTTAATGCTGCTTCACACATACAGATTCAAACACACACTCAAAAACAGATGCACTCACCACACACACTTATGTACGCTCATGTCAACACACACATTCACCCACAGTGCAGTTCATGCAGATGCATAACACACACACACTCACTCCCATTCAACACACATATGCAGCTCACAGCAACCTTCCATATGCAGGCGTACAGTTCAAGCAGCAGTATACTCAAACTGAGCAACATGTGAGGAAGCCAAGTTGTGTCTTTTTTCTTCTTTTTTTAAGTAGGTGTGAAAAGCTGATTGTCATAGGGAAGTTTTTAGATTATGAGTCAGAGGAAGAGATTGATATGCAACCCTGACGGGGGCTGAGGAAGTGATGTACAGTATTTGGATTTGTCCTTTTGCATGGTTAATAAGGGTTCAGGTGAGCCTAAATCTTTTATACCACTATAAAAATGAATTATTACCAAACATTTATTCAAGTGCATACTGATAATGTTGTCTTCCTCTTATACACCCACTGCTCTGCAACAGAATCATTTTGAATCCCCAACATGTGAGTTCAAATCTCACAGATTTGTTTGAGAAGTTCACTCTGAACTATTGTTATCGTTGGCTGCACTCCAATCCAGTATGAGATTCACAGTTACTCCACAGTACATGATAATAATAACATCACAGACCGTTGGTATTGACCAACAAACACCTTTTGCTTGATATTTAATTGTGGGCTGCATGAAAATAAAATACTAGTATTATGGCATATTAAAATGTGCCTAAATGTTGGAGAAAACCTGCATATAAAGTAAAAGCATAGTTTAATTGCCAAAATAAATCTGTAGCCCCCTATAGATGTTGTCTACAATCAAATAAAAACATAGAAATGGAGAGTATTTACAGCAAAGTTCTGTTGGCTTGTGGGAAAAACTAGCGATACAGGTTTAAATGAGCAGATATCTGTCGTGGCTACAGTTAGCTCAGACAGCTAACTTTCATCATTGCTTGTTTGTGGATGACTTGGAGCTCTCCACATTTTACTCCAACTGTATACACATTTGGCCAATCTCTTCAGAGGGTTGGCATGGAAGAGTGTCCATCGCAAAGAAGTTTTCTACAGTTTTCGGACTTTCCGACCAGCACTTCTTTTGGAGTATACAACCTGTACCATGCGCATTCACCTAAAACACATGCTCATGCACGCATGCATGCACATTAATTGTTGCTCAGATTCTCTCTCTTTTTTTGACACACAAAAACTCAAACTGATGATAACTAAGGTGCCCAAAATTTGAATTTGATAGAAAAAGAAAACAAATGGGGCTGTTGAAAAGGTTAGCCAAAGTAATAACTTAAAAAAAAATGGGTAAAGTCAACAACAGTTTGAATTGAAGGCAAATAAGTTGAATTCATATTAATCAAATACATTTGAAGGGTAAACGTGTAGGGTCACAGGTGAAGGGTCACATGTAAAAAGGTTTAATCAGAAAAGTGAAAAAGTTGGCTTGCCTGAATCTTTGTGCACAACACACTGAGGTGGAAGCTCATTACATCTTCACATTGTTTTGAAAAATAAGTTTGAACTGGTAATATTCATATTTGCATGATACAGTATAGCAAAAACATTTTTCATTTAATGTTGATTCTGTTATGGCCCCATTTAATACTCATACTAGAGTAAAACCTCTTGTACAGAGTTGTGAAACGTGCTGGTTCGCAGCTTTAATGTAATAGGGTTCAGTTACAGCTGCTAAAGAACATGTTGAAAGTTTGACATTTCCACTTTTTAAGAATAACTTCTTGAAATTTTCAACCCAGCATAGTGAATCCGTTGTAGCTGAGGTCTGCATTTATAAAGCCATTCAGGTTATAGTTACTTTGGATGGTTCCATTGAAAGCATTCTGTGTAGGCCAGATTATTCCCATGAGGCATCTCACTGTTGCAAAAAGCCAGAAAAGATCAGTTCTTAATGGGTCAGCAAGACAAGGAGACTCCTGCTCTCCTGCCTTCCTCCTAAAGTTGGTATCTGGCCAACTGAGACATTATTACACGACTTCTGCAGTTTTTCACAATAGCAGTAAAGCCCCCGCTACCGTTAATCTGAATTATGTGAAGTTTGTATCATTGACCCTGGGACAAAAATTAGTTACAATATTTGAATACGCCATGGCCTTTCACATGTAAATTAAACTCTGCCCCCCTAGCCGAAACAAATTACAGCCAACTGCTGGTGGCTGGACATGAATGGGCTTCCTAATGTAGTCTGCATCTACAGTGGGCTGGGGAGCAGCTGGAGAAGGGAAACTGAGACGGAGGAGAATTTATGTGACAGTGTAGACTGTGACAGTCTGCTTTTTTTTCATATTGAGTCTGCCATGCAGCCGCACTGTGACGAATGCGGCTTGGCTCCCCGAGCATCTGTCCCTAAGGACACACCGAGGGGTAATTAGAGCTGTGGGATGATAAGGGATATTCTCCAGTCCCACTAACTATTACTGGTGGCAATGGGGACGCGGCCTTTACACAGACCTTTGACATCTCACAATACTGTTTTATCGGAGGGGTTGGGGTGGGACACGGCGTTTGATGAGGCGTTAGATTTTGGTGTAAATTGAATCAGCCCTTAGGGAAAGAGTCGTGGTTTGTGAGACCAGTTTAAGCGTTGCTGGGAGTTTTATTTCCCCAAGCTGCCGACTGCATTATTTTAAATGCTTTTTGACTTAGCAGGCTCCGACAGCTGAGAATAATAAAAATGTAGCTGGAGTGGACTTTGAAAGAAAAGCTTTTATTTTCCTTGCTTTGGCCATTTTCTATCACTTATGACCAGACTGTTTTTCCCATTAACTGCTGAGATCTCAGAAGGCAGCAACTTTGCTAAAACTAGGTCCAGCATTGACATCAAACACGAGGATCAGGATGTAAACATGTTATTTAGTTTTATTTTAAAATTAATGTTCATTGTAATTATCCATCACAGTTACCATAGCAGGCTCCAAGACGGCGCCCCATTCAGATAATCAGGATTAAATATCAGCTAGTTTACACCTGTATCTGTGTTTGTTGCCATGCTTTTATCTATTTTTTGTTATTTTGACACATTTTCTGTCTACAATTTGCTCCAATAGATTGAACAGATCACTGGAGCTTCAACAATACAAATTTAAAAGTTGTTTTGCTAATTTAAAAATTGAAATACACACTGCATCACATCTAGTAAACACTAGTTTAGGAAGCAGACACCCTGTTGCAGGGATTTAGATTATACTGCTATTGTTTTCCACTGCTGTGTTGGCTAAGAAACCTTAAACTGGGTCTACAGTCTCAACTGTATTGAGTCTTTACTTCCAACAGGATGGTGTAAATAGTCCTAACTGACAGATAAAGACAAACAAACAGAAATATCTTGTTTTCACTCATTCACACAAAAGGTGAAAGAAAATTCAAAAGAAAAAAGGAAAAATACAGTTGGCCAATGCAGACGCATTCATGAGCATCACCGAGGGAAAGACAGTACTCCATATTGTTGTGGATTGGGCCAAGGACCAGGGGAAACTATGTGTTAGCTTCTTTCTGTGTTAAATGTGTTCACCCAGTGTTTTTCCTTCCCGTGTCCAAATGTTTTACTTTGTTGGCTGAAAACAGCTTTATTAAGCTTGAAGGTCAAGCCAATACTGCTCCAGAGCATTTGGGATCAATATGGAGATCTTTAGAGTAGATTTGGGAATTTGACATGAGGTAGGAGTTGAGGGGAATAGCATCACGGGCAAGGGTCGTCTGGAACAAGTTTCCCAGCAGCCTTATTGCACTTAGATGATCTCTCCTCCAGAGAGTGGAAATGGACTCAAGATTATCTAGTAGATCGGTGCAATAAAACCTTTGGCAAACGCGTCCCTGACTGTTTAAAACCTGACAAAACACAGGCACAGCACAAGACAAATACACAACAGCCACAATACACAAACACAACACTGACATATCATAAAAAACGTCAAAGACAGGCACAACCACAACGTCTATAGCAGAAACAATGGACAACACACAAACACAGACTGAACCACAAACACAGCACAGACGGACATAAACATCAAATACTAATACACAGTCTGAAGCCATGCACAGACGGAAATAAAGCATGCACACAAACACACTGATAAGAATAAAGAGGTCGTCCCCCCAAACACACACATATCCCTCACACACTTCCTCTATTTCCCTCTCTCGCTCTCTCTCTCTCTCTCTCTCTCTCTCTCTCTCTCTCTCTCACACACACACACACACACACACACACACACACACACAGCATGTGCATTGATTTGATCCTAAACACGAACACAGTGGTACAAATGACACAAGCATATTCTATAAATCAGAAGAACCCACAGGAAAAATACTTCGGACTATTTTCTATTATCACTACTGTGAACTTGTGTTGTGTGTAGTGTATTTTGTGTAGAAGCATACGTAGACGATAGGAAATGAGTCAAATCTATATTTTGCCCGTGGACTCTTGCCATGTAATATGCTGCTTGAGAACATTAATTTCAGATAAATCACAGACACTGATATAGATGTGAATATAGAGACAGATACACTAACGTTACATATCAATATGTGAGACTAAAAGAAAAGAAAAACCACCAAATGAAAAAGAAAAACCAGCAAGTTAGTACAATACGCCAAGCAAGGACAGGAACAAAGAAAAAGCTCCAGCCTGATCCCACGACACCTGACTAAATCAGCTCACAGCACAACAGCAACACTAGAAAGTCAAAGGAACCAGAACTACAATACCATAAGCAACACACAACAAAAACAAGAGAGATAAAGATAAAAACAACAACAACAGCAGCGCAACCACAGTGAAACGAACTTTAAGTGACATATACAAGATGGTCATAAATACAGAATATATATAGAAATATATATACACATATAGAAATAGGAAAAGCCAGATATACGTGTTGCAGATATTTACTTCATCATCATAGTGCCATACTCCTTGGCCATCCGGCATCTCAGAGCTCACACTACTGTCCTGATCGATTAGCCAGCGATGCACGGCGTGGGCCTAAAAGGACATACGACATAAAGACAGAGCCCAGTTAATCGCAACAGTGAGCATCAGAGAGACGGAGAGACAGAAGAGGAGGAGGAAGGAAGAGGTGGAGGAGAGAAGAGGAGCAAAGCGGACAGAAAACAATGGCAAGAAAATGAGACGGATTCAAAGAGGAACAGGTGAACATTATATTGAGACACAGGTATAAAACAAGGTGGAGGAAGGGAGGGATAGGAGGAAGAGAGCAGGAAGAGGAACCACCCCATCCCACCCTATCCCATCCCACCTTGCTTGCCCAAACCCGCCCTCCCCAACCGAACTCTCCCCATGGGAAACAGGTCAGGTTAGGATGGTATGAGTGAGAAAGCACGATATGGCACGACACAAGGATATCACACATACAATGATGAGAGCTGGCCAACGCCACACTGATGGCAATGGAGGAGGATCGGGTGTTGATGGTTTGTGGTTCACAGATGGATCAGCTGCAACCTAAACATCGGAGGGTCGGGATTCCTTTACAATCACACTTGTGCAAGTGGCACCTGGACACAAAATATAGTGTACTTACCAAGAATTCATATCAATGTGCAACCACATTTGTGCAGTACAAACGACACCACACCAAATATCTTTAACACAACAACACAGACAGAGAAAAACATACAGCAAGGCCACTTGGCCTCTGACTGAGATGAATAGAGAAACAGTGTGCACACTATTTTATTTCAGCATTCTTTCATAGCAAACAAACTTTCTTCACAATATGTATGCAGACTGCCAGATAGTGTGAAAAAACAGCTAGAATGGTTCTAACAGCCATTCATAAAAAAGCTCCACAAGCTCAACACGGTAACCAGATAGGACCTGTTCCTTTCCCCCAAAAAGCCCAAAGACTGTCTGCTCCTCTCAGCGAAACAGACAATCTCCCAAACGTCTTCCTCCTGACAGACAAACAGACAGAGGGGAGGATGCAGAGCAGTCCTGTTCAGGCTCCCTCTGTTGGGATTCAGATCAAACACATACTGTAGCCAGCTCTAGTCCTGGTCACCCTCACACACACACACACACACACACACACACACACACACACACACACACACACACACACACACACACACACACACACACACACACACACACACACACACTACACCAAACCCCATCTGTTACTCTTGACTGTTGTCATATCAGCACCAAAAACAACCGAGCGCAGTGTCCTTTTGTGACACTCGCTGCCCTTCTGCGGCAGAATTACTTGTCAAGATTTACACTGGGGTGAAATGGCAGAATGCAGGGAATTAATTATCCCCTATTGGCTGCTACTGTACATTTACTATTTACGTTACGCCAGCAATTTTACGGTATCCGAGTTGTGTTTTTAAGATGCAGTGATGCAGGCTGTCATATCATGACACTGCAGAATAACATTTATTTTAGACAGAAGGGCCATTTAGCACACAACTGTTGACCGAAGGAGAAAACTGTACATTTCCTCTTTGACACAGAACACCATGAGAGAAATGTGTACATGTACAGTCATACAACCCATTCACACCCATGTTCAAGTAATGCTGTACTTTTAAGAACCTTCTACATGCCTTTAAGGGAGAGACAAACCTCATCTTACCACGCATGTGAGATAAAGGATCAAGTGATCCCCATAAGGACACACACACACACACACACACACACACACACACACACACACAGCGAGAGCGCAGGACCTTCTGTGTCGGGTGGTGAGTTTGTGAAGACAGATGCATAAACTGCTAAAAACGCATAACAGGGAAGTGGAGGACAACGCACAGAAACAGTCACCTCAAGGGTACAGTGAATCAGAGGGTGACAGCAGAGGCCAAATTGCTCTGCTGGGACACCTGGAAATAGACAAAACAAGCAGAAGGGGGCAACTACAACGTACTAGAAAGTACTATGCTAAATTTGAGTTATTTTTACTTCCTAAGCACTATTGTGCACTTTGCATGACTTTCACTCGTGAGAAAAATGTGCAGTATCCAATGCTCAGTAACACAGTCTGTGCATGTGGAGGGGAGCGTGTGTGTCTGTGTTTGTGTGGATGTGTGTGCATGATGAACAGCGGCGTCATCCGTAGAGTTTGTGGCGAGTTACAGAGCGTGTCAGCTTAAAAGAATAATTGGATTAAGTAGCAGACGGCTACTGATGACAGGGAGTGGCGTGAAGGGGTGGAGGGGGAGAAGAGGGGAGGCAGAGTGAGGCGGAGGGTGAGAGAGGTGCTGATAAGAGTAACAGGCCATTTGCTGCTGAGCCTCTTGGAGCCTCAGGGCAGGGAACAGACACACAGAGGGAGATCAAACCGTTACGCTGTAGATTAGAGGGATAAGGGGATAATACTCGTAGTCTCTGGATAACTAACTAGCAGCCTCTTGGTATTTGTGTATACTTTACATCAAACTCTAAGACAAGTATACAACAACCAATATAAGTCCTGTACAGCAGAAAAGAAAAAGGCAGGGCTGCTCTGGAGGATGCACTCAAAGAGAAATGAGTGCAAGTCAGTGGAAGGCTCATATTAAAGAAAGATGAGTGTGAGAAAGAGGAGTGGAAGAATGATTCAACTGAGAAAGGTGCACTGATGAAATAGGACATAACAGAAGGCTTCCCTGGTGTTGCTACAAGCATCCTTTGTTGCATGTTGACACAAATGACCTCCGCTGAGAAACGGACCAGAGTTTGAGAAACGATTAGTAAAGTAATGGACTGGAATACAAATACATCATATAATACATCAGGTAACCCACTTTTTGGAGGCATCAAACACTATCAAAAGAGTTTATGCCCAAAACCCACCTTTTCTTGTTTTTCTGCTAATGTAGCTGCATTAAAAACCAACTGTATAACCTATTTTCTTTTTCCTAATCAGTCACACCAAAAGACACTGTTTCATCCACATGAAGTTGTTGATAACATCTGCTCTCCATGATTTCACAACCCGACACATGCTCACCAGAGACAATTACAGTCCAGCTCAAATCATTTCATCATCATCGATTTAAATTTGCACACAATAAATAAGCACAAATAAAACTGTAAAATACAAAAAGAATATCAGATAAAAACTCATCATGCAGTTAGTTACCCAGAGACATTACAACCTGCTTGTAGTGCAACCATCATCAGGGTTTGAAAACAACAAAAATATATCGACATATAATGTATTTGAACCCTCATTTTGAAAGGGTGCCAAGTTGTAAGACCACAGGCTAAAGTTTGATTTATGCTCGACGCATTTGCAAGGGACAAGACATCGAACTGTCAGGAGGCCAGAAATTTAGAAAAATTGCAATAACAAAATCAGCATGAAGGTATTAGAAGTCTTTCCAGGGTTGATTATAAGTATACGTGTATAACTAGTTGAGCTGCGGGGTTTAAAAAACAAACTGCCAAGCAGTTAGCACAGAGCTTTCATTAGAATAAGCCCTCCACAGGGGGATGCAACTCTCTACTGCTCAATGGACCTGCACTGCCTCAATAACTCTCACTCCCTCTGTGAGAACAATAGGGTACAAAGGAGCTGTGATATACAAATAACTGTAGCAATAAGAACCAAGCACCTTCTTCAAATACACCTATTCATCAGTCCATCAGATTGTTTTAGCACCGCATTGCATCAGCTTCTCTCTCGATCGTCCACCTTTCCGTCCATTATCCTCAAGTGCAGGAGAAACATTGAGTAATCAAAGCTCTAATGCCATGACTCAAACTAGGCCAATGCCTGGCTCGTTCCTTGTGAAAGGCTGACACAGTATCTAAACTAAATGGACCCCTACTAAATTATTCATCTACGAAGAAAAAATAATAAAGTCGAGTTATAGCAAGACAGCAGCATTACTGAGGTGCTGGACAGTAAAGAGCTCTTCTCAGAATCCCATAAGAAGCCTGATTTATCTCGGCTACCGTTCTTATTTCAACACGACTTAACTGAACACATCACAGAGGATATGGCCCTAATGTGATAAACTACAAGGCTGATTAAAGCACACATTACACAGGCTACATTAATGTGGTGTCCATTAGATAAACAGGTGCTTAGAAAAGTGTATTAAATTCCAAACTACAAAAGATTAATATAGAGTATATTGCACTAGGGCTTCAGTAATACTACCAATAAGATATTATTGATGAGGGTAACAAACACTTTAGTAAATGGACTTGCATTTGTAGAGCACCTTTCTAGTCTTCCAACCACTTGAAGTTCTCTACACTACATGTCAACATTTACCAACGTATGTGACCAGGTGACTAGTTTTGTGTATTTGAAAGTTTGCGGATTAATATTTAGCCCTAATTAGTGCTATACTGCACCTAACATTGCAGTATAGCACTATAAAGTACTTCACTTACAACTCACTCAAACCTAAGACTGGGAAATAAGTCAATACCATTAATGAACTTTCAGTGGATTCAAAAAGTTATTTAAGATCAAAACAATTTAAACTGCAATTAAAAGCTTATACAACAAGCTATAGCTTTTTTGTTTTAATTAAAACATGTTTGTCTGGTGTAATGTGTAATAGTAGGTTGATTAAAGGCAAGAATAAATAACCATCTCATGTTATTTGTTAATGAAGCTCTACTGTTGAAGCTTCCAAACTACTGATCTCTTCTCTCATTTAAACCTAGTAACTACAGTACACAATCCAGTAATATGTCTAAGATATCCCTCAATGATGCTTTCCGATCTGGTTTCAGGTATCTTATTCCTCAATGAGAAAACCTGATCAAAACAATACCAAATAAAAATGTAATAAATGGGATTAAACATACATTTGTTTTATAGTCTTTGGATACATTTGTGGTTTAATGGTAATATATTATTATCCATCCATTATCAGCCGCTTATCCGGGGTCGGGTCGCGGTGGCATCAGGTTCAGCAGGCCGACCCAGGCTTCCCTCTCACCCGCAACACTTTCCAGCTCATTCTGGGACCCCGAGGCGTTCCAAGGCCAGCCGGGAGATATAATCCCTCCAGCGTGCCCTTGGTCTTCCCCGGGGTCTCCTACCAGTTAAATTATTATTATATTCCTATTAGAAAAATATGAAAAACTACAAAATCATCACTGCCATTAGGGTGAGAGGTTTTACATATAAGCAACATGAATGGGTGTGAAAACAAAAAGTGTTAAAAACAAGAGTGAGAATGAGCAGGAGAGCCCTGCAGATCCTGATAAATAATGCATAGCAGAGAGCTGGCAGCAACCCGCCTGATCTCCATCAGCAGAGAAGAGTTGGTTTCTGGATGGGCACAGGTGGAACACGGCAGGTGGGATGAAAGGGAAGGATGCTGCAGTCACCTTCACCTATCACCTCTACGCCATTTTTCTCTCTCTCTGTCTAACTCTCCATCTGGGCTCGCGTCATTCTCTACCTGTTCAGTGCAGCTTGTGTGTGAGCATGTGCGGAGTCACGCTCTTCATCCTTTACCGTGTCCACTCGACCTCCATCTGAGGACAATCGGAGGCCCGGCAATACTCAAGCAGTAAGGACGCCTCAGAGGCATGTGTTGATTCATCTTGATGGGCATTCTTCTGCTGTAGTTTGTAGAGCAGTTATAGTCAGTTCTTATACAAAAACGTTCACTGTCTGGCTACTTTTAAAAGGTGACACACAGCGTGCTCTCTTTATAAGATTGTTTTTTTTGTAACTACGCCCCAACTTCAAAGACAGCTACACAAATTAGTCAAACGTATGTCCCAAGTGAAAGACACACACACAATTGCATTAGTAAAGAGGAATGGCACAAGAGTAAGAATAGTAGATGCTATACTGCACTGTCTGAATTTAAATAACAGACTTTTAAAAATAAATTGTGTGAGGCCTACTGCATTGAATTTGATGATGCAGTAGGATTTTTCCTGGTCCCACCCTCTGCTCTGAATTTGTGGAGGTCAGAGGTCATTAAAGCAGAACGATTAACATCACATAACAAAGAGGACAGAGTGCTTTGATGTCCTCTGCAGTGGAGGGAAAGTACAACCTCTTCTGATCTTCAGCTTGTACCTGTTTTTGTCTTCCTCAGAGAATACTTATCGGGGGATTGTCGAGGCGGCAAGTGGAGGAGTTTGTTTCAACTAAAGGGCCTTTCGGCTGCGTGGGTACGTGCGCCTACTGACACCAATGTACTAAATGTAAACAATGATATGAATGCAGCAAAACCGGTCAGTAATCTGGAGTCGTCTTTTGGTATTTTTCTTTGTTAGTGGAAGATAAATCGGATAAAAGAGAAAAAACAACAAAGGATTATATATACGTTTACTGTAGTTGGAACACTCTGAAGATGAACTATGACATGACGAAGAGAGAACAAGGCTTTCATGTTTTGTGTGAACTTTGGGACTTGTTACGTTTGTACTGAAGCTTTGCAAAGAAAAGAAAGAGAAGACAGAAATGGAGGGAGAGAGAAGCCATTTGAATTTCTTTATAGGTTTTATCAATGACATTTAGCGACACCCCCTGCCCCTCACTCTCATTTTCCATCTTTTTTCAATTGAAAACCGTTGCTCTTCCATCCCAGACTATTTTTATCCAACATGTCATTAGCATAATAAAACACATGCATAAAAAAAGATAAACTCAAAGAGACAGCGCAGCCAAAAACCTGGATTTGTGAGGCTTATTTTCATCGTTCTTTCTTGTCCTATTCTTTTATGTTTCTCTTTTCTTTTCGCCCAGAAAAATGGAAAGAGACATGTCTTTTCTTTCAGCCTGTGCCTCATTATGGTGCTTTTCAGGTCTGCTCTTTTGTATGGGGCCAGCCCAGAGACGTGCACAAGCATAGCGGAGCAGCCGGTGGATTACCCAGACTCGCGTCGACACTTCGACAGAGCCACCAACCACTCCAGCAACGCCCCTGCCGAGTGTAGCATGAACGTTACATGCTTTAATAAGTGTAGCCAAAGAGCCATGCCAAGACTAAACCAACAGGAACAGCTGCTGTGCCGCAGACATCAGTGTGGACAATACATCTAGGTCTTTAAACCAGGCCACGACTATCATAATACTGGACAGAAGGTATTACTGTCCACTGATAATCAGCATGCAGTGTGCAGTCTAGCCACACAGAGCATCACATCTCAAACTGAACGCCAATCTGATTAAACATTCAGAAGTGATGGAAGAAATTCTTTTGTCACTGAAAAGCCCGAGGTCACAGACACACAATATGCAGTGTCTAGTCGCTTAATGTTTAGCCTGTAATAAAACGTTCTCAATCCTAAAACACTAAATGTGTCTACTGCCAATCATGCAAAGGCTAAAAAACATATCCGTATACAATTATTTATTATTAATCATTTTTCCATCACTTTTACACATATCTCAATTTCATTTGTGTCTGTTATTTAAAAAATAACATCTGTGCATCCATCATTTTACGTTTGTTCAAGGCAAAGACAGGTCATCACACACAAAATCAATACATGAGAGCTGCTCTTATCAATATTTTAATACTCGCAATAGATCTAATGACTAAGCGCAATGTGCTACCTGTAAGACAAACCCACAGATAACTAAATACCATTTTCTGATGGCCAAATCAGGCCAGGGCCTTAAAGTGGGGGGCCAATGACCCCTTCACTACTTCTGCTGCCATTGGTCAGACCAAATTCATCTTCAAACTTGTCCTCCGTTGACCTAACAACAACATTCTATGACTGCATTATCCACAGTTGGTGGTGGCAAAATCTGTCCACAGACAGAAAGATAAACACCTAACAGATTACTCAGATCTGCTTCTGCCATAGTTACTCCAACACACAGACTGACAAGGTGAAGACAATACCAGCGGCTGTAATTACCACCAGCTAGCTAACATTGTTTTGCTTTCACGGCCCTCAAAGTCAACCTTGTGTCCATCTGCAGCAGGCAGCTGTTTTAAAGCTCTAAAGACCGGAGACATATGTTTCCCCTGTTCTTCTCTTCTTAAATAAGCTTTGGAGTCATGGTTTAAAGAATTTCATAAGCATTATATTCACTTTAGATGTACCTGAAGTGACCCCTCACTCAAAACCGCTGACATTTCCAAGGAGCAGTCTCAAGACTGCACTCAATCCCGTGCCATAATGTGGATAGGAAATACAATCTCATAGATGGCTGCTGCATTGCTCTTTAGAGAAAACAGTGTTGCAAGTATCCTTGATTAGATTCACAGTGGGGAAATTGAATCTGAAGGTAATATTCTCAGGGGAGAACGGGACAAAAAACAGAGGCCAGCAAGTTGTGAGGGTAAGAGACAAGGCATTGAGCCTGCCAAATCCCACAGAAAATGGATTTGTCTTTCTAGTCCTTAAAAAGAGAAAGCCCCCCGCCCAAAACCCCAGGAAACTGTGATAAGGAGACAAAATTACATTTGAAGAGCTTTAATGCAACAAGCTTGGTGTGAAGGTTTACAGCATTAATATTCGCACCGTCTTCTTTTTGATTCATTCACAAGATAATGGAGTATATTTATCTGAGGTCCTCAGAATATGTTTAATCACAAAATAGGATTTAAGGAAAGCTACGCTAAAAGAGAGCACAGTGTCGGCACATTGATGTTCGCAGAAAGAATATTGTAATACTGGAGGACAAAAGATGGGAGCAATCTGCCTTGTATCACACATGTCATGTTGTAATAGACACAGATAGAGATGGTATTATGCCTGTGTGTCATTTAGGAAAAAAGGAAAAGTTGGGTCCTCCTTCATCCACCTTTCTCTCCCATCCTTTTCTTTCCCTGCTGTTGTTGCTGTTGGGAGACTCCTCCTCGAGGCCAGCCTAGGTTGCAGTTATTGATTGTTCTAGTTAATCAGTTTTTCACTCATTAAGTCTAAAGAACGTCCATGTAAACCATAATGTATATGGTTCATCTTCTTACTGCTTGTTTTATTTGACAGCCCAGAGCAACAAAATGTATTACAGTATCTTTACTCCGACATAAATATAAAACAGGGAAATGTAGCAAGTAACACATTTGAAAAGCTGGAACCACGTGGTTTGGCATTTCTGGTTGATAAATGATTACTCAGGTATCAAAATTACAAATGCATAATTGGTAAAATAGGGAAATGGTCATACTGTACATCTAGCTCTCTTCTATTTGTCTCAAAACATCGGACATTTGCACATGTATCTTTCATCTCTCTTTCTTGCATTCTTTTACACACAGCCCTGCAGTCCTTTTACACTTCCATCTATCAGCAGTATTGACACGCACAGCACACACACACACTTTAATCACTCACACTGCTGTTGAAAAGCCAATTTCAGTGTGTTCATGAAGAGTGCACTGCAGCTCTTCCCTCTATTCTGTAGTCAGCATTAATGGCACGTGGCCTAAACCTGCACCCATGTGCACACTAGGACAGGAGCACCCACACACACACACACCCTTGGACATACCTTTGCATACACCCTTGCATTAATGCAGCTCTCTGCACATGCCTGCACATACACGAAGAGGTCCATGTAAAGAAACGTTCACTCGCTCATAGAGTACACAGTTATACACAGAAGGCAAGCTGAATGCATCTAAAAATAGCACTCTATTGGCACCCCCACTGTCATCATTATTCCTTTCATCGTCCTTATCAGCAGTGTGGAGCTCATTCAGTTGGTGGACAGCTCGAGCCGCTTTCATGGAGCATTACTCGCCTCCCCATCGTCACCAACATCTCCATACGCTCCTTATACCCTTTTTTTCTTGTCCTCCGTCACTCCTCTCAGATAGTTTGAGTCCCTTAGTCCCTTCCTTCTCCTGCTCTTCTTCTTCTTTCTCTGCTAGCTAGGTGGGAAGCACTGGTGAGTAACACCCACCACAGAGTGGAGAGAAAGAGATGAAGGGAGGAGAGGAGGGCATATCCCGATGGAGAACCTTTATCTTGACAGAATAGGTCCACTGATACAGAACCCCAACTAACAACAGATGAAACATAGCAAAAAGATGAAATGAAGAATGAGATGATGAAACAACGCAGAGAAGAATAAGTTCAAATGTGAGAGAGAGGAGAATCTCTGCAGTAGTTATTAAACACAACTATAGATGCACCGATGGATTAGCCTTTTTTCAGCTCATCACGTGACCAATAAGCTGCCAGTCAGTCTCATATTTCAGAGTCACATATACGCGTGTGCCGATGCCGCATGATAGTTTTACGTCAGCACACGGTGGCACAGACAGTAATGTCACAGCCGCACATGTCGTCAATGTGAGTGAAGAAGACAAAGCTTGCAACTTGTCACAACTGCAAGCCCAAAATAGTCATCCACTATCAAGTAATGCAGGTGTCAATAGTCTAATGACTAATGTATGATTTGTTGGGTGTGCATACACACATATCTACAAGCACCGAAGGAATATAGATCCAAAGTTTGAATCATTTTGTAATTTCCAGACGCATGGTGCTGGCTCAAGATGTGAATGGGCTCTAAAAGTAGGCTAATAAGTATAATGTTGAAAAATGATCTGACAAAAAAAAACAAATTGGCTGGCAGTGCTCTTTTGGAGAAGTTCACTTCCACCTAAGTGTAGAGCATCCTGTTTATGCTGTCAGAGCAACCGGCTGGAAGGTCTGAGGGAAACATGTGATTCAGGATGCCAAAGTGTTCTACTGAATGACTGAGAAGGTCTTTTGTACCAGCAGCAGTTTGATTTTTTAATGAACACCTTTAGTTGTGGTTTTTAGATTTAGTATCTTTCCTGATGTCGGTCATGTGTCTTGTTTCGTGTGTCATTTTTTGGTGTTTGTTCTTTGTAATTTGTCTCTTGTCTGCTGTGCACTGTGAACTTTGTCTGTTGTTTTCTGTATGAGTCTGACTTTTGGTGACAAATTAGTTTCCCCACTGGCGATTAATACATTTTTAATCGAATCTAATATAATGTTGGTGAAGACTGTCTTGTTCTGACATCTTGATTCTTTCATCTCTGTAGTGTCCAAATGTTTCTCCGTTCATGTCAATACACCTGCATGAACATGTCCTTGAGGTAAAACATACGTTCAGGTGGACTATAAATGAAGGTTTAATGCGTTCAACAAACACTTGGGATCCCCATTTCTTTAAAGGCTCAAACCGTTCTCTATAAAGATGGCAGTTCCTGCCCTTTGTGGTACATTACAGACTGTGAGTTGGGGTAAAACCTTACAAACTCTCAACCCCCACGGTCAATCAACATCTATTTTAGCTTTGCTTGCGCAGTATTCGAGCAAGAGGGGGCACCTACAATAGGAACTCCCCAAAGCTGCACACCTGTGGCCTGAGAAAAACACACTTTTGTTCTCACAAAGCACGTGTTCCCCCCTCCAAATGAGACCCACACCAACCGCAGAGAAGTCCCCGACCCTCAGCAAAGCCCTCCGAAACAGGAAGGGAGCACTTGAGTTGGTGTTTGATGGGTGAGAGTGGCTCGAGGGGGTTGTCAAAGCTGAGAACATATAAAGAAGCACACATGGGGAGGCTGGAGGTCAGTTCAAGGACTAAAAAGAGGGAAAAGCAGAAGAAATGGAATTGTCTTGAAAACTAGAGAGCTGAAGAGAAATAGAGAAAAGAAGTACAAAAGAAAGAGGAGCGAGCTCAAGGGTTTGGATGTGATGAGAGCGAACATTGTAACTGAGGCTGTACAGGATGAGAGGGATCAAGAGAGAGAGAGAAAAAGCGGAAAGTGAAAAGGTGATACACTGTTGGCCCGACTGAAGGAACATGTTTGCACTGGGAGGCACAATGTGTGGGAAAAGACTTTGGAAAATTGAGAATAAATTAGTGAGAGGCCGTCCACTGAGTACAAATATTTTAGATCAAAGTAAGAAGGACCGACAAATCAACAATTTGTTCAGTAATTTGAAGGAGGGCACACTCTGAAAACAGCACAGAAACAAAGAAATAGACCATACAGTGAAGAACTGGAATACAGTCATATTACGCAAGCTATCTCAATGCAATTTACTACAAATAAACATATGACATTTAATGAAAGTTCCGTTTTACAATATTGTAGTGAAATGAAGGGCATGCTATTGTGTAAAACTGTTTATTGCCCTATTCTTACCTGAAAGTACCAGGGGACACACTCTGCTGAATGCAACTGCCTCAAAAATGGCCTCATCAGCATGTAAAAAGAATAACGTCTACAACCAGAAACAATGTCTCAAAATAGACAGCACATTGGCTTCCATTTTGAATAAATGGAGCATGAAAGAGTGGCCAGCCAAGGAAGTGGCCAGCCAAGGAAGTGGCCAGCGAGAAACCCTCCACCCTGCGCCCTCGTCAATCTGCTACCAACACAAATGCCTTTCCCCCTTCCCTCTGTGTTTAAGCCTTTTGCTTTCTCATATTCAGATGCCTGCTCTGTCATGCTCGGTGTTATTAATCAATGTCAAACTGATCCTTCTGCCTGTGATGCCGGACATGTGTTCTCACACTGGTACTCTTAAGTGCTGACAAAGGTGTCCTTCAGATTTGTGCACCCAAAAAAAAGTATCTGTATTTCCAGTGGTCATCTCGTGTACTCGGAACACGTGACACGCAGTCGGTGACTGACAGTCAGAGAGAGAAAGAGAGAACATTTTCTTGCTCCTTTGAATGTTACCCACAACATTTACATTTTATTTGAAACCCAAATTAAAGTGTAAGACTGGTGATAAAACAAAAATCCAAACCTATAAGTATTTCCTGACACACAAAGGCCTGATATATGTATCTTAACTCTTCTGTACCTTCACTGTTGTTCAAAGATACATCAGTAAGCCACACAGTTGCACTGGGTTACATATACCTTTGTTGCAATGAACATGAGCACTATTCTTCATTCCGAGCCGATTAACCATCTTGTAGCAGCATATGTGCATTAATCCACAGTTTAAAATAGTCCCCAACAAATCCACTTTTTATTCCTATGAGTCATGTTTACTAAAAGCTACACTTCGCAGCTTTTTCAGTAAATGATTTTTTAATGAAAGTTTATGTTTACGACCTGCATTTAGATTACCTTTAGTAGGAACAAATGGGCTTGGGGCTGAGAACCATATACATTAAAATACAGACTAATACAATGTTAATTTAGGTCTTTTCAGGGGGTTTATTAAAAATGACAAAATATACAATATTGCAATCCTTTAAGAGTTATTGGCAAATTCCCATGATATGCATAAAACTGTTGCACTGCAAACAGAAACAGATCAAAAGCATATGAATGTGAATTTGTGGGTTTTCTCCACGTGTCCAGAGACAAGAACTGTGAGATAATTCAGAAGAAGTGTGTTGTAATTCAAACTCCATCTATGTTTTTCAATCCCTCAGTTAGAAGTGAATGGTAATTATTTTGACGGAGCAAAAGTGGTCCCATTTGGATTCGCATTTGGCAGCATGTTTAACTGCTACTGTGACCTATCAAACCTGTATCGCTGAAAAGCTGAGCCGTTTAGAGCGAGATGGAAAAAAAATGAATAAGAGGCTGAATTGATCTTACACATGACATGTGACCTTTCACATGAATTTAGTCGTCTTCATGAATATGAACATGCTCACTGGCTGCAAGCCAACAACAGCCTGGCCATAATGCGGTGTCCTGGAGCAGTATTACATCACACAGATCGAAATATGACACTGTTCTCACATAACGATCATACCGGGAAGAATAATACAATGTGTGGTTTTGTACTGTGAGGAAAATATTGATATGTAAAAAGTATTTCTGTAGCATACTATTTAAGAAAGTGGGCCTGCAGATCCTCCACCTCCTCCTTCTGTATTTGAAACTTACATAAGTCTACAATGAAAATGTGCAAGGTCGACACAGGATTGTAGGAGTGAACTCCATCTCTTTTGATAAACTGCAGCAGCAGTGCCATGTGTGGAGCTACATATAAACGCACATCATAGATCACCCTAAGAAATCCAATTTATTCAGAATACCGCTACAACAGTTGGTTTGGTCATGAAAATGAATTACTTTTGCAGGTCATAACTGCCGGTGTGCATCTCAAGAGCAGGAGGATAGAGCTCACCTCTACTGCCATTAAATCATTCATGACCCTGCAGTGCTGTGGAACACACAGCGCCAAACCTGCCTCCACCAATCTGTGTCTCTGCACTGACAGGACAGTACACACACACACACACGCACACACACACACACACACACACACACACACACACACACACACACACACACACACACACACACACACACCCTTCATAATTAAATACACTTGTCACGTTCACATTACACTTGTTTACAGTACTGTTATCTGTTTTTCTGTGCACTTTATTTTAATTTTATATTCTATTGTAAATGCAATTGTACATTTAATTTGTTCCTATCTTGCACTGTGTTTATTGTCTAATTAATGCACCACCAGCCATGACAAATTCCTTGTATGTGAAACATATACTTGGCAATAAACGGTTCTGACACACACACACAATTGAAAATGCTCATCAGGGCACACACGTTCAGCCTCATGTCCACATTCATGAGCTCTGCAGAAGGTACCGCTGGTTACCAATCCTTGGCCGAGGGGGTTCCCTCAGACAGTGTGCTCCCTCTCCTGTCAAGTTGTCCTTGCATGACCAACATGTTCCTGCACTTATTAAGAGCAAATGAACCTTCAAATCCCTCTCCATCCTCAAATAGCTGCTTCATGCCTTTGTTGAATTTTGTCCTTAAACAAGCAGCAGCCAGCTTGGGAATCTGGGGACTTTCACTGCGATGTATACGACTGCATTCTCTCTCTCTCAGAGAGGAGGATGTCCCCACTTCTAATTCTCTACAAGCTCTTTTAAGAGCTGGCTTTGGGTACATCCCCCACATTGTTTAAGCATTCCCATGTAAGTTACCCAGCTGTTTAAAGGGCCAACCCTAAATCCATCAAGTTAAAAAAACTACAGGTCGGTCTCACTACTACCCTTCCTATTCAAGGTTCTAGAAAGTGCAGTGTTTAACCTAGTCTCAGGCTTCGTCTCTCACTAAATAATCTCCTTGATCCAAACCAGTCTTGTTTCAGGAGCTTTCAGTGCACTGAAACTGTCAATGAAAGAAAGCATGCGGTCAGCGAGAAGCGATGCCCAGTCATCTGTCCTCATTTTGCTGGACCTGTCGGCAGTCTTTCACACAGTAAACCACTCAAATCCTCCAGTCCACCTGGTCAGAACTAGGCATCTCTGGTATAGCATTACTGTGAACAAATTAGTACATCATTTTGGACAAAAGTGTACGCATAACAAATAAATGTACTTAATAAAATCCTTTGTTGTAATATACTCTGCTGATGCGGTTATTTATAGGAGCCACCAAAGTGATGTATGCAGAGAGGCTGGAGGGTGGGTTTATGAGGCAGGGGCAATACCTTACATGACCATATGACAATATGGATCATATATCTACTCACACTGATCTAAGATTAAGAATAATATTAGATCAATAGCATTAATAGCTTTTAAAGAGTAATTTACTAAATATACGGTTTCATTGCGTTTCTTGGGAAAATTCTATGAATCTTTAACCTCTTGAATTCTTCTTGAATTCCTTCTCTCTGTCGATCAAGCCCATGACTGAACAAGCGCAGAAATCCTTAATGAATAATTGATGACTCTGCATAACAGTATTGCAGAACAGCGTTGAATTGCTGCACTGGATCAGAAGGAGAGGCGGGTGTGAACACAGCTTGTATGTGTACTGCACGCTCGACTGGTATCTGGGGCAATGTGCAACCCTGTATGTGTTGCATGAAGACAGTCTGTGTTTGATGGCTCAACACAATCCAAAAGACTCCTTGTGGCAGTGCAGTGACATGTCCTTCACACCTACTGTTGACTCTCGTCAGGACATGGGTGTGTCTTGTGGATGATCATTGAACCAACGGTCAGCCTACTGATTGCATTGTGCTGTGCTGTCAACCTTCTCAGATGCTGACCGAGTCAGGGGGAAGTCGAATGTAAATAAGATCTGACCCAGCTCCGACCAGCAGAGGGAGCCAATTCCAGCTCATCCTTCATCTGTCCTCTGTTATCAGTCCATCTATAAGAACTAAAATACACTAAACCTGATATTCCATATCCCATCTTTGACACAATTTCAGTTTTAAAATTCAAAACAGAGTAAATGTCTTGTCATGTTTTTTTCAAACTATTTCTCATTAATCTTCCTATTTATAGAAACAGACATCTGGATGACAGTGCTGAACCATACATTGGGTGAGAACCAAGAAATGCACAGCCACACAGAATATACTGAAATGTAAAAAGAACGTCACACCTCGTTTCATTTTGCATCCGAATCAGTTCCAGTTTGCACATTCAGGTGAAGAAGGCAGTGATGCCACATGCAACTTGGTGAGAACAAATCTACATTTTTGTATTTAAAAAAATCTTAAACTACTCTGAGTAGAAAACAGCTAGAGCGTTTTACCTTGATGTAAGTTAATGTATTTGACAAACTTTACAGTAAACAAGGATTCTCTGTCTGGAATATAACTTAAACAGCTGAAAGAGAAAGACTACAGAGTACATGCTTGTTGATGTGTAAGCAGACAACTCAAAGTGAGAAACACAACAACGCCTAGCCTTATTCTGAAATGAAAACTGTTGACAACATATATTTTCACTCAACAGAATGGCTCGTTGGAGCCATATTTTTATATTCAAGCATACTCCTCTGCTCAATAGCAAGATATTCTGAGCACATTACATAACAACAGAGGCTGAAGTTCAATGATACTACAAGTGTGAAAAGTTTTTTTTTTCTCAAAACATGGTGGAAATACCGAAATCTACAATTAAATGAAAACAAAATCCATTTTAGATTTCTAGAAATAGATTTAAATGTAGCTAATAAGTTCAAACTCTTAGGAGAAAGTAAACATTAAGCATACAATGTGTTACATTTTATTTATGACCAGGTTATGAAGATGATTCAAAGACTTGAATATAAAAAAAATGCTAAATGGGGTGGGGAATTCTTTTTAGAGTTTGTGTTGAAGTGGATTCAGTTCCATTGATTCAGCATAAAGCAAGAATGCAAGAACGACTAGAATGGAGTGACAGTGGGGAATGTGTGGAAAAAGAATGATGAATGATGGAAAACAGCAATTGGCTCAAAAAAGTTGCTTTATGATGACCTTCAGCCTCCTGACCAAGGACAGACATAAGAGATGACGAAAACAAGGTGGTGTACTACTGTCCTTTTAAATTGTATTAGTTATTCCTCTGGCAGCATTAACACTTCTCAGGCTATAACACATTATTATTTTCATTATACATTTTTCTCCCCACTATTTTCTTGATTGACCTTTTAATTATTGCAAATATCAGTAACAAGCTCTCATGGGTGATGTCTTCAAATATCTTGTTTTGTTCAAATACCATCAACATACTGGCAGCGCCACAAGAGGAACACACACTCAGGATCACAGAGCACTGCATTTAAAAATGGTCACAAAGCGGAATTGCTACCTGCGCTCAAAAGCAAGTAAACAAACTACAAACCATGCTCTCCAGTGACGGGAGAGCTCAGGGAATGATTTCTTTCTTCTTCTTCTTTTTCATTGAACTTTTTTCTTTTTTTTAGCACCAAACTTCATGGCTTTTTATTTCATTCTCAGATAAGTTTACTGTTTAAGTGCACTGACGTTAATGCCAAACTGTAAAATATCCTTCCACCATTAGATATCTTTGTCAGAGTGTGTCAGTGGTTTTATATATAAAAAACACAATGTAATTGGACAATGTATAAATATCAGATTTTTTCAAACTCCCTAATATCAGTATCGGCCCTTAAAATCCAGCGTCAGCTGGGCTGTGTACCACGGACTCGTATCCTTAAGTTCATGTATAGTCAACCCCAGTGGCGGCCCGTGGATTGTCTACCTGCACTTCAGTGGATCAGCTGTTTAACAGAAGTGTAGACTTTCAGCTTTAATTCATTGAATAAAATAAAACTACAACCATTTTTACCCATTCCCCCATATTTTCAGAGGCTCAAAAGTAATTGGATAATTGTCTTACAAATGGTTTGATGGACAGGTGTGGCCTGTTTCCTCGTTATTTAATGACAAATTAAGCTGATAAAAAGGCCTGGAGATGAATGTTGAATTTGCATGTGGTATCTGGTCTCTCTCAGCACGAGGACCAGAAAGGTGTCGATGCAAGTGAAGAAGGCCATTAAAAGGCTGACGAACTACACAAACCTATCAGGCAGATAGCAGAAACATGAGGACTGAACAAATCAACGGTTTGGTACATTCCTAAAAATAAGGAATGTACTGGCAAGCTCTGCATTACCAAAAGGCCTGGAGGACCATGGAAGACATGCAAAGTAGACGTAGCAGAATTCTTTCCTTGGTGAAGAAAACCCCTTCACAACATGAATACTGAGGTCAAGAATACTCTGGTGGAGGGATGCGAGTCTTTGTTAAAGTCTAAAATCAAGAGATGCCTTTATGACTCTAAATATAGAAGGTTTACAACAAGGTGCAAACCCCTGGAACACTGAAGAACAGGACAGCCAGATTAGACTTTGCCAGAAAACATATGAAGGAGCCTGATCAGTTTTAGATGCATTAAAGGCCTAACAATGCTCCTCAAGGGAGAACACTTTTTGGTGATGACTATGGGTGTAAGACTTCAGGCAAACATTGGCTGCAAAGTATTAAAAATAATCATTATATTCACTATTATGTAAGTTTGTCCAATTACTTTACTTAAAATAAAGCTGAAAGTCTACGCTTCAACCACATATTGACTGCTTTATTTTAAATCCATTGCAGTCGTGTAAATAAGCAACATTAGAAATATTGTGTCATAGTCCAAAATACTTATGGTCCTGACTGTATATGGACACATGTGTACACACACACACACACACACACACACACACACACACACACACACACACACACACACACACACGTTCCAGCAATGTGTAGGCAATTAAAAGTCTGTGCCCAAGGCAAAGCTGGGGCCAAAGTCAGTGCTCTATGCTCTCACAAACATGTTCTCCTTTACCAGCAGACTTTACTGTCCTGCAGCGCCTCAAGCTCCGCTATATATTCTCCTTCACTTAGACTCTGCAATGGAGGCAGCGGGGGAAAGGGTAAATAAGTGAGCACAGGAGCGAGGGAAAGCGGTGGCGGAAGTGCTGTTCCATGAAGAGGCTACAAACAGAGCCGAGGAAAAAGAGATGAGGGCATAGTATAGTGAATGCAGCCAAATGCAGCGTAATCAGGATCCAACTCCAGCAATCAATACAAATTAATAATTTACCTAAAAAGACATGCTAGATTATCTTCCTGACTGTCAGTCTCTCCATGTACCTCTGATCAAACTGGGTTGGAAAAGACAAAAGCACAGAGGACGATGTGCTCAACGGTGGTGACCTGTTCTATATGGTAAAGATAGATTAAATATGGATGTACGTAAGAGCATATACTGTTAAAGTGTAAGCTACATTAAAAGGACATACTGTCTGAGGGAGATATGTGTAGTAGTAGCAGTGGTGGAAGAGAGGGACAAGAAAACGAGAGAATACAAGAGATAATGTCAGCATTCATATAGTGATTGGGAAGTCCTCTGTATAAACACTAGGTGGTGATATCCAACTTTCTCACAGAGCAGCTGACACCGTGCTGACTAAGGGCTGGCTGACAGTGGATGTGCGTTTGCCAAGTCTATATACATGTGTGCTTACATGTGATGGTGTGCGGGGTGCGGTTGACCTTGTAAAGCTGCTGCATACACGCACATTCTCCTTCATCACGAGCAAAAACCGCTAAAGTCCCCACGGACCAACCCCCTCCCGCCTCTGCGAACCAACAAACTGAATTAATATGGCGGAGGAAAATCCAACTAAAACATTATCTGAACAAATGTCTGTTCACTACATCAAAGGATTTATAAACGAGTGTGGTGGAAGTTGATTATTCCACACCAACACAGCACTCTTTTCTTTTCCTGCCTACCATAAACGATAGAATGTCGTAACAGTAAAAATGACTGGCGCTCCATCCCCTCCACATCTCTCTCTGTTGCTCACTTAATCCATCTTGTTTCTCTCTCTAAATGTGAGATCCATAGTGCTTAATGTGAAATCAGAGGCTGAGATTGAAGAGAGGGAGGTGTTAAGAATCAAAAGCATGGTCTTGCAGCATTGCAATGTGCCGCAAGTAACTGCGGCAGAGAAAGAGAGAGGGAGAGAGTGAGAGAGGGATAGAGGGAGAGAGAGAGAGAGAGAGAGGGGAGAGAGGGATAGAGAGGGAGAGAGAGAGAGAGAGAGAGAGAGAGAGAGAGGGGGGAGAGAGGGAGAGAGGGAGAGAGAGGGAGAGAGAGAGAGAGTTGTAGTCTATATTAAAGCAGGAGAATTGATTATGGGAGGGATGGAGGAATGTACTGTAGGAGGGAGGGAAGGAGAAAGGGAAAGGGAACGGGGAGGGAGAGGGGGAGGGCACATGGCTCTGCAAATCTCTGGGGTCAGCCAATTAGAGGCTGGGTGACACAACCATCCTGCCAGCTAGTAAATCCTGCGCCACAAGACAGCCCACGTGCCTTTGTTCAATGAACGTGTGGCCTGTCACACGAACACACACACAGATAAAAATGTGAAGAAGGGAGATTGGAGATAGTTAAACATTGGACAGGTAAGCACTTGAGGGGCTAGGGTTGCTTGCTTTAACAGCAAGTGCGTCTAAGAGATTGATTAACTTATATCATTCAATCGTCATTGGAATGACTGACACGCATCATGACCAGATTGACCTCATATCCCAGCTGACGAGACAGCTGCCCACGCAGACCTGATCCTGTGGGATTCAATAGCGTTTCTGAATGCAGCACCAAAGCTCATTGAGTTATTGAAGTGCCAGAGTAAAAGGAAAGCGCCTCTTGACTGTCACGTTACTCTGCTTTTTTTCTTCTTAATAATCAAGTGATTAGTTACCAGTTAGTGAGTGTCGTGCTCCTGAAACTGATATCCCTGAAGCTAAAGTACGGAGGCTCTATTGATTTACATCATGGTGTGTTCAGGCTCTATTCAGTAAAAATGTGTATTCAGTGAAGGTAAATTCGAATTTATCATGATGTGTTCAATTGTAATCTTGTAAAATGTAGTTTTTGGTGAGAAACTAAACTTAAATTCAGTTGTTTGACAGAAAAGTTTTCACAATAATATACAATAGATATCAGAGGGAATTATGAATTGTATATACTCTTTAATGCTGCTACTCTGGACAATCCACAAATAGCTTTTGTTTGAAACTATACATTCTACCAAAGAAATATTTCGTACGGGACAAATATTTTACAAGGCCGTCTTTGGAAACTATTGGAACTGAGAAAATGGAAATTGAACATCTATGTTTCCATGACAACTAGGAAATTCCATCTGCTGAGGAAAATCGTGTGATATGATCAAAAGCTCCAGAACAGCTAATGACTGGACCTTGCGCTGAGATTATTTTCCAAGGTCAAGAATTAAATCTCTAATCTCAAATCCTGATTTGGGAGAACCAAACCATTAATATGCAGGCAAAACTTTGTCATGAGTAAGGAACAATGTACGTCATTAATTTGAATGGCTAACAGCATATCTGGCAAAGGTAACAAAATATTCAATAAAATATTTGTTAGATTTAGAGGTTAAAGGGAGACTTTGTCAACTTTCAACCGGCTTTAATGAATGAATGAATGAACGAGGGCTCTGTTGTGTTCTGTGTATCTAAATGTCATTGGCTTCCTCCTGGAGAGCGCAGCATCACTGTGCATGCTGGGTGGGATGAGGAACAGGATCAAATCAAAGTGACACCACCTCTGCCACCGGGGGATTTAGATGAAGGGGTTGACAAATGACTAAGCTTTTAATAACAGGTCCATGATGCTACGACACTACGATGACATTTGACACGAGAATTAGATGACTAAAGAAATCTGCACTCCACTAAGTAAGATTTGTCATCAGGGAGCAGAGAGTGAAAGTCCAAGGCCCCAACCAATGCAAAAGTCTTGGTCGCGTAATGTCATCATCCGTTACCCAAAAGGACAGCTATAGTCATAAAAACTGAACCTGAATCCCTTCCCTAAAAGCCTTACTAAGCTGCTGTCACATATATATATATATACTGTATTTCAAGATGCCACTTTGGCCTATGCAGGTCTATTTCAGTAAAGAAATTCAGACTCCAAGCATGAACTCGATCTTCTCCTTCCCATTGCATTAAATGAATCAGGCGTTGTCTATTGTCCACACTCAGAGAACTGTGAATTACAGCGGGGAAGCTGTGCAGCTGTAATGACCTACTGCACTGCTGGGTTTACAATTAAATTATTCCTTTTCTCAGTGGGTGACAGGAAAAAAAGGAATCATCATATCAATCAGGTAAATAACACCCGTCATTCAATACATCGGAAAATGGTGCAGAGTCACCCTTGGTCACCTACACTTCACTGATATGTCACTTTTTGCTTTCACTCTCCACTTCTAGGTTATACCTCTGGGCCATATTCCTTCAGTCTAAGCGCTCGTCTTTGCAACAAAAACCCACGCACAATCACTTGCACAAAAGGTTCTTCACACACAAGTAGTCTGACACTGGGAAGCTCGTTTTCAACACAAAAACACATGCAAACTAGCAGAATACAATTTCTAAAATATAGATCTCTGGGTTGTGCCACTTAAGATGTTAAGACTGAGTCTTTAGCTGCACACAACAGTGGGCTGAATTATATCAGCATGCTCTCAAAGCTAACATACGAATGCTAACCATGTATAATGTTAAACATGTCCAATTGCAGCTGAGGCTGTTGGGAATGAGATTAGTTGTTTCCAGGAATTTGGTGATGAACCAAAAAACTCGACTAATTTAAATTCTGACCAGATGGTGGGTCAGGGTGTCGCCAAATGTCTTCGATTCATCCTGAGAGGAACATAACTGTCTGAGCAAAATGTCTTGGCAATACATACAATATTTGTTGAGATAATTCACAAAAAGATATCTCAACCTCGCGGTGGTGCTAGATGACGGGATCATCAATAACAGTGGGATACATCCTCTGGAGAACATGGACGCTTGTAGAATTTTCTTACGACAATCCATCAAATAGTTGTTTGGATTGTCTGGTCCAAAGTGCTGGTCCGACCAATAGGCCGCAAAAACAGCAAACGTATCTACAAACACAAATAATTTATAGTAACCTACTTATTTATTCTCTAATCTTCATTCTGTGTGCTGATGCATGAATAAAAGGAACCACAGTGACGAAATCATAAGGTCTGTAAAGGTGGATGACGATAGAAAAATACAACAAATTGCACAGAATACTGACTGTTGTCAGATATATGCTATAGTTGATTAAAGCCCAACACACAGGACAAATACAATATTTCTATCCAGAGCAAAACTGAGTAGATCAATACAAGAAGAGGTTGCCCATTGCAGAGGCTCCTAGTTATTGCACATATACGTCCATGAGATGCTGCAGAGGCTGAGGATATCAAGGCAGGACTCCGAGTACCTGAACATCAAACTACAGTAAGCTCCCTATCCCACCTCTTGTCCTTTCCTCTTTCTTCTGTCAGAATCCAGAAGGCGATTAAAGGGAAAAGGCTCAGGTTGGGTAACGGACACCAAAAGCTTTCCTTTTCTTTTCTTTTTTACAACAACCTGTCCAGCAATGACCGATCAAATTCCTCTAAGATAATTTAGCATAATTTATTTTCTTTCTCCCTCTCTCACTCTGTCTCTCCTTTTATTTTGGTAAGGATTTATTTCAATAACCCTGATCTCTAAATTCTGGTTTCAGAGAGTTACGTAACAGCTGCGATATTAGAATAACAACAAGACAGATTAGCGCAATAGGCCAAGGAGAGGGATAGAAAGGAGAATGAAGGGAGGGAGGAAGGGAGGGAGGCACAGGGAGAAATCTAAGAAAGGCACTTATAATATGACACTTTATTTCACGTGCTGTCTCACAAATGAATAGATTTGACTGTGCAGTGGGAGGATGAACACTGTCATTGGTAATATTTTCAAACCTGTTGTTGGGAGACTAGTGCTTTGATGAAAGCATTGCAGTCCTATATATACACACGTCAGTTCAGTTCATTTACAATGATCAGCTGGGAAACACATCAATAAATGCTCTCGTATATTGCAGGCTTTTTAGTTTTTTAATTACAGAGACAAAAAGACAAAAAAAGTGAATGCTGATGCTTGTGACTTCAGGTTTAAAAAGAAAAAATCAAGCAGGCGTTTTGGGGAAGCCCAATCTGGCAGAGAGGGAGTGCCTGCTGGATGCTTGATGTTATTTTGCTCTTGTTTACTTCCTCATTTTTTGTATTTAAAAAAAGATTGGGAAGGGACTTTGGAGCAGGGTAGTCCTCTCATCTCTCTAATCAAACAAAACTGATTGGATGTGGTATCTACTTTGGATTCACTCCGTCTAGCTATTCATACATAAATACCTGCTACCGCCCTGGTAAAGGGAGGAGAGGTGGGGGTGGGCGAATTGTCCTCACGTGTGCCTTTCGGCCCTGCTTTAATTAGAGGAGAGCAGGCTACAGCTCCCGGCCAACCTGCCCCAGCAGCACTTATTGTCGAGCCAGGAGCTGGACTCACTGAGACTCATTCCCAGGCTCCATCAACATGAGTGAGTGCTTCAGCCAGGCCTGCTGAGTCATCTGTCTAAGGGTTTCCACAGAGCCACCTGAGCCGCAGCCACACACACACAAACACCCATTATTGTCTTAATGACTTCTTAACATAATCTTAATTTAATACTAATCTTAAATCCAAGACTAGGGCTGGGCCATATCAGGATAATATATCATCGAAATATGACATAAGTGTTGTCTTTTCCTGGTTTTAAAGTCTTCGTAAAAGTTAAGTGATTACATTTTCTGTACTTACCAGCTTGTTCTATTAATTTACTTTACACAAACTCAATATATTATCCACGTTACTGATGATTATCTATCAAAAATCTCCTCTTATGGAAATGTTTAGTGAAAGCAACAATGGTCAACCTTACAATATCGTTAGAGGTATTATAATATTGCGATATTGGATTTTCTCCATTTTGCCCAGACCTACCAAATATCTGTGTTGAAATCCAATAAAACGCAGTTATACAGCAACCGGAAACTGGCAATGCAGAGGACTGAAAGTAAATATATCCATTTTCTCTTTTGTAATTATTATTATCATATTTTGTCCAATATGTTGCCCCTAATTCAAGAAGACTCAATGAATATGCAAGTGTATTGGACACATTCCTTCTCTCTAGGGTGGAAATAGGGTGGAACAGCAGGACTGGCTCTTTCTGGCTCGACCAGCACCTCACTGATTAACTTATATCTTGTTTGTTTAATCTGTACAGAAAACAAAGTGTAAAAACGACAAGTGGCTGGTTTTTTGGCGGGAGCAGTGGCTTCCTCAATCCTGGTACTCACTGTGAGGTTGCTAGGCAACCGCTAGTGACTCCAGGTAGTTATTGGGGCCAAGAAATCGCCTGCAGCTCGAGTGGTATTGACCTCTCATGACAGCGAAGAAGGGAAGACGCATATTACCCAATATTTCAAAACATTCCTATAGTTTTTAAATAGAAAAATAAACATAATTTGTATTGATAATAAAATGATAATTAGTTGCAGCCCTGAATGGGAGGACCAGCCAATATCCCTTTCATTACTAAGAGGTGAAGTAAAAGGCCACTGTTTATGAGCCTGAAACAGATATTGACTGAATCCAAGTTTCAGATTAGAGACAAATATCCACACCCATAAAAAACGATTTACATGTTGTAGCAGCAGATAATGAATTTGATTACCATCTGCCAATGGTTTGACCTAAAGAATGTTTCATTTAAAAGTCATAACTTTGATCTCAGTACCTAAAGGCACAGGTAAGCACACAGGCAGGCAGGCAGGTGCTAGAGCTGCCTATGATGGGCTTAGTCACTGCTGCAGCACCCATAATCCACTGCACCAAACCTGGACACACACTAAAACACATCCATAAACACAGCACCAACACCTGTCGGTCTCAGACATCGGCATATTAACCTGAAGGCTCTGCTTCCAGTTCAGGCAGGGAAGGTGAGCGATTTTGGAGGGCAGACAGAGACGAGGCTGGAATGCAGATCCACTGCTGCCACCTTTGTTTTATATGAAGATGGAGATAGCACTTTCACTGTTGCCATGTTAGCTGCACAGTCCTGCACCATGGCTACTGTTAAGAGAACCTGAGAGTCTATGCGGCTGAGTTTTACCATTAAGATGCCCGATGGGCCGCAGCCAGCTGCAGCCAACACCTCTGAGTGCCAGATTTGATAAAGCAACAAAGGAGTCATAGTGCATCTGACCAGACTTATTGTATTGATGAGTCTAAGTACCAGCGCCACTAAGTGGTCAGTCCTTGGCTGCCATGATGCTTTCTCTGCACTTCACTGCCTTGCAAGTAACATACAAGCTTGACTTAACAGAAATGGGAAGTGCACATGAAAGATGACCTTTGAGATACATCAAACAGACTCATTATACCATTAAGTGTTTGTCTAATTGTTCACATTTGATGGTTCCAACTTCTTAAATGTGAGAATTTGCTTCTTTTTTTGGGGACTGAAATTCCTGAAAAAACACCTGACATCACCTTGGGCTCTGTAGGAAATGGAATTATTATTTTTAAAAGAAAATAATTGTTAGATTATAACAAATCATTGTTACACTTTTTTTCCTAAGAAGCAGCTTTCTTCAGCGTGCCACACTTTTTAAACTTGCTGGCAGAAAAAAAACTGCAGTTTTATATACTATACTATAAAAATGGCAAGAATTCACTGGTTCAAGCCTTTTACTGTTTTTTTTTGTCTTCAATGATGTAAACTAAATAAACAGCTTTTTGGACAACATTAGTCATTTAAAAAATGGCCGATTGATTGATAATGAAATTCATTGTTGGTTGCAGCCCAAATCCCAACAAGAGCAACAGTAGTATTTGCATGTAAAGAGATTTACACAATCCCATGTCAAAACATTAAAACGCACTGAAACTCAAAACTAAAACATGGCAAATGACATCTGAGATAAATTCATACTATTGCATACAAAAATACTGCTCATATAAAGTATATCCTGAATGGGAATATTTAATTTGTTAAACACCCTCTGGGTCATTATAAATCCAACTGAAAGAATTGTATGGCTCATACTGTAGCGCACATGACAAATCAAGTGTGTTGTTTTGTTAAGACTTTGTAATTGGATGTCAAATAATACTGTATTACTCATTTTTAAATTGTACTTACGCTGTTTTGTAACTTGCACAAATGTCTATTTTGTGTTCACAATTTGTGTCTTTCTACATTAGTATTGAAACAGTGATCAAACATAATGCAAGTATTGAAAAAGGTTTTATTCACCAACTACCAAAATTGAGCAGCCAATATGCTAAGAGTGCAAATCTTCCGTCAGTTTAGAAAATAAATACCAGGTGTATATTTCCTATGACTTTGGAATAATCCTGAATCTTGTAAATATTTAATCAGCCGAAAAGGAAAATTGCACTAGATACATTTCTGTATGTCATGCAAATATGAGACAAACAATACAAACACAGCAAAGCACGAGTTCATACTTCAGGCCATCCTGGCCAGCTAGACCACTTCACACTGAAGCCGCTTTTGATGTGGACACAGACCTACATATAGAATTAGGTGAAAGTAGGTGCCGACCAGGACAATAGGGCTTTGTTCACATCCTGACAAAGCTCATTTTTCAAGAGGAGCAAACGCATCAATAAAAGTAATTTGAGGACAGCGTTAGCCACTGCTCAGTAACTGACCTGTGCTGTATAATACCATCGTGAAGCCAATTAAAATGGCACTTTCATCCTTTGATGATGAATTGTTAGCTTTAAGACTCTGGACATTAATCAGTGGACACAGATTTGTTTCCCCACCAGGATGGAAATAATCATGGAAAACACCAAAATATATCAGACACAAAAAGCACACAAGACGGTAAGCGAATCAAAAGATGCTAAATTAA
The DNA here is from genome assembly GCF_910589615.1 of Taurulus bubalis. NCBI lineage: Eukaryota > Metazoa > Chordata > Actinopteri > Perciformes > Cottidae > Taurulus > Taurulus bubalis. The sequence goes on along the minus strand of NC_136596.1, from coordinate 9,787,591 downwards.
AATGATCACGAGAAAACAAGTTGACTCTAAAAGCCCAGCGAGCAGCCCCTAGAGGCCATAAGACCAACTGGACCAAAAAAGAATGAACCAAGGAGGATCAGAAGGGAAATGTCACGGCACCATGTCACATGATATTGAATAGGTATAAAAAAATGCACAGTAAAATCTGTCCCGCACATGCTGAAAGGCTCACTAGCTGCCATTTGATCATAAAACATGAAGACGAATGATGACTTTCACTGTCATCATTCTAGGGTGTCATAGTAGCCTACTTTATGGGTGAGAAAAACAATTCTGCAATTATTGAAAAGATATTTAATGAAAGACCATCAACAAATGCTTTCTATTTGAGAAAGGTGTATGTATCAACCACCATCCATTCGAATGAACACAAAAAGCACAGCCACAATAAGTTGAAATAATTGGTCACGTAAGTAAAGCTCAATAAAAAAAGCTACCAGTAATTTCTTCGTATACTTACTCACAATAAATTGTGAAATTATACATGAAAAGTGTGCAGGATAAATGGTTGAACAGCGTTCGGGTAAGGAAGGAAAATTAAGTTTGCATAAAAAAAGCCTGGTTTGTGTGTGTGAGTGTTAGTATGTGTGAGCAAAATGTATAAGGTGGTTGAATAAAAAATAAAAAAACGTGTCACATGTCACAGAGAAAAATGTTGACCTTGCTTGCTCCGCGAGGATAGGGACACTCCCGAGGTGCAGGTCGATACACAAGACAGCTGATGGAACAAATACCGAAAAACAGCGGTCGAATGGCAAAGAAAGAAAACAACCAAGTGTGACTGGTTCGGTAACCACCATGCAATATAGGGAAACTTCTGAATTACAGACTGTACAATTTGACTACGTAGCTGCAGGCATCAGAGAGGAAACAAAGAGGGCACTGGAGAGAAAGAGAGAGAATTCCCCCAGTGTTAACATCTGCCCCAGAAACCAGGAATGGCTGTAAGCTGGTGTTAAAAAAAAGGAAGCGAGGTTGGGAGGGGGAGCTGGGGGGGAGTCAGGAAGCTTATTTGAAAGACTTAAGCTGCATCGTTACGCAAGTGATATGCGATCCTCTGAAACCATACACTTTCAGTCAAAGTTGGGATGCATTAGTACCCCCGCCAGAAATCTTATACTGTTAGAGCAGCAGGCTTTCCCTTCTCGAATCTCATCTCGCCAGACGTGAACATACTGCACTCACACACATGCATAAAACGCAGCCACACAAGCATCTCTGCATCGACTTTCACACTCCTGGTCTTTATCGCAAAACGTTGATAAGATCAGACAATCAAGAGAGGTTAGAGGTGGAGATAATGGCGAAACCGTACAGTAGCTCAAGTCAGTCATCGACAGACAGAGAGGTGGCATGTGTGTGCGCCTGTGATGAAACGATTGCGTCCGACTCTTCTACAAAAAAAAAACAGAGGACATCTACTCCAGTCCCATCACCTTTCCCTCCCTTCTTTCTTGCACAACAAACAAAAAACGTCAATCCCAACACCAGCCTTTCAGCCCTGCCTCCCCTCTCTGTGAAAGTGGAAGCTGTACTGTGTGTCTGTCCATAACACTGTCTCTACTGCATCAGCATCAGATTGGTTTACAGCCAGCCTGGCACGGTGCAGCCTCGCAGGGTGGCTGGACTCGCACTCGGTTGCTGAGGACCAATTTCCCCACCAATACACAACAGCACAATCTGCGGATGACTCATTATCATGAATGAGTTTGAGAGAATTCCAACGAGAGGCCAGAGGAATAAAGTTGAGTCTGCAGCTTGCCGATATGTCCCTGCAGGCAGTGACTGGCGGAGCAGAGATTTATTGTTTACGAGTCCTGCCAGTCACTTCAGCTCTGCCTGGGACTTCTCAGTCAGATGCAAGTCTGCAGGTATTGCTCTGCAGTAATTAAAATGACATATAGAGGAAAAGCTAAAAAAAGAGTACAGACTGTTTGCGGAAATTGGCACGCTCACTGTCCTCGTGAATAATTAGTGATGGAGTGAAATTTTGCTCACTGACACCATACCGCAGTGTGAAAACAACGAAAGAGAGGAGAGAGAGAGAGAGGACGAGAAAGAGATGTGAAGAGGGACAGAGACACAGTGAGAGGTAGAGTACACTGCCCTATCAGACGGCTGAGACAGGACAGTCAATAAAGCAGGTATAAAGCAGTCAAGGGGAGAAGGAACGCATGCGGTGTGTTGTACCGTTTCCCCAAGTCTGTATGCACAGGACATACATGTGTGCCAGGGAGACTGTGTGTACACACATTAGAAACACACTCGAGACTGAGTTTCCATGTGTGCCCCGGCACCCCTGACCACAGCTTAGCATGACAGAGAAAGAAAGGGGGTGGGGGGGGCTTCCAACCTTCCTGCCCCCCTCTCCAGCCACCCCAACCCCATCAACCCACCCCTGACTACCCCACCTGAGAATAGTCCCAGTACCTTGCGCTTTTTATCCCGTGAGCGACTCCTCTTTTTGACTCTCTCCTCCTCCTTTTCTTTGCGCTCCTGCTCTAGCTGGGCTTCTAAATCCTTGTTCTTGCGGAGATGTTTGGCGGCTTGTGCCATGGCGTTGGTAGTGGAGGTCCGGGCGGCGTTGCCGTGTCCAGATCCTAAGTCGGTGGTGTGCGGGGCGACAGCGCTGGGACTTCTACCTGGTGCCGGCCAACACTAGCGCTGCCGCTGCTGCTCTGTGTTCCTCTATGGCCCTGCAGTCTGCGACCGTGCTCACCCTCTGCCTCCTCCTCCTCCTCCTCTTCAGCAGTGCAGTCACACACACATCGGCAGTCCTCAGCCGTCTGCTGTGGGATGCTACTGCAACGCTGCTCTCTCTCTCTCCCTCTCTTCCTCTCTCAATTGCTCACGTACACTTCCCTCCTTCAATTTTTCTGCTGCCTTCCTATCTGCTCTCCCTCTTTCTCTGCGCAGAATAAAATGGTAAATAACATTGAACAAACAGGTTTTCTTTCCGTTTCACTTGTTTTCATTCTCTGCATCTCTCTTCCCTTCACTGCTTTTACATTCTGTCAAACTGCTTCCAACCCCCCTCCAACAAATTCAAGAGGGGATGAACTGACAGTCAGTTGAGGAATAGCCTGAGCTGAGCAGCTTTGAATCAAAGTCAGCTCTCCTTCCTTGCATTGATTTTGTTTCCTTTTCCTGTATTTAATTTCTCAGTATCTAACGGTCCTGCTGTGTGTCCATCTGTGGAGGATCGCTAGGCTGCACAGGGAACCCGTCATCACCACAATAACTCGCACACAGAGACCAGAGGAAATAAAGAAATAATCTAAAACATGCATGAGGGGAAAAAGAACCTGCCTCTTACTCGTGTACTCTACCCTCTTACACCCCCCCCCCCCCCCCCCACCCCTCTTACACCCCCCCCCCCCCCCCCCCCCATCCACCCCCCGCTCCCTTCTCCCCCTCTACTGTTTAGGCGCTGCCGCAGACAGGATTGGTACCCGTGCAAAGATGTTGGTGCAGTGTGCTGGTGCTAGAGTGAGGCTGTGAGCGATAAAAGGCTATTTCCACATCACCCCCTGAACATCTATTTTAAAGAGTGATACAGTAACATTCAAAAGCTTTGCTTCATTGACTTCTTTTTCTGGCTTCCTACATTCATGTTATCCTCTTTCCCTGATCCTGTTGTAGTTGTTCATACAATTAAAAGACAATGGGTGGTGTACATATGTGTATTATAGTATAAGTGGCATGCGTGTCTAGTGCACATGTACAATGCATGTGTGGATATGTGCGCAGTGAGAAAGAGGTGCATAGGGAGAGAGGAGCTGATGGAGCCGGCACCTGTTTACTGGTATTGCTCTGCCTCTCTCCTTCTCTCGCTCCCTCCCTCTCCATCTCTCCCCCCCTCTCCCCTCCTCCCTGCAATGCTGCTGACGCAGGCAAAAAATATCGTTTAACATCTCTCTTTGCCCAGCTCACTATACATCACATGTACAGTTTACACTGATACAGTAGACACTCACAGTCCACACGTATCTCTCACACACACACACACACACACACACACACACACACACACACACACACACACACACACACACACACACACACACACACACACACACACACACAGCTGGTGAATGATGGTTATTAGAGTATTCTGTAGACACATCTTAATTTCTGGCTCATTTATTCTCTCATCCATTAGTCATTTTAGAGAATAACATCGGACAATGTACCTAAACAAGTAGGATGTTATCACTATATCCTATCTTCATTTGTTTCCCATTTTAACAGCTAATTATCAGGTCTTTTCTGACAAGTTAACAGTTGAATGACTCAGATCTAGAGCTTGAATGAAAAGTGCTCTTAAGAAAATTAAATCACAGTATTTCTTGGCTGTGCGTATTATTTAAGAGAAAAGTATGTTGACAAGACAAGGATTATTCCCAGCTTTTCGAGCCATTCCTGGTGCATTTCACTCATTATCTGCTTGTGCTTACTGTCCATATCTCTGTACTTTCCCTGTGTTTTTCCTCTGCTTTCCTGCCAAGGCTTCCCCTAATCTGATAGCAGCTCTCACTCTCTCTCACTCTCTATACTGCAGCATACTAATGAATAGGACGGTGATATTGCCTTCTGTCTGCAATGCTACTACACAAATCACTTGCTCATGTGGCCCAGCTATGACACAAACAAACACAAATACTGACGGGCTGACAGCTCTGTGGCAAGAGATCCTTCACAATATCGAACTCCTGGGAATGTGCCGAAATGAATCAGCAGCTGTACCGACTGCACTGGTAATAAGGAGGTTTTTGCTTAGCCAACTAAATTGGTCTTGTTATGCTCTACTCTTGCTCAGCTAATGGAGGGACATATTTACAGTGGATTTTTAACACAGCCAGTGGGACCACTTAGGTATAGTAGCTGGATCATCTGAGGCTGAACCTGGAGAGACCCAGTGGAGAAGCCGGCATTCCACACACATCAACCACTGACAAGCAACATGGTTGCTGCTTTGACAGAAGGCCCATTTTAAACACCTTTTTCAATTTATTTCTGATGCTGCGTTATTCGGCTACCGACCTTTAAACCTGAGTTTCATTGGATCCAGCGTCAAGGACGTGTTTTCAAAGTACACACTGATTGCAACTGCTTTATCGTGTACATCGATGATGTAACTTATCATGTTAATGGTGTTCCAAAATACTGCTCCATACTGAAATGTAATGGAAACCAACGGCTAATAAATGTATCTAAAAAACGTAGGTTTTGCCTTGGAAAAAGGATGGAAGTAATATAACCCGAACATCAGCTTCAACAACCAATGACATCAAACCAGTAGTTAAAGTTTTCAAAAACACGGACAATTCCCAGACTGGACAACGCTGTGTTAGGGAGCTGCCAATCACAAGCAGTCCTAAAGCATAGCCTGCTTTATCGTCTATTTTTCCCTAATATGGGACCATATTTACTGAATGAACATCATACTATATTGAAGAAGACTTGAAAGTCGTGATTAAGACCATAAACCTATGTTTACAATATTTACTGAGGTAATAAATCAAGTGAAAAGTTGGGTCCTTTTCTCATAGACTTCCATACAATCTGACTTATTTTTGCAACCAGAGGAGTCGAGTTGTGAGCATCGTTCATTTATGAAACCATGACATTGCCAACATTAGAGATCCGATTGTAAACAAATGTGTCCACAAATTACTAATGAAATCCCATGATCATGTTTGTGGTGATTTTCTTAACGTGCACTAATGTATTAAGAAAATATTTTCAGACACATTTTGCTGAAACATGCTAAAATACTGAAATGGACTGTAAAACCCCATATACGCCTATTTGTGTGTTTCCGAGTGCTCCCAGTGTACATGAACTGTCCCTGGGGTGGTCCTGCCTGCAACACAAAAGGGACAGGTTGTGTGGACCTGGGGGGGAGAAAGAAACACACAGCTACTGCCTGGCTTCTCTTCAGTGTGACGGCCAGCACCCGCCAGCATGTTAGCCGCTCCAGTGCTCCTCAAAAAACAGTGACGGGATACGACAGAGCCACACACACATGCAAACTCACCGCAGTGAAAGGAGCCTATTCAACACATGGAAGCATGCTGTGTGTCACTTCACTATCGAATCCAGACCCTCTGGATAGAAACACAGACATGTAATAGTTCAAGAGCCACAGCAAAATACTTTGTGAAATCAACTCCCGAAGAGCTAATGGACACACTGGTGGTTATATGGGTCCACGCAGTCAGACTTATGTTTGCAGCACTCAGTGTTATTTAACACCTTACAGGGCTTGTTTTACCAATACATGGAGACATGTATTGTCACTTTACACCCCAAGCGTAAACATGTACTGAATATGTTTGCATCTAGCACCAAGAGTCTGACTTTAATAAATCATTCTGAAGGCCATTTTCTTTTCGCAAATACTGTAACTAAAAGGGTTCATTTATCACATTTAAGATACAATATTTTGGCTCTCCTAAAAATGCTATGGGCACATTTACATATATAAATATATAAAATCACAATGAGCAATATGAATGGGAAAGAACTAAGGCACACTGTATCAGCCACCATCTGAAAAATATGCACTTTGTAAATGAAAAGGTTCATAAATCTGCAGTGTCAGCTTGTTCCTTCCCTTCTCCATCTAATATCATGACAATGTTCAATCTAAAGTGTATCAACAACAACGCAGTACCTACCAAAAGTATCTTCTTTCAGAGGACACTGGTATTTCACTCTCTTGCTGATGACAAGGCCTTTCCTAAATCCCCCAGCTTGCTGAGAAAATATCTTTTTTGCATGTTGACATTTAGCAATCTTGCCATCATCTCACGTCTATCCACATAACTGAGACTAAAATAGTTTTTTTGGTCAATGTTCAGTGTGTTTTTAATGATGATGTTCCCCAATGAAAAGCTATGAAAAACTTAAATGAGGTTAACTGGCTGCTCACATAAGCATTTTCCCAAAGTTCATGAACTCCAGTTCATCAAAGGCAGCTAAGGAGTTGGATCTCCGGCATGGGATGAGAAGTGTGTCCTCAACAATGTAGTAAGTGTCGGTCCTGCTCTGTATTCTGCCTACAGCGAGGAGGTACAGCTGCTGACCCTCTCTTCCCCTAAATGCAGCAGCAAAGCACAGCATATCCCAATGTGACAGTAATGAGACCATTATATAGGAACAAAGCTAACTATTTTTGCTACAGAGGTTTGTGTTGCTACAGAGGTTTGTGTAGCAAGTTTGTCCACTGTGTCAGTGGGGCTTATTTGGACTCTTCTGCGTCAAGCTAGTGAACAGTTGAACAGATAGTGAAGCAGAAGCAGGAAGAACATATCACTATCCTAGTCTGACAGGTAATACAGAAAACAAAGTAATAAGAAACATCAGTGTCAATCAGCACCCATGAACATTTAACTCATCCATGTATTATTTTTGGTTTTAGTGTCATCATATGGGAGCTTTTTAGCTGCTGTCACAAGAGGACAGACATCAGCTAATGTAGTTAAGTTTATTGCCTCTTCAATGACCAAAGCCTTGCAGGATGTGTCCCACCTTTCAAGCATCTTTGAGAATATTACGCACCAATTATCGTCTGCATGTCTAAAGCTGGTCTTCACCTGCCAGGCTAGAAATCCGGTACCCTTTTTAACATCTGTGATACTTCAATTAAAAAGCACAAATGTGAACCAGCACATCAGTGTGCAGAAAGTTGCCCTATAGTCATATAAATGATCATTGTCTGTTTGAGAGCAGCCAACACAATTTTGTTAGTTGATGGCAACATTTTTATTAAGTTAATTAATTACAAGTAATTAACACTATGGCTTAACAATATTTTCAGCTGAGAGAATAAAATATTTCCCCTCCTGAAAGCAAAGCCTCAAAATCTGGTAGCAGTGCTAGTTGTTAGCCAAGACAGCCAATCATTAAAAAGACCTAAAAAGACCTGAAAAGACCATAATAAACACTCAACAACTCCAATCAACTGCTTCAGAAAATAAACTTTTCCTCCTTTTGAGAAACATCGTCCAGGAAAGGGTCCGACGGAGAAGAGGGACCCATGCCTGGAGTTCTGCAGCGAGACCCTTCTTCTTTGACGCCAACCAGCTCAGAGATGCACTCTACACCCAAACAATAACATCATGTTGAGCACATTTGCTGTAAAATTCACTGACATGTCTCAGCTGGATACTGGAACTGCAGCAGTTTACTGGAAGCAGATAACAAGTTCCCTTGTCTTGAAATAGCACATTCTGCTGGTTGAGTGTGTGTTAACACTGTAGTAGAGTACACAGGCCTTGAACTGAACTTTCTAGCCAGTCATTCTCGCCGGTAAATGTCAGTTTTGCACAAATTTATACCCACACCAGAGGTAAAACTCTTGGGACAATAATCTCATTTCCTCCTCTAATAAAGTCACCTCATCAGGGACAGGTCACATGGACGCAAAGGTCTGGGGAATATTTCTCAAAAAAATCCTTCATTAAATCAGTGTAGTCGTAATGACAGGAAGCTATAATGCCTCTTATTGCTATGCATATTAACACATCAGCCGCAGCAGTGGCTGGTGTACAGATACAGCAGATGCTGCTGGTTTTCACTATGCCGCTCATGTTCAATCCACCTCAATATTAGAGCGTCTCTAGTGCGTTTGCTGGCAGAGGTCCACAGCCTACAGTGAGATACGGTATTCTGCAGGCCATGGCCATCCTCTGCACCATCAACTGTGGCTTATAGAGTTATTTTAACAGCAGCCGTGTTAGTCACTATCAGCCAAAATGAGATGATGGGATGAACTAAAAACTCTTTGTATTTGTGCTACTAGAGTATGGATGAACACTGTGGGCTATTTTGTGATTTCAAGTGGATCAACGGATCATATTACTGCCCTTTTAACCACGTGAAACGGATTATGGTTGGTCGTCACCAAAGATCAATTGGAGAAACATTAAACAGGGATGAATAGAGGTCAGGCAGCGCCCTCTATTGATTATTAGAGGGTACTGCGACAAAAAGAGAGCGAGGACTATTTGCTGCATGAGTGTACAGTCAAACATGAAGGTTCTTGGTATTACCATGCTGTTCAAATTGGTTCAAATAAGAGCTTCTAATCAGATACAACAACAAACATCAGGGATATCTTACAGGTGAAAATTACAAGACTAATCGGACAAATACAACAAGTGCTGTATTAATACTGATTACACAATGGATCACACTGCCCCCCACAGGCTCATCTTGCAGTACTGCTAGTGGCTGTAGACACACAGCAGAGCTCAGCACTGCACTGCAGCACATAGCCAAGGAAGAGCAACGCCACAGGACTGCACAGCTCTGGGCTGCTCCGATTAGAGAACACATTGTTCAGATATAATCACGTGTCAAATGAGCAAGATCAAACTAAATTCATGTGAACATGAGTGCTGAAATTTGTATTTAGTGCTGACATTGTGTACACAAACCGTTTTTATAAGCAATTAATCATGCAAGCTATTTATGAAGCAACAATGGCAAACGTTCCCCGGTTCCATTTAGTCAAATGTATGGATTTGTGACTGATGGTTCATATCAGTATACATAGAAAAATATGAGGTTTTGGGCAATCAAACATTAAATAAAACTATAAAATTCAGCAAGAAATTTGGACAGTGTGGCTGCTACTGCCGGAAGACGTTGCAATATAGATACGCCAATATTACCATTGGTATCATTGAGGTTCATTTGAGAGGAATAGTGCGTCAAAAGCCTGCTGGATAATAGACCGTGTTTACAGTGCTTTGCAGCCTCGTTGCGCCACAGCCCCACACACTGAATAAAGGTGTCTTCTTGATCAAAAATGAAAATAGGCTTTAATTATTTATTTTTACCATTTTTTTCACATTTGATTGAGTAGACAATATTTGTAAAACTAACTGAAAGAGAATCGATACAAAGCGAATTAATACAATTTGCCATGTTGGTTAAAGTATTTATCAAGACAGACTTTAATTGATAAGCAGGTCTACATCATTACAGGAGGTGAGAATGATCACAACAAACATCTATTATGAGCGTAATGCAATCCAAGACAATAACAACTCAAACTACAACACCATAAATCACCACAAAGTTGATTCAACACATCTCTGACCAAGAGTCAACTTAAACTCAACGTACTAAATATGTGTGGCAGGTTTGCTACTCAGTGGTGTATTATACCGTGTTCTTGTTATTTTGTACACGCTCAGGAAGTGTAATGTCTGGTGGACATTTTGCCGTCATCCTTCCCCTCCTGACACTTAGTGAGTAAAGCATGAAGGCAGGATAGAGCAGGTTAGCTTAGAGACCTGAAATGTTCCTGATCTCCCCCTATCCCTCACTCCATCTCTCTCTCCATCTCCCTCTCTCTCTTTCTCTATGCTGGCACTGCACCAGGAGAGAGAGCACTGATTGGGAAAGCCATATGGCAGGTACACCAAGATCAGGCTTCATGTCCAAACTGTGTCGTTGCTCAGGATCCTGCCACCTCATCTGATTTGGCTCTGGATTCTAGGAATGTCTGTAGATCAGAGTTCAGTGTAAATATGCCACGAGTGTTACTGACGCTGCACCATCACCAGCTCTGTGGTGTGAACAGCAGTTAGTCTCAAAGCGCAGAGTCAGCAGTGAACTCGCCGACACACCAACTGGAAACGGCAATGGCCTGAGGCAGATTGACAATCCCCGTCATTGTGTACAGAGGATCTGTCAGTGCACTGCCCAGCAGTAAGCAGGCAAAGCCATACTTTGATCTCAGCTGGCCATTTTTAAGGGATTTTGTCCAATGACTAACAATTATATCACTTGAGTCTCGCGATAAAAATATCCCACACAAAGCTCTTGCTCAGCATCACAATTTATTGATCACACTAATGTCCAGGTCCCTCTCAATATTTGTTAATAGTGTTTAATACAGAAAAAGAAACACACTATTACATTTAGGGCAACCTGTACCTCCTACTGTGAGGAAACACATGTACAGCTGGTTTAAATATTGACCTTTCTTACCAAATGTATAAAAATCAGCATTACATGGGTTTGAAATGGCTCAACTATTCATTAAATGGTAATTATGGTCCACTATTTTTAATGCATTAATGTTAACGCCCTCTCATTAGAAGCCAGGGGATGTCACTGAGCAACTCTTGCCGCACGCACTCAGCCCTCCTCATCTTCCCAAAGTCCCTCTCAGCCTCTTGCCCACTTGTTAGCATTTTTGGACGAATGATACGAGATAACCCAGTAGCAGTTCATTACAATGACATGACTTCTCATGATTTAGGTTCCCGGCCATTGAAAAGGTGACTGCCGGAGAGAGGAGGCAACATTGATGAAATATTTAATAGAAGAGAACTATACTGGATATTTAAATTGCAAACTCTATCTGGGGATTTTAAAGACCTATGATACTCAAGATGCAAGTAGTGCATACTATTACACCAGTTTGAATAACCTGTGGAAGCTGCAAGGCCGATGTTTTCATTCATCAGAAATGTCATTTCCGCAAATAGACTTAATTGTGTATTTTGGTGTTTAACTTTCTTCTTTGAATATTATTTTTCCAATATGTGAAACATAATTTGGCAGAATGTATACGTCACTGTCAATTGTTGAAAGACACTGGAGAATAACTGTCCCACACCTATGCAGAGTATCTATTTAAGACCAATGTTGTAATGATTGTGTAATTGTTAGTATGATCAATAAATTGTGATGCGGAGTAAAAGCAGTGTGCTAAATATTCTTTTCTCAAGACTCAAGTGATACTTTCCAACAAACCTGCATCGAAGATGGTTGGATATTAATAAAACAATTGCATAACTGCCACTATCTTTTTACTGTAAGGGAGAGGTGTGATGAGTTTACTGCTTTTCTTGATCAGTTACCAAAAAAGATCAGCTTGAAATCCCTGGTCTAAACCATTTAGGTGAGTCTCTCTGACTAACAACAGAAACAGCCATCTGTGAAGTACATCAGCAGTAGAACAACTGTCTGTGAAAACCCAGTTTGTATAGATGGAAATATTTCAACTTTCATTATGTAAAAACAAACTACAGTATGGGATTAAATCTCTGGAGAGCAGTTCAGAGGGAAAAAAGCGTGAATAAATGACTCAGCGTCTAATGCCCAAATATAAAGTATACATTCTACATGATGCCTGACCAATGGTTGAACATTCAGAGGATACATTAGAAGAGGAAGCTGAGTGTGATTGTCAAAATCATGAAGCCGCAACAGCTGAGGAACAGACTGTTTATCCAGTTTACTCCTGCCATCTAGTGGTGACTCTGAGGAGCTACGTGATTCTGTCTGAACCTCTCTGATAATCTTCTACTGGGTAGGAAAAACTACAAGAGGTGATTGATGTGATAGAAGAATGTGTTATGGCACAACTTTGTCTTCATATCTTTTTTATTGGTTTCTTGTCACTGGTCGCCCAATTTACGCACGTCTTGAGAAAAATCCCATGGTCTCCGGCTGTACTTCAGGATTTTGAAAAAAAAGGCTGATAAATGGAAATTAATAATTCTATAGAAAATACAATGGTTTAATGTCTGTATGGTCAAAACATATACATTTTGGTCAAATCATATTTTTTTCTAATACGTAATTAAAGATTTGTTATCTCTATTTCTTCCAGCTAATCAATTAAACAGACTTGAAATGTTATGATTAAAGTCAATAATGTAGAGAACCGGTGTTTTTCCCAAGGGAACAAGATCTGGAGGGCCAGTGTTACCTAATACAAGCAATGGACTTTTTAAAATCTAAACCATACAACAGCTTTTGCTTTCCTGAATGAGCCATACTGGTGGATGCAGTAAATCCATTAAATAACAATTACATGTAAATCTCAAACTTGTCTTCCAGACAGCCAATGTTTTCGTGGTAGTTGTGTGGAAATCAACTTGCTCACACTTGGAACCAGCTTGAGGTAGATAACTTGTAGTTCCTGCATTTAAAACATCCAAACTTTCAAGAGTGGGATGTTGGACTCAACATAAACCACTACAGATGCACCAATCAGGGACACATTTTTTGAAAGTGTTTGTTTGTAACTACATTGCTCAATGACAATAATGTAACTTTGACAATAGATAAATAGGATGTGACTTAAATGTTCAGTTTCATGTCCTGCAATCCGATTTCCAGTACCGGCTCCCTGGATAATAAATAAATAAAAAATACTAAAGTATCAGGAAATGGTCAGCAGTAATGTAAAGTCTTATTTGTGAACTACAAACAAGAATAATAGTTTATGCAGTAAAACATGCAAAATCATCATCATATATCGTTTGATCATAATCATGTATATATTTCTTGAACAAGCTTTTTTTCCTCTCTTAGCCCTTTCAATCAATAGAACGTAACTGACCAGGCACAGTGTGCACATGGGTGTAGAGTTGACCTCAATGAAGAAAACAGGTAAGACTGAGAAGAGTGAAAGGGGAAAAGAGGGAGGATTAAGAGAAGAAAGGAAATGGAACAGGAAGTGCAGGGGAGGAGGAGACCGGAGGCTGGTATCAGTCCCCCTGAGTCCCTTTACGTTCTCTTCGCTCCGCCCTCCTCCCTCATCACTGCTCTGTCTCTTTTACTGCGTATCTTTCTTCCCATGATTCCTTGCAAATGGCTTCCGCTGACCCCTTCATTAAAATAATTATGTCATGCTCCTCTCAGCTCCATCCATCTTTTCCTCACGTGTGGCCAACCAACATTACAAAACACTCCTTGTACACATTGTCCCTCTATAGGATCAGAGCTTCGGTAACTTGCTTGTATTAATACTTCACTTTAGCAATTATGTGATTCCGTTTAGTTATATTAAAACCAAATAAAACAACATCTGGCAGTATTGTTTCAAACCCTGAAACCCCAGAGAACTAGAATACTCTGTGTCGACCGTTAGAGTAATTACTGGTTATATTTTACAAGGTACAACCAGAGCCAAAACAGGCAGTTTCTCCCCTCCCGACACACAGCGAGTCCTCACTTTGTCGCAATCTGTTCCTTTAGATGTAGCCCGCCTCCTTCCACCTGTCTCCTATTCTTCCTTTCAAATCAGGCGTCACTGCCAATCAATTTGATTGCCATGACAACATTTCGCATGACGCCCCTCCTAACACCGCCGCCACCCCTATAAACAAAAACAACACACACAAAAAGAAGCTGAATTCCGACAGCTCAGGATTGATGAGGTGGAGTCCTGTCAAAGGCCAGAGATTAGATTAGGACTGACGCGCACACACACGCAAACCACAACACAGCTCAGAGGCAGCAGGTGCTTTTGGTTAAACCTTAATTACATGATCTCTGATTTCTCTAATTGATATGGTAATGACTATGTAATTAATGCAAAAGCAGAAATACCAGCAGCTCTCCTAATGAATGGATTTATTTGATTAGATATCCTCCTGCATATTTATGCATGCTGGTATCCAGAGGACAGTCAGACATGTAAAACGGTTGTTTGTGGTTGTTGTCACAGTGTTGCAACCACTGGCCTGCTGGATGTGACAGAATTATACACACGGATACACAAATGAAACTGCTCACAACAAATCATGCTGGGGGGGAAGAAAAAAAGAGACTAAAAGAGATGCTCGTGAAGAACAGAAACAGAAAAACATGCTCTTTTACAAGTAGGGGGCGCTATGGGGCTACCTCAGATACACAGGAGCCAAGCTTTGCGTGAATGAAGATGATGCTTAAACAGCGCTCATGCACCCTCTGAAATCACTGAGAAAAGTTGCCATTATAAGTCTGAAGATATAATTTGGTTTGAAGATAAACCACATATGGTAAGAGCAGCAATACAAAGTGTAAACCCTTCTGTACAAACACACACACACACAGCTATAACTTCATTGGCAAAGGGTCAACAGTGACAACTATGTGACCCAGCTGCAATTACTCTCTGCAACACTCACAGGGAGGGAGGAGGGCAGATATTTGTGGAGTGTCTCCAGTATGATGAGTCGCCTCCTGCCCTCGCTGCTCGCACCAAAACATCTTCTAACATGTGTCTCCATACGTCTTCTCTTGTGAGATATCTGGAGGGATGTTTGGTGAGAAAGTCAAGTGAAAGCACATGTGGACCCTGACCAGGGACCATAGACCTCAGGCCTTCTCCAAACCTTTCCCTTTGCCGTAACCACAACACCCACAGCCCTGACAGCTGATCTGGACACTGCTGTACCGTTCTCTCCTATTCAGTCTAGAGGTTTGCAAAAGAGAAAAAAGAAATCCAATCGACTAGACTGACCGTAATGCGCTGTAATGGTTTCAGCAATCTTTATGGTAATGTACTCAGAATTTATAGTCCATCGGAAAAAGTGGTTATTTGCCACATTAGATTGATCTGGTTTTATTACTATAAGGTTATTTTTGATGGGGCTTTGACTCAAAGGTCACTCATCTACATCTAATGACAAAGGGTGTAGTGAGTGGATGGCGACAATACATCAGGTTTCTCCACTGTGAGAAGGAAATAATGACTTCCCTGCTGTCCAGATTATTCTACAAAAATAATGAGTAAAGTTATGTTTTAAAATAAAATGATTGCCTCAAATGTTTCAATTTAAAAGCAAGAATACTGCATTGACGTCAAGGCTAAGTCGCTTGTCTAAAAGACGATTCTCTTCATAGTACTGTAGTCGCTGATCCCAAAACATGAGACTCAAAAGGGCGTGTTTACTGTTTACTCTGGGCATTAGCTGTAGTGGCCTACGTCGCGGCCAAAAGGTGTTAAATTTATGAAAACATCAATCAAAACCACTATAAAACACAAAATAAAACTTTCCACAGGCTTGGTTTCGGATTTGCTGCCTGCTAATTTGATTTGGTGAAGCGCGCATTTCACGACGCAGAAACAGACGGGAGACGAGCGGACTCCATTCATTTATAGGGGAGCGTTGGTTGGTTAACTTACTTACCTCTGAATAATGTGTTTCTTACGGGGCCACTCGGGCCACGCTTGATGGATGGCCTTACAGGAGCCGGGTCAATTAGCCAGGCTGGGTTTCCCTCCATGTCGGCAGCAGACAGCACCGGGAGAGCTCCCACCTCTGTCACGCGGCCTGGCTGTAATTAATCACCAGTGTGGGGCCTTCTCACCTCGCACCAAACAGCCAATACATTGGTTTGGCCCAAATTACATCCCCACCCCTCTAATCTGGCTAATTGTCAATATTATACCCAGAGGAGGAGAAAGATCGTGACATAAAAACTCTTCCCCCCCCGAGAAAAAAAACAACTATATTCATTATAGTCTGCATACTGCATATTTTAAAAGAAGAATCCTGATGTTGGGCAATTTACTAACAAGACAGGTAAGACGTGAATAAAAAGCGAAACCAAAAGAAACAGGTCACTAAATGTAGTACTGCACAGTACATAAGCATAACTTGGGTGCCACAGACTTTTATTTTCTGTATATTTGCACATCAGAGAACACGACAATTTCTGTTAATGATGTGTACATGTATACAGGAGTACAACTAATGTATATGTTAAGTTATGACCATAATAGGCCATTTATACACTTTATATCTGTCTTCACTGTAATAGGCTTTGTAAAATCATGATACAAATGACTAAAAACGTGTCTGGTTGGATAACGTTGTCAATGAAAGGAGGAACATACTTAATCTCTCCGTCTCTCTCTCTCACCCCATTCATCTGTTTCACTGCCGTTCTGTCTCCTTCGCTAACAAACACACAGGTACACAGAGCACAGATTGAGAGGTAGGGACAGAGACGTCACTCTGTGTTCACAGAACACTCCTGTGGTCTGGACAAAAGCAGCAGGCTGACAGATGAGCTTTTTGTTGGGGGGCGGGGGGGGGGGGGGGGGGGGGGGCTGCTATGTGTTGCTGAGTGTGCGCACTTATGCATATGTGCATGCATGCATGTCTGAGCGAGCGTGCACCTATATGTGTATGTGCTTGTGCGCGTGTTTACATGTGTGTGTATTGTATTGGGGGGTGGGGGTCTCATGGGGCAGCTCTGTGTCTGTCCCATCTGCCACCCCACTCTACTGACACCCAAGGGAATGGCAGAAAGGGTGGGGGATTCATTTTGGAAAAAGGAATCGGGGTCCAGTGGTCTAATGGGCAACAATGCCGGTTTTACTGACGGGCCAAAGGCAAAGGACACCGGCTGGGTGTGGAAGCCAATCTACCAATCTATTTGACAAAGCAGAGGGCCATCCCTGTCAAGCTCGGCCCCAGTCTGCCTAATAAGGCACGCACACCCCTGAAACTGGGCCTCAAATGAGAAAGGGGTGCACTGTATTTTACACACACACACACACACACACACGACTTACACCCGGGGCTAATGTCAGCCTAATGCATGGCCATGCTGTGGCCGGAGGGCTAATTGGGTATATAAACACAAACACATCCCTTGAGAGGCAAGAGGGGAAGGGTGTATTTTGTGCTATATGCTCCTTCTATTGTTTGGGAAACAATACTGTTACCTAAACATGGAAGCTCATCAGTACTTAAGCAGTATCGATAATGAACGATGACATGGTGTTTGCTCTCATGTGCCCAGCAGCTAGATGCTCCTTTGAAGCTGTGCGCGCAGTGTGATGTGGAACGACTTGGTGGCAGGTGGCATCTCATCCCGTCTTTATTCAAACTGTGATCAGATGATGGTAAATGGCGCCGCCGCAGCCTCAACAACAGCAACAACAAAACAGTCATGTGGAAGAAAACATATGGCTCTTGCACCACTGGGCAGAAGGAGCACTCTGCAAGATGAATGCTGGGATGCTGGGAACAAAGCTGACTTTAACTTGTCAAATTAACAGCATATCAAAAGAGAGAGAGAGAGAGAGAGAGAGAGAGAGAGAGAGAGAGAGAGAAAGGAGGAGGAGGAGGAGGAGGAGGAGGAGGAGGAGCAAGAGGAGGCAGCCTGAGCTCTTTTGATATGTGCCACTTGATGGTGGCATAGACAGCGCAGAGAGAAACAGTGACTTGCTGTTGAGGTCAGATCACAGACTGGGGCATCAGCAGTTGTCTCTCACTGTTTCTGAGTTGTTGATGCACCGTTTGTCCATACATCTATCACACACACACACACACACACACACACACACACACACACACACAGACACACGCACACACACACACACACACACACACAGACACACACACACACACAGACACAGACACAGACACACACACACACACACACACACATACACACACACACACACACACACACACACACACACACACACAGACACACACACACACACACACACACAGACACACGCACACACACACACACACACACACACACACACACACACACACACACACACACACACACACAGACGGGCATCCACTGGGTGCTACCCTGCCCCCTCACTGCTTTGAGCGCTATGTTAATGAAACAGTTGCTGTTTCCTGGCATAACATTAATTACCCGATCAAAATGGAGTGGGTAATTAACTGCCCTTCTCTACCAGTGCTAATTACATTAGCAGAGAAGGGCCATTTCAGGGGAGCACAAGAGAGGAGAGAAAGAAAGACGGGATGAAGCAGTACCAAACAAAGACCAAAACAACAAGGCTGTGGTGAGGCACATGTCTAGGCGTGTGTGTGTGTGTGTGTGTGTGTGTGTGTGTGTGTGTGTGTGTGTGTGTGTGTGTGTGTGTGTGTGTGTGTGTGTGTGTGTGTGTGTGCGTGTGTTTTAAGAGAGAGAAAGAGGCATAAAGGAGGAGGCCACGCTGGAGGGAGACTCATGTGGTTCTCACTTGGGCCCCCAGAGGCTCGGTCCTCAGAGAAAAGCAGGCTTATTGAAGAGGAGAGAGATGGGGGGTGTTGTTGTTTCTCCTGACATGCTCTACTCAGTCTTTAACGCTCGCATCACAATTAAGATGCTGCGGCTCATCAGCTATGTATACAAAACATGTAGCAAGCTGCACGAGCACACAGGTGATGGGCGCAGTCAAAAATAGATCCAACCCTGAGATGCTGAGCCTTCTAGGAAAATCTTAATGTCGAGGATATCGTCTAATCATACAGTGCGTGTGTGTATGGCCTATTGTGTAATACTGCTTCCGCAATCATGTAAAAAGTGTTCACAATGCAATGCAACAAAAATAACTTAAACCAAGATCAATGACATTTTTACTTATTTGTTTTATTTGGAGAACAAAATATAATTACACCTTGAGATATACAAATCACATTTGCACCATTTTGTGGACCGTTTCAAAGGACAATGGCTTAAAAAAAACATAATAATAAATTGCTAATATTTTCTTTAAATAAATAAAATTAACCAAAAAACAAATTTGCAAATGTCATCTACTCTTTGTGTTCTCTGTTTTCACATCCTGAGAATGAAGTTTGTGCTGTGATGACACAAATCAATGAGTAAGAACAGCATGATATGGGTTCATGAAGACCTAATACGCCCCGTTCTTTTCAATTGAGCAGTTGTATGCTTTCATTTACTGTACTGCATCGTGACTAGAGACCTGTATTGGGTTGAGACATTTCAAATGAAGCTGTAAAATTGTATAGTCATACAAATTCTATTTTGCAATGTGGAAAGAAATAATATCAGGGCGTTGGTGTGACAAAGCATGCATTATAAGTGAAATTAAAAATGATAAGGCTAACTAACATTTTTTCCTTTACACAAGGACAATAACCTTCTTTAGATGCAGGCATAACATCACGATTTTGTTATGCACAAACCTGAAAACTGGGGGCATTTTATTCCAAAAACGTGTGCTGGAGTTTATCTTCTCCACCACAAAATCAATTCCCTATGATCATTTAGCAAATGAATTACCAATTATTGAGATAACTTCATTTCAATAACAGTTGGAAAAGGACCACTTTATAAAAACATGTTTATATTATTCCCTAAACTAACTATAATAAGTTAAATTGCTTGTTCTTAAATAAATCAATATATGAATTCCTTTAGTAATAACCCTTGAGACAAAGAGTTCTCCCTTGTAAAACCGTACAGATCGGAACAAAAAATAAAGGGTCTATTTTTCTGGAATGTAAATTGTCATCAAAAAGTCTACTACAAAAAAAAACCTCTCGCTAACTCACAGACAGTATACACTCATGCCATTTAAGGTGTCCATACACGGACAAATAGCACCCTGCTTCTCAGAGCTGCAATGTTATATCAGAGGTGTCCGTCTCTGGCCGAGGTTTAGGCAGGTTGTTGGAAGAATCAGATACTGCATGTGATAGCTGGCCAGAGGTAAATACAGATGCTTTTGAAGCTCGAGATTTCCTTTTGTTTCCTTTCAGAATGCAGATGCTTCATGACATACACACACAGCGATACCTGGTCCAGTCTGGTGCTGTTAGCTAAGGAGCTTTGTCTGTCTGTAGTTGTGGGTGAAGTACTGTGCTTTGCCTCTTAAGTAGACGGCTGTTCTTTGGACGTTATGGTTTCCCATCCTTTTCATCCACTTGGATGAAAAAGGGACTAAGAAATGGCAGGTTGAGGGGCTCAGGAGGGAAAGTTAAACATCAAGTTAAGTGATCAATTTTCCGTTCTCCCCTCCCTCTTATTTGCCAAAAGAGGGGCTAAGTGAAGCCGAGGTCTGGGGCAGATTGGGGTAGATTGGGGTGGGTGCTTTGCTACATCAGGGGAACAACCAGGCCCGTCATCGCTGGAGAGAAAAAAATATACAAAATCTATGATTCTAATCAATTAGGTCTTGCATTATTGTACATCCAGCAACTTTTCTTTCTGTCTTGTTCAGTCAAAGCTTTTGAGCGGTTAGTACAGGGGGTTAGACTGCATTCGTGAGCTCGGACAGGGGGGTCAGATAGTGAGTTGGATGGCTACCTCTGAAGCTGTTTACCCCTGAGGCGGGGCAGGCAGGGGAGGGAGAGCCCTGGGGCCTGAGGACGGGAGCAAAAGCACTCTTCTGTTTAGCAGCAGACGGGAAGGAGGAAAAAGGCAAGAGAGACGATGATGAGCTGGAGCTCCCTGGTATAGTGGGGCTGGAGGGCATTACTGTGGAAGAGAGAGCAACAATCAGTCTCAAGTCTTAATATATCACAGCGGACTCAGAAACGTATAGATCATTATAAGGTCTTACTGTAGGGAGAGCCTGTGGGAGAGGCACTGCTGAAACCAGGAGAGCCAGGTACTCCTAGACTGGTCATGGGAACTGTCCCGTAGCCTCCAGTCATCCCTCCGCTGCCCCCGTAGCTTGAATGCTGAGGAGTGGAGGCTGATGGGTAACCCCTTGGAGACAAACTGCTGGAATTTCTAATGTAACCTGAAGTAAGTATGAAAAGGTTGGGTCAGTTCTGAGCTTCATTAGTGGGGGAAAAACAAAAGTATTAAATGGTGTATGTCTTATTCTGCTCACCTTGGCTGCTCTGTCCATGATCCCCGATGCTGACGCCTAACTGGGAAGGATAGGAGCCCAGGCCCATGACACTGCCGTGGGCTGGTGAGCTAGGCAGCGCCTGCAGCTGACTGTGAGGACGGGGAACACTGTAAAGCGCCTCGGCGATGTCCGCCGCACGTTTCAGCAGCATGTCCTGCAGAAGATACAAACACACAGAAATTAGCAGTGGTTTGCAGTTTCACATTTACAGAAAGAGGCCAGATGCACCTTTTTAGGCTGTCAAGATGTTAAATGTGTAAACTCCCACATCTATTACCTGACAGGAAACAGGTGAGCATTACAAAAGATGAGGATATGTCGGAGTTACGTCTAATTAAACTTTCTGGCAGCAGATTAAAATCTCAGATGTTGAAGCTTCCTCATACACGAACACTTGAAAAAGTTCCCAAACAGTTCCTGCTCGACCTGTATTTTCATACAATCATGATCTGACAAAGCCTTCTAAATATTCACGAGGATGGATTACATATCTCAAGCAGGTTTCAAACGCCTGCAAGTTAATGACTGAAAACCAGTGGCTGCCTCAAAAGTACGGATTTTATTAATTATGGTATGCTTTGGAAAATGTTCAGCAGGAATATAGAGTATACACAATTCATATTTAATTGGCGAAATATGTATATCATTTGTGTAGTCTTTTAAATATCTGCATGTTTTATAATAAACCAATTTGTCATTTAAAGTGTTGAGGACACTGGACCAAAGCTGCTGCTGTTCACCTGATTACTGTGTGGATTTCCATAGAGAGCCTCAACAAGATCTGCTGCTCTCTTTAGAAGAATCTCCTGCAAAGAACATCATTTATTATGTTAATATCTTGGTAAGAGTGTAGCATGTACAGTTCCTTGAAAACACATTATGAGCAATCTTTTATTTACGAGTCTCTAACCTTGGCTAGTTTGTCTGGGTCACCAGGATGTCGAGGAATGACCTTTTGAAGACGCTGGAAACCGTAGTCTATAGTTGGCTCATTGAGGGCTGAAATAAAAAGAGAAAAACATGTATTGCAAATTAAATCTTATGTTTAAAGACCCTTAAACAGTTGAAAACCTGGGTACCATTGAGAAGTCTGAACAAAGCAGTTGTCTAAATACCTGTGTAGATGAAGCGCCCAGGCGCTCCCTTGCAGAATTGTTTGGATTTATAAGACAGTGTGACCTCGACGACCCCGGGGATGTGTCGAGGAGGCGTCTGGACACGGATAGCGTGTGGCGTGATCAGCTGAGGAACAGGACGGAAATCATGTCAGAAAGACAGCAACAAATTATCCCCCTCCATGCCTTGTAAATATTTAGGCTAACACAATACTGTGGAAAGATTAATTTGTGTAGACTGCCCATAAATCATTTAAATAATGAGACAAGCCATATGCTATATATATCATTTCAAAATACACTGCAGACTGTACCATCATTAGCAAGATGCTTTAGAGACAATTCCTACCTCACTCCACACCAGCATGCTGCCAAACACCACCTGCAGGCCGTCAAAAAAGTTCTCCCCGATGACGATGACCATCGCCCCGCCGGTGGTCCAGCCCTCACTGGGACTGATGGCTTTGATGCACGGGGTGGCTGCACAGGAGAGCAAAGCAGGAGTTACTCCAAGGGTTTACATTCAGGATGTACACCAGTGGAAAGAAGAGTGGAGAGAGCAAATCTGCTTCAGGGGGAATGTGTTGAAAGTGCTCTTCAGTTTTTGTTAGTAAAAGGTTTATTTAAAAGCTAACATTTTGCATGGCTGCTTAATTGTATGGGGCTTTTATCCTTGAATAACACCACAAACTGCATGAAGAAATGAGTTTTCGATCCATATCACATGACCTGCAATCATATAGAATTAAAAAAGCTCCAGTGAAACATAATTTACAGAGTACAAAGGCACAGTGGTACTTTTAATTGAGGACATGTAGCAGTACAACTGTGTAGAGAAACAAAGTCCTGCACTTATATGGCTTATATGGCTTATATTATGTGTAAAATACACTAAAAGGTAAAGCACTAATATGTAGGAAATGGATCCAGTGAGAGTTGTGCTATAATTGAATTAGAATTATTGATACATTATTGTGTTAGGGGGTATTTTAATGTTTAATGTTTTAATGCTACTGGCTGCTGTGGAGATATAACATCAACACATTAATACTACTTAACAAAGTTAAGCAATTCTAAAATATGAGTCTGTCTCATGATTTGTTATATTTTAGCTATAATATATTTACTTCTTCATGTTTAAATTTAAGATAATATTAATTTTATCGTCTCTGCTTTATGTGAGCCAAGTGTCCTAATTAATGCATTAATTAGCTTAGTTAATGACCTCAGTAGCACCACTGGTTATGTTTGATGTATCACGGTGATTATAAATGGACATTAAGGAACTCAAGTACCTGCTATTACAGTATGTTTCTGGGTATGAATGATGAAGTAGACATGTAATAAAAATGAGAAGATAAATGGGGCGTAACATTGTAGTGCTGCAGTGTCAGAGTCTCACCATATTCCATAGAATTCTCGGCAGACTCGCCTGGCTCCAGTTTGCGGGCCCTCCGACCGTGTTTTGAGTTGTTGTGGACGAACATGTTGTCAGACACTGCTAGGACGTGGCCGTCTACACTGACAGTGCTGGACAAGACCACCTGAGAGGAAGAGAGGAGGGAGATACATGAGTGTGTGTGCACAACACAGACAGCACGCTGCGAGTCACAATCTCCAGTTACAACCGCAAAGTCCCTGAGCGACAATCTGTTTGAGCATACAGGTGATAGTAATATTTCTCAATAGGTAATGTGACATCACTGGGATCTTCTTAATATGTCTGCATTCTGGTGATGACACTGCTCATGCAGCCCTCCGCTCCGCCATCAGGTCTCCATATGGCCTCTCCACTACCTCTTGCCTAACTTTTTGATTCATGCAGCATGCAGCAGGCTCATCGCTGTCTCCGCCTGATCCTTCAATGACACCAAACATATGGACCAGATCTCCCATTTTTGCCGGCCGTTAAAACAGTGGATGATATATAGTGACCCTAATTTGATTTTCTGGCCACAGCATGTGTGTGTCCCTTCCCACATCTGCCTCGCATGGATGACACACATGTAATTAATGAGAGGATACTTTTTCTCTCTGGATATTTATGATATTTGATATTTTTGATGATGTGATGCTATTTCTGAAAGTGATAATGAGTTTGAGTGTGTTTTAGGAACATGTTTTTGAGCATTAAAGGGAATGGGTCAGTGAGAAAAGGTCATTTTCAATTAAATAGTAAACTATAACAATTTATAATGGGCATTTTTTGAAAATCAGACAGCAAAGATAAAAACTCCCTTCGAAATAAACACATGGCAGTAATTTTGCAGGTACAAGAACATGGGAGAGAGAAAGGGAAAAAGCATATGTGCTATAGGCGGTGGAAAGGGAGGGGAGCCTAAAGGAAAATAACTGTAAATTATCGATCAAGCAGCAGACTTCTGTCCAGCTCTGATCACCTTTTAACCCAGAGATGAGAGTCTTGAAGCGCCTGTGTGCTCATAACTTCTCAGCATGTGTCACATCGCAGGAGTTAAAGCAAACATTGTAGAAGACAGAGGGAGCACGAAGAAGGGGAAGGTACGCAGGGTTTGCGGGGAGAAGGAGAATGCCAGACAGGGGCCGCTGGTGCTGAAAGACGGCAGAGGAAGTGGGGCGGGAGTGTCCCCTGTGACCACTTCCTGGGTCACGGAGCATGACCTCCTCCATCTGGAGCCAATCACTCAATTCTTGACAACTTCCTGAAACACCTCAACCTATTTCCTGCACCCCAACGACCAAGTCTTCCACATATCTACCTCCTTTCGTTTGTCTTTCCATCTCTCTGACTCCTAATTGATTTTTGACTTTCACCTCTTACTCCCTCCTCTTTGTCTTCCAATGCTCCATAGCTTTACTATGCCAAAGTTTGTGACATAAACTCTACTTAGAACAGACAAGAAATTGACTATTAAGTCTCCATCTACTAAAATGGAGGGGCATGAAGCGGTTATGTTTTGCAGACGGTAAAATATATTTTTTAACATAATTTGATTCCCATATTCAGTCCAACGTGTCACCACCCTCCCACTTCCCACTCACACACAAGCATGCATTCTTTTCCCCCCATCTTTTCGTACCTGAAATCTTCTCATATCCCTCGGGTTTCCCGCCGTCTTCAGACAATTCTGGTTACATTTTAGGAAAAACTTCAAGAAAAACCTGCAAAGGTAAATAAGAGGACACATGTTTGTACATCAGCAACGAAGAAATCACATGAAAGAATGGTGCTACCCTGCAACACTGGTAGTCAGCGAAGACATTCATTATTTTTCAGAGACAGGTCTTATGTATGATGTGTGCGTGTGTTTGCGTCTCTATATGACATCAATCCCAGCTGTTTAGCTTACTATTAAAGTCAATGTTATTACACTTTAAATAAAGTGATGAGAATCTGAAGCACAGTCCAGTGGAACGTGCTGCTCTGTTTCAAAGTAAACTGGAGACAGTGATGTATGCCGGGGGACTCGGGGGACCGCAGTATCCCGCAATGCCGTATTTGAACCCCCACATGGGAATGGAGAGGAACGATGTAGAGACAACTACAGAGAAAGTGAAATGAGGAGGTGGAAAGAGGGAGGTATAGTGATAGAGGCACAGGCACTGGTATGGACATGAATTTTGTTTTCAAGTATATGTGTCTCATTACGTATGTGAGTGTACTTTTGAGGGTGATAGGCTGAGAAGACTGGGAGAAGCTGAGAGAAAGCAGGGTGCTGATAGCCTCTGCAACACCAAAGAAAACCTGAGAGAGAGGTGGAATAAATAGGAGAAAAGGAGACTTCGGAGAGAGACTCCAAATCCCAGGTGTACACAGTTCGGCAACACAGCCCGCTGCCATGGCAACGCAGCTCTGCCGCAATCCCAAAGTCCCCATGCTGAGAGGCAAAGACAGCGATGGGAAAGAGAAGGCAACAACAAGAACACATTCCATCACTGGAATATAGCGAGAAGGGAGACTTGGCAAGGTGAGATGCAGGAAAGTATATATAAAGAGGGCAGGTGCAGACGGAGGCATGAAGATCCACACAAATCTCTTTCGGCGGAAAATGTGTGTTAAAGCAAAAGAAAAGAAAAATGAGCTAGGAAGTGATGCGGCTTCCTGATATAATTAGGGCAATTGGCAAATATATGGTCCTCAAACCAGATGTCCACTTCACTTTGAGAGAATGTGAAACACATCCATTAGTCTTCCAATTAAACAAACAACAACAGGGCTGAAGAAAAATGCTGCAGAGGGAGGCAGCGGTTTGGGGCTACATGGTTTGCCCCAATGCCACCCACACTGTGCTTTCTGCAAAAATAAGTCATCTTAATGGAGAGCGGTTGTTTGGAGAGGAACTTCATATTGGCCCCACAACCCTGAACTCTCCCATCGAATACTAATCTCTCTCTCATTCTGTCAGCTTTAACTCGCTATTCTTCCATCACTCACTCCAGCTTTCTCCCTTGTGAACAGGATCTGGCTCTCAGTTCCAACAGTGTGTCCAATATTTTTTGATTTGAGCTATTTCGTTGGAGGACAATCAATATTGTTGTTGGCAGATGGTGGTTATAATTTATCAGGGAGCTCGGACCTCCAACCTCAAAGCTGGGCTCGACCTCCGTTTTGGGTGGAAACATGTAAAAGTGCACATTTGTGCCTCTCCCGATTCCTTCTTCCATTTCTCCCCTCATCAGTCCTTTTTTACATGTACTTGTTGGACATCATGACAGTATCAGTTTAACATGATTTGACATCACAATATGCAGAGTACATTACACAAGGAAAGTTATACGGTTTGTTTACTGCCCCTGAAAAGAGACCATGATCAAAAGTTCTGTTTCATTTTACTGCCTCCTTTGAGGGTTATGCTCTATGTATGTTTTATCCTGGGCAATAATTCTTATATTATGGCCCATTTTTAAAGGCTATTGCTGTCATTTATAAAGAGTTAGGTCCTTCTTGGTACCCATGTCCATGGTCTGGCTGTGGTTTAGCCACAATCGTTTAGTCGCCACTTGCTTGTCAGCTACTTAGTGTAATCTAACCAGCAGTCATCATTCATTGGACTGACTGATGTGATACAAGTTGCAGGGACGCCTCAGATAGCGATATCACAACCCTAATTGAGAGGTTGTCTATATCCATCTCAGGCTTTGTGCACTTTCTGAGGGTTCTTGACCTTGTTTGTTGACTTCTTCTCATCATTCCCTGTTTGTATGACACCAGATGCCTCACACACACTGAAACACACATTCGCATGCATGCATGCACAACCTAATACACGGACACCCCCACCTTTGCCCCCCTCCTAAAAACCCATTGAGTCAACTTTTCACCCCCCTTAGTTCGGACGCACACAGCTGCAAATGCTGAAATTAAAGCGAGACATTGACGCATATATTAGCATGCATTAGCCGCTTCCCCCTGCCCACTTAACATGCAAATCTCCCAGCTCCGTCGCCTCGCACCTTCTGCCACACATTCATTTGCTGAATTATAATTAGACTAATCTTGCATAATTAATAAGAAGTCGAGGACCCTCTGTGTTTTATCCCCTCCTCTATTGTGGTTGCAAAAGTTTAATATTGCTGTTGTTTGTTTTTGTTTTGGTAATGTAATACACCCACACACCTCCCCATCCAGAGGGAAGCGATAAGGAGTACATGCAAAGAATTGGAGGCGATTTTCATGTCACAGGAAAATTGCAGAGAAAAGATGTTTTCTAAGAACTGCACTAGCTTAAGTGTGTTTATTTTTTTAATGTGTGCCTAGTTCTTTACATTCACATAGAATGCACATAAAGCCAGAGTAAAATGGTGATTCTGTTTGTTTAAAACACTGTTAAGTGAGTAACATAGTGCAAATAAAGCTAATGGGGAAACTTTTAAATTGTCATATATATATCTGTAGTTATTTGGTTTTCAACCACTGATAATAATTGAGCTGAACAAAATGTAAGCTAAAACATTTTTCTCTAATTGCAGAAAAAGAATACTTGCCTGCGACATTAGATTTCTTACAATTATGAGTAAATATCAAAGCTTGATGAGCGCAAACTCCGCATTATTCTTATTTGATGACAAATTTAGGGGGTAATTGAATTCCCCAGACTTTACTGTGGTAAGCAACGGAGACCAAGGTTTATCTTCCACAACATCTACCCTCTACAGACACACTTAAGACAGGAAACACAAACAAAACATAGAAGTCTTAAACCTTGGGATCATTTTCCACTGTGGCACCACAGGGAGTCTGCTTTTTCTTTACTGCCTTCACTTCTGTATCTCTGTCAAGGCCTCGAATCCCTTTTGTCTGCATCTGCTTCAGTTCCCAAGACTAAACACAGGCCTCCCAGCGTGAGGCGGCCATCCTAACATTGACAACACGCTTTACTAAAACTAGTCTAATGACCAACCAGCACTAACAACTCAAACAGAAATGCAGTTTTTGCAAATATCTCACCCCTCAGTGTGGACTCTCAGTTTCACATTTCTCAGTCCATCGGGGCATCTGTTACACATAAGTGTTACACATCGGGCTTTACATATGGCCTTAATCATGCAACGAGCACCGGCAGCACCGGACCCCTAACAAAAAAATTCATAGGCGTTCATCAGCACTAATCACTGTTGACACAAACTGCCTTTTCACATAGACATAAAACACATCGCCCTCTGTGCTCATTGTAAATGAAGGTTTACTGGTAGCAGCAACTCTTGAAGCATGTGATGCAAAAGGCTTTAATTTAAGGGTTCAAGTTAGTTAGCGCCACAGCTAAGAAACTTTCCTTGCTTCTATTCTCTTCTGGGATTTGGCTATGGCCTTCCATTTCTGGGGTTATTGCACAAAAGATGACACATTTTTGCTGTAATGGCAAAACATATAGGAGGGTAAAATTAAAGGTACAGAATGAGGAGCATTTTTGTTCAGCACACATGGATGCCCTGCTGCTCAGACATATAGGCAAAAATAAGAGGTAGAGATAGCAGAAAAGTGCTGCTCCTATTCATTTTCTTCAACCATGTAAATCTGCCCCCCTCCATAAAGCTCAATAGGTATTGATTGTAAGAAATAAGCAGAGAGAGCGGAGAAATAGGAACAGAAAGGTGGAGAAGAAGGGAGGCAAAGACAGAGGAAGAGAGGGAGAATGTTGATGTCCTGTATTCAGGGCCATCACTCATCAGACATCCCCACCTCCCCTCACCCCCTCAACACTGAAAAAACAAAACAGTGTCCTGACATCGCGGTGGAGGGGAGCAAAGGGGAGGGCAGGGAGGGTGGGAGGAAAATTAGGAAACCAGATGTGAAGCATTAAAACATACTGACATGCTGAGGGCCTTCCTCTGCCACACTCACATACAGAGAGCACTAACTCATACAGCAGGCCCAGATACGTGCGTGTATGCATGCATATGTCACACTCTGGCTGTATAAACCACACACACATTCATGCGTTTTTTCACTGAAACATTTACAAAGACAAATAGCGACTGGCCAGCAACCATGTGTGCATAATCGATTGTGCAATAAAATGTGCACATTAGCAAAAAGGTGTCTAAAAGTCATATTTTTGCAAATGCAAGCTGATTTTTAATAGTAAAGTAATGGTTCAAAAACATGCTGCAGCTCATGGCTATGTGCTAGGGTTTGGATTAACCAGACCAGGGTCATCACGCATCAGTGTATGGATATGCATCCAATTAGTACATATACCCAGGCAGAGGAAATGCTGGGGGGAGGAATGGAGGTGTTTTGTTTTCCTCCATTGGGAGGGCTGTGTTTGGGGGATGGAGCGGGGGGGAGGGATAGTAATAAATACCCCTGGACCAGGGTCCCCTGGCAGACTGGAAGCTAGACTGGTCACCAGGGTTAACACCCGGGGCACATGACCTTTGACACTGCTAATGGGGCACAGAGAACCCTCCACGAACTGATACCCCCTCTGTCGCATACCACCACAGGACCTTTCACACCAGCCTCCCAGCCCGAACCCCCTCATCCCCCTCATCCTCCTCCTAAAACATACAGGGATATCTGTGCCATCAGCTTCACTCGCCTTTCACCAGCAAACATCTCACAGCCAAACAGACTCCGTGCTAGTCTTTTCTCCCTTTTTGAGACAGCTTGTAAAACACACATCCAGTCATCAATAAAACAGCTGTAGCTTTCCTGATTTTAACAAGATTGTCACAGTTGAAACCTTTATCCACTGCCTACCTTAGTACATGACTGGCCGTCACGTTACCCTGATGTCTGATAGCTTCTCAGTGTGATTCCGTATACTTATCCTGTATATCTTCGAACACCATCTGTATACTCACATGCTTACATGCACCTCAAAACAGCCAAGTTCAATGCAGTGGTGGGGACAGTATTCAGATCTTGTACTCAAGTATAGGTACTCATCGTGCAGCTGAATGGCGGAATTATTCAAGTAACCAGTAACTATACCGGCAGTATAAATGCAATGGAGTAAAATGTACAATTTATACAAGTATTTGATTTGAATAAAATGGAAATACTCAAATAGGGTACAAGTATCTCAAAGCACAAGTATCTCAAAGCACATCCCTGAGGGTGTCCAGGAGGCGACTGGAACCTCTCCAGCTGCCAGTCCACACTACTGGGTCCATACTGGGAATGGGTTCCCAAGCTAAGTCCCCACGGACTGAGCTACTGCTGCCAAAATAACCCCAAATATACTTTCAGTATATTATTTCAGACAGTTACTTTCCACCGTTGGAGAAATCCGACTTCACTGATCAGAAGGGGTGAACATCACTCGTTGGTAGTCTTGTTTGCTCATTCAAATAATTACTAATTTAGTTAATGATTTGTATTTTATTCTGGCAAAGTCAGCATTTGAGAAGTTTAGAAGTTTGCAAAATAGAAATGATTTTGAATCCTTGAAGTAAAGAATAGGAAAAGGCACTGTTTCATATCAGTAAACTCAACTAAAATAACTACACTATATGAAATTAATTAAAAAAATAAAATCTATCTTATTGATCAGTGGTAAGAGAATAAGTGCTCAAATGGCCTCCAGGTAGTCTCAGGCAGACAGCGAGCACATGGGGTAACTCTTTATACATTTGCCTGCTGGATTGGCTGTGCCCCTCTTGGCCTCCTCTCCGTTGCCTCCCAGGCTGGCTTCACCCCTGCAACCTTAGCCCCAGCCCACACCGCCTCTTAACTTGAGAACTGTGACAAAGCAAAACATTTAAACCACTAGTGCTGATTTATAGAGCTTGGTAGCGCTGTAAAACCTTCAGGCTTGCCGCCGCAAAAGTGACTGAGGCACGGCGTAGCTGCGATGAAAAGAGGGTTGAGGGGAGGAAAGCAAAATGATGGGAAGGGTACACAAGAGGCACTCGAGTGTTTCAAAGAGGTTTCTCCTGGGCGTTAAAGTGTTTTACTGCAAAACCTCTCACAAGCTGCTAAATGTGCATCTCAACAATTTAAAATGAATTACTGTTTCGGTCTCTCAAGCTGCAGCCAAAAGCAAAGATTGCATACAAAGCTTGGCCACACGGGACTGCGGTCAGCATGCCAAATAGATGGATATGGATAGATATTCAGAGTCTGGAGAACATGAATTCACAACCAGGACAGGGAATAGAAGTCCCATCAGTGGCCTCACCTCTCCCAGCATGCCTGGTGTGTCCTGAGGGACAAGCATTCAAAAATATACTCTCAACTGTCACATAGAGACACAGAGCACCCTCTACAGCTGAAGAGATCTCAAACATACCAGAAGGTCATCTGCAATACATCAACACGAATCTCGCTTTCTCAATACCCTTCCAATCAATCAGCCACTAAGCAGAGTTACCAATAACGCATGTATATCAAAGCTCAACCTGAACCTTTCTTGGAAAAGAACAATGAATCTGGGATTGATGCCACCAAGCGGGAGAGGAGAGGAAAGAGAAGCAACAACAGAAGGAGAAGAGATGTCTTCTTAATTAGCCAGTAATGATAAGATCTGACAAACAACATCTGTTTCCAGAAAGAGAGAGGAGGGGGGGTGCAAAGAGAGAGAGGGAAGGAGAGGGTGGGAGAGAGGGATAGGAGAAAGGAGGACGAAAGAGAGAGAGAGAAAGAGAAGCAGTGGAGAAACCTGTGAAGCCTAGACAACAGGGACTTGCTTGTAAGAAAGTAAAGGGGGAGCGGAGGGGATGTGCAAGGGAGGGAACGCTGTGTAGCGTGACACAATAGAAGAACGGCGGAAGAGAAGTATAACAGAAGTGAGAGAAAGACAGAAAGGGGAGAGAAATCTGACAGGGTTGAGGAAGTTGAAATGCCAGGACGAATATGACAGACAGGGAGGAAAACAGATCAAAATGAGAGAAAAGGAGGGAGATAGACAGACGCAGGAAAAGGTGAGCTGGATAATGGTGCTGCAGGAGGAGAAGAAGAACGTGTGAAGAGATTGGAATGAAATCACTCGGAGGTCCAGGGTGCTGTAATTTACTGTCCGTGGCTAATACACAGCAAATGTGTGTAGCCGAGGACTGGGAGAGGAGAATGGGGAGCCGGGTGGTGGGGAGGCTGAAGGGAGGGCACGCTGACTGTTGGGGCTCCCAGCATGCATGCTGGGAGCCTGTCAGCAGTCACATCACCCTCTGCCCTCAGCCCTGACAGATTCATCAGGACCATTACACACACACACACACACACACACACACACACACACACACACACACACACACACACACACGCACACAAGTTTACACATGCATCCAAAGATTATAGTGACATTGCGATTGCTGTTCCTGTTTTCCTTTAACTTTTCCTCCATGATGAGGAAAACACAACAGCTGCTGCATTAATGACTTAGCCAGCAAAACGCAAAAGAGCCAGCAAAGACTTCTGCTTTGCTTTAACTTTATACACTTCATTCAGTGCATGAGTCTATCCTGCAATCCATACTATATTCTTCCGTTAGTGCGATGCTTTTTTAAAGTGCAAGTAGAAGCTAACAATATGGATCTATTGTATGAAAACTGTACCGACACAATACCCTTGCCTTTCTTCGTGTCCCACAGGAGAGATAAGTATTGCCTCAAGCATAATAAGGATACGTAATCACATTTTATTTAAGAACTACTGCAGATGTGTAAATATTAGTGTTGGGAAATGTTTTCAAAAAGTAAAAGGGTCGAGAATTTGTAGAGAAATCTAACTCCTGGGAGAAAAATAGTATGTCCAGAATCCAGATAAACAGACAAACAAACAAACAAGGTGGCTAGCAGGGCCGGCCTAGCACCAGGGGGCATTGTTAAGTCATTAGCGAAATTTAAGACTTTACAGACCGATCCCCATCACACACACACACACACACACACCGCCTAACAGCTCCTCCCACAGCAGCAGCATCCAGCCAAAGAAAACAGCCCTTGTTCCTAAATACCACCGCTAACTGGCCTCTGACTCCAGCCCCCCATCCCCAAACACCACACACACACACATACACACACACACACACACACACACACACACACACACACACACACACACACACACACACACACACACATACACACACACACACACACACACACACACACACCCACACACACACACACACACACACACACACACACACACACACATGAGATCCTGATGATACTGATACATGATCCCCTTACAAAATAAATGGCAAATGCAGGAATTTCACATGGAAAATAAACCAATACAAATCTGACAAACATAACCACACAGCGCTCACTTGCCTGCGATCTGAAGTGCCTCTAAATCACCCTAATCTGCCCCCTTCTGATCCTCTGAGTGCCCCTACTTAATCTCTACACTGCTCAACCAAAGGTGAACCCTATTAGTGACCAGACAAATGAGAGGGTTTGTCCCAGCTACTCTGAAAGTGCGAGGCCTTTCAGAGTGCCATTGAGCTGCAACTCCTAACTTCAAATGTGCCCCCCTCTCTTCCCCTCTGCATCCCACCCACTCTAAAAGTCCCCCTGCTGTTCCTCCACATTAGCCCATTGGTAGTCTATTCCCATTTCCTGTCAAAACATTTCTCCACCGTTCTCTGTTTCCGACTGCCCCCTCTGTAGGCTCTCTCAAAGAAAACAAACCAGGCCGACTCCTTGTGTCAGGGTTCAAGCCACAACAGCTAACACTGGCCAAAGCGGAGCAAAGGTGACCAAACACAAACTCGGCTCATAACCTACGACTCATTATACACTTCCTGTGCACATTTGAGTGCAGGATTTTCCCAGTTCACATCAGACCACTTCGCAGAAAGCCCCACAAAAGGTCGATGAACTCGTTTTCACTAGTCTAACTCTGAGTGAGACTCTCTCTGTTTGAAGCGGTACCTGTCAGCAAATTTGATATTCTAGACATTGCATCGTCTCTCCCTGTCTGTCTTTGTGTCATTCTCCCCCTTGCATTGCCCCAAGGGAGGAGCCATCCCCGCGGTCCTGTGCCAGCTGCTCACTGGTCCAGCCTGTGTGCCGCTCCGCTGTGTGAGGTGGTGTGCACTGGAGCCTCAGGGCCCTGTCGCCACGCTGCCTGGCCCCCAGCCTGAGGGGCTCGCTGACAGGGGGTCTGGAGGGACTGGACAGTCCTACCCCACGACGGAGACCTGTGACAGCGGACCGAGGGGGCCAGTGTGTCTGACTTTGTCTCTGTGCTTGTATGTATGTGTGACACACAGGTAATTTATACACACATTAATATCTGCATCAGTGTGATGTGTCAGACTGTGAGTGCAATCCAGCTACACTACAATGTGATCAGTCTGTGCAGGGAATATATCCACCTAAGGTCACTTACAACTTATAAATCAGTATAATATCCAGTATAACATTGCACAATATAAGATGCTTGTTTCTGATTTGTTGGGATAAATTCCTTAAATATAAATAGAATAATGTGCAAGGTATTCTGGTCTTCTTTGTGGGTGATTTGTTGCGCCACAACATCATCATCCAACATCCGGTTTCGGAGTAAAATATATATAAAAAAAACAGTAGGGAAATTAGAAACTCAAATCCATGTTACTGGATTTTCTTTATTTCTGGGCTGCAAGAAGGGATTGTTCACTGTCCCTTGAATCGTATGACACTTTTAGACAAGCCATCTTTAAGAAAATGTAGTAGAAAAGGTAATGGGAGTATAGGTATAGGGTGCCAGTATCAACAGAAAAAGCTACAGCATAAGTTCCACTTTACAGCTAAAAAGAAATCTTATATCGGGAGTATGAGAAACAATCTTCTAAAATGACATTGTTGTCCCACACATAAAACTCTCAAGTGCACATATATGATGACCTAACAGGGCAACTTGGCGGCAGTGCATGAGTATGCATCTGGGAAAGGGAAAGAATTTGACCCCTGACACAGTCCAACAAATGTTACTGCATTTATTCTTTGGCTGATAGTTTAATGTGCTTTTCCCAAAGACTTGAAGCTTCTATTTTCTTTTTGGTTGGAGCTGAAGAATGAGGAGGCCGGCGTTCCCCTCCATTAGCAGTACAAGAAGAAAGTATCTGTCCTGCTGTAAGAGCAGGCAGGGGGAAAAAAAACATTCAGAGGGATGTGGCCCACGTCATCATATACTGTTATTCTTTTAATTAGTTTAAAGACATGCAGAGGCAAGCAGGTGGATGGACTACCATGGAAACAGATGGTGCCTCCCTGAGACACCAGAGACATTTACATACAACAACAAATGATATCTGAATAGTGTATTGTCAAACAGTCCAGACAGTGTTAATCCGTAAAGAACGGAGAGAGACGGAGTGTGCATGTGTGTCTGAACGTTATCATACTGGATTGCAGGGAAAATAGCTTTGATAATTAACATCAGCTAAATGAATTAACAGGTAATAAATGATACACGGACATGGAGACTAAAGCTCTTCAACAGATCTACACACCGATTGTAGTACTGAAAACAAAACCCTGCTCTCACTACTTGAAAACAAAGCCGTGGTACATGCACATAACTAGAACCAAGACTACAAACAGATCAATAAAACCCACAACCTGAGATTAACAATAATGGATTCCTCTTGGAGCCGAGAGTCTAAAGTCGCCCAGGACAACTAATAATTGTTCAAAAAGGATCACCTCTGAAAGCAAAATGTAAAAAAGCACAGTATTTCAGTTAGTTCAGTATTAAAAAAAAACAAAAGGCTGTTATGCACAAGTATGTTTAGTCTTTGTGAGCTTGTTTTGAGTTGAGGGGAGGGAAGAGCCATATTGACAACATTGGAAAATTCCTATTGATTATTCTTCTTTTCTCTGAGTGCCGGCTTGTTAAAAAAGACCCCTCTTGGAAACACGATCAATTAGTGAGATAGTGCTTGCCATTGATCAGCCCTTCTCCAACCCCACCCCCACCTCACAAGGATCTTGCCTTTCGATGGATCCCTCCACACACTCCTTATGACCAACTATTGATCTCAGCTTCATAGCTAAATATAAAAGCACACACACTCACACTGAGCACTGACCCCTCCCATCCAAACCACACAGTCTCATACTAATACTGACATCTGCTTGTCTCCATTGTAAACCAATGGTTCACTCATAAATACAGAGGCCAGCTTTGGCCCTGAACCAATATAGTTTCTCTGAGGTCAGAGGTCAGCATGGCAATAATGCTGCCATTAACAGATCTGCCTGGGTTTAATTCTTTTCAGAAGAGAGAAGCTCTAAGTAATGAAAGGATTTGGGGGAAATATTAGTATTATAGGTATATTACACTGATTGTATATTAGATTTTAATTAGACTATTTTCAAGTTGATTAAACAACAGAGAACATGCAGTATATTTTTCACTTTGTGGCTGAACTGGAACTTTTTAAATTGATGATCAAAATTGTTGTCAGTGATTTGTCGAAAACATTGACTGCATGAGTTTGACGAGTTAGTGGAGATTTATGATGATGAGGCAGGAGGAATCAATCTATATATCGGTCTATTGATCGATTATCAAACCAATCAGTGAACATGCCAGTCCATCAGTGAAAGATAAAACACTCTCAGAAAAGTCACATTAGGCCTGTGAGTGTAGCAGTTCACCAGTGTTAAGATTAGACAATTGTAAAACTATTAGACACAGCAGGCAGCGGGGTATTAGATAATTCTCTCCCATCGGCAACTTAAGAGTCATCTCTTTGTCAAGGACTGCCCTTGCCCTCTTCATCCCTCGGTCCCTCCACCCTCTATCCCTCCACCCTCCCTATGGATCAGCTGTGATCTCCTTTTTCTCTTTTCACTCAAATCAGGATTAGGGGGAAGAGGAGGTGGATGGGGGGGTGCAGCAGCAGCAGAAGGAGAAGGGGGAGAGAAAACTGAAACAATATGGAAAGGAGATTAGAAAAGAGGGGGTTTGGGCCGTTTGGGGAATTGCAAACTCCCTTGTGCTTGGCTAGGTGTCCTAATGACACCGCCTAATTATGGCAAAATTAGACAGGCTAAAGGGAAGGGAAGAGGTGGGGGAGAGATAGTTTATGTGAAGGGAAAAGAAGAGGAGAAGGGGAACTAAGCAATTGGGAGTGAAGAGTAGGAGCATGTGAGAGTGAACGGAAAAGAACGAGAGGGGTGTGCAGAAGTACAGATACGAGGTAAGGCGGGGAAGAAGGGAGCACGGGGCTGAGAGTGAGAGAAAAAAGAGAAAAGGAGAAAGAAAAAGAGTAGAAAGCAGTGGCTGGTGTGATAGCAGCGAGTGGGCCCCAGCACGCTGCATGTTAATTGGAGAACAGGTGTTGGGGCTGGGAGCAGGAGGCTGATTACTGGAGCCACAGAAACAGACCGTCTCCTCCACACACACACACACACATACACACCATTGCATGCACACACATGCACAAATGCACATAGGCTGCACACACACATGAATAATTTAAGACCCAAGCAGTGTCTGGGGAAAAAGGTCAAACTAGGGGTCACAAAGACACATAGACAATCGCACATACAACCATATACATACATAAATAAACGTGCAAGGATCCCCAAACACATGAAAATATACATCCGTCTGTGTGCACACAAACAGACATATACATTCTCTAAGCACACACACACATCTGTCTTTTGACTTTTTCGGTGTGTGGTGTGCATGCATGCAGTCAAAAGAGAGAGTGCACATTAAGTTGGATAAAAGGGCACAGGGCCAGGCAAAAATCCCATTGGCTTATCAGAAATTAACTGGCTGCTAATAGGCTGCTCCCTGAGGAGAGGATTTTGCAGGCCAGTCAAGAGAGAGAATCACCCCCAACAGGACGGGATGTGCCCACTGTGATTAGAGAGTACAGTAGGTCAATGATTGCATTTAAATCAATCCTCACATCCTCACACTAGTCTTCACACACATACAAGGACTTGCTTCATCAGCCCGCCACCAAGCTGCTCACAAACACATTTCGAGGAGCTTTATACATGTTAAGAGAAAGTATAACGGGAGTGCAGAGTGGGTTATTGGGAGAGTAATGTGCTACAGTTAATGAAAAAAACAGCTGTTTCAAAGGTATTCTGGGAAAATTCAACAGACAACAGCCCCGATTTTCTCCGTTATATGAAAACTATCTTCGGCGGAGATCCTTCGAGACACACTGTCAACAGCCAGCCAGCTTGAACTGAGGAGGGGAAAGAAAAGGGTCCTTGACGTATATGAAGTGAGTGTTTTCTAGACAGACGATTGCAGGGAAGGAGAGAGGGAAGGAGAGGGATAAGGAGAGAGAGGAGATGAAGGTTGCGTCTATGACATCACAGAAAAAGTATTTCACATGCGGTCTGCTTACGAGCATTCATCACACTGGTTAATGCCAGGCAGACAGCGAGAGACCTCCAAAATCCCTCGAACGTGAAGGCCCTCACACACGCTGATTACTGAGGGGGTCATCCGCCTTTAAGCCTGATAACTGGCTGTCATGGTGAACATTTACCACATATGGCAGCCTGTCTGGTGCTATAGAATATCCACATGCTTCTGATAAAACAAAATCTACGCTTTTGGCAGGTTTCAGGTGCAATGTTGGCCGTTAAACGTAATGAGTGGCCAAACTGAAACAAATCCCAGGAGGCTGAAGATAGATCAACAGAGAACAGAAAGCTGAAGAGTGAGAACCACATGGGGGACAGACATAGACACATATTTTACACTGTATATTGCAACCTCCTTGTATGGATGCAGTGGAAACTCAAGTGGTAAAAGCAATTATGTGTATGTTGTTAAATATTAGTATTAAGGCATTGAAATGTGCATGTGAAATGTACACATAAACATTAACACCACTGTAAACGTACAACTGTGTATAAATGTGTTCTAATTGGAGCTTCTACTCTGCTATGTAGCTACTCCTCTCATTTGGTTTGTGTAGATGCAACAGCTGCTTAGTGAGATCTCACCACAACAACCTTCACATCAACCCGCAATCTCTCTCTCTCCGTCTTTGTGAGTGTGTAGGTGCATACATACAAAGAAAGGGCAAGCTGAACATTTAGTATGAAGAGGTGCTTGTTAAAGGTAGTGGACACTGAGTGGGACGTGTTTTGATCTCATTACCTGTCAATGATGACTGGGTCAGAGGGCGTCTCGTTTCGGTTGCCACAACTTTTCTTCTCACAACAGCGGCTGAGTGGGCAGTTAAATGAGACAGAAAAGAGGAAAAAGTCAGTGGAGGAAAAAAAACACACAAATTAAAAAGGAGGAGTCATTATTTGTCTGGCCCATCCACATCCATAGGCTCAGACTACTCTGCCGCAGTCGGGGCCAAGATCCAGGAGCACACAAAGGAGGCATGAGAGGGGAGGGGAGGAGTAGACAAAAGAATAAAAGAGGAAGAAAAGGTACAACAACACACCCTACAAACAGTGAGAGACCATTCAAAAGTGAAAAGCCAGCCCGGCAATCTGTCACATTGATTTTGAAATCAAACTCAACCCCCACGCAGCCTCATTGCGCACACACACACACACACACACACACACACACACACACACACACACACACACACACACACACACACACACACACATCGTCCCATAACATCCTACCATTCGTCAGCAGTCCTGTCCGAGGAGCCTGCTGGCCACCCAGCCCCCCCCCCCCCCCCCCCCCCCCCTTCCCAAAGTCCCCTTCGCTGCATAACAAAAGTGCCCCCACCCCTAACCATCTGCCACCCCTACACCTCGCCTCACCCCTCTCGTGTCCCAGCTTGGCCCTGCCCTGCCCCCCTCCGCCCCCCTGTCAGACGGCCTCACTCCCCAGCTGTGACGCTTGCCCTCTGCCTCTTCGGCTCTGTTATTAGCCAGCTGTGAGTCACATTCGGGCATCTGCTGACTACACAATGGCAAAGCCCACTCCGTCTTAGCCCCTCTCCCCGTGTCCCAGCCCCCTATCCTTCCCCCTGCTGCCCTCGAATCCTGGGTCACTGCCCCACATCCAGACCGCTCTATTTGGCTTCTTCTCCATCCATAACCCCATACTCACCTATTTTCTCTATTCACCAAGCATTAACCAAAACCTTCTGCTCCCTAAATCTTGACTGGACTCTTTAAACTTGCTTTTATAACAGCTCTTTGTTACACTGAGACATTTTAAATATACCAGTGGACTTGTCATCACTTGTTGACAAAGTTCAAATGAGATGTCTTGGCTAAACAGAAGTGCTGAAGTTACATTTCAATAAGGGAAAGGCAGATTGTTTCCCAAAAGAGTGTCAGCTGCTGTCAGCTGTGGTGTAGCTGCAGAACTACAGGCCAGAGAGTGAGGAGCGCCAAGAAGAAACAGGAGCTGGCATGGGGACACGCAGCGTTACAGCAGAAAGCACCAAGGGGCTACCACTGTAACAAGGATGATGATAGATAGGCTAGACTTGTAGTTTAAGTTGTAGTTTTTTTCAACTATACAGCCTCAAGCGTCGTCCCAAAACCGCCAAGCGGACTGAGACAACAAAAGTGTACGGACGGTGATGATATTTGTATTTCTTCCCTGTGGGTGAAGGTGTGAATGACTGGGTGAGTGTGTGTCTGTGTGTGTTAGACTCACCTGCACATGACCTCATGTGTGAGCAGAACTCTGCACATTTCTGGATTCTTGTTTTGTCCTTCATATGCTATGGGCTGAGAGGAGGAAACAAGGGTCAGATTCAGTCTCATGTATCAGTACAGTCAGTTAGTCTTGCATAGCTGAGAGTGTACCAACCTGTTTAGTGACAGAGTCGATAAGTCGTGCATAAAGATCCTGCTCCGTGCGAACCCCTGCAAAAACAGAACTTGATTGTTAGCAATAACCTACACACAGCATTTGAGGCATGCATTTTTCAGAAATAAAATGAATGGATGATTTCTAGCCCTCTGTTCTATAGATAAATGGAAACTGGGAAAAGAGATCAATTACATGCTCAACTCTATTTAAAAAATACCACATAACCATAAATGAAGCAACTGCACGTAAACTCATAAACCCCCTAAAAACATATATGGTGCTGAGGATTCTCAAAATAAAATGGAAAGATTTATGACATCAATCTATTTTTATCTCAAACTCTGGACAAGCGCTCAGAAAAAGTATTGAACTCTGTCCAGCCAACATGGAGGACTAAGATTGGCATGCAGTTCGTATTTTCTCTCTGATGGTTTCTGAGGGGATTGAGAGTTATTTGATGTTTCATGATAATCAGTCATGTTCAGCTTTGAGGCCAGAATATACGACCACGTTCTCACGATTTGTCAAGCTGTTCTTTTTTTTGTGGTTCTCAGTTAATTTATGATTTATTCCCAAGTTTACATGAGTGACAGGTAAAATAGCACCCGATCCGTTTGTTAAGGGGTTTAATTGAAGAGTGAATGTCCTTTTGCATGGTCTTCTATTTAATCAGGTGTGTGTCGGAGTGAGATTTACAAAAACACCTGAACCTCTGGATGCTTCAAAACCTCCGCTGTAAATCACACAACATAGGGAAACGACATGTAATGAATTGCTTCTCGAGAAAAGAGCGCATTACCCAAGGATTTTTTCAGAGACTTTGGAGAGTATCGCTTTCAAAATGTGTTCCTCTCATCAAAGTCTCGATTGAGATGCCTTTGATATCGCTTGGGGGAAGGGGATGAGAGGAGGGGATGCAGAGGAAGTGCTTTTGGTGTTGGTGTGCTTGTATGTGCGTGTGTGTGTGTGTGCGTGTGTGTGTGTGTGTGTGCGTGTGTGTGTGTGTGTGGTGGGTGTATACGGGGGTTGCTCTGGAACATGTCTTTTATCTTCTCTCCCATGGGTGCCACTGCGATGGCAGAGTAGGGGCAGCAGTGGCTCATGGGAACCGAATTTCTCTGTGTATCCCCGATCTGATGTGAAAGCACCATGGGGGGTTGGAGGAGTTGGGGAGTGAGGGGGAGTTGGGGGGGGCAACATGTACCTCATTTCTCCCTGCGTGTGCCCAGAAGTGGCTCCTCGCAGAGCCGAAGCATTGAATTGTACAAACTCGGTGATTAGACGTTGAAGGTGAAGGTAATTTATGAGTTGCGAGAGGAGAGGCGAGGTGAGGATGTGGAGGAAGATCACTGAAGTGGAAAGGTGTCACCGCTGACCTCTTTCAACTCCTGTAATGCAGAGCTCCACACCAATATCTAGATGATCACCTCAAAGGGCAAAGAATCAGCCCATAATCTGAGAACTCGTGTTTGACTCACCATTGCTGTAGAGGAGCTGTAGCTTGTAGTGAGTACCGTTGTTGGTCTTTTCTCCCGTCTGCTCCTTGGAAAGAGACAAGACCAATAATCGGAGAGCATTAAGCACTTGTGAGGCACAGATAAGTACAGCTGAGCATCCCCATGCCGTGGTAAGCACAGCGAGTCTCTCCTAATCCTGCAGCTTGCCCTTCCCCGACAGCAGCATCGAGATCAGAGGGTTGTAGGCTCAGAGCCCATGTGGGACCTTTGGTTGTGTTCTAGAGCTGAGCTCTTAACCTTGAGTCGGACGTTCTTTAGGGGTTGAACTATCATGTCTAATGCAAACTTCTAAAAACCTGAAGATCAAATGCAGTGGTCCTCCTGGCAATAAGGTAGCACAGGCATGGTGATATGCGCATGTGTGTGTGCAAAGTGTGGAAAGTACTGTATGTGAGACTGAGCAGCAGTCGACCTTGACAGAAAAACTTCCCTTCCGCTATCCCTGCCTCCCCCAGGCACTC
Source organism: Taurulus bubalis (assembly GCF_910589615.1). Taxonomy (NCBI): domain Eukaryota; kingdom Metazoa; phylum Chordata; class Actinopteri; order Perciformes; family Cottidae; genus Taurulus; species Taurulus bubalis. The sequence continues at coordinate 9,743,933 of NC_136596.1, read as the reverse complement.
CACTAGCTTCTCACTTCTTCCTTCTCTTCCCCCCTCTGTCTCTTGTTCCCCCTTTTTCTTTCTCTTCTTCTACCTCTACTGGTCTTTCTAAGTGGTCTCAAAGGAATGCTCTCTGGTCCAATAACCCAGGAGGCTGGCATCACAGAGACGTGTGCCGGAGAGGAGGAGAGAGAACGAGGAGGTTGGAGGAGAAGAGAAACTGGGAAGAGGACAGTTGTGAGGAAAGAAGAAGAAGTGAGGGAAATTAAGATGCATGGAGATAAGTTGGAAAGTAAAAAGGGGTCCAAACATAAACTCAAAGTTGAGATTGAGACTTAACGTCGGGAGATAGATGGATGCCTAGCTTCATAAGTTTTGTGAATATACACAGAGGAACATTTATCTCGCCTTGCCATCACTCTACCTCTGCATAATTACAAAGCAAAAACAGATGCCAGGTTAACCATGCAGAAAATGAACTCCCCCACTGCCGTCATATTGCTCTACGTTGGCCTGTGTGGCACAAAGGGGAGCACGCTGACAGCTTTCAGCCCTGGCGTTAGCGCTGCCGCCCGCCCGCCCTCTCCATTCCCATCCCACCCTGCCCATGAAATTCATAGTAAAACTATGTTTGAACTTCAGCTGACAGGTTTGTGTCCTCTTGTCTTTCTCACAGGGGAGATCTGGATCTGTTGACAGTTTAGGAGGCTCTCGCTCCCCTCAGCACAAGGCAGAAAGATCCATCAACATGGGGCACAAGGCTAGTCTCTTTCTAACTGTCTCCACACTGCACCCTTCCTTATTTTGCTCTGGTCCAACCTGAGGAATCCAGCCCCCACCCCCACCCCTGCCGCAGTATTTAGAGTATAGGAAGAGGGGGCATGAAGGAAAGAGACTTTGATGATTAGTTCACTGTATAACTTAACAGGAGCAAGCATCATTTGCATTTTAAAAAGTAGTGATGTCCTCCTAATGAGGCAAGCTGCTAATTAGTCATTAGATATTCTTTTTCAATCCCACATCATCAGCTCATTGAGGGTAGAGCTTGTGTAAACATGTAGCCGTCAGCTGTTCGATATGCCTGTCTTTACTGGGCATGTGGAGGATCAAGTTGAGCACCTGGTTAAAGCTGAAATACATTTTAATGTTGTGGCCATTTACAGTTTTTCAGATGTTACTAGTTGAAGGGTTTTAGGTGGAAGTGAAAAGATGACATATCTTCAAATAATCAATAAAGCAGACAGGCGTTCAGAAATATTAACACACCTTGTCATGTTCAACAAAGTCCACAAAGGCAGTCCTCTCCACCTCCACAGGTTGGCCGTGTCTGTCGTAGAGAGCCAGGACAAAGTGGAAGAAGTTGGACTTGCGGAGGTTTGAAGGCGGCTGCTTCTCAAAATGAGCTCTTGACAAAGCGACTCCACTGAGGGCACAAGAGGAAGAGACAGTCAGCTCCACAGGCATTTACATTGTGTTACAATAAAGTGCATACTGATCAGTGTGAAGGTTATTTCTAATTAAATTAACATCTAACATAGTATTCATTGGAAGTGGAAAAATATTTCTTAAATCTAAATAATACAAAATAAAGCAGGACTTTTCTCTGCATGCCGTAAATCATGAGAACTCAATCTTACATGATTTTGTTTTTTAAATCCCTTATTTCCCATCGGTTAGAACGTTCCTTTCAAATGAAGGCCTTCAGTTTATCCATACAATAATTAGTAATAGTTTGCACACAAAAAAACACATACAGATAATTTATAAATATTTTGTTTTCCCATAACTTGAAGGCCACTTTACTTGTCGAGATTAGAAACTAATGTGGCCTAAAAATATGCTCAAGGAAAGAAGAAGAACAGGAAAGGCTAAACTTGTTGAAACTATGGTTTAGCTTGAAAACTCCAAATTCAACAATAAAATCAACACTTTTGACTTTGGGACTGATGGTGGAGCATCTTGGTTAAAAATGTACTGACAATAAGTGTACATATACTGACTGTTGAATTTAAATAACTTAAAGATTTAGGCATATTCTGTGTGTTTTTGTGAATTATTTCTGTATAAAATTGGTAATTATAGCTTTTGAGATAACTCAAAACTTGAGCAGTTCTTTCTTGATATTTTGGGGGGTTCTTAAACGTTTCGTTTAAAAAAATAAACGAGGGATTTTTTTCTCCATAAAAAATATTTTTGGTTAGTTTGTAGTTTTTTAGTTTTTAGGGAGGGGTGGGGGAGGGCAATATTATAATCGAGTTATTTATAATTACATTGTAACAATAATAAAATATTGCATGATATCAAATAACCTAAATACAGTTCAAATAACGCTATTGTTGTATCACTTACTAATTACTAAATTCCTATTCTATGGCTTTTAAGACTTATGTGTGATATTAATTATCTTGTTCTATTTTCTGGAAATCACAGCCGCTTTTTTGACTTAATACTGTTTTCTCAACTTTGGACATGACGCGCGCGCGCGCGTGTGTGTGTGTGTGTGTGTGTCGGTGTGTGCGTGTGTGTCGGTGTGTGGGTGTGCGTGTCGGTGTGTGTGTGTCGGTGTGTCGGTGTGTCGGTGGGTGTTTGTGTTTGTAAAAAAAAAATGTAAATATGAAGATGGTGATTGGACATCTTGGGGAATATGGAAAACAAAACTGATTCAACATTTTTTTAAAGCATTTTACTTCTATAAAAAACATGAAGTGCGGTGTTTCAGCATCAACTAAAATAGCTGGTTTAGGACATTCAGCTTTAGTCACGTTCAGGTTTTCAAAAATTATCTCAAATTGAATTGTGTGAACTAAGTCTGTAAATTGACACCAGAGTAAATGATCTGAACAGTTGCTCCTAGTGTGTGACATTATCGTTACGTCTAATCGTTCTGATTGTTATTGTGTGGGACTTCTTTCCTTTTGTGCACATAACGCCGTATACTTAAAAAAAAAACTAAAATAATATAAAGTGTACAGCTCTTACATCATAATTAACGACATGTAGTGAATTGGGGGCAAACATCTTTGAAGGGGACTCGTATCATCTTTTGCAACAAGTAGTTTGTAAGGACACCTGCTAAAATGTTAAATATCATCATTATAAACTATATTATACTCGTGATGCGGATTCCGAAACTAAATGCGATGCCGTTGCCAGCTGAACGCAAGTGATGGAAATAACGGTGAGAAGTTGTTGTCAGTAGATCAGCTGCTTTGTACTGTACCTTTGCGCCGCTACGTTCGCATCCACAACCCCGACATTACGCACCCACGACCGGACCGGATCCATCTCCTCTCCAAGAGTTCTCTCTTTTAATCCGCTCACTTCTCGCATCAGATGCTCCTGGATCCCGAACATTTAAGCCACGTCCTGCGCGTTTTGGTGCACTTTTTTTAACTTAAGAAAAAATAAACTGAGCTGGAGAGCTGAAGCACTTTGGCAAACAACAGAAGGTCCACCCAAGGCGCTGCGCTCCTCCACAGCTTTGCAAAAACAAATGACCGACGCTGTGTGATGATGCTTCAGTTAAAAAAAAAAGTCCACGCACACTTTCTTTCAAGGCTGAAACGATGATAACAGATATATTCCCACACTAATTGCAAGCATTGTCCAGGCGCAAATCTCCAGCGTCAGATGGAGCGCAAATGGTCACCTGCTCGTGGTGCTCACTCCTCACACAGTTCAGAGCGAGTCCGTTTGGAAATATGCTTTCAAATATGTGTGTGCAGAAAGTCTTCCTTTGTCAGAGGGCCAGATCGGATCAAAACAGTTGATCCGAGGGCCAGGAAGCTTGGAGTGAACCGCTGTCTTGAAGCATGAATGAGACCCTCTGCCGGGATAGAGCGTGGAGGAGGGGCCTTAGTGCCATATGGGGGACCGATTGTTGAAATGGATGCTCTCATTGGTGTAAAGTGCATCCGTTGTTTGGACTTCTGCCAGACTCAGCATCCAACCGGTGACTCGTGCAGCAAACTTTTCACACATCAAGTTGGACCAGGATGATGATGAAGGGAAAACATACAATTGTACACATTTTATAGCAGAAGTTGTACGCGCATCTGTTAATAGTTTACGCATACATGTAGGATTTTAATTGTGGTGTGATAGAAATGACCGTTTCTCTTGGTGTGGAGAGAAGGGACTTTTAAAATCAAGATTATGCAGTCTCAAAATGATGTAGAAATGTTAACAAAAAGTTCAGTGTTTTATATTCGTTCATCTCTGAGTGTTTGTTGAAATTTGGGTTTCCATTCTCCTCCACATGCTGCCCTGAATAGTCTGTACAGCAAGTCCTGTTTGTTCTATTCATTCAAGTCAAAATCTAACACAAGTGCGCTCTCGACATGCGCGCATTCAGAGGCTCGAGCGTCTGCTCCTTTGAACGCAGTGATTTCGCTTCGGAGGCATCGCATCAGTGTCAGCCGCAACAATGGCCGTCTGGTTGGTCCATCAATCTCCGCCAGCAGCAGACAGGGCTGCTCTCTGATTGGCGTTTGGACCAATGCCTGACAGTGCACCGAAAAGAGTTGTTAATCAATACAACAGAATATCGTAAAGTGGTGATGAAATCAGAAATAACGCGTGGCTTCAAGCGTAATTTGGCAAGTGATCTATTATGGAAACAACCAATGCCTTGATATAAGAGTGGTACTTTTGGATCTGACAAAGTTTCTTAAGCTGCTTATTTGTATGATTTCCAGCTTTAAAAGACTGGAACGAACTACAACGAACCTAAAAAGTTTAATGTTCAAGCACATTTTTCAATGTTTTGAATGGCAATGTGCATTCAAAGGTGCTGCATTTTACATGGATCATATTATAACCTAAATAACTGACCAGCTCTGAAATGGGTTTTGTGTTTATTCCCAACAAAACGAATATGTCTGTCTTTCTTTTTTAGCGGACAAAAAAAAATTAATTTCCGCTCCTGGTCATCTGGCATTGAAAAGAAAAGTGTTTTTTCAAATCCTGTTTCTTTACCCCTTACCGATACTATTGTCTCTGTGTAGAGTTTGTGCGCCTGGACAATGGAAGTAAATCTCCCCCCTTGGATCCCGCCTCAGCCCACCATCTGCCAGCGCGGGACAAAGTCAGATGTTCCCCCAATTCTGAGAGCATTCTTGGGGAATCCTGCTGCAGAGACTCCGCCCTGTCGCCGTGTCCCTCACACACTTCCCCTGACATGATTGACAGCTCTACTTAAGCATGAAAAATCCATATATGATGACACATTTTAATAAAATTCCTCTACTGAAATGCAGGGACGTGCGCTCTTTAAAATGCGCTGCTTGTATGGATTTATTAGTTCCTCGACTGTCTCTTCCAAAAGAAGCACTACACTACCGCCGGTGCTGACACATGATTTTTGTTTCAATTCCTTGTTTAAAAAAACTCAGGGGATCGACACGGATGTATTGGTTATGTGCAGGAAATCAAAGCTTCTGCAAAACTTAAAGGGCCTAATTGAGGAGAAAATATTAATTTAAAACGTTGGACTTTACTGCACTTTAATTGCACCAATTAACATGAAGTGCTCATACCGTGTGTGTGATGGTAACACCCAAGCATTTAAGTTGAGCTATTAAACAATAATGTTGAGCGGGATGCGTCAGTGACAAACAGGTTTCTGATGTCCTCATATGTTTGCTTAAATGGTGTGATGTTTTCACCGAACATATAGCATGTGATTTAATGTATTGTGTTCATTTATTTCCGGTAAAATAAATAATCACAATGATCAAGCCTTCAATGGAGAGTGCATCGTCCAAATGTCTTTAAAGTTAATACATCTTTCACCTCGCTGTATTTTTTAGCTTTAACCTATCTATTATTACTTTATTTATTTGTCGAGAAACTTAAGCTGGCTGAGAGAAACAGATTAAGTCAATAGAAAACCATCATGGTATCCATGATAATATAAGCACACCGAGACGTCTGTCCACTTCAGCCCCACAGGTGCCACAGGCTCGGCCGTGATTATCATCACAACCCGCAGGACTTTCCCGTCTAAATGTGGCTTTTCTAAATTGGTGAAGCGGAGAGTCGGGGCGAAAATGGGGGATTAGTCAAACCACAAACGTCTTTCTAATCAATTTAACCCGCTGAGACGGTCAGCCCGTGTGTTTTAGGGAGGAGGCGAGGGGGGAATCAGTGACTGCTAAACTAAACAATGGGGTATCGTGTGCCGCTCGTCCTCTCCTGCATTCCCCCGCTCCCATGGGACACCCGGAGCCTCTCTGTGTGGATGGCACTGTGTCCACGGAGGTCAGGAGGGGCGTGGTCGTGTGTGCGCGTGTGTGTCTGCGCGTGCGTGCGTGCGCGTGTGTGTGCGTGTGTGTGTGTTTGTGTGTGCGTGTGCGTGTGTGTGTGTGTGTGGAGACGCAGCAGCTGGTTCCCGTCCCTCTTCTCCTCTGTGCAGAACACGTCACAAGCTAATGCGGCCCACCAGGTCTCCCATCCATCGCCATATATTGTGCTCGTTTTTGTTTGTTTGTTTACTTATTTCGGATTGGATGCCCCCCCCCCCCCACACACACACACACACACACACACACGCACACACACACACACACACACACACACACACACACACACACACACACACACACACACACACACCTTTAGCCTCATTTGTTAATATTAAAACCCATCAAACATTTGCATTTCGATATAAGCCCTGTTGTGATTTGGCGTTAAATAGTGTTTTTTTTTTAAAGAAAATACAATATAATGGGAATGGTTCTCGAAGTGTTCTAGAGGCTTGGTATATATATATCTGTTCATTCATCATTTTATATGTTTGGTTTTCTATTGAATTGGATTAATATGAGTAAATAGTTTACCTTTTGAATTATACTCTTTCTCCTTCACCAGTCATTTCAACTCTTTCCTTTACCCTGGCAGTTTTTTTTTGTATCGTACCTCACACATGACAAGACCGAGCTTCTACATTCTACATTCTACATTACATTACAAACAAAGAACGTTGTCTTGTCTCTCTTCAAACACTGTGCCAGTGAGTCAGCTTGCACAATAGCAAGGTATTACTGGCCCAAATCCAAATGACAATGTACAAGTTCCTTTAAACAATACAAACCATTTAGCACACTAATGCTTGTGCACATCACAAGATGGCCGTCATTTGTGGAACTCTTTTTGTGTCCATAGTTTGCACTGTACAATGAAACGTATAATTAACTGGTTGGGTGAACACAACAGGCGTTGGTTCTAATAATTCATATTGCCCGCTGGCTTGCAGCAGTCTAATGAAACACACCTAAACTCAATTCCTCATCTGTTTGCTGAACCTTTTACCTGTTTTTAGGCTTATGTCCCTGTAAATAATATACACAATAGTTTGCTTTTGCACTGAAAGATAGCATGGATTTTATGATTGTCATAATTTGTCATCCCTGTAATAGAATCTTTGCTTTCGAGAAAGGTGTCTCACCAACACTGAACTGAGGTCAAGTGTGTGTTTCCATGTGAAGAGGTTTAAAGGAAACTGTTGATGTTAGTTGTTAAATGCAGAGATTGTAGATACAAATAAATATCTTTTCTAAACAATATTCTCTTTATTTAGTTCCAAGCGATCAAATTGTTTTGATTCTTTGCTTTTACTTTTACAAAAATCAAAGTGCATGTGTTTAAAGCACAGATTCAACTTTATGATTTATCAAGATGTGAATGATACCAGTACAAGTACGAATTGAAGGTGTATTTCAAGAACAACTAAGTCCTCAAGATGAACAGAGCCGGACTTCAGTCCATCCAAAACCACAGGTTGATAATGCTTCCATGACTCAAAGGATTGTATGTCAGTGCCATCTACTGGTATGGTGGAGAACATCATCAACCTGGGTCTGCAGGATCAGATGTTGGGATCCTGTGAAGTTTTTGTGTATCATAAAAAAAAATCATTCAGAGGCAGTGGTTGATTTGTATAACAGTCATTTATTAGTGTCGAACTTAAAGTGACTTTCACATACTCACTGGCAAAACAACAGTGCGTTCCCAAAGAAACCCGTTACAAATGACAGCTCTTGCATTTGTTTATTTGAGGATTAGTTGTTAATTGTACAATACATTACAATTTTCAAAAAAGAGGGAAAGAAGAAAAGTAGGTGAACATATAATATATTAAGTCAGGTGTCATTCTTTTTTTTTTATAGTAGTTCATGTTATAACAAAATATAGTAGTATAATAAGATCTGCCCTTCATATTACACTTGTGCAGGTATCAGTGCGTTACAAATATTCATTATTCTAACACAAAATCTTCAACTATCAAATAATGCTTTTCTATCAGCAAAAAAAGTCACCGGTGCTGCCTCAAATTCAAGTGCAATGCAGGAAACTGCAAAGTGGGATTATCTCACCACATTGTTAGTAAATGTATATATATATGACTAAATAAGTGGTCAAAACCGATTTCCTTTGGCAGCGTAATAAGGATGCTTTGGATCAAAAGCTTATTCAAGAGCAGTCTCCTACTCAGTGAACAGCAAATGCCCTGAGAATATACAGTCCTTGGTCATACCGTTGCCTTTAGGGTTGGCCACCAGAAATACATTGTCATCGCTGTCAAGCTTAATGTACGCGCTGCCACTGGCTGTGATGAAACCGCTCTGCCATGTGTTGAATGAGTGCAGAATCATATCTTTGTTCCGCATCAGATCCAAACTGGCCGCCTTTTTGTTGATGGTGCAGTGGAACTGGAATTCATACACACCTGGTATCGGACACGAAAACATTCCTGTCTTAGTGTCATAGCTGTTCTGTCCATTGTAGATGATTTCCTGGAAGGGAATGGGCTTGCCGGGTTTGGGGAAGTTGTTGCCAAGTCGCACACTGAAAGCCACTTTCGCCACAGAGCTCGGAAGTCCAGGAGGTCCAGGGGGTCCACTTGGTCCTCTGGGTCCTGTAGGAAAAAAATACATGCAATTAGAAAGTACAATTACATCAACAGGACTTTCCCATTACAGTATTTTCAAGTAATGCTTTTCAATTTAAGTATTTATGGATGAGTTGTAGATGTACCTATTTGTCCTGGGGGGCCTTGTGCGTCTTGTGCTAGAGAGAAAATTAAAAGGGAAATTGGTACATTCAATATATATATATATATATATATATATATATATATATAGGCGGAAATTGTTATCTTTGGTCAACTGTGTCAGATGAGATTTCAGGACATCAACTCACCATCCTCCTTCCATGGACTGAGATCAAAGGTAATGATTTTCTTGCAATCGGTGTAACCGGACCCTCGAGGCCGATAAAGAAAGGGTTTTTCCGGTACTTCAGTGATGCCAGTGTTGTCACAGATAATGCGAGCGAGCGAGGTGTCCCTCAGGGAGTTTCTCTGGGCCTCAGTAAATACTCCAGTATTCTCCCACCAAAGTCTGAAATTGTACAGTTTGGTAACATTTAAAGTCTCTGTATCCCTGAATCTCTCATTAATGTAAAGGTACAGGTAACACAAATGTCTCCACATCTTTAGCAATGTCAGTTATGTAGCATACCGGTCCCCCATGCGGATGCGCTGGAACTGAGTGGCAATCAAGCAGGCAAACAAAGGTCCCACTCTTCCTCCTTTGACAAACGGCTCAGATACTCCTCCCATCCACACGTCGATGTTGTCAGGTGTGCCGTAGAGATTCAGCAGTTGCCTGGCCAGGGCTTTGTTGTTCAGCACGACAGCCAACTCTGCCTGATTTCGTGGTTGTGACAGCCCACAGAAGTTGCGCCATTTGTTGTAGCCTAAAAATGACATGCAGGGTAAATATGTTGACATGTTTTAAGAGTGTGATCTGTAGTATACATATAAGTCAAAGTGACTTTAGATATAAAGAATACATAGGTATGAAGACTAAATAACTACCAGGGAGTCCATGGTCTCTTCCTCTCTGCATGTTGAGGGCAGCCAGATCCAGTGCCAACTCACTAGTGAATTTAAACAGCCTGTCCCTCAGTTCATCAGTCATCATGTTATCCTGTGTGTTCAGCTTGGCCTGACGACCCACCAGGCCCCTGAGGATTGGGTCCAGACCACCTGAGGAACACAAAACAATTTCATTTTGATCAATTGTAGTCATTCTCTGTTTAGGGAACGACTAACAAGTTCAAGAATTTGGCATTACCTTCAAAGACGACCCTCCACGGTGTAAAGAAGGCTTTGTGCAGCAGTGGGCTGGGGAAATCTGGGTCATCATCGTAGTCCTTATTAAGACGAAATATGAAAGGCTGAACCATGAGGTGAGCGAATCGGTAGGCAGCTGTGGCAAACACATTGGCAATTGCCGGGTCCACGTTTTCATCATAACCAGGGTAGGTGGACAGATGACTGGCTATGAAGTCTGGACCAATAATGTGAAGTAAGTAGTCTCTGAGAGTGAGAACCTAAAAGACAGAAAATACATTGAGTTGATGGAACCATGTGAAGACATTCCAATATGTCTGTAATCCGTGCAGCTAAACCTGTCTCTAACCTGCGAATATCCTCCCATGATTTTACGTGCTTCTTGGTAGAGTCTCTCTCCGTTCCAGTGAGGATTGATGACCGCCAGAGCACGGGCCAGGCGGTTGTGCTCACGCAGGAACAGTGTGTGTAAAGAGGTCAGAGCAATGTGCTCATTGGACCGCTCGTCACCTTTAAAGTCAGATGAAATGAGGACAAAAGGACGGTCAGCTCTGTGCGATGCTTGTGATGGATTTAAGGTTTTTAATATTAACATAACACATCAGTGTTTTTCCTGCCACTCACCAGCCACAAAGCAGGGCACCTCCGTTGCCTTACTGTCACTAGTAATACGGGCTCGGGTGGCACACATGTTGGTTTCCATGTTGGAGAAGGGCAGGAGCTCACGTTTGTTGTCAGTGTACTTTGTGTTGACTCTCATCAGGCCCTTGTCTGAGGTGAGGTCTCGTAGGGAACGAGCTTTGATGTCTTCTGAACCGTACACCTGACCTACATCTAGGAAAGCTGTGAGCCCGTTCATCTGTTGACGGACGGTGCTTGCACCAAACACGTGGCCAAAGTTGCCAGAACCACAAGCTGCTGCTGAGCGGAAGAAAGGGATGCACTTCTCAGAGTTTTTGCCAAAGCGAGGGTCTTTCTTGGGAATCTGTTGAGATGACAAAAATCAGTTTACATCCAGTATGTGTGTGTGTGTGTGTGTGTGTGTGTGTGTGTGTGTGTGTGTGTGTGTGTGTGTGTGTGTGTGTGTGTGTGTGTGTGTGTGTGTGTGTTTGTCACAGACCTGAATGGGGAAGCAGGGCTCTGTCCGATCACAGCTCTTGTCACAGTCAATCCCATCACTGAACGAGCGAATCACAGGAGAGTGAGGAGTGAAGGTCAGGTCATGATCCGTCCACTGGCCGAAGATTGTGACCATGTGAGTGTAGAGTGGGTCGCTCTCCACATCAGCGTTTGCTGTACGCAAAATATTGTTGGACACTGCTCTGACCTGAGAACAGGATGTGGACAATGAGCACCTGCAAGTGTTATTTTTCTCATTGTCAGTGAAGATGATATTCTGTATGTTACCAAGGGAAGAAGTTCGTTGTTGATTTTGAGATCAGGGTCCCAGCCTTTGGGCAAAGAGATTGTATCCTGATACTCAGCAGGGAGCCAGCGGGTGAAAGGTGTGTTGGAGGCTCCCCAGCGAGGGTTAAATCTAGACAAGTAAAAAATAAATCCTGTGTTAATATTCTCTCTTTTGAAGATTACTTTCATGACACTTTGCAGTTCATTGAATTTCACTCAGTAAAATGAATATAGGGAAAATGATAAGGGACAACATGTAACCAAAGTCCCAAGTCAAACCCCAAATAAGGTATCATAAAAAAGTTTCCTGAAGGAAAAGGTATATACAATGTTGCTATTGAATCATTGCCTCACCCGTTGTTGCAGATACTGGTGGCAGTCCGAAACTTGTCTAGATTGCTAAGTGTTTTGCAAGTAGGGGGACGCTGTCTGGGAGAACAGCCGGTCAGATCAGCAAGGGCCAGCAGATCTTTCTCGGAGATCAGATCTTATTAACAGAGACACAAAATTAGCAACTCAGCTGCAACCGATCTAGAAATGTTTGCAAGAAATGTCTGTGAAGCTGTAAAGGATAAACACCTGTGGCATTGATGGAGCGCTTTGCACGTCTTTCCAAAGACCTCTTGATGATTTTAACGGCATTATCCATATAGTCAGCAGCACGCACAGCATTACGTGTTTGCCCAGTAGGCTGCTTCACCAACCGCAAAATGTCTGACGGACTCACGGCATTCCTCCTCACGCGCTCAACGCTCCTGTGTCGTGTGGAGAGGTCAGATTTATGAGTTTAGTCAGAAAGTCTTCAATAGCAATTTCATACACCTGTGTTGAACAACTTTATATTTCAATCAAAGTAGGAAAGATGTTTTCAGCAGCCTACTCACACTCTCCTGGAGTACTCATAGGCCGAGTCTACTGTGGCCTTGGCTTCAATCACAGCCCTTTCAATGGCACTTCTGCTTAAATGGGATTCTGAAAGCATAAAATACATTTTGTTTAATTTACTTTCTTGTTCATACTTAATACTGGTGTTTTTGGCCAGTCATTTCTGAGATGATCATGTTTCCCATGCCACGCAGTTACAGCATTTTACAATATATATATTGTCTCACAATAAACCATGAACTCAAACATATTGACGGAGATTTGATGAGTTTCATACAAATGAAGAGAGTAAAATGTAGTAGGAATCAACCAAGTAATGAATGCATTTAAAGTTGTGTAGCTATAAGGTGATAGAGGTATTACTCACCAGCATCCACCTGATATTGCCAGCTCAGGTAAAGAACTGCAGCCAGTAGGCACAACAAGAAATTCATCTTTGTAAAAGATATTCTCTTAAATATTCTCCGGTCAGTAATGCATCTAATAGAATCCCATAGAATATTAACTGTATCTATTAAATCAAAGTTAAAAAGTAAAGTAAAGTAACCTTTGATAAGGCCAAAGTTGTGTACTCTTCTTTAGATGGAGCTCTTTTTATACTCTGCCTGTACATGTCATGTAACGCCCATGTTTGCAGGAATGTTTCTCAAGACAATGGATGTTTTTTTCTTCTTCCTAGTTCCGCATCTGCAGCATAATTCCTGTTGAGCAACTTCATTGTGTGTCATTTACGCTAAATGACACAATGAGCAAAGAAGTCCTTTCAAAGATCGGATTTGTCGAGATGCTGTGCACGTTTTAGTTTATTCGGAAAGAAAATATCCGACAGAGGACGATAATTAACGACTTTATTATTGATTAATGAAAGCGAGACGATGATCTCTCACATATTCACACATTTTGGTTTATAATTTATTGTTACATTTTTGCAATGCATTTATATATTTCTTTGTAGATTGGTGAAACAATTGGTGCAGAGTGATTTTTTTTTTTTAGTCTCACACGCACAACAAATTTGATCAGCTCGTCAAAAATTCCGTTTATATTTCTGTACCAGGAAATTGTTTGCAATTGGCACTTGGCAACAGTAATAAAGCTTTCCCGAAAACGCAAATGAGGATATCAGCTGTTCACTTTCTATTATAATGGATTACATCATTATTTATATTTTTTAAAGACCCAACATATACACATAGCAGCACAACAATTTGAAGAAAAACATTTTTTTAATTGAAATACTCAACAGTTAAAAAACAAAAACTGCAGTAAAAGTATAAATTAAAAGAAAATTAATGTAACTTTATGTTAAAGTTATATTTCTAAACTGCATTTGAGAGAGCATATATCGCTCAGCAGCCGTTTTTACAGATTGTTTTATGAATAAATCCTTTTGCATTACAGATATGGCAAGATCCAACAACCTCCTGGAGAGGAAACATCCACCGCATTCTGATAAAGCTGTTTTGAAACTCGGTTGTCCGTGAGACGAACTCAAAACATTTTTCCGCACCAACGCAGAACAAAACAACAAGTAGAGTGTTTGGTGACTCAGATCAATCGGTAATCGGCTTTTTTTAAAATACCGTGAGCCAATGGCTATTCTGATAAAAAGGATTTCCAGCTTTTTAATTAACAAAAACGCAAGTGTCCTTCTCTTATTAGATTCCAAACAAATATGGAATATAGATACCCCTTACGTATAAAGTGAAAGTCAAGAATGTATTATTAAATGTATTGCAGTTATGCACATATTCCACGCCGGGTTCTTGGGTTTCGGTGTATAATATGTTCTTTGGATATAGGCAACTTGTTGTTGGAGCACATGAAGGGGCGCGTCGCCTTCGCTGTTATTATAATACTAATGAACTTCTATGAAATGCCATAGGGATTTATCCATAAATGAAGTTGCATGTGAAATGTGCGTTTACAAAAACAAGTGTGGTATTTGTTATAAATGTAAGTTGGTACATTTATGTTCACGGATGTTTAATGGATGTTCATAAGAAACAGTACCTGTAGGGACTTAGGACCTAAGGGGGATTCAGGTGGGAAGCACAACCAACAGGGGCTGTACCGGGGAGACAGCATGACGGGCCGAGGAATAAAGAGTTACAATTAAGAGCAGTTTGTTCTTACGTCTTATGTGTATTTAGAAACACGACAACAATGGGTTAAAGAAAAGAATGATCTGCTACAAATAGGTGTTTTATGATCTTAAAAACAGCAACAGCCGATCCATCCACCTGTGTACATTTCATTTGGATTTTAACGCATTCAAATTGAACGATATGACATCTCAAATTGATAATTTGTATAACTTATTAGTGAGCTTGGCAGGCCTTGACTAAGGTATGTTTGAGGTACGTCATAATGCCGTGAAGGAGAGCGGATAATTAGTGTGCAATGTGACAGTAGCACCGGGGAATTCTGGGCTTGTTTCTCCCCTGAGGGCTTTGTAATACAGTGTCTTGCCTTTTTGGCATCCACTGTATTTGTTCCATTTGATATGCTCTAAAACTATGTTGGACTTAAATGTCTTTGTGTAGATAATTGGGACCTAAATTATGTATGGGGGGGCCCATTGCAATTCAACAAGATCCAAATGTTCAAGCTGTATATGCAGGGAATGAGGAAGTGCAGTGAGGTGAGGAACCTTCCATGGTGAAAAAACAAACTGTATCACAATAACAACATCTACAGAACGTAAGTAATACAAATTAAGTTATAACGTAAAAGAAGGTTCATTTGTCAGACACTTTTAGCAACACCTTAGTGGTTATCAGTGGTGTATAGTAAAGAAGTAGAAATACTTTGTTACTGTACTTAAGTTGTTTTTTTGGATATCTGTACTTTTCTTTACTATTCATATTTACTTTTACTTTTACTTCACTACATTTTGCAAAGAAAACTGATACATTTCCCCTGAAACCTTCGTTACTCGCTACAAAATAAAATCTATCTTTAGAAAAAAATGAATCGTGAGACCAACATCGGGACTGTGGTGGAACACAGACACAGAGTTCCCAGTGATGCCCAGGATGCTGCTAGCTGGAGGAAGTGCAGTGAGGTGATAGTAGGTGAAGTAATAACGTAAAAGAAGGTTCATTAAAAAAATTGTGGCAATTAACCATTTAAAAGAATAATGTGTTGTACTGGAAGTCAGTGGTGTACAAGGTGAACAGGAAGGGAGACAGAACAGTTCCCTGTGGGGCTCCAACATCACTGACCACCGTCCCAGACAGCACACGGCCCATTCTGACAAACTGTGGTCTGCCTGTGAGGTAGTCTGTGAAGATTAAGATAAAGTTTCATTCAAAGGGACTTTACAGGCATGTACACTTTAAGAACTATGTTGCCAAAAGATCAAAATACAAAAGTCCTTGTTGCAGTTGGTAAACTCATTTAAACTAAGTGCATTACTCTGACCAACACAAAGTGTCCTGAATATGCATACATTCTTCAAAGAAAAATACGACAATGAAAGATTGTATTAAAACATGCTTGATTTTGATCACATTGCTGGATGCTGGTTGTTTTCGAAGACCTTTAAAAGGTGCCGTGTGTTGTATTTTGCAACATTTAGCGGTCAGGTTGCAGATTTCAACTAAACAAACTTTTCCCGTGTGACACAAGCGTAGGAATACGGCGATGGCTGCCACGAAAATGTGAATATGCAACACGTGTCCCTCTCAGCACATCAACGGTTGATCAGTGCCCCTCAGGGTCTGATTCCAATGCTCCAGGCTTTCAACCAGTGGTGTATAGTAAAGAAGTAGAAATACTTCGTTACTGTACTTAAGTCGTTTTTTGGGATATCTGTACTCTACTTTACTATTTATATTTCTGTTTTACTTTTACTTTTACTTCACTACATTTCACAGACTCCACCTAGCAGGTTTTGCGAATCACAATATTCTGCATTTGCCCTCTACATCCTCTAGTCCAGCGCTCCCAAACCTTTATGCATCACAGACCGGTTACATGAAGACAATATTTTCACGGACCGGGTCCGACCTCGGAGAGACGAGAGACAACTACACCTGACGTGTGTTCGTTATGTCCAGTCTACTTCTAACTAAACCTTTAGTCCAGTCTACTCCTTAATTTATAACCCGCTGCACAAAGACAGGATGTTGGGAATGGAGGCAGGTTTTCGTGCTTTTTTGGCGAACTCAGGATACTCTGCCTTGGTTTTAATCCAGAACACCGACAAAGTTGAAACAGACTTAAGTTTCATTTTTAGAGTAACGTAACATCTTGACAAGAGGTTCCGTCTGAGGTTCCGTCTGAGGTTACCACAGACGGATGTATGCGGTCATTTTTCACAATAAAACATCTTTCCTGCCTTGATTTTTTAACTTTAATTTTAATGTTTCATTCATTCTTTCTGTGCGGCCCGGTACCAGGGGACCCACGGCCCGATACCGGATGGAATTAACAAATACTTATAACCACACTGTTACAACTCCTTCATAGTGTCATATTGCTTTTTGGAGAATTATGATGATAAGTTCATAGTAGATGCAATATATTATGTTGCACATAATATATATGGATGGATCACAGCCAACCCAGTTATTTTATCAACACAACTCCTGGTCCTTGGTCATGGTGGCCATAGCACTTAAAAGAAAAAACTTCATAATTCTCAAAATTCTGACCCTTTGCTTTTTTATTAAAAGCATGTACTTGTACTTTTACTTTCAATACTTAAGTACATTTTATATCAGAAAAATACTTTTGATACTTAAGTACAGAAAATATCAGATACTTTAAGACTTTTATTCAAGTAGTATTTTAATAGGTGACTTTTACTTTTACTGGAGTAATTTTCCAGGAAGGTATCTTTACTTTTACTCAAGTACGGCTTTTGGGTACTTTATACACGACTGCTTTCAACTAACTCCGAGGTCAAACCCAACTGCGACATTATAGACCAGGGCCCTATTTCTCGTACCTGGCTAAACAAAGTCAAGCAAATGTCCTAATCTCAAACTTAAATTAGCGAGATGATTGACATCAGGCTATCTGGGTTTCTTCCCGGCTGATCCGCGCTGAAACGGTCTCGTTAATTCTAGCTAGACGTCAGTCATCTGGATAAATGCGCGCGCCCGCTCCTCTTCAGAAGGGATAATAATGGAGCACTGACACCATGATGTTCTAACAGTACAATGGCAAATAAACTCAGAGGAACCTCTTTTTATTTCTCTAATGAGAAGCAGGAGATGATCATGAAGGCATAGGAGGAAGTCAATACCGTAGTCATTCACAGCAAACGCGTTGCGAATATTCCAACGTTTTTGCGACATTGTTGCCATGAACGCAACTTTAACAGCGCCCCCGCTGCGAGACATAAGCGTCGCAAATATATCAGACAGGTTAAATGCGTCAGTGTTGAGAAAACGTATCGGCTAATTTGAAGTGCTTCATCACCCAAATCAATCAGATTATATTTACGAATAAACATATACTTATGACGATATATGTACTGTATGCACGTATGGATCATGTACTATATATGTGTATATGAGTTTGAATATGTGTATGGGCAGATCAGTATGTATGTATTATTCATTCATTCGAAATTCAATCAATTGAAGCATCCATCCATCCATTATCAGCCGCTTATCCGGGGTCGGGTCGCGGTGGCAGCAGGTTCAGCAGGCCGACCCAGGCTTCCCTCTCACCCGCAACACTTTCCAGCTCATTCTGGGGGATCCCGAGGCGTTCCAAGGCCAGCCGGGAGATATAATCCCTCCAGCGTGTCGTCGGTCTTCCCCGGGGCCTTCTACCAGTTGGACGTGCCTGGAAAATCTCTAATGGGAGGCGTCCAGGAGGCATCCTGACTAGATGCCCGAACCACCTCAGCTGACTCCTTTCGACATGAAAGAGCAGCGACTCGACTCCAAGCTCCCCCCTGATGTTCGAGCTCCTTACCCTATCTCTAAGGCTGAGCCCGGCCACCCTACGGAGGAAGCTCATTTCGTCCGCTTGTATCCAAGGTCTCGTTCTTTCGGTCACGACTCAGAGTTCGTGACCAAAGGTGAGGGTTGGAACATAGACCGACCAGTAAATGGAGAGCTTCGCCTTCCGGCTCAGCTCCCTCTTCACCAGGACGGACCCGTACAGCGCCTGTTTTACTGCTGCAGCCGCACCGATCCGCCTGTCGATCTCCCGCTCCACCTTACCCTCACTCGTGAACAAGACCCCGAGATACTTGAACTCCTTCGCTTGGGGTAGGCAGTTTGTCCCCACCTGGAGGGGCCAATCCACCGGTTTCCGGCAGAGCACCATGGCCTCAGATTTGGAGGTGCTAACTCTCATCCCTGCCGCTTCACACTCGGCTGCAAAACGCCCCAGTGAATGCTGGAGGTCACGGTCCGAGGAGGCAAACAGGACCACATCATCCGCGAACAGCAGAGAGGCGATCCTGCAACTCCCGAACCGGATCCTCTCCGCCCACTGGCTGCGCCTAGATATCCTGTCCAGGAAGGTCACGAACAGGACCGGTGATAAAGGGCAGCCCTGGCGGAGGCCAACACCCACCGGGAACGTGTCTGACTTATTACCGAGGATACGAACACAGCTCCTACTGCAGGCGTACAGAGACCGGATGGCCCGTGCCAACGGGTCCGGCACCCCATACTCCCGCAGCACCCCCCACAAAAACCCCCGAGGAACCCGGTCGAAAGCCTTCTCCAAGTCTACAAAGCACATGTAGACTGGTTGGGCAAACTCCCAGGACCCCTCCAGTAGTCTGCAAGGGTAAAGAGCTGGTCCACTGTTCCACGACCCGGACGGAATCCGCACTGCTCGTCTTGAATCTGAGGTTTGACAAGCGGTCTGAGCCTCCTTTCCAGCACCCTGGCATAAGCTTTTCCCGGGAGGCTGAGCAGTGTGATGCCACGATAGTTTGAGCACACTCTCCGGTCCCCCTTCTTGAAGATGGGAACCACCACCCCGGTCTGCCAGTCCATGGGCACTGTTCCCGACCCCCATGTGACACTGAAAAGGCGTGTCAACCAAGACAGCCCAACAATGTCCAGCGCTTTCAGCATCTCAGGGCGGATCTCATCCACCCCTGGTACATTGCCACCAAGGAGCTTTTTGACTACCTTAGCGACCTCTGCCAGGGATATGGGTGAAACCACCCCAAAGTCTTCCGGCGCTGCCCCCTCTCCGGGGGACATGTTGGCCCGGTTTAGGAGTTCCTCAAAGTGCTCTTTCCACCGCCCGACGATGTACCCAGTCCGGGTCAGCAGTTCCCCCCCCCCTGCTGAGAACAGCCTGGGGTAGCCCCTGCTTTCCCTTTCTGAGCCGTCGGATGGTTTGCCAGAACTTCCTTGAGACCAACCGAAAGTCCTTCTCCATGGCCTCCCCGAACTCCTCTCATGCCCGAGTTTTAGCATCCGCGACCATCGCAGCTGCAGCCCTTCTGGCCTGCCGGTACCCGTCAGCTGCTTCAGGAGACCCCTGGGCCAGCCAGGCCCAAAAGGCCTCCTTCTTCAGTTTGACGGCTTCCCTCACCTCCGGTCTCCACCACCGGGTTCTCGGGTTGCCGCCACGACAGGCACCGATGACCTTCTGGCCACAGCTCCGAGCAGCCGCGTCCACAATAGAGGCTTTGAACATGGTCCACTCGGGTTCCATGTCCCCAGCCTCCCTCGAGATTTGTGAGAGGTTCTTCCGGAGGTGGGAGTTGAAGACCTCCCGGACAGGATCCTCCGCCAGACGTTCCCAGTTCACCCTCACTACACGTTTGGGCTTGCCAGGTCTATCTAGCCGACTCCCCAGCCATCTGATCCAACTCACCACCAGGTGGTGATCAGTTGACAGCTCTGCTCCTCTCTTCACCCGAGTGTCCAAGACACACGGCCGCAGATCAGCTGATACGATTACAAAGTCGATCATTGATCTCCGGCCTAAGGTGTTCTGGTACCAAGTACACTTATGAGCCACCTTATGTTCGAACATGGTGTTCGTTATGGACAAACTGTGGCTAGCACAGAAGTCCAACAACAAAACACCATTCGGGTTCAGATCGGGCAAGCCGTTCCTCCCAATCAAGCCCCGCCAGGTTTCTCTATCATTGCCCACGTGAGCGTTGAAGTCGCCCAGGAGAACTATGGAGTCGGCAGGCGGCGCCCTTTCCAGGACCCCTCCCACCGACTCCAAGAAGGCCGGATACTCCGAAATGCTGTTCGGTGCATAAGCACAAACAACAGTCAGAGCCTTACTCCCCGCAACCCGTAGGCGCAGGGAGGCGACCCTCTCATTCTCTGGGAAAACTCCAACATAGCAGCGCTCAGCCGGGGGCTCGTGAGTATCTCCACTCCCGCCCGGCGCCTCTCACCCTGGGCAACTCCAGAAAAGGACAAAGTCCAACCCTTCTCCAGGAGCTTGGTTCCAGAGCCCATGCTGTGCGTGGAGGTGAGCCCAACTATATCTAGCTGGTACCGCTCCACCTCCTGCACCAGCTCCGGCTCTTTCCCCGCTAGCGAGGTGACATTTCACGTCCCTAGAGCTAGTCTATGCTGCCGGCGATTGGCTCGCCCAGGTCTCCTGCCTGGCCCGCCGCCCGGTCTACATAGCACCCGACCCCGATAATTCTCCCTGCGGGTGGTGGGTCCACAGGGTGACTGCTGCTCCATGCTGTTTCTTCGGACTGAGCCCGACTGGGCCCTATGGGCGAAAGCCCGGCCACCAGACGCTCGCCGACGAGCTCCCCTCGCCGACGAGCTCCCCTCGCCGACGAGCTCCCCTCGCCGACGAGCTCCCCTCCTGGGTCTGGCTCCGGGAGGGTGCCCCGGTTTCCCTTGTCCGGGCGAGGTATCTTCAGACCGTGGGCTGCTATTCATCAGGGTTTTTTGAACCGCTCTTAGTCTGGGCTCTCCCCCGAGACCTGTTTGCCTTGGGAGATGCCCCGGACAACATAGCTCCCAGGATCACTGAGCCACTCAAACTCCTCCACCACGTTAAGGTAGCGATTCATTGGAGGAGTATATATGTGTATATGCGGCTCGAGAAGCTCTCGTAAATACATTATTTCTTGCTGACAATTAGCCCGCTAACTCAGTAAGCCAGGTACGAGAAATAGGGCCCAGAGGTCGGCAACCCGCGGCTCCGGAGCCGCATGCGGCTCTTTAGCCCGTCTGTTGCGGCTCCCTGAGGCTTTGACAAAAAAAAGGAGAATTCCTCTTATTTTAAATATTTCTTTCACTAAAATGTGCGTCACATCCTGTCACGTCACTGTCAAGCCTCCGTCCCTGCAGCTGGATACTCGTGATTCAGAGCCCCGCCCTCGCGCGCAGATGAGTGCAGAAGAGCGTTTCCTCAACTGCTGCAGCAAACCAAGTAAAGTAGATATACTTTCAGTAAGTGGATCACGTCTCCAAACTCCACTACTGCTGCTGGTTCTGTGTCAGCTCATGAGACAGTGAGGCGTCCGCTCGTAAAAACGGATCCGTCCTCCGTTTGCGGTGCTCTAAAAGTCTAAAATGTTTAAAATGTAAAACTCACTGAAGAAAAAACTGAAGGGCATCAAACTTGCTATCTTACAGTTACAGGGCAAACACTCTACCACATGAGCCACAAATATAGATAGTACTGAAGGTCTGCATAGTGTTTTTAATTAACCTTAATGTAGCCGACACATGACTATTTTTTGTTTGATAGTTATAAACAGGTCAAACATTCTTGTTCTAAGATTTCATAAATACAACAAACTATATTTGTTTGTATATATAATATGACTATATATAAAACTTCAGAAGCTGTCATATCAAATAGTTTTTGCGGCTCCAGACAATTCTTTTTTGGTGGAAAAAGGTAAAAATGGCTCTTTGGATAAGAAAGGTTGCTGACCCCTGTTATAGACCGTCAGAGCAACTGCGTAGTTTAAAGAGCAAGATAATCCACAGAGGGCTGGTGGGAGGGGAGGTGGAGGGGTCAAACAAACACAGGACTCTTGTCCAGGAGACCGCTGTTAATGTCCCGTGTGAAATTAACAGGGGCACTAACTATGAAGGGAAAGCTGCTTTTGTA
This sequence comes from Taurulus bubalis, assembly GCF_910589615.1. Taxonomy (NCBI): domain Eukaryota; kingdom Metazoa; phylum Chordata; class Actinopteri; order Perciformes; family Cottidae; genus Taurulus; species Taurulus bubalis. The sequence continues at coordinate 9,721,480 of NC_136596.1, read as the reverse complement.
TATAAAATGGTGTTTAAACGCAGTTATTTGGAATGGAAAGTATTAATTTGTTGCTTAAAGTTATTATCAACTAACTCTCAGTGTATTCATATATGGTGAAACCAAACTAAACTGCAAACACTGCTAATACATTTGGAGTTCACACAAGTAAAATGGTATCTTATGGATATATTAAGAATATCCTTTTTTTTTCTAAACAAACAAATTTGTAGTTTAAAGCTCCGGTAAACGAAATGTGTAATGACTAAAACGGTGACATTCCACACGATCAGATAAGTGGATCAACGGATCAACTTATTGTGATTTGACTTGTACATATGATTACTGTTATTATCTATTTACATGGTATTTATTGAAGCATTGTTCATACCAGCGTAATGGAAGGGCTGGCCTGGTACATTGTGTATCACCGGAGAAGTCAGGGTGAGTTTCTTTTGCTGGGGCTTTCGAATATAGGCCCACCCCTTCTTGGCATGGAATACGACAAACAAACGCTGGCGTGCTAGTCTTGTACAATGAACTGAGAGGAATCATGGGCAAGTGAGTACAAAATGAGACAGGAAATTAAATAAGCAAGAGTCCATACAAGTGGAAGCTATTATATTGTGTACGGGCTTTTATTCTGAAGGGTAAAACAGAAGGAGAGAGAGAAGGTTTTGTTGGAGCGAGGAGCGAGTCAAGAATAAAGTGGTTGCCATTTTATGCCAACTAACGGACCATCGTGGTGGTATTATTATTGTACAGTGAAGGCGCAAGACAAACCCTCGGCTACATCAGTCATTCCACCACCTAACAACTCAAATTGTAACAATTCAACTTAAAAATATTTTACAGGCAAGAGCAAAAGCATCAAAATACAAAAGTCATTGTTGCAGTTGCTTAACTCATCTAAACTGTGCACTGCTGTCTGACTAACATAAAGTATCCTGACGATGTTTATTCACTTAGCGGTCAGGTTGCAGATTGGGTTTTCCGTTTTCCCGTTTTTGGTTTGAAATAGAATACAAAGAAACCATGGTATTTCCGTATTTCCGTATTTTCGTACGAACCATAAATCAAACGAACAAAACGTACACGGACCAATGTCGTTAGTGTTGTTAGTGCTCCTGAGGAAGTTAAGCGCTCAGATAGGAACTATGACAGAAAAGCTGCCTTGTATATATAAAATGTTGTTTGAATGCAGTAGTTTGAGGTGGTACGTATTTATTTGTTGGTTAAAGTTACTATCAATAACTTACATTTTCCTTCATACATGGTGAAACCAAACTAAACTGCATTGTTCACACATTTGGAGTTCACAGATGCAAAATGTCATCTTGTGTATATATTAAGAATGAATCATGCTTTTTAAACACACCAAAAACACACACTAATTTATAGTTTCAAGGTCCCACAGATAAAAATTTGTAAGAACTCAAGCTGGGGCATGATCAAATACATTGATCATGGATTACTTTATTGTGATTTGACTTGTACATGTGAATATTATATGTTATCTCTATCACATGTTATTTATTCAAACATGGTGTACCAAGCCAGCGTAACTGGACTTTCTGGAGGCATAATTGTATCGATGTGACAATTAACGCCCATGTTTGTCTGGAATGTTTCTCTTTCTATACTTCCGCATCTGCATTATAATTCCTGTTGACTTCACAATTATAATTTGGAACTTAGAAATGCAAGACAGGCCTTCTTCTCTGACATCATAAAATTCAGAGAATTAGACAAGCAGTCGGTGGCTCCACACCAACCACAGGATATGTCTTGTCCTCATCTTTAAATAGCATCCATTCAAATATCATGACACAATTTCATTCAATTAACCAAAGTAGCCTAGAAGACATTATACAACATCTGAACACATCCTCCTGCTGCTTGGATATTCTACCAACACACTCTTTCAAAAATATTTCACACTGCATGACCGCTGATCTTTTACAAATTGTAAACACATCCCTTCTCTCAGGTGTCTTCCCACAAGCCCTAAAAACTGCAGTTATTAAACCACTTCTAAAGAAGGCTAGTTTAGACCCCGAAATATTGAAAAACTATAGACCAATATCAAACCTCCCATTCTTAAGTAAAATAATGGAAAAGGTGGTTTTTCAACAGCTGAACAACTTCTTGGCCGAAAATAACTGTTTTGATGTCTTCCAGTCCGGCTTTCGTCAGCACCACAGTACTGAAACTGCTCTTGTTAAGGTTTTCAACAACATCTACTTAAACACAGACAGTGGCAGAACTTCAGTCTTAATATTACTGGATCTCAGTGCTGCATTCGACACAGTTGATTATGACATACTACTAGACAGACAGGTTTGAATCCTACTTATAGGACCGACAATACTTTGTGTCGGTAGCTAATTACACATCAGAGCTGACTAGGATGACATTCTGTTCAACATCTACATGCTTCCACTGGCTCAGATAATGAAAAACAACAATGTGTGTTATCATAATTATGCAGATGACACACAACTCTATATAACTATATCACCAGGGGACTATAGTCCCAGACAAGGGCTGCCTAAATGCATTGAAGAAATCAATAACTGGATGTGCCAGAATTTTCTTCAATTAAATCAAGATAAAACAGAAGTAATGGTTTTTGGTCCCAAGGACGAACGATTGAAAGTCAGCGCTCAGCTTCGATCACTAATGTTAAAAACCTCAAACCAAGCTAGAAATCTAGGTGTAGTTATGGATTCCGACCTCAACCTGAACAGCCATATCAAGACAATTACAAAATCAGCCTACTATCACCTGAAGAATATATCAAAGGTTAGAGGACTTATGTCTCAACAGGATCTGGAGAAACTTGTCCATGCATTTATCTCCAGTAGACTTGACTACTGTAACGGTGTGTTCACAGGCCTCTGTAAAAAGTCAATCAGAAAGCTGCAGCTGATTCAGAACGCTGCAGCTCAAGTCCTCACTAAGACCAGGAAAGTGGATCACATCACTCCAGTACTGAGGTCTTTGCACTGGCTCCCTGTCAAACAAAGAATTGACTTTAAAATCCTGCTGCTGGTTTATACAGCACTGAATGGTTTAGGGCCTAAGTATGTTTGTGATCTGCTGCTACCTTATGAACCATCCCGGCCCCTCAGGTCGTCTGGGACGGGTCTACTTTCTGGTCCAAGAGTCAGAACTAAACATGGAGAAGCAGCGTTCAGCTTTTCTGCTCCACATATCTGGAACAAGGTCCCTGAAAGCTGCAGGTCTGCTGAGACCCTCAGCTCCTTTAAGTCCACATTGAAGACTTTTCTGTTTGCTGCTGCCTTTAACTGAACCAGATTCAATTACTGCATCTCACTACTGCATTTTATTTCTTAAACTGCACTGCAACTTTTATTAAACTTTTATTTTTTATTTTGCTTTTTCAACTTTTATTTTTTATTTTGCTTTTTGACTGTTTTAATGTTTTCTTAAATGTTTTTTAAATCGGCATTATGTTTTGATGCTTTTAATGGTTTTATGTGAAGCACTTTGAATCGCCTTGTTGTTGAAATGTGCTATACAAATAAACTTGCCTTGCCTTGCCTTGCCTTGCCTTGCCTTGAGCAACTTCACCGTGTGTCATCTAATTAAACAATGAGGAAAACAGTCCTGAGACGAACCCAAAACATTTTTCCGCACCAACGCTAAGAACAAAACAACAAATAGAGAGTTTGGTGACTCAGATCTATCGGTAATCGGCTTTTTTAAAAATACCGTGAGCCAATGGCTATTCTGATAAAAAGGATTCCAGCTTTTTATTTAACAAAAACGCAAGTGTCCTTCTCTTATTAGATTCCAAACAAATATGGAATATAGATACCCCTTACATATAAAGTGAAAGTCAAGAATATATTATTAAATGTATTACAGTTATGCACATATTCCACGCCGGGTTCTTGGGTTTCGGTGTATAATGTGTTCTTTGGATATAGGCAACTTGTTGTTGGAGCACATGAAGGGGCGCGTCACCTTTGCTGTTATTATAATACATGCAATGAACTTTATAAAATGCCATAGGGATTTATCCATAAATGAAGTTGCATGTGAAATGTACATTTACAAAAACAATTGTGGTATTTGTTATAAATGTAAGTTGGTACATTTATGTTTTTTATTGCCAAGGCAATTTTTTTTCTTCAAATTGAACAATATTATGAACTGTTTAAAGTATACTATAGATATAAATATATAAGTATATACAAAACACTTGACTTCAAACTACAGCTTCAAACCTTTTAACTTCAAACTATAAACAATATATATATATATATACTGGCACCGGTTCTCGGTACCCAACCCTAGTCATAATGCCCTGAAGGCGACGTTGGATAATTAGAGTGCAATGTGACAGTAGCACCGGGGTATTCCGGGCTTGTTTCTCCCCTAAGGGCTTTGTAATACAGTGTCTTGCCTTTTTGGGATCCACTGTATTGGTTCCATTTGATATGCTCTAAAACTATGTTGGACTTAAATGTCTTTGTGTAGATAATTGTGACCTATATTATGTATGGGGGGGCCCATTGCAATTCAACAAGATCCAAATGTTCAAGCTGTATATGCAGGGAATGAGGAAGTGCAGTGAGGTGAGGAACCTTTCATGGTGAAAAAACAAACTGTATCACAATAACAACATTTACAGAACGTAAGTAATACAAATTAAGTAGTAACGTAAAAGAAGGTTCATTTGTCAGACACTTTTAGCAACACCTTAGTGGTTATCAGTGGTGTATAGTAAAGAAGTAGAAATACTTTGTTACTGTACTTAAGTTGTATTTTTGGATATCTGTACTTTTCATATTTACTTTTACTTCTACTTCACTACATTTTGCAAAGAAAACTGATACTTTGACTCCGATACATTTCCCCTGAAACCTTTGTTACTCGCTACAAAATAAATTATTCTATTTGACTAACGTTAACTACATTAATGTTAGCTAGCCACCACAGCATAGAATTGACAAGAGCTGCGAGAGCGCAGCATTACGATTTGAACAGTGTCAGAGTTGGAGATGCAGGCAAGTGTGTGTAAAGTGGGGCTAGCTAAAGTTGTTACACTTACAAAATGTCTTTCTCTCACTGTTTCAGAGAAAGCTCCTGGGTGGATCACAGCCAACCCAACCCCTTGTCCTTGGTCATGGTGGCCACAGCACTTAAAAGAATACACTTCATAACTCTCAAAATTCTGACCCTTTGCTTTTTTATTAACAGCATGTACTTGTACTTTTACTTTCAATACTTAAGTACATTTAATATCAGAAAAATACTTTTGATACTTAAGTACAGAAAATATCAGATACTTTAAGACTTTTATTCAAGTAGTATTTTAATAGGTGACTTTTACTTTTACTGGAGTAATTTTCCAGGAAGGTATCTTTACTTTTACTCAAGTACGGCTTTTGGGTACTTTATACACGACTGCTTTCAACTAACTCCGAGGTCAAACCCAACTGCGACATTATAGACCAGGGCCCTATTTCTCGTACCTGGCTAAACAAAGTCAAGCAAATGCTTTTGCTTGACTGTCAAGCAAATTACTTTCAATATTTAAGTACATTTAATATCAAAAAATTACTGTTGATACTTAAGTACAGTAAATGTCAGACACTTTAAGACTTTTACTCAAGTAGTATTCTAATGTGACTTTCATTTTTACTGTCATTTTTACAGGTATCTTTACTTTTACTCAAGTATGGCTTTTGGGTACTTTATACACCACTGATGATTATTAGGTGTGTTTGAGAAACAATTTGTGGCAATTATTCATTAAAAAGAATAATGATGTCCATGGAAAATGGACACACACCCAACAGCTCAAATTGTGAAGATTAAGTTCCATTCAACGGGACTTTATAGGTATTAACACTTTAAGAACTATGTTGCTACAATTAGGTGTTTTATGATCTTAAAAACAGCAACAGCTGACCCATCCACCTGTGTACATTAGTCTTTTTTTAAAGTTTCATTTGGATTTTAACGCATTCAAATTGAACGATATGACATCTCAAAAGGCAGGCCTTGACTAAGGTATGTTTGAGGTACGTCATAATGCCCTGAAGGAGAGTGGATCATTAGTGTGCAATGTGACAGTAGACCTATATTATGTATGGGGTGGCCCATTGCAATTCAACAAGATCCAAATGTTCAAGCTGTATATGCAAGGAACGAGGAAGTGCAGTGAGGTGAGGAACCTTCCATGGTGAAAAAACAAACTGTATCACAATAACAACATCTACAGAACGTAAGTAATACAAATTAAGTAGTAACGTAAAAGAAAAAATTGTGGCAATTAACCATTTAAAAGAATAATGATGTCCATGGAAAATGGACACACACCTAAAAGCTCAACTTGTGAAGTTTAAGTTCCATTCAAAGGGACTTTACAGGCATGTACAATTTAAGAACTATGTTGCCAAAAGATCAAAATACAAAAGTCCTTGTTGCAGTTGGTAAACTCATTTAAACTAAGTGCATTACTCTGACCAACATAATGTGTCCTGAATAATATGCATACATTCGTTGAATAAAAATACGACAATGAAAGATTGTATTAAAACATGCTTGATTTTGATCACATTGCTGGATGCTGGTTGTTTTCGAAGACCTTTAAAAGGTGCCGTGTGTTGTATTTTGCAACATTTAGCAGTCAGGTTGCAGATTTCAACTAAACAAACTTTTCCCGTGTGACACAAGCGTGTGACACAAGCGTGGGAATACAGCGATGGCTGCCACGAAAATGTGAATATGCAACACGTGTCCCTCTCAGCACATCAACGGTTGATCAGTGCCCCTCAGGGTCTGATTCCAATGCTCCATGCTTTCAACTAACTCCGAGGTAAAACCCAACTGTGTCATTATACAGTCAGAGCAACTGCGAAGTTTAAAGAGGAAGATAATCCACAGAGGGCGGGTGGGAGGGGAGGATGAGGGGTTAAACAAACACAGGACTCGTGTCCAGGAGACCGCTGTTAATGTCGTTAGTGTTATTAGTGTCCCTGAGGAAGTTAAGAGCCCAGATAGGAACTATGAAAGAAAAGCTGCCTTTTATATATAAAATGTTGTTTGAATGCAGTAGTTTGAGGTGGTACGTATTTATTCGTTGGTTAAAGTTACTATCAATCAGTGGCGGGCCGTCAGGACCTGCTAAGCCTTCTCTGCTGGCCTAAACAGAATCACAAAGTCATAGCTATTTTATTGTTTTCCACAAATACACTACATGTTTTATACTAATTTTTCCCTATTAGCTTATTTTCTCATTGCAGAGCTTCCTCTGTTGCTCTGCCTTCAGCCTCAAGCTTCCAGCCTGCTCCGTGGCCGCTGAGGATCTGTTAAGAGCACCCAATCACATTTCACCTCTGTTTCGTTTCTATGCTAGATTAGCGGCTTAAACCTGATAGGTAATGCACCTTTTGTTGGATGCCATCCGCATAAAAAGAAGAAGAAGAAGAAGAAGAAGCTAGATTGAAGGTAGATCAAAGTTAGATGAAACCCCGCCCCTGATGTGCACTAAAGGCCTAGGGCGAAAATGCACGGCCCGCCACTGCTATCAATAACTTTAATTACATGGTGAAACCAAACAATTTTTTTGGGGAGTTCACAGATGCAAAATGTCCTCTTATGTACATATATTAAGAATGAATCATGCTTTTTAAACACACCAAAAACACACACTAATTTATAGTTTCAAGGTCCCACAGATCAAATTTGTAAGAACTGGGGCATGATCAAATAAAGTGATCACTGGATTACTTTATTGTGATTTGACTTGTACATGTGAATATTATATATTATCTTTATCACATGTTATTTATTCAAACATGGTGTATACCAAGCCAGTGTGACCCCTATATTCTGTGCAGCAGATGTATTGTCTCATGGTCCAATGTTCCACAAGCACCATAGAGCTTGAAAGTATGATTATAAGAATTAAAGTCATAATTAAAATAACACGACAAAGCAAGCAAACATTTAAAATCAAACAATGCACAAGGTTTGAAGCATTATATTTTTGTGTCAGGAATGTTTCAAGTGGTGTGAAGAACGGTCTCATCTTACACAGAAAAAACAAATGCCCTGAGTTGTAGCTGTCTATTTAGTCAGACCGCTGCAGGGAGGACTACTAAGGTATACTCTCCCTCCATGGACTGAGATCAAAGGCAGGGATGTCACTACAGTTAGTGTAACTGGACTTTCTGGAGGCATACAGGAAGGGCTGGGCTGGTACATCAGTGATGCCAGTGTTGTCACAGATGATACGGGCGAGAGAGGTGTCCTTCATGGAGTCCTTCTGGCTCTCAGTGAAAACTCCTTTGTTCTCCCACCAAAGTCTGAAATTGGCAGTTCATGTTTAAAAGTGTGGCTCACACAACTATCTGCACATCTTTAGTACATGTAGTCTAAATGCATTTTTAGTGCTTACCGGTCTCCCGTGCGGATCCGCTGGAACTGAGTGGCGATCAGACAGGCAAACAAAGGTCCCACTCTTCCTCCACGGACAAACGGCTCAGATATTCCTCCCATCCACACATCAATGTTGTCAGGTGTGCCGTAGAGATTCAGCAGTTTCTTGGCCAGGTCGTTACTTTTCAGCACTTTTGACAGCGCCTTCTTATTTTTCGGCTGCAACAGCCCACAGAACTTACGCCATTTGTTATAGCCTAAAAAGGAGCATAAAGGGGGAAAATGTAGCCATGTTCAAGATAAAGTATGATTAGTAATGCTTGCAAAGTGGCAGTTAAAATTATAGGGATAAAAGAAAATAAATAGAAAGACTCAATGAGAGTTATACCAGGAAGTCCATGGTCTCTTCCTCTCTGCATGTTGAGGGCGGCCAGATCCAGTGCCAACTCACTGATGAATTCAAACAGCCTGTCCCTCAGTTCATCAGACATCATGCTCTTCTGTGTGTTCAGCTTGGCCTGACGACCCACCAGGCCCCTGAGGATCGGGTCTAGACCACCTGAGGAATACGAGGGATTGGAACATTTTAACATGTGCTGCTGATTCTACTGAGAATCATGACCTCATGCACTCTGCAACTCATTGTAGTTTTGAACACATTTAATAATAATTCTAATAAGAATAGTATAAGAATAGTAACAGTAATTAAAAACAATATTAAGAAGTAGAAAAAGAAGAAGAAGCTTCATTTATGTGGCACCTTTAACAGAAGGCAGCTCACCAGTGCTTAACAAAAGAAACAAATTAATAACACAGGTATTTAAGGAGCAGAAAACAACCTAATAATAAAATCCGATAGTATTTTTTGATACATTGAGCAAGCCAGCGCCACACAATCTAAGGGAACGGGTTGTATAAAGAGAGGTATGAAGGCGCTAAACTATTTAAGCCCTTGAAGACAAGTACAAAACACTGTGATCTATCCCCAATGTTACAGGTAGCCAATGTAACAACACTAGTACTGTTGCAATATGATCACTTTTCCACATGTTTTGAAGTTATACTGATGATGCTCGTTCCCACATCACGTTTTAGTCACTGGACCGAGGAAAGGGTTTGTCTCCACCTGATGAGTCATGATTGGCGTGGTGACATTAAAACTGGTCTTTTATTGTATGCTTTGTTTGAATTACTATGTTTTTAATTATTTTTGAAAGCTTGAGCACATTTAGATATCTAACCATTTATGCACTACCTACAAAGGCCACTAGATGTCCCTCTTTGACTCATGAATGGGACCCAGCCAAGTGGTTGAGAATAGTTGCCTTATTTTACATTGAGGGAATGTATTTCCAATCCACTGGAATAAGATATATATTCTCTCCTGACGGTTGTTCACCTTTTCTTTACTAATGTGAACATCAGTAATTTAATATTTTCAATGAAGGTGAATAGACCTTGGCATTACCTTCAAAGACGACCCTCCAAGGTGTAAAGAAGGAACACAAGACAATTTAATTTTGGTCAATTGTAGTCATTCTCTGTTTAGGGAACGACTAACAAGTTCAAGACCTTGGCATTACCTTCAAAGACGACCCTCCACGGTGTAAAGAAGGCTTTGTGCAGCAGTGGGCTGGGGAAATCTGGGTCATCAACGTAGTCCTTATTAAGACGAAATATGAAAGGCTGAACCATGAGGTGAGCAAATCGGTAGGCAGCTGTGGCAAACACATTGGCAATTGCCGGGTCCACGTTTTCATCATAACCAGGGTAGGTGGACAGATGACTGGCTATGAAGTCTGGACCAACAATGTGAAGTAAGTAGTCTCTGAAAGTGAGAACCTAAAAGACAGAAAATACATTGAGTTGATGGAACCATGTGAAGACATTCCAATATGTCTGTAATCCATGCAGCTAAACCTGTCTCTAACCTGCGAATATCCTCCCATGATTTTACGTGCTTCTTGGTAGAGTCTCTCTCCGTTCCAGTGAGGATTGATGACCGCCAGAGCACGGGCCAGGCGGTTGTGCTCACGCAGGAACAGTGTGTGTAAAGAGGTCAGAGCAATGTGCTCATTGGACCGCTCGTCACCTTTAAAGTCAGATGAAATGAGGACAAAAGGACGGTCAGCTCTGTGCGATGCTTGTGATGGATTTAAGGTTTTTAACATTTGTACATCAGTGTTTTTCCTGCCACTCACCAGCCACAAAGCAGGGCACCTCCGTTGCCTTACTGTCATTAGTAATGCGGGCTCGGGTGGCACACATGTTGGTTTCCATGTTGGAGAAGGGCAGGAGCTCACGTTTGTTGTCAGTGTACTTTGTGTTGACTCTCATCAGGCCCTTGTCTGAGGTGAGGTCTCGTAGGGAACGAGCTTTGATGTCTTCTGAACCGTACACCTGACCTACATCAAGGAAAGCTGTGATCCCGTTCATCTGTTGACGGACGGTGCTTGCACCAAACATGTGGCCAAAGTTGCCAGAACCACAAGCTGCTGCTGAGCGGAAGAAGGGGATGCACTTCTTAGAGTTTAGGCCAAAGCGAGGGTCTTTCTTGGGAATCTGTTGAGATGACAAAAATCAGTTAACATCCTGTGTGTGTGTGTGTGTGTGTGTGTGTGTGTGTGTGTGTGTGTGTGTGTGTGTGTGTGTGTGTGTGTGTGTGTGTGTGTGTCACTGACCTGAATGGGGAAGCAGGGCTCTGTCCGATCACAGCTCTTGTCACAGTCAATCCCATCACTGAACGAGCGAATCACAGGAGAGTGAGGAGTGAAGGTCAGGTCATGATCCGTCCACTGGCCGAAGATTGTGACCATGTGAGTGTAGAGTGGGTCGCTCTCCACATCAGCGTTTGCTGTACGCAAAATATTGTTGGACACTGCTCTGACCTGAGAACAGGATGTGGACATTGTACACCTGGGTGAAAAGTGAAAAGTGTTTTTTTTTACATGATCAATGAAGATGATATTCTGTATGTTACCAAGGGAAGAAGTCGTTTGTTGATTTTGCGATCAGGGTCCCAGCCTTTGGGCAGCGAGATTGCATCCTGATACTCAGCAGGGAGCCAGCGGGCGAAAGGTGTGTTGGAGGCTCCCCTGCGGTCGTTATTTCTAGACGAGAAAAAAAGTCTTAATTTTTCGTCCTTTCACACATAGGCGCACCATGCACAGTGCATGACCCGTGAATGACAATTAAACCTGCAGTTGTACTAATTTTTCAGATACAAAAGGGAAAACACCGGAGAATTGGAAGGAGATTCAATTTGACCTCAAAAGCAAACAAATTGACTAGTTAATTAGCTGTGGACATATTTTGCAATTGTTCTTTTTCTTCCCCCATCAATCTTAAAATTGCTACTAAGCAGTTGCCTCACCTGTTGTTGCAGACGCTGGTCGCAGTGCGAAACTTGTCTAAATCTGGACTAGTCTTGCAATTAGGGGCACGATGTTGTGCAGAGCAGCCGGTCAGGGCAGCAAGGACCTGCAGATTCTCCTCAGAGATCAGATCTAATTATCAGAGATAAGAAATAGACATAGATGTGACTTGCAGCCACTTGTATGAAAAATGCAATGAAAATGTTTTCAGATAAACACCTGTGGCATTGATGGAGCGCTTTTCACGTCTTTCCAAAGACCTCTTGATGAGTTTAATGGCATTATCCATATAGTCAGCAGCACGCACAGCATTACGTGTTTGCCCAGTAGGCTGCTTCACCAACCGCAGAATGTCTGACGGACTCACGGCATTCCTCCTCACGCGCTCAACGCTCCTGTGTCGTGTGGAGAGGTCAGATTTATGAGCACTCAGGGGTTATTGCTTCTGACGGCGTACAACTTCCAGTTGAATGTATTTTACACTTTCATGCTGTGCCATTTGTTTTTCCACCCCTGCAGTACTTGTGTAGCAGTTCAGTAGGTTTGTACACTCACACTCTTCTGGAGTACTCATACGCTGAGTCCACCATGGTCTTGGCTTCTATAACAGCTTTTTCAATGACATCTCTGCTCAAACGTGGTTCTGAAAGCACAAGACATTTTGTTGTTAGTCTGCTCTCTGCTTTCTTACAATCCAGTCACCTTTCACTTTATTTTCTCATTCTCTCTTAACCATAGAACACGAACGTCGGGGGATTGTTGTCACGTGATTGTCATTGTGTGGCTGCTGTCTGAGTTGCGTGGTTTTGAGCGTCATTGAAGGTATGCATGTTGTCATCAGTTGTCAGTGATGCAGAGAGACTGTGCCTTCACCAGACAAGGCTCGCATGTCAAGTTCCCAGCTCCATTTTCTTTTTTTTTCAGGAATTTTTTGTTAATTATTCCCTAATCTTTTTACAAATTTTCGAGCCTTTTTTGATACAATTTTTCATTTTATGAGACGATGTACTTTAATTTGCCATGTATTGTTAACTAAAATATACCCAACGTTAGTGATGATGTTACTAACTGTTAGTTAATGTTCTAGGGTTAATATTGATGTTTTCTTTTCAATGGATCACTGAAGCTATTATGCAGGTTTCTTTCATGTATAATTACAGCAAAACACGAGGAGGAGGAGGAGGAGGTGTATTTTAAACACATTTATATTGACTGTATTTAATTTGATTTAATTTGATAGAGGTCATACTCACCAGCATTCACGTGGTTTTTCGAACACAGGTAAAGAGCAATCAGGCACAAAACCCCCCTCATCTCTGAAAAAGATGAACATGGTCCTGTTATACACACACTAATCAACTAATAATACTAAATATACAAGAAGGCACGGTTGCCTGAAAGCGAAGTACATCTGCTGGTTGCAAGTGTGAAGAAACACAATAAGAAAGTTAAAAAGTTAGACAAGGAGCTTGACCTGTTATATTTTGGTTGTCTGACTTTCTCCAGTTGCGGTATGGAGTTGGTGTCTGTATTTATAGGTTCACAAGATCTGAAGATGGAGACACCCCTTTGCCACACCTAAGTAATCTTTGTTTGAGCTGGTTCCACAAAAGATGTCAATGTGGCTTACCTGGGAAAAAAAATGCAAAACAATGTCTGCATGTACTTTTAGCAGGTTTTAGCTATTTTAGCTCCAACTAGTTTGGCCAGCATGCTCAAGGCTGATAAGGTGGCTGAAAATCACATTTTAAACCTGTAATGTAATCTTTTGAGTTTTTCTTTTATCCAGATGTTCTAATGTGTTTAACAAATGCAAAAATGTATGTTCATTTTAATAATACATGTTGGGGTTCTATGGCTATTACTTATCTATTAAATCATCTCTCACTATAAGTAATAATAGAAGACACTAAAAAGTCTTAAATCTTTTTGCAGGCATTGGCCAAAAATAAATAAAAATGCTGCTAACATTTTTCCTCTTTCCCCTCTATAAAATGTCGGCAACATATTAAACACGTATTAAAATACAAAATAACCAAAAAGTTTTCATAAAGATATTATTATTGAATGATAATGACTGAACTCAAGCTTCATTTGAGTGACTGTTACGTGCCAGTTTTGTGTTTTCTCCCCTCCAGCCTTGTTTTCCCTTCAGGTGCCAATCGGGTGATTAATGGCCCCCTGTGAGGGCCAATCCTGCTGCACCTGGGTTCCTGAATGCAAACTGGCCAATCAGCAAAGAGGATGGTTTTTGTTCTCGCCCATGTACACACTGGCACAGAGGTTGCTAAGCGTGAAGGTTTGTGGTGGGAGGTTGAAGGCAGTAAGTTTGGGGTACCCTGTGCAATCGCATATACTTTATGTCTCGAAACATTAGGTTATTGGTCGATGCTCCCTCTGTATTAGTGTTGTTAGAGCATCATTTAGATAAGTATGTGAAGCCATTCCATTTTTTTATGTTTGTAGAGGAGTTAGCCAGGCCTAGTTTTGTTATCTTGATTTCTATTTGTTTGGCACGACCACACCTGTCCCCTCCACTTCATGGAAAACCTTTGTTTTTTCGCTAGAACCGTGTGTAAATAAATCCTGTTTAAAAACGTTGCTCCTACTTTTGTCACATATTCTTTGGCTGTCATGTGTCCGTCCCTCCCCTCATCTCCTCGACTGAAGATGGGCCATAGCAGTGACATACACATACAGGTTAGTTAGCTTTACAGGTATTTGGCACACTGATACGGAAGTAGAAACATAAACTGTAAAACAATGGGAGACAATGTTTAAGGTTGGGCGTTATAGATGCTAGAATGTACCAGTTAACAGGGTTCACATGATGTCTAGGTTGACACTGTACTATTTAGTTATAGAAATTACCTCATGAGCTATTTGTGAGAAAAGATCAATTTTCTGCTGAATACCTCAGTAACAAAAAGACTGAGCCAACAGGTTGTATTTAGTTTGGCCAGTGTACAACAAAGCGCCTTTTCACTTTGCATTAAATAATCTTTGCGGGTATGGTTTTTGTATTTTTTTAAATTGGCACTGCACTGACCAATCTGCATCAATTGCATAATTCAGCAGAAAGGCGTATGGAAAACACTAAACACAGATATAGTTTAGTGTTAGTCCCGGCTGGATAACTTTGGGTTCCTATTTGTTGTAGAATTCAGTTTAGAAATCTTTCAATTTCTTTTAAATATTTCTGATCATTTTACACCTCATTCTGCACCAAGACTCCTCAACCAAATGTTGTAAATGTTGTCCCGACTCAGGACCTAGCCATATCTGGTTTATTAATGTTTTAGCGCTAGCACAATATCATATCAGCTCAATGGAAGTCATTTGAATCTCTCGTGAAGGTCAAAACCCATCAGACTCCTTTAAGAAGAAAATACTCTTCTTAATTAATCTAACCTACAAAGATGGTTGACATAGTGCAGCCTGGGAGGAGTGCAGTTCCAATTTGTTTGAATAGTTTTAGTGATGACATGTAGACAATAGACAAGAACAATTCCTGGCTTTCTCCAAGTCCAAAAAAAACTTGTCAAATGTTTCAACCAGTTGGAGCAGCTGCTAATAATACCGGCTTGTCAAAGTAACAACTCCATTTAAAATAACCAGAAACATAACTTAGTTTCTTTAGCATCTAACCTCCAACTATCTCAAGGAAGTACAGTATCATTCTGTTTTCGGTCAAACAGCTGATGGGTCTTTTTTAGTAAATGTAATTGAGAGGCATGGAGCGAAACACAGAATGCGTAAGGAAATCAAAGATGCCAAGAAAAGCCAGAAAAGTCCCTAGTACTTCCTCAGTATTGCCTGGTATTGCCACATATGTTGAGGTATTTCTTCCACGACGGCTGTTATATAATTTCATTGTCTCTGAATGTGACTAGTGTGTGCTGGAATTTGTTCTCTTGTGTTTGCGTGCATGCTGTATCCACCTATGGACTTCACCAGTCAGCAGGTTTGTCAGACTTTTGTCTTCGTCTTGGCCTCTTTTGTCTGCGGTTTGTTTTTCTTTCAGGTACACTGCAGCTGGAACAGGAAGGGAAAGTTTGTCGTGGTTGTTTCCTCATATTTGGTTTGATCTGCCTTCATTTGCAGTAAATACTTATTCATGCAAAGAGGTGATATACAAAGCTATTTTTGTATTTAGATGAACATAATCATAATTTGTATATGACGTTATATTGCAAGATACAGGCAAACTGATTATAAATTAACATCTGTAGAAGTCATTCGCTTCAATTTAGTTTGGTTTGCACACTTGGGACAGCATGGAGCAAATTATGTGATCAGTGCAGTTTGATTCTCTGCTAAACTCCTTCATGCATTATGTAATAAATAATAATAATAAGTAATGTCTGCTAGTTTGTAGTATTTCCTCGTAAATGTTTTTTTCAATATCTCTGCAAATAATCTATGTCCAAAACCATTTTTATGTTGGTTCATATGATGTTCCACTGCAAAATACGTACATACATTTGATTAGAAGTTCACATTTGTGGAATTTATTAATTTCAGCTTTGTTTGGTTTGCACATTTGGGACAGCACGTTGGCAACTGTGTAGATCAAAGCTAAACAGCCTCTCCAGTGCAGATTGATTCTTTGTATGTAATGGAGATGTTGCATTACCATTAAGATAATTACTTAGATGATGCAACTTAATGGTCTGTAGCAGTAGTCATTCTAGTGGCAATTTGTCCAATAAATCAAAGAAAATAAACATAAATCAAAGGGCACCGTGGGTATGTGGATTACGCAGCCAGAGGAATGCATTGTCCATGCAGGATTCAATTTTTCTGATATTTATTTTAACTAAACAAAACAAGCAAACAAACAAAAGAACAAAGAAACTCCCCATGCTGCCTCTCCTGTGCTGGTAAAAAATCATAGGCCTACCCAGGTGCATGCTGGTCCTGTACCCACCTACTCCTATATATAAACCCCAGGTGCCCACAGCATTACCCAATCAATAACCCAATAAACAATCTAAAGACTTATAAGTAAAACTAGACAACAACTACAAATAATTAAACTAAACTAAAAACTATCAAAAGACAAAACATTCCTCATACATCAAACAATCTAACCTAAATAAGCAAACAACTAGAATAATTAAACAATACTAACTTAATATCCAATAAATAGCTCCTACAGTCATATTAACCTCCAGCTCAAACCTGATGATGTAACCATTAGTGATTCTTAAAAATGGCACCAGAAGAATGAGGAAAGACTGGAGGAAAAACTAAAAGAAGCAGAACAAGAGGAGCTGTTTCACGGTGCATGCAGAGGAAGCTCTCAATAATGGAAACATCTATGATAATGCTGGAAATGGCATATTCCTAGTTCTGCATGCTTTGGATGGACTTTTAAAGTAATGTTATTGAAACAGCTTTGTTTGTTTCCTTATATGTGAATGCCACATGATATATATATATATATATATATATATATATATATATATATATATATATTAAAAATATATATATACATAAATAAATGTACTCTATATTATACATTATGTATTATTATATATATATATATATATATATATATATATATATATATATATATATATATATATATATATATATATATATATATATATATATATATATATATTCTTTACAAAAATGGGCTATTTGCCTTTTATGGATATGATAGAGATAGTCATGCAGCAGAGAGCTCCAGACTGGACTCAAACCCAAGTAAGAATGGCTATGTGAGGGAACATGTTTATCATTTGAGAAAACCTTTTTCAAAAGCCCACTGTGAACCATCCTTTCGGTATTGTTTTACCTTTGACTATAACATTATTCCACTCAATAAAAAATAAAAAAACATTAAGTAATGTTGACTGATATTTATCATCTCAATGTGCATGTTTGTTTTCTTTGTTGTTGGTCCCCAAACAGATCATGGCCCTGGCCGCAACTTATAGCTCAACTCAAGATAATGCACAACCAAACGAGGCCGATCCAATCTGTTATCTGACCAGCAATCACAACCAGATCAAGTTATTAATGGCTCTGACTATAACGGGATGGACTTAATGTTACATGGTCTGTCAGAGCTAGGTTAATATAGGACTTGACCATATGCTGCAATGATTCTAGTCGTACAGCTATATTATTAGCACACATAGCATCATCCTGTCTGGTTCTTCTTATTCAAACGGTTTCATCTCCAAATGAATACGACGTCTCAACAGAGATATTGTTGACTACCGTGAGCTAAACAAAGTGATCACTTAGTTCATAACAAAGTAACACTATACCCTCAATACCGTAACAATATAGGTCAGGTTCGTTTTTAATAACGAAGATGCTCTACAATACAATAACAGCCGGCTTGTGAGTTCAGTGACGTAATGACCCTTCCTTCTTTAACATATTCCTTGGTTTTAGGATTAATTCGTGCATTTCTGTATGATTCCAATCATTTCAAGCATTGTCAAAATCGCACAATGTGCGCATGTCCTGTTAAAGCAGAGGAGCTCAGATTGCGCAATCCCTCACAAACCTGGTTGAGGGCATTCCTTCTGCTTTCTCATGCCACTGTAATATTTGTAGATATGTCTATTGTATGACCTTTCTTTCCAGAGAGAGTGTGTGTCACGTATCTGTATAATTGTGTCTTGCTGATTGACATGAAACCTTCTAAAGCAGCGGGGAGGCAGACACGGAGGGTGCAGAGGAAATGCGCTCTTTCTCCGAGCCACTATAAATTGGTGGAATCAAATCTGTACCGTACCTATGTGTGTGTAAATAATGCTGATATGAAATATGAAAAACAGCCAATCAATGTGAAACCTGCCTATTGAATGGTGATTTAAGCTACTCTATTGGGTTCATATGTGTTTGTAAATGTGCCTCACCACCGCACGTCACTGGTGTACAATCATACTATTTAGCATGCCAGAAAAATATGTAGTATGTCCCGATGCGGAGTGTGTCAAATGCATTGCGTCCCCACTGCACACTGCAGTACTCTGTAGGGCTGCTGGAGGCCGTGTGTACTGGATCAGCAGGTCCACTCTCCGAAGCACAAGGTGGCGCTGTTGCGCCGAGAGAACGCACTGACGCGCGGTTTGCTTAGCGACCAGAAGAACAACAGCAGCACGGATGTTATTATCGATGGTTATAATAGAGCTATAGACGAACCATCTGCGCCTCACATCGCTTTGTGCTCCTTCACACCATGTCGGCTTCTGGCTTCATCCTGGTGATCCTGGCAGTGTCTCTGTGGCCCGGTAAGATGGACTGGTACCCACTTCAATGTCCGCATCGCTGTCACCTGACAGTCGGTATTTATTATGCTGTCAACGAGCAGGTTGCTATCGTGGGATTTATGGCAACTCACATTAAAAAATGGGTGTAACGTTAGCTATTTACTGGCCAGTGCTAAAGTACTGAAACATGTGTACGTTTTTCTGTTTTAAAGGAGACTCCAGGTTCATCATAGACCCGTTTTCCCTCATCAAACAGGAACCGCTGGTAAACCTGGCTTGTATTTTCTCTATTATTCCCGTTTTGTTTCAAAGGCCAACATACCAATACTAAATTAATAATTTTAAAAAATACACACACGCAGATACCTACTGTTCACACTGAACTGTGTAAGAACAATGCTAATGGCTCATTCAAAAGCATCTGTGTGTAACATATGTATTAATTAAGGGTGATGTTATTGCCACATAGGGTCACTGGCTTCTGCAAAATATATTTCTCTATACAACTGCATTCTTTGACAGTCGCTTTATGTTTGAACGAAATGTTTCTGACGTGCATGTCTTAAAGCTGAAATAAATCCTCTGACTGTGGCTTCTCCTCATTAGACATTAGATATGTGTTCAGAGTGCAGCCAGGTCATCCAGCTGTCCGCCAACATGATTTCCAGCAGAGATACCAAGGTGAGGATGTGGATGCTTACTCACTTTCACTTTACTTTCACTTCCCTTTACTGACCACTGGGACTGGGGAATTGGTTAATCGTGAAACTGACAGAAACACCCATCAGCTGGAACGTTTATACGTTCCCCGTTTTAAGAAAATATTCAATGAGAGAAATGCCGACCTTCGAATGTCAAAGCCTTGAAATGTGCCATCACAAAAGTGTACGCCTTGTCAAGCTATTTTGTACATGCATGCTTGTATTTTGAGTGTCTCTTTGCCAAGGAGACACTCGGTGTTCATCGACAAAGCACTACCGGTAACTGCTCTGCCTTTGCAGGAGACTGTCTATGAAACCTTGCATGCTCTGTGCCAACGCCTCCCAAGAGAACAGGCCTCAGAGTGTGATTCACAGGTGAAGGTGTATTTGCCGAAAGTCCTACAGCAGACCCCCGGTCATCTGGTAAGCGTATCCACTTACCATGGACAAAATAATCAACGCTTTGGCCTTCAATGATAACCTTTTAAAGCAAGATCATGTGCTTATAGAAACCAGGAGACACCTGTCTGGTTTTTGGACTTTGTGCTGCCCACAAGGAGGAACTGCTGAACCTTCCCCACCATGTCACCAACACAGGCGTGTCTGGCTCTGCACTTGCCTCAGCCTCCAGAACCCACGTGAGTGTGAGAAAGCAGAAGTTGGTGTTGAAATGAAAGTTGAAATACAATTGTTTTATTTTCATACTTTCAATGTCCCCTTTTTCTAGGGGCAGTTCAACCCTGTTTGCACCCTGTGTTTGTATATTATCAACCGACTGGAGACCCTGTTGCCCAAAAATATGACTGAGGTGAGGGTTTTTTTTTATTTATATCACTTTGTATTAATTCAGGCACATATCCCCCATCATACATCACATCATGTACATGTGTTCTCTGCCCTGTAGGATGCTTTGATGAAGATCATGGGAGAGGTCTGTGATCTCCTACCACATAGCTATAAGGACCAATGCGATGATTTTGTCGACAAATACGGCACGCAGATAGTGGAATTCCTCTTATCGTCTGCTGCACCTCATGCAATATGCACTCTTTTGCACGTCTGTTTGTTCAAGGAGGAGGCTGTTCCAGGTCAGTCGCATGTTCATAAGAGCACATTTGACCAACGTTTGCTCACACAGTAGGTTTGATGTGAACATCAACCTTCCACCAACAAGTTTAACGCTCTGCTGATTCCCCAGAGCTGTTCCTCCCCTCGGATTGTGAGTTTTGCCGCACGCTGGCTGTGCTGAGCCGACTCCACCTGGGTCTCAACGCCACCGAATCCCAAACTTCCTCTTTCCTCCAGACTGTGTGTGTCCATCACCCCAATGCCATCCCCAAGGTCTCCCACTCTCTCTAAATATCCCTTAGCACTCACAAATCATTATAACTAAAGAATGTATGGCCACTCCTTGTTTATTCCTTAAGTTCAATTGAAGTATATTTTCAGGTAAGTGATTTAGGCTGTTTTAATCAGATAAACTAAGAAAAAAAATCGTTGTCACATTGCATAAAAGTACTCTCATGCTTCTTTTCAGTGCGAGGCTTTCACCAAAGCCTACGGCTCCCGACTGCAGAAGGTTTTGGGGAACCAGATGGACGCCCCGCATGCTTGTGAAGTAAGAAATAACACCTTTTACAATGAGCTCTCTCACTGGAGGGACATAGAGGAAACTGTTATATCCACAAGTCTTCACGCAGTACTACAGATCCGCAAGAGGATTTGTCCGCAGTAAATGGTGGAGCAGTCATGGTCAGCAGGTCCACACACCTTCACCGGGGATGAAATTAACTTTACCAATTTTGATCACTTGCAGCAGCGCACTTCTCAAGGTAACATAAAAACATAATTTATTTTGGCCCATCTGTCCCGCAGAGAGCTGATCTGTGTGTTTCCGTGAAGAAGTTGGAGCCACTGGGAAAGAATCGCTGTACTTGGGGGCCGAGCTACTGGTGCCAAGACATTCAAACTGCTCAGAAGTGTGGTGTAAGTTCAAATCAAGAATCACATATATTGAGATGGATATTTTACAACCATCAAACCGGCCCTAGGCTTTTCTCACATACAGGACTTAATAAACTTGTTTCTTCCTATTATTTTGAGTCAACTGTATGATTGTTTTCTAAATGTAATTCCATGATGAATAACTAAGTCATGCTGTATTTATAGTAATCAGGTGATACAACTATTTGTCTAAAGAGACACCATACAAGCACACATGGTCTCTTCCCCCACTGGGCAGACCAGCTGACTGCTTGAAACCATTTAAAGTACTAATGTGATTTTGTGAATAATTCAATTTGTTTCACATCCTATTTCTGTTTTTATCTGCAGAACCAGGCCTTCTGTGAGAAGTACATGTGGAAGGAGTGAACCAAACTGCCAGCACAAAAATAACTACTTTCTTTTTACAAATGTATTGCACTGATTTTGCGTCTTTTTTTATTTTTTGGGAAAATTCATTCCATATGCTAGTTTGTTCAATAAGCATTAATATTGATCCTGAAATTATTTGGTTTGTATAGTGTCACAGAACTGAGGTTGGGATTCAGTCTGAAACATCAGTTTCTGCAGTGATTAACAGTTTTGTGAGCTGTATTATTCTGTAGATTGCTAATTATGTCAATATGAATGTGGATATTGCAAAAAGCGTTACCTAGGATGAGCTCTCAGTATGTATAAAATACTATTATTCGAAAAGAATAATATACTGTTAGACTGTCATCCTATGATCTCTGGAGCAAATAAGCACATACACATTACCAACTGCTAAACCTTCATTAAAAGTCAACATACAGACAGAAACAAGTGTCCTGGAGTTTGTTTATTTGGAAACATCCACATGGTAAAAACATAAAACAGTCATTTACATTTATTTGCTTTTTGTGGTGATGAAGAATACATCCTGCTGCTCTTTTACCATTCACCCTATAGTCTGTTGTTATCTTGAATCACTTAACTTCCCAGTTAATTTCCTAAATGAGGCCGTTCCAGCTGAGGAAAATGCTGCCTCACTTACACCTCCGTGTGGTTGTTTTTGTCGTCGTCACTCTCTTGTCTCTTCCAGATCTAAGAGGGAAAGAAAAAACACTTTGTTACATTGAAAGACAATGTTTTACTTAATGACTTAAAACTGCAATCTGGTATGAAAAAAGGATTCAACTGATACAGGTTTTTGAAAGCTACGGTACATTTATATATGAAAACTCGATACTTTTCCCTCATAATCATAATAATTATCAGTTCACTTCAGCAGCTCTTTATGGTCGGTTACTTTTTTTGATAATATTGAAGTTATATTTACATGACTTTTACATGTATTTCGTTACAAAAAGCCATCGCACAACAGTTAAATTCATGCATGCAAAGAACAAAAATAATTTGAAGATTTGATAGAATATTTGTATGCATCGATGATTGCGAAAGATGATGCTTGTTATAGAGTAATAGAGAGTAATATGATCTAATCATCATTTTTTTCATATCACTACTATGACTCCCCAAGAGTACAAGTTAAATGCACCTTAAATATTCCATGTGAGTGCCATCAGATGAAAAGTGATGATTAAGTGGCTTCATGTAACACAGAGACATTTGGAGCCTCTGCAACAATTACATTGACGACATGCTCAGAATGAGTTGAAGACTTGCCTGGATGTAGGCCTCCGACAGCGTAATCATCTGGGGGAGAATGTCAGTCACCTGCAGATCCTGCATCTCATACCACTTCCCAGTTCCCTGATTAAACACAAAAGGAGATTGTTAGAACAACACAACACTCCCTTGGTCAGATAGAGTTTGATACATTTTTAGGTAGCTTGGTCGTAATGCCACCAGAAATTGTTTCAGAAATATCTGGCTGCAACCTACATGATGCAGAACGTGTATTCTGTACGCTCCTTCGGTTGGTTTCCCATCATGCACCACGTTGGCAACAAGGTCATACGTTGTGTGTTTCTCTGTGAGTTGAGCTTCTTCTGTCAAATACTCGCGGAGATCTACATTCCTGTCGAAGCAAATACAAAATAACAACATAAACAAGTGCATATTCATACTGGGAACAAAATACATGTCCACGACATCTCACGAGTTACATTATACAATAAAACCAACCATTCATTACTACTAGCAACATGCACTTCATGGTTCTGTTAGGCGCTTAGATCGATGCCATTCATTTTGTCTGACAGTCTAACAATTTTATAAATGTTGTGGGCGGCTGTAGCTCAGGGGGATGAGTGGCCGTCCTGCAACCACAAAGTACGCGGCTCGATCCCTCGTCTCCCCATAGCTCACATGTCGAAGTGTCCTTGAGCAAGACACTGAACCTAGATGCTCACAGGGCAGCGAGCTGCTCCTTAATTAAGGAAGGGTCAAATGCAGAGAAGAATTTCCCCAAGGGGATTAATAAAGGAGACATTATTATTAAACAACACTTACGTGATGGGGAAATTGACGATTGTGGGGTTCTTTTCCACAAAGAAGTTGTTCTTGGTGAATCTTTTGATGCAAAAGACGAGGTACGGAGGCAGCTTGGTCAGTTGGAACCGTTTGAGAAAATTCTCTTTGTAGGTTTTGTATTCCTGAATGTAAATGAGATGAGAGAGCATACACGGGTGCTCAATAAGAACAAACAAAAATGATAGCAGATAACACAGATTTCATGTCGGGCCAATTGCCCTGCGCCACACTGCAATTTGATTGTCTTTTTGCAAAGCGCTGTTGTAGTTCATTTTAGGTAGTTGTCAGAGGTTAGCTTTTTTTTTTAAGAAGATAGCAACTGTGGACACCATGAACAACGTGAAGTATCTTCTACAGCACACGTGTGAAAGTGTGCCTTTTGAAGAAAAACTAAAATCACAGATTTAAAGTATTGTTCTCCAGGAGAAAAAAAAAAAATAGTAGCTTGTCAAAGAAATGTCTTCTTTTAAATTCCTGTGTGTGCTGTTATGAGGGGATGGTACCTGGTCAGAGACAGGGTTTCAAGATCTCAAGCCTTTCTGAGAAGATTATCAAACCAAAAGGACCACATGGTAAAATTGGACTTGCTCGGCAGAGGACATTTAGCTACCTGAACTGACAGGGAAATAAGCAGTAGAACAGCTAACTGGTACATGAAAAAGGTATATACCCAGTCAGATTATCGGTGTGTGAAGTGTGAAACAATGCATTACATTAATCTGTAATTTTCTGGTGTTGCATCTGTTTATTTAACCTAAAAACACCAAAGCTTTCCATTTAGATTATTGCTTTTAGTCATTTTTATTTGATATTGCACATCGCATTTAAGAAGAGTATTACCTTCTCTGTGTTGCCATTGAACTTGCCCAGAATCTGGAAGAGAGGGACCTGCGGGATAATGAGCTGCTCCTTCTCATCCTTGTACAGTGGAGCTGTTGGGAGGTCGAGGGTTAGAAACAGGAAGGTGGACTCAGACATCTGCTCCTGGTACTCCTCTGTCACGAGCAATGCCTGTTTCTCCTCTGGTGTCTGGAAAATAAAAAATAATAATTTAAAACATGGATTCTTTCAAAGGACTTCAAATCCTGTTTTCAACTGAAATAGTACACACAGTAAAACATTAATTGTTTGGTAGCAAAGTTAGATTTAAGGGCATGTGAAAATAAAGAATATTCTTTCGCCCTTTGTCTTGTATCTGAATATCACATCTGCCATGTTAGGCTATTTCTATTCCTCCTCTTTTTATTTGGGATGCTTCAAAGTTTTTGACCAAGTATTTAACATTGCATCAGAGAAACTAAAAGCTTAACTAGATAAACCTTTAGGTAAATTATGTATAATAATGTGCCAGAACTCTTTGATTTAACCTATATTTTGAGAAGAAAATCAATTCAGAAGGAAAAGAGACCACTCAAAATATCATCATTATTATTATTATATTACAAAACTGGTCAAACAACTTAAGAAAACCTTAGCTATGCCATTAGCAAAATCATTCATATTCCAGATGTCAATAAAGTATTTCATAACAAGCAGTGTACTCACTAAATCTGGGTGTGGAAGTTTCTTGGAGAAGATCCGCATGGAGCCTTGAAATGCTTTTGCAATGATTGCTGTGAGGGCAGAAAGACAAAAGTGGGCCGAGGTTGATTCAAATTGTTTTAACAATCAATATATGAAACATTTGACTAAGACTAACTAAATGTAATTCATCCAGAGAGAATCAATACCTAAATATCATCATTAAAGACTTTAATTACATATATTATGACCCAACGAATCGGGATGAGGCCATTTGATTCTCTTCCGACTTACATTTTTTTTTCTTTGTGCCTCCAAGAGCACCGTGCAGAGCATTCAAGAACCATGTCATGAAGTCCACAGCATCTCCTGCAGAACAGAAAACAATCAATCAGCATCACAGCCTGGTTTCCAGAGAGCGGCATGTGGTAAAAGCCCTTCTGAGATCTGCGGTCCAAAGCATCGTGCAGTACTGCATTTTCCGTTTCTGGCAACTAGCATTACCTTGCTTGGTAATTTGGAAGTTCTTCTTGCTGCACAGCACCACAGCCTGCAGCATCTCATGTGGAGACACATGAGCCTTGAAGTTTCTTGGATTCCACAGTTTGCGCATCAGCTCACCAAACCTCTGCACCAAGAGGAACATGATGTCCCCCGGTGGCCTGCGGATTCCCCTGTAGTTTTCCTCCTCCAGGAAGTAGTTTCGCAACGGTGGAACATTGGAAAAAGCCTTGGTACAAGAGGCAAACATTAAATGGTTGGGAATGATTAAGACCCTTCTGGCAAAGTCCACAGACGGTCCACTGTGGCGGCTATTCATACCTGTAAGACCACATTGGCGTAGTCATTGGCTTTGATGTTGTTCAGCCCTACAATGCCTGGCAGGTAGGTTGTACCATCGTAGGCTCGGTATAGTTTACCCTGCTTGTCCAGCCCTCCAATGTGCTGCTTGGTGAAAGTTGGTTTCAGCACATACTGTAGAGAAAGTGAGGACGTGTCAACAGATTACAAACACAAAAGTACAGTATTTTTGACGCAGCACCTCAATATTGACAATATGATACGGAGTATGACCCTCTGTGGTTTCAAAACATATCTATGTTATGCTGTCAGAGCATGATGGTGTCTCATGCAAAGATATGACTATTGTATGACTTGACTGTGGTGCAATCGTTTAAACCAGGGTCAGATGCCAATTAAGACATTGATACAACATCTCAACACCTGCTAAATAGATAGTGTTATAACACAATATCAATATTATAGTGAGTATTTACCTCTCAGCTCTACCCAAAACAACGACAAGAGTGGGAATGTAAGTTTGCCTTTATTTAAAGTGAAGAAGCTAAACATACAAAAAAATATTAAATCAGAAGTAGAATAACGAACATGCTTGAAACACCAAGACACTACTTACGGTGATGTCTTCGAGTGAAGAGTCAATGATCTCGTAGTTGTCTGGCAGACAGTAAAACTTGAGCGTGTGCAGATTGAGGAACACATGATGGGTGAACTGCACACTGTGAGTGTAGGCATGGGACTTCAAACCTCTACCTACAAGGACGCACACATGTTTAAATCTCTCAAAGCACAAAAAGGTGGTTGATTCCTGGTTGAGCGTCAGATATTCCCCCTACCTTGGAAATATTTCCCACATATAAGGCAGGCATAGACGTTGATGTGGGAGAGAGAGATGGAGCAGAGTTTCTCAAAGTCAAAGTCCAGCACACTCCTGGTGGATAAACAAACTGGGAATCAGCTGAAGAGCTCTGGTGGAGGACAGGGCTAACTAGCATTTAGCACCGACATTAGCTATGCACGTTCAACTTCATCTTGCCTGTTGATGGTGTCAAGGTAAGGACAGTGGCGGCTTCTCCGGTCTTCCGCCACACGTCCTCGGCCTATTTTGGCTTCCACTGCAACATCAAGTGGAAAAAAACGATCAGAGTCGGACCAGATTGTGTTCAATCAGTTGAACGCAAACTAGCTAAACAGGCTAGCTGGCATGATGATGATAATGTGTTTGAACCATACGAGTGATATCAGGACAGTTTATTTGTTTCAGCCAGTTTAATATCTACAATGTACTGGTGCTTGTTGGTCTGTGTGACTGAACAGACCCGAGAATAACATCGGACTAACTTTTATCTGGCTCCCAGTAGCAGTAGCGGACTACCTGCTAACCAAACGCAGCACAGACGCTACCAGTAAATAAACATTACCTCTGCCTTCGTCATCCTCATCCTCGACTTCAACCCCCCGTTCTCGCTTCAGAGAAACCATCATAGCGGTTAGTTTGCGAGCTTAATGTCAAAACAACGGAGAAGGCACTAGTTTATTCTGAAGAAATGAATGGGTCGAGCACCGTGCGCGTCGAAACTCGCGGTGGTCGAGCGGTTGTACGTCGAACTACCAAATGGGACAGTTAAAAGTAGCCCGGAGTTTGAGGCTCGACACATCGATCGATGAGCTGCTCAATAGCAATACCAATGTGACAATGTGCTAGTTGTATTAAAGTGTAACCTGATTTTATTTATATTTATGTGTGTACGTATTGTCTCTGGGTCTGTCCAACAAATGTTTCCTCAATGAATTTTTTTTTTATTTGTTGTATGTTTTATTCATTTGTTAACTCCGGGAGTGTTATATTTGGACAACAACTAACCATTAGCTAGCATGTAACGTTAGCTTTTTGTTAGTGGTGTCTGTGGCTCTGCTTGTTGCAATCATAAGCTCACACATACTGTCACCGTATTGGAGCTGTTTGTGTTAAAATGGACATTTTAGGAGACGATGAAGGGGATGACCTGAAAAACAAACCCGGCCGCTTGGATATGAGCCACGGCTTCCTGCACCACATCCGGAGGAACCAAATTGCTAGGTGATTTCCTCAACTGCTTTTAGCCAAAGCTAGTCGCGTTAGCGAGCACACAAGTCAGGTCATGCCGTCCAGACTCAATCTTCAGAGTTGAATCTACTCATAGTTTGTAGAAGTTGATCTGCTGGTGAAGGAAGGGACGGCGGGTAACTTAGTATCTTACGCTCAAAACGAAAACACAAATAAATGCCGCATTGGCCCATTGACCAAAGTTATACTTGGTTTAATACACTGAAGCCAATATCATATAGTTGTTAACTGCGTATTGCAAAAATAGAAATCCAAATCCAGTTTTTACCCGTGTTGCTGTGTTATCAGAGGAAAGTTAGCAGTAGGTAACTATCGAAGAACAGGCGATTCGGCTGGACATGTTTCTCAGACAGGACCTTCATGATTGATAGATAAATTAAAAAGTGCAAAGCACCTTTTACCTCGCATGCTGGTATTTAACGCTTTGCCTGATATGTGTTAACTGTACTGGTTGGTGGAGTTTTGGGGCTATGTAATGCATGACCTTAATAAAGAATAAAACATTTGTCTTTCATTATTATTATTAGTCACATTACTATTAACGATAGCATTACTGCTTATGCTATCTTTATTATTATACTATATCCACTGCTGCTGTTATTAGTAGTAGTAGTAGTACATTTTCCATAATTATTCTGCCTACTACTCTTATATGAATAATGTATGGCATATGCATTGAATGTGTTATAACCCTCTGAGGCAAATTTGTGATTTTGGGCTATACTAAATACATTTAATTGAACTTTGCTGCTAACCATTGTTACAGCATCGATATATGCAAAACAAATGCAAATGGAGATTGGCCAAAATTCGTTTGTTTCTGAAATGCATTTCACAAAAGCAAATGTATAGAAGAAAACATGAAACATCAAACTTTGATGGCAGAAAAAGAATAGAGTCGAAGTGAACCAACTTATGGTTTTAGGGAGGATTGATGCTTATAATCCTTATGCAAACTGCAGTAAAGCAATAACATGACCTTATTTATCTTTAACTAGCAAGCTTAGAAGTTCAGAGATATGTTGAACCGCATGTTTTTGTAAGGCATATGGTATATTGTACATTTCAAAGCAATAACTAAATGTTGATTTCTTGGCTTCTCAAGACATGACTATGATAAAGAGGTGAAGCAAGCCAAAGAGGTGAAGCAAGCCAAAGAGCTTCAGCGTCGGAGGCAAACCACAACTCCTCGACGACCCCGGCGGCCTGATATCCAAGTGTACCATCCTCGAAGCAGACGTGAGTTTGATGCACTTTGTTATTATGCGTTTGCCAACAGTACATCCACTAAAGAATATGCATATGTGTGGTCATTTCACAGATGGATCAGAGCCAGAGGCTGGTGCTGAGGCTGAAGAGTCTAATGAGAGTGAGTCAAGCACAGAGACAGAGATCCATGGTACTGAACTCTTCTGGCTCGACTATCAGGCGGACTCGGGTACACTTACCTCCTTCCTGGTGCACAAGGTTAATGCAGATCCCCTTGACTGATTTTTCCAGCTCTTTGATCTTTTACTTTGGTCTTAATTACCTCATGCTCTCTCTGTTTCTATAGGAGGACAAGCCTGAGAAGGTGGTGGATCGTGTCGCAGAGAAGAACATCCTGGATTCAGCCATGAGGGCAGCTCTAGAGGCTCGAATTCGGAAGGAAATTGACAAAAGACGAGACAAACGATGAGCGATATTCTCAAACAGTTGACTATGATGATATAGGGGCAATAGACAAAGAGGAGCAATACTTCATTGGCAGTTCTGCACTTCGACATAGCATTCATGCTGTTGACCATGTTGGGGACATAATGAGGACTCTGGGATCATGTACAGTGACTATCAGCAGAGATCCAACTTGATGACCCACAATCAATCTGGCTTTTGTATTTGAAGAAGAAGGAACAGCACTTATCAAAGACAATATGGTTGCGAGTTGACTGTCAGGTTCACATTTACAAAAATGTTCTCACCTTGTATTGTTACCTCACACTTTCATTCATAAGTTTAAGGACACATTGTACACCTTCAAGTTGATTGGACCTATGAAATGATATTGAGGCTTTCTCACAGTTACATTCAGAAAAGGAGTATGTAATATTTGACAGAGAGCACTGTTAACCTCCCTACTCTGTTGAACATGTCAAGTGTTTTTGTGTTTACACAGATCTATCTTTTATAGATGAGATTAATCCTTTTTTTGGTAAAATGCTGTGAACGGAACATCAGTCTAACAGTGATTCAATGTTTAGAAATGTTAGAATATAGTTGTGTTTCCAGTGTGGCCGTAGCCATGATACCGTGTTTGTGTGGCAACTGTGTTTCATTGTTTTGAGTATTCTAATTTATTTGGGATTTTTAAAATACTTTTATTTTTGATACTGAATATTTTTCAAGGACATGATTCTTTACGTACAAAACAAATGACACACACATATATATATATATATATATATATATATATATATATATATATATATATATATATAAGCCATTTATTACTGTCCAATTGTGTCTGGATGTGCACTTGTGGAATTGAACAGCCATAAAATGTGAATACTTTTCTTAGTGTCTTGATGTGTTATAAAAACTCTCAGATGTGTGGGGCAAAATTACTATTTATCTGGAAATATACATATAGTACAGGGGATATAACAAAATACTATATCAAATGCAGTTGACTGATAGAAGTGTTTCACATCATATCCTCAGCAGGTGGCAGTATGAATCAGTGTTTCAAATCTGCAGGCCTTCTGTGTGTCTCAACTTTTGTTTTAATCATTCATCAAATTAGAAGGTTGTCAATAAGTAGTGGCAGTGTGTTCAAACCTGGAAGAAAAAATACTCTAATGGTAATTTTCTATTCACAAGACATTAACAGTTATTGTCAATCATTCTAAAATTGTCACATAGGTTCCTCTGTGAGAAAGGACACTGCGCAGGCACTACTTTTTGAACCTTTTATTCTGACGGTATAAAGAAACTGGAGAGCTAAATCTTGGAAATCTATTAAGGTACCAGCCATTAATTCATTGCTTTTACGACAACTAGTTTTTTGTTGTTACCCTGTTTCCCCTGCTGTAACAAATCCAGCAAGTTGGAACAAGCCAGGGGAGTAGCCTCCCTCCACTGACATTCTTTGAGTATGGGAAACAGACAAGCATGTCACCTACAACAAAATTGATTAAAAACAGAAAGCTATCTAGTTGGGGATCAGACACTGACGGAACAGCCCAGGGACACAGAAAGAAGGGCAGCATTCCCCATTAAAATGCAGATACCATCAGTTGTGCACAAGTTAAATGTATTGCTGTCAAAAAAAAGACAGAAAAAAAAGTTTGCCCATCCCCATGATGAAATGTGGAAACACAAAGTTCCACTACCACCCCAAGCTCTGGTAAAAAAAACAACGTTGAGTTGACAATTGGACCGACGAGCTGTCGATCCACACCGTAGCAGGGGATTATTTCATTGTTTTTTATGAATGCATAAACATATGCAAGCTGCATCCTGTGACCACATGGCTGGCCAACAAGTCCCCACAGTTAGGCAAAGCCTCATGGAGGAGGAGCAAACTCTGCTCTGCTATTGGTGGAACAGAGACACTCCCCTTTAGGTTGCCTCTAGCCTCACTGATCATCTTCCAGTCAGCATGTGCCTGAGGCTATGAGCAAGGAGACACATTCTCACATCAACAGATTATCTCCAGTTTCACCACTTCTCAATTGGCTAAAAATGACACACCTTCATACCTTCCCCTCTCAGTGCAGATTCATATTAACAACCGTTAATTTACCGTGAACACCTACAGTACCTGTTGTGACAGGCAGGCTGTCAGGTATGTATGGCAATGTGTGAATATTGCATAATATAGTATAGCTTAATAAAACATTTTTCCATTTAGACTATTATCTAAAAGGAAGAGAAAGCTAACTACCACTATGAACCATCTGCTTCTTCTTTTTTTTTTTACAATCTCAAGGCTAGCATTAAAACTATTGGCCCAATGCCTTCACCAAACCCTTTATGGGCTGCAAGCAATTCAGTTCAAGGTATCTGCTTCAACAGTGGATACTTATACAGCTTACGTCACCTTGTTAGTTATTATTTATGATTGAGGTAATGAACATAAATAGTTACATGAAGCTCCATTGGTAAGTAATTTCCAAGAAGTGCATAACATTCAAAGAAATTAGTCTTGGCTGGGTTCAATGACCAATTGAGTCTCCAGGACTACACAATTGCACAACTGTGGAGTTGATGATGACACAGGTTGATTCAAAGTGTGTAATCAGATGCACCTTTGGAACAGAAGATTGTATGATTCATACAGTGTGATTCTTCAACACACCCAAATCCCACAATATACACGAATATTATGTTACGAATATAACACGTAGATGGTTACAGTTCATGCTTTATTGGATATTTGACATTGTTCAAACATGTAGGCTATGTAATGAGGCAATGTGACTGAAAAAGCTATTGCATTAATTTGGCATGTTGAAAGGAATGTATTACATTTGCATAAGACTATACTAACTACATTTCAGAATTAGGCTATAGAAATAGTAAAATACAGTCATACCCAATGTAAAAATCACTGTGAAACTCTGTGAAAAAGCCTACATTTTCACTGTGATAATGCCTGCTAACCAACAGTTGGTTCAAGTGCACCAACGTTAACAATTAGGTGAGAAATGGGGTTGTAGTAAAAAAAAAAAACCTAAAGAGCAACGTGTGGCTTTGATTTCACTTTCCTGCTAAAGTACAGTAGAGCAACAGCAAACTCGCACAGATATAGCTTCAGCTGTCACCTAATCCTCACAAGAAACTGACCCCCACTAACTGCTGATCTGCTTCTGCCCTTTACACCGTGACCACTCGCTACACTGTTGGGCTCCTTCCTGCGTGTTGGCTGTGAGAAAAATCTCCGTCTGCAACAATGCTTGTTCTCACTGCCGTGCTCTGTCTCGCCGTCCCTGGAGCGCTTTGTTTGGTCTCAGATGTGAGCAGAGCACAGGTGGTGTCCAATGAGCTCGTTGTTGTGGGAAGAATTGTCTGTCTGAGAGATAAACTATAGTGCATTTCAGTTGCCCCCGTGAGGGCTGTGACACTAGTGAATGATTCTGCCCATTCAAGGCTGTGGAAGACTAACCCCCCCTGACCATTCAGTTAAATATAGATGTTTGACTGAGCAAATGTGGTCATGAAAATGCACAGCTGCAGTGGTCAAACTGTAGACAGGTCTTGAGGTCTGCATTTGATGATGTTACTTGAGTATGAATACATAGCTTGACATTAGTCATGAAGCCAGCTTGCATAGATGCATTTAGAGTTTGTAATTCAACTGTCAAATGCAGAATGCAGTAATTGGCAGATTCAGTGAAGATAATCCAATAACACAAAAAGCTTACTGAGTCACACGGGTAGGCAGGTGCAGCTCGCAGATACAGCTAAACTAAAAACTCACCAACAAATAAAGTAAATGAGGTGGTATGAATAGTGACTGACAAGACAAGTGCCGGGGAAAAAAATGGGATAACAAAACAAAAAAACACAGGAAGTCAAATCAAACATGACACATGAGGAGAGAACTTCAAATCAAACAGGAGCCAGACTAAACAACAAAACCAAGACCATGACAGCGTATGTATATATAACATATTACAAAAAGAGTGGTATAAATCACTATCAAAATCACTATCAAATGTTTTCTTAACTGTTTTTAAATCTGCATTATGTTTGGATGCTTTTAATGGTTTTATGTGAAGCACTTTGAATCGCCTTGTTGTTGAAATGTGCTATACAAATAAACTTGCCTTGCCTTGCCTATCATCTATTAACTTCCTTTCATAAGTGATACAATCAAAGTAAGCATGTTTCATCCTATATGTGTCTTTGGTGTTGCCGTGGGAGCTAAAAGTACCTGGAGATATGCAGGTCTCCATAACACTCAAACTAATACTTCTGGACCTGCCACCACATGTGCAGCATTAGCCGCTCAGTGATTTACAAAGCTCCAGTATTTATGTGGCACAGTAACAACGGTCATTCTAGGAACAAAGTTCACTGAATAACCAGTTCAGCACTGAAAAGGATCAAGAGATCCTCCGCTAGAAGAGGATTGATGTTAAAATCTCTCTGACTGACATTTCAGGAAGTAAAAAAAGTAAAAAGTTTTTACATCTCGGATCAATACAGGAAAATGTGTTTAAATATAATGCATTTGTTGGTAACATATCATAGACTATTCATTGGCATAATAGTTTATGATTTTGCTAATTTTAACAGCGCAGCAATCACAGGCAGAGTCAGTTCTGCAGGTTTCAAAAGGATTTTAATTAAACAAACATAAACAACTTAAAACGTAGCTCGGTCCAGA
The DNA here is from genome assembly GCF_910589615.1 of Taurulus bubalis. NCBI lineage: Eukaryota > Metazoa > Chordata > Actinopteri > Perciformes > Cottidae > Taurulus > Taurulus bubalis. The sequence goes on along the minus strand of NC_136596.1, from coordinate 9,686,504 downwards.
GCTGTATCAGTGATCTACTGAACTACTGTCTTTTAGCCGGGCTGCTAGCCGACTTGCCGGCTCAATTCTTCACCTTCACAACGCGGAGAAGCTTCTCAGGCGCTTCTCTTCTCCTCTCGTCGCCTGTCCTCCTGCTCCGTTCCCCCTCCTTGGCTTTTGTAAGCCTCTCTGACGAGGGGGATCTGGATCAGGTGCGTCTCGTCCCACACCTGATCCCAATGCTCTCCTGACGAGTGGGTGGAGCCTTCTGGCTGCAATGTAAATTGCATCCACCACACCTCCCCTCAGGCCCTTACAATTGCCTTGTGGACGTCTCCTTGTGTTTTGTTTGTGTGTTTTATTAAGTCAATCATTACAATACAATACAATATTCTATATAATATACAAAACCGAAAGACTGAAATGTTAGAAACAAAACATGTATTCCTATCCTAATTATTAGAATCAATTAAATCAGACAATTAATTCAAAATAAAGAAAAAATAAAATAAATATATACATACATGAGTAAGCCAACATTTGACTAACATGCATTACTATTGGCTAATATTTTCCTAAATGCCATCAGTTATTGTTTAACCTCTGCTTAAAAAAATAAATAAATATATATATATATATATATATATATATATATATATATATATATATATATATATATATATATATATATATTCAAATCCTGTTGGAACAAACCAAACTCATTCTAAAGTACCTAAACTTTGTAAAATGTGGTCTTAAGGCCACACATACATTTGAGAAACGTATCTCAGAGTTAAGACGGGCTGGAACATGTTCTTTGTTAAAGTTCAATTTGCAGTATTTTGAATTAGCTGCTGGGCTTTAAGTGACTGATTATGCCCACCAGAATACCATGCAGTATCACCTTGTGTTGATTATCTGTCAATTTAGTTTTTTAGAGACCATCACAACTTTTGTTATAATTCAATTCTGTCCATGTGTTGATTGTATGAAAATAATAGCGCACTGGCATCTTACATTGTTCATTCAGCGCAGCTATATATAATAAATGTAGTACCTGTCATGAACGGGGGTTACCGACTTCCAACAAGCACCAACTTGATTCAAACATTTTATGAATATATATACATCTGATGCCATTTAGGTACACTGCTATGCTGCTGAGGAGTCCATCTTTGTGCAAGATGTTGTAAATATGGCAGGGATCTTGTGAAAATGCTTGACCGCTATATGTTTAAGACTCCAGCAGATTGCTGAATGTCTATTGCTTCACACTTTCTCTGCTCAACGTCTACCTTGCGAAACTGCTTCGCCCCACTTTGCCATTGGCTCCATTTCCTATATTGTATTGTTATGTTACATGACTGTTTTCGTACGAATCCCTCCTTCTGGATAACAGTCACTCAAGAATCCTGTCCAGGGACAAAGTGAAGATAAAACATGTCTAGGCATGGATCAATGGTGTTGCACAATTGGTGTTGCACAAAGAGCGGAAAATGTAGACTCATTTGGTCGAAGGAGAGACTCGGCCTCGTCTTAAAAGGGGGATGTTGAATCAAAAACACTCCTATAGTATGTCCCAGTCACATAAGTAACTAATTGCGTTGCTCAAATAATACTGGAAAAAAACTAAATACAGAGTGACGCTTTGTTTTAAAGAAAGGAGAAAAGACCTGAGAGCGATCCTCAACTTTCACAATAAAGTTTCAGAAAACGTATTAAATAGGAAAAGCTTTCTTTGAACACCAAGGCAACTGACTGTGCTGTTAATCTCTAAGATCTCTGATAGCTGTCACACAAAAAGTATACTGAGCGGGTCATGTTAAAGCAGCTGCTCAGGAGTCGACATGTACAACAGCTAGAAGCGTACCATACATGCAACGCTGGAACCTGCTTCCAACTATTCCCCTCCAGCAAGACACACTCAGGCCTCAATGACCTGGCTGGTGATTGCAAAACACATAACCCCTTTGAGAACAGTCGGTCTTCTCAGAAGGTCTTCTCAAGACTCTCTTGTGGCTGCATGTTATCATGGGCATGTTTTTATGACTTCCGTCATGGACAAAAATTGGGATTTTCCAGTGTTTTTGACCTCATGTTTAATAGTATCCTGGAGACTCTGACTAAATTTAGGGACATTCTTGGTCCCAATTAAACTTCAAAGTAATTTTGTATGCAAATTAAGGTTTTCAAATAGTTTTGCAACAACTCAAAATTGCATTCTGTTAAAAAAAATTGTTGGTGAACAACAATCAAATGTTTGGGACACACTACAACAAATTCAAATGTGGCCACCCTCTTTTTAAGGGAAAATCCATTGCAGTCAATGACAGCCTGAAGTCTGGATTCTATAGACATCACCAGACGCTGGGTTTCGTCCCTGGTGATGCCCTGCCAGGCCTCTACTGCAACCGTCTAAAGCAGCGGTTCCCAAACTGTTTAGGCCACGCACCCCCTTCTACATCCCGACCGGGTTCACGCACCCCCAATCCCCCACACCTTAAAAAAAAAAACGCAACAGAGCCTATTTATAGCTGCATAAAATTGGACCAATGCGAGAACTGTTTGCTCACGCGTGGCGTTTGTTACAAGATTTAGTCCGCTGTATAAATTTCAGTTACACAAGGCGTCACTTTTAAAGAGCAATAAGGATGGCGAGGACACACGCACAGGCTCAGAGGCAGATTGCATTTCACATGTATTTACTTAAACACAGTAAGACACGTAAAGAACAAAGAGTGGCACATGCATAGGCTCAGAAACAGATATGAATAAAAAAGGAGGAGTCCATATGAGGATTTTCACATGCAGCGCAGGTGGCTCAGCCTGCAGCAAGAGAGATAGTGAGGGAGGGGGAGAAAGTGAGAGACTCACTTGAATGAGACTGCAATTGTTTTGGGCTGTTTTGTAACTCTTCCAATTTTGATCTAAAAAATGTAAGGGGCTTCTGACTTGCACGCTTGGTGTTCAGGTGGCGGCGCAAATAAGAGGCTTCAGACAGCTGTTAGCCAGAACCTCACTGCACAACACGCACTGTGGCTTTGGGCAATCTGCATTGCCAATCCAAGTGAAGCCCAGACCCAGATAATTGTCATCATATTTCCTCTTTTTTTTCCCAGTCTGATGCTCACTGTCGTTTCCTCTTTTTTCAGCTTGACTCCGCGATGGGCCTCTGTGCTCCCGGTTTGTCTGTGATATCCCTTCCTCCTTCTCGGTCTCCTCCGTCTCCTCTTTCTCCGACTCCCGGTCGATTTCTTCTCCCGGTCTCTCCCCAACGCACCTCTCCGTTTCTCTCGCCTCCGGTTCCTCACCATCTCTCTGTCCCTCTCCTCTTTTATTACTGATAGCTTCAGATGTCCCACCTGACAGCTTCCCCGATTTCAGCCAGTTTAACATATTTTCATGGATGTTGCTGAATGAATGAAATGTCGTTAGGTGCACAAGCTAGCTAGTGTGTACGGAAAAGACAGTCTGGCGGCCGGACCGGAAGTGCATCTATTTATTAAATTGTACGTTTTTAATTTTAAATGTAAATCTTACAAAGGGAATTTTTATAATTAAAAAATCCTACTTAATTTTTTTTTTAATTATGTTTAATATTAATTATTACACCATTAGACCACCACCTAGAGGCAGCTTTAGGGGGTGCGCACACACACTTTGGGAATCCCTGGTCTACAGTTCCTGCTGGTTCTTGGGGCATTTTCCCTTCAGTTTTGTCTTCAGCAAGTGAAATGCATGCTCAATTGGATTCAGGTCAGGTGATTGACTTGGCCATTGCAGAACATTCCACTTCTTTGCCTTAAAACACTCCTTGGTTGCTTTCGCAGTATGCTTCGGGTCATTGTCCATCTGCACTGTGAAGCGCCTCCAATGAGTTCTGAAGCATTTGGCTGAATATGAGCAGATAATATTGCCCGAAACACTTCCGAATTCATCCTGCTGCTTTTGTCAGTCACATCATCAATAAATACAAGGGAACCAGTTCCATTGGCAGCCATACATGCCCATCATTCTGGTATCAGTTTATCTTTGTCTCACCTGTCCATGGGATGTTCTTCCAGAACTGTACAGGCTCTTTTAGATGTTTTTTGGCAAACTCTAATCTGGTCTTCCTGTTTTTGAGGCTCACCAATGGTTTACATTTTGTGGTGAACCCTCTGTATTTAATCTGGTGAAGTCTTTCGACTTTGACACAGATACACCTACCTCCTGGAGCTTGTTCTTGATCTGGCCAACTGTTGTGAAGGGGTTTTTCTTCACCAGGGAAATGATTCTTCTGTCATCCACCACAGGGATTTACACACACACACACACACACACCTGACCTTGGAACAGCTGAGCAGCCAATTGTCCAATTACTCTTGGTCCCTTAAAAAGAGGGTGGCCACATTTGAATTTGTTGTAGTTCCTACACCGTTCACCTGATTTGAACGTATACCCTCAAATTAAAGCTGAAAGTCTGCACTTAAAGCACATCTTGATTTTCTTCTTTCAACTCCATTGTTGTGGTGTACAGAGTCAAAATAATGAAAAATGTGTCAATGTCCAAATATTTATAGACCTGACTGTATATTGAAGACGACGATTTGACATCTTGCATCTAACCGTGCCGCGATCAGCTGTTAAACTAAACAGCAGGCGTAGGTATCAATTAGAATGAAATCGGTTGTGAATAAATAAAATAAGACGTGCAGTTTACTTCCTGCTGTTTACTACTCGAACTGAGAAACGTATTGCTGGTTTTTGGTGTAGTCTCTCCTTCCAAAATTAGGTTTTAGATTTCCCTGAGGCAACTGATTATTCCGTAAAAATTGTGAATGTATTGCCAAAGCCCTCAAAAGGGGCTCAGCAGCACAGCTCAGTATTTTATCAACACGTTACTTTACAGCTCAAGTGTGTCCCAAACATTTAATTGTTGTTCACCAACATTTTTTTAACAGAATGCAATTTTGAGTTGTTGCAAAACTATTTTAAAACCTTAATTTGGGCCCAAGAATGTCCCTACATTTAGTCAGAGCCTCCAGGATACTCGCTGGAGGGGAATAGTTGGAAGCAGGTTCCAGGTATGGTACACTTCTAGCTGTTGTACATGTCGGCTCCTGAGCCGCTGCTTTAACATGAGCCGCTCAGTATACTTTGTGTGACAGCTATCAGAGCTCTTAGAGATTAACGGCACAGTCAGTTGCCTTAGTGTTCAAAGAAAGCTTTTCCTATTTAATACGTTTTCAGGAAACTTTATTGTGAAAGTTGAGGATTGAGCTCAGGTCTTTTCTCCTTTCTTTAAAACAAAGCGTCAATCTGTATTTTGTTTTTTTCCAGTATGACTTCATTTCAACTCCATTGCTGTGGTCTACAGAGCCAAAATAATGAAAAATATTTATGGATGTATGAACATTCTTGGTAAAACTGATGGATTCCAAATTGCATACTTTGTTTTAACTGGATGCAGTAGGACATGATAGTATTGCATCATTTGACACTAATGGGATATACTTATATTTTGTCTGTCTTAATAAAAAGTAATTTGCAACAAAGAGTGTTGTTTTCCCTGAAAAATGAATAAAGATCTCACAAAAATAAAACCACCAATGACACATTCTGAAAGGAGTAGTTGTTTATTACAGAGCATAAGGAAACTACCCAGTCTAGACATGAAGCACAATACAGTATGAGCTACTTGTTCCTCTGGAATTTGAGCGCATGTTGGTAGGAAGGGAGAAAAGCAAATGGGGAGTAGAGGAAATAGAAAAGGCACTCCTACACTTACGGTAGCCAGCGGGGTCACCTTAGTGGTAAAAGGAACAAAACCAAAACTTGAACCTATCCCAAAGATGGGATGGCTGCGTAAACAAGGCTGGTTTCTCTGTACAACACCAACCAAATGTTGCCATTCCATTGAGGATAGGTAAGAGCTAAAGAATTGCACCAGATATTTTAATGGGATTTCAAAACCAACCCACTTAAAAATATGATCTGTAGTCCAAAAATAAAATTAAAAAAAGTTATAAAATAGTCATCAACAGTAGCCAGTGACATTTGAGTTGAGGCGGCCCAAAGCTTTTCTGTACAACACTCTGGAGCCTCAAGCCAAACACTGAAAAGTGATCAAGTCAAAAGGAATTCAAGATTCAATAGCCATGTATTTTTAAAGCTGCCTTCTGAAACATTGGCTTCTCTGTATCCACCCAGAGTTTCAGAGAACAAATAAATAGTTTTGAGGTTTGGCTTCCAGCCAATAAGACTGTGGCAAAGAACACTCCATTAAGGATGAAGACGGAGAACAGGTTTCTCTGTAGCTACACCTGCCATCAAAATACTTAAGGAGTGAAAAGGGCCATTTGTCACATCAAACCATAAAAAGCAAGTGAAACTACATTTAAAAACCGGACTCATTTTAAAATTGAATTTCAATGCATAACGATCCAATTTTGCCATTATTTTCAAGTATAACAAAAACCTCTGCAGACCAGCGCAGTGACATAGCAGCTTCTGACTTTTCTGTATTACGTCAGAAAACAGCAACGGTCTGTAGGGGCATCTGAGGATTTATAATCCTTTGAAGATCTTGATAATTACGATTTGGTTCTCCCATTAGCTTGCAATGCATAGCATTTTTTGTGAAAACAGCAACAACTGTTAAATTGTAATTATGCCATTCTAGCATTCTCCAAAGAGGCAGGAGTAAAGCTAACAAAAAGAATAAACACCTACTGGGTCAAGGAATTATTGTACCAGATTGACAAAAGGAGGAATGTTTAGAAAGACACTAAACTGTTTGGTAAGGTGCCAGATCAGAGAACACCCTCCCCTCAACTATCAAATTACGCTTCTAAAGCGACTTGAAAAATGTAGATGTTGCAGATTCCTTGCATCAGTAGCACCAGTAAATTATTAAAAAGGGCTTATAGCTTAATATGCTAACGCCATGACACTGAATAAGAGACTGACGGTGTGGAATGCCAAAAGGAAACAACGCGACGCCGCTATTCAGGGACTATCACAGCAAGAATCAGGGGAACCTCAAGACGTGGGACAACACGAAGTACTATGGTGCATGAGTTCATGGAACCCATCCAATTCTTTAGACATCAAGTTTCTGAGCCATGCCCGCTACGACCCACTATGATACCGCAACCAGCAGAAAACAGCAAGAAGACAAGGAGGGAGTTGAGTGAGAAAGGGAGTCATGTGTTAAAGGATACCATTATTATGAGAGATAAGGGCATTTCACCCCCGTAACCTTGGAGGCTTCTCTGTAGTATACACCAACAGGCCTGGGGGGAAAGCTTAACATGTTTAGTATTTGAGTTTTTTGGGTACCTCCCATGGGAAGGAGTCTCGGCCAAAGTGGCCATAGGCTGCGGTCCTCTGATACAAGGGCTTCTTCAGATCCAGCTCCCTGGAATACATAATCAACATACTTAGCAGCAGTCACACCGAGTAACCTTAAATGCACACAATCATGCTCACACAAGCACAAGGCTCACATTAGCCGGTTGGAAGTGCCGGGTGCCACCCAAAAATAATAAAAATAAATAAAATAAGAGATTGTTAGACCAGCTGGTTAAGAGGCACTTACCCTGACAACCAAACTGACATCCCTGAGCAGTGTGATTACTGCAGCTGGAAACCACACTCTACAAAAAAACGCTCATCTAACTATGAGCAATTAGGGCTTCACTTTAGAAGAGTGTCCTACATGTCTAACCCAATAAATAAGACTTTTGCTCCCTCTAATTTCCCCACGTGTAACCTTCTCCACCAAGTCATATAATTCAGTAGAAAGCAATAAGCTCATATCAAAGCTTTACATCACAGAAGCCCCATAAAATGAAAGCTGCAGCAAAAGAAAAGAAGGTATTGGCTCTGCAGAGTGTCGATATACATCAACTAGAACTATATCCTGGACAGGGCAATAAATAAAAAAAGACAAATCAAAGGGATCTGTTGCGTTACTGAGAACAGGTGGCTTCAGAGTGTATACATTACCTGACAATAACTCCAGGACGCAGATCAAAGTTCCTCTTTACAATGTCAAGGAGCTCCCTCTCACTCTTGTTGGAGGTCCCGTAGTGGAAGATAGAAATGGAAAGGGGATGGGCAACTCCAATGGCATAGGCAACCTAATACAACACACGCGCACATGTATTATATCAAGAATAAAAAACACACAACTTCAGGTAGGAACCTCTTGCAGCCCCTCACTGAAAATGAAGAGCGGGTTCTACCACTCACCTGGACCAACACTCTCCTGCAAAGCTCCGCCTTCACCAGAGACTTGGCCACCCAGCGTGCAGCGTAAGCAGCAGAGCGGTCCACCTTTGTGTAATCCTTCCCAGAGAAGGCACCACCGCCATGGGCTCCCCAGCCGCCATAAGTGTCAACGATAATTTTACGCCCAGTCAGGCCAGCATCCCCCTTGGATGAAGAGCAGATGTCATAAAGACGAGTAACTCACAGGCAAAATATTTCCTGAAAGCCACACTCTCCGTTATTTACCTGTGGGCCTCCAATTACAAATCGCCCGCTGGGCTGCAGGTGGTAAATTGTGTCATCATCCAAATAGATGCATGGAACAACCGCCTTGACGATTTTCTCCTTCAGGGTGTCTCTCATCTCCTCCAGGCAAACATCCTCATCATGCTGAACAGAGACAACAATTGTGTGCACACGCACTGGAAGCATGGTGCCGTTGTCCTGGCGGTACTGGACAGTAACCTGTGAAGTAAGTGAACATATGAACAATAACCCCAACAACAAAGTGCCATTTATGATAGTTATGAATAGCAATCTAACAACTTTACCTGTGTCTTTGAGTCTGGTCGGAGCCATGGAAGAGTTCCATTGCGACGCAACTCAGCCATCTTCGAATTCAATTTGTGGGCAAGGATAATTGTGAGAGGCATACACTCCTCGGTCTCATCAGTGGCATATCCAAACATCAAGCCCTGTCGAGCAACAGACGGTTACTCCTTTTAAAAAGCATACATCTCATTTAAGAATAATGAAAGATCACTTATTAAACTACAGAGAACACATGGCCAACCAAAATGTTGATCGCCACTACTGACCTGGTCCCCTGCTCCAATGTCCTCCTCATTACGGTCAATGTGAACACCCTGAGCAATGTCAGGAGACTGCTGCTCCAAGGCCACCAGAACGTTACAGGTCTTATAGTCAAAACCTGTGAAGAGACAAGACCGAAGCGAGTCAAGACCCCAGACTTGGAGAACAAACAACAACTACTGACTAGTCAATGAAAAGCACAACTCAGAAATACTACACTGTGCCCACACCTTTGGAGGAGTCGTCATATCCAATTTGGCGGATGGTGTCTCGAACTACTTTCTGATAGTCCACTATGGCCCTTGATGTCACCTCACCGGCCAACAGAATCATCCCAGTCTTGGCAACAGTCTCTGCATGAGGCAAGAAAACGGTCAGTCAATATCTGATTGAGCGAACATAAATATTGAATAAAGAAACAAGAATTGTGCATACCACATGCAACTTTGGCATCAGGATCCTGTTTGAGATGGGCATCCAAAACCGCATCACTGATCTGATCACAGATCTTGTCTGAAAAACAAGAACAATCAAACTAAACACCGGCCACAATAAATGCAGCAAAACCAGCACCGATCAATCTCGTGCTCAGTGGGAGTGGCTCAGAGACCAACAGTCGCCATTTCAATATGTGCACATGTGGTGAGGAGGCGAGGGCGCGCAAGTAACATCCACCATGAACGGGAACTTTATCAAGCGGGATTGAGTAGTAAACATTTAGCCAACTTTGTCTTCCGACGATAAAACATTAGAAACCCCCACTACCGTGCGCTGTTGTTCAGACCAACAGATAATGCCTTAACGTTTGGGCACGCTTACCCAACAATAAAGAAGTATATTGTAATCAGCGGAGTATTTAACTAACGTTACCGGATCATGTCTGCTACAATGAGTGGTAGGCTTGACGTCCGTGGACCAGACATGTGATAGCATCCCCTATTCAGCAACGATTAGCTTGCTAACATTAAAGTTAGCTAGCAGCGCGTGCACGCTGGGTCGGCTAACGTTACGCAGAGGAAAAGGCCCCAATGTGCCAATGCAATGATGTATAGTCCAGTTTATCATTATTATTAAAGCGTGTACATACGTCACAGTAAAAATAGAATGATACATTGATCTCATTTCATCAAAGTCAAAATAACGCTTCGGGTCTTACCGGGGTGTCCTTCCCCGACCGACTCTGAGGTGAACAAGAAGCAGTCCTCGTCAATGAGGGAGTTATGAAAACCATTCGTCTGTCCGTTCATTGTCGCTGCTGCTGTGTACGAATGTTACGGCGTTAATTTTAAGCTAACTTCTTTATCTTCTCTACAAACAGAGTCTCGTCGTTTTCCCTCCTCTCCCGAATAACACTCTGAGTATCTCTGTAGGTAGATCCTTTAAGCCTGAGCCTCATGGCGCAGAGCTCCACTATTTATGCTATGAAGTCAGCCTCTCTGACGTCACGAGGAGGTGGACCATACCATTGAGCCTATCGAGGGGTTGTGTGTGAGCGCGTGTGTGTGCGCGTGTGTGTGTGTGTGTGTGTGTGTGTGTGTGTGTGTGTGTGTGTGTGTGTGTGTGTGTGTGTGTGTGTGTGTGTCAGACTGAAGTGGGTGAAGAGAATGGTGATGTAATAATAGAGTTAGTTGCACCCCATGTTGTGTTATAAACCATACCATTCTTGAATCACGAAGTTGCTAGATCTGATTTTAAAACAAAATAGCTGGATTGGAATTATTAATTTTTCCTCCACCATGCCCCACACACTCATCCTTCTTGTATTTATTCCGTCCACAGTTTTGATACATGTGACTGTGGTGATTCCTATATGAGGATGTTGACTGATGTTTGACCCTTGATGCAGCTCAGTTTGACTGTCCTTCCCACTTCATGTCCTGTTGTGTTTTATTAAGCAGGTGAAGGTAGAGCTGGTGGGCTTAATGTGCACACAGGAACCTTCAGTTAAAAAGCTTTACTGCTTAATAAAAGTTAACATATTAGATGGTGTTTGTTTTTTAAATGGACATTCAGGGATTTCTATTTTTCATGATGTGTAATATAAAACCGTGTATCAACAAATACATGTTTCCAGGAAAACACTATTAGAGTTTGCTAAAAAAAAAACCACACTGGTATATAATTGTATTTCACAGAACATGTGCTCCCTTGATGAAACAAGCAGATTAATCTGGAAATAATTGCAACAAAGTGAAAACTTTAGAGTGGAGAGTGAGCAGCGGCTGTGTATATTGTATCTAAACATAACTTGATTATACTTTACTCAAAAAGCTTCCATCTCCCTCTTACCCTTCAGGCTCTGTTGTTTAATATAATCAAAAGCTCTGATTGTGAACATGTTGTACCTTTGTAGGCCACAGATGGGTTTAATTAATGTTGCTACAAGGACGGGTTTACCATGGTTTAAGCTCATAGCAGGACCATTTTATTTGTTTGAGAAGAGTATTTCTAGTTTTTCTAGTTTCAGTTCTGGTCACAGGGTTTTATTAAGAAAAGATGTTGAAATTGGGTTTCAAAGTTTGTGACTCAGACCGCTGCACCAAGAAAATGTATGTATGTACATCTTCTGTTTGTCAATGTGAATATCCTGCACCTATCATCCCAATTTCAAGATATCTTTAAATATGAATTTGTCACATCGGCGATGCATTTATATGAAGCTGTGGAACAAACAATCCCAGTGGTGCTACAACCAAGGCCCAGTCTCATGTTATTAAGCAGAGAGACCTGGGGTTGTATTTGTTCAAGGTGCTCTATTTGAAGTCAATGTCAGTCACTGTGACAGAGAGATAACCTAGTACAACCAGTGGCTATATTATGTGAGATAAGGAATAAAGGTGGCATCAACATCCAACAATACTGATAAGGGTTATTACAAACTCACAGTGGCTCACCAGAGGTCCAGAGGTTACAAATGGTCAAAAATCAAAGGTTGCCTTCAGGTCAAACATACTGCTCTTACAGTAAAGTATTATACACAGAAATTAAACCTTTCAATTGTGCAATCTTAATGGAAAATGCAACCCAGAATAAACCCTTTACAATTATGACCTTACAGGGACATTAGCATTGTCTGTTTTTACCCTTTGTCAGTTAATTTAATGATGTTATTATGGTGTTTATTGTCACTAAACCAAGCAACTCAATCTCTGACCAGTGTTGCATCAGAGTGGTACAGTCATTTGTCACCATGAATTTGCAGGGTAGACACTTTCTTTTCAATGGGCAAAAGCATGATGCAAGATGCACCTGCTGTTGCCTTCTACAGGATTTGCTGTTGTGTCTGTTGCCCACATTTATATAGAATATCTAAAATAGCACGCAACATCCGTTGTATCCAATAATAAATCACAAAGAGCCAAAAGGGCTGTCCAAAGATGAATAATAGGAGACTGAAGGGCCACCTTAATGCTGGTAAACATTGAATGTTTCAATTATTTTACAGTTCAATTATTTTACATGATTGAAGATGGTGCATGTGCAGTACTGTAGTTGTACTAAATAGTTTTGCATCATCATAGAATTCCTACTTGCACTTCTTCGTGCAAAGGTTTTAGCAGTATTGCATTTATATTTTTTTAGGCCATTGTCCTCATATACTCTGTAAACTAAAGTCACTGTTTCTTTAGCACTCTCTCATTCGCTTACACCTTTCAGCAAGAAAACAATTAATATTTACACACATTTTTACTTATTCTGACATAAAAGTATAAGAAACAATAGATTTCACTGTAATTAAAATGTTTTCAGCCAATGACAATGAATATGAAGAGACTCAAAAAACACTCAGCATACAGCATAATTTGAAGGGAAGTATATATATTTTCTTTGGACAGTGTTTTATTAGTTTTGGGGTTTGAGAACAACACAAGCATCCCCTAAAAAAACCTTCTCACCTCACTGATCAGATGGTTTCACAGAGATAAACATTCTCATAAGCCAACAATTAATATCTCACAGGCGTACTATATCTTTCAGTCAATTTCATTCACAATTATACAAATCCTTGTAGACTAAACAATCTACACTTCAGACAATTAAAGCGACATTTGATATGGAATTACTAAAATGGAAACTGAGTCCCTCTTCATAGTTCCTTATTACAACAAATAAGTTACCATCAATATTCTGTAATATCCATTGAAATAATGCTCCCTCACTGGCCAGCAGAGTTCAGGCTCATTTAACAATTAAATAAGAAAATAAATACATAATTTAAGTAAGATTATCTTTGTGGCATTGATTGTCTCCTATGTTGTGTTTTCTACCATACTTAATATTTGTCCTTTACATACATATTTATTCTAGCTACATAATTACAAAACAATAACATTCTGGAGGCAGAGCATTTTTTTAATTTACATTTCACAATAGATAGATAGTCACTGGCCACAACTGACCATACTTGTCTAAATTAGGTAAAGTAGGGCAAAGCATACAATCTTAATCTTTCTTAAACATATTTCTCTAAACAAAAAGGTCCATTAGGTTTTTCCATTTCGAAGACAAGACAATACGAGAATGCACTATGAAATGTTTCGAACAACTTCAGTTGGATAACTGTCCTGCATTTTCTTCACTTAACACTAACAGTTACATTTTTATACTGTTCTTACCAAGTTTTTCTACCAACTTTCACATCCACTATTATAACAAAGAGGAGTCAAAAACAGCACTTTACGGCACAAAAATCACAGTACCGGAATGTACAGTATGTCTAGCAGCAAACCATGCAAACACAGTCACCCTCACATTCACTGCCACAGCTACACACACGCGCACACGCACACACACACACACCCATAAAAACACATACACACAAAAATTGATTACAGACATACACACAACCACGATAGTATTACACTGTTCTACGCTAACAGCCCAAAAGTACAACGTGTCTAAAATGATGCATCTGAGGTCACACGGTAACAATGCAACATGACTACTGTAACTATTGTCAGGGGCAGCTAACCACTAGGATCAGATGGGAAGGATCTGAGCAAAACGGAAATGCAAAACAAGTGAACTTAAAAATAATAAAGCAAAATGTATACAAAAAAATAATGCATTAGATAGGACCAATTCATGTATTTAAAATATCACATTGGCATGGTGATATTTCTCAACAGTGGAGCTTTGTATAATACGATGCAAAGCCCCGTAGTAGCTCTACATAGTAGAGCTCCTGCTCACATTTGTCAGAGATATCCAGATTGACTATCAGAGTTTGACTTGCTTCTGTGTTGAAATCATCACACACAAAATGTAATTTAATTTAAATACTGATTGAAAATGGAGTAAAAACTAATAAGATGTTCTTATTTTCTGGGTAAATTATTTCAAAAGTTAACTTAACTGCTGGGATAAGCAAGAGTTAGATAAAGCTCATTACATCCCATCAAGGTATGCGTGTTCAAGCAATAAACTGTATACGTTTCCTGGTTCAGATATTGCTGTGGTTGTTATCACTGATGTCGGCCAAGTAGAGTTAGTGGCCAACAATGAATCAACTAGTTCTGGCAAGACAGCGAAGCTGTGCTCGCTGACAGCCAGCCTTGCACAACCATCACATCCCACTGCACTGATTTGGCCATTTATTGAAAAGGCCTTACGCTCACATTCACTTCCTAAGCTGGCATTTGCTGGGCTGCTGCCATGGGTGGTGGCCGAGCCCTCTGAACCCGTCTCCACCCACTTTGGTTCTGCTCAGTTTTTTCATTCACCCTGGAGGGTCTTTATTCCCATTGGTGGATCATTTTAAAAGCTCCCTGCGTGTTATGCATCACGTTGCTGTGTAAAGCATGCTGAATTTCCAAAGCAGGGAATATCCACAATAGTAGATGCATATCGCCAAGTCAAATTGCATGGCTATCTCCATTTGAAGATGTACAGAAGATAATAATATAAATGATTGTGAACAGAGCTGGTGATGCTTATGTAGAATGTTTTGGAATAAAATGCTTTTTTCACTATGTGGTCCTCTTGGTCAGAGCAATACATGTTTCACAACTAAAGCAAATGTTTGTGTCAAGTATGTCATACTACTAAAAGTGTTTCCTGTCGTTGGTATGCAGCCTGCTGACATGACTGCTACAACAGTGCAGAGTTTGAAATCATTGTCGGAATATGGGGAAGATGGTTTCTAAAGAGTATTAAGTCACCACTCTTTTACATGACCATAGCATCCTTGAGTATTTCTTAATGCAAGGTGTCAGCTCCCTGTACTGCCCACACCTGAGAACGGACAAAGGTAGAAGAAACACAGGACAGAGTGAAAGGTTTACAAATAAAAAAATATACAATGTGCACAGCTCAATTAGAACAACTCAAGGCAAAGTAAGCCTTCCGGAAAAAACAGATGGCTGTTCCTGAAAAGGATGGCATCAGAAGCTGCATATTTTCATCACAGAAAACATACAGTGTAATGGATGTATTTGATAAAAGACACAACAGTTGGCTATGTGACCTGTGACAACAGTAGGACGAGGTGGTGTATCACACCCCTGAACCCTCTATGTCTTGTTCTTTCTCCTCAGGAGCAGACACCGGGCCGCTGCTGTCCTCTGCTGGACGTCCTGTGGACTCACTCTCAGCTGTTGTCGCGTTGACGTTGAGCACTTTCATTTTGGCCTGTGCAGGGCTGCCAGAGCGGCTGGAGGTGTGGCGACGATGGCTGCGGTGCTTGGCTTTGCATGGACTGGGACTGCGGGACCTCGTCTTCCCGAGGACAACAGTGCCGTCGTCATCTGAGCTGAAGTCAGAGCTGTCTGAAGAACTGGCATCAAGACCTGAAGTGGGAAGCTGGATCTGAAGACAGATGAAAAAGATGACAAGAGTGGGATTTAGGGGATAGAAAGGTTAGTAAAAGGAACGAAAAGCCTTAAGCTGTAGATGGGAACACCAGCATAGGACAGATGTAATGCCCCCCTCTTAAAGCAAATGCATTTGATTGATTTAGCCTCAGGAAAGCAGTGCCAGAGAGCCATGATTACCTGAAATGGCTCAGTTACACCCACAATGGTGCTCATGTTGTTGCTATAGTAACCCAAGATGAAGTCCCCTGAGCCTTTGGGCAATTCCTCCTCAGTAAAGGTTACCTGGAAAACAGTTAGTCAGACATCTATTAAATGTGAAAGTAAATTATTTCTGAGGAGAAAACAGCACGCAACCAGATTACCTGATGGTCTTGTCGAGTGAACTCAGCTTCGTCCTGCTTGGCCCACACGTAGCCCACATAGTCCTTGTGATGCTTGAAACCCACCTAGTGGGGCAAATTAGTAACGCACAGAAATATTTATTATAACGTTCCTAATGATTTGCTGACGTTGAGTCTTCAGCTGTAACATGTTATTTGGCCAGAAGAGGTAAGACCGTTTACCTTATACAGTCCGATCCAGTCCCAGGAGCTGCGTGGGTAGCTGGGCACCAGTCGGAATTTTGCGATGGCATCAGCAATGCTATTCCACTCATCCTCCACTGTGATTGTGACCAGGGGAATATCCAACTTGTACGGGAACTAAAAATAACTTTTTCCATCAACATTCGTACAGTGCAAAAATACTGTAAAGTCTCTAAGATAAACCAACAATGATAAACCTATCAAATGTCAGCACTAACCTAAATGTGTTTACAGCATCAATTTTCTACTGCAACATGGACGATGTTTCCCAGATTTAAAGTTGTACAGCAGTTTAAACAACATTAAACATTGTCGTTTGATTCTCAAACAAAGGTGCTGAAAATAGTATCGTTTTTGGTTTTACTTTGGAAACAAGTAAAAAAAAAAATTTAAAAAAAAGCACCAGTATGGAATTAAAGGGATGCCAGCCTTTCACCAGTCACCTTTACAAAATCTCACCTGCAGGGTAAAGATGGAGGAGACTGGTTTGTGGTCACTGACGGTGTATTCTATGTGACTCCGGTAGTAGTGTTGTGTCACTTTGGTCCCACTGGTCAGCCCCGACATGGAGCCACGCTTCCCAGCGCTGAGAGTAGCGGCAGCAGTAGCAGTGGCTCTCAGGCGCCACAGGATCCGGTCGGTCCAAGCCGGTTTACGCTTCTTCCCACTGTGTGGAGGACGGAGAGAGAGCAATGGAGCAAGACAAATAAAACAACAACTTTAAAATCAGTACACGGAGTAAAAAGAGGCCCGTTCATGCTCCCCGTATTATTGAGCTAGACTCTGTGATATCTGCTCAGTGGCCTAAAACTCATAACGGCAACCCTGGCACCACCGACCTTGTGTCATATGTATCTGTTCCAACATCAAACTTGTAGGTGGGAGGAAATTTCAGCGGCCCCTCTTGGAAACCCTCCAACACCGTCTCACTGTCTTTGACCATATTGAGCTGCAGCAATGAAGAAGAAGATAGAGTGTTTCTCTATTGCCCTCTAGTGGCATCACCTACACAGTGCATAGTCCACCAGACAAGTAACAACATTTCATATTGTACTTCCTGACTTGAAAGCCTAATTTCAGCTCGAAAAAAAGAAGATTGTTTTGGGGGAAATATTTCTACGGGGCAAGTTGCTTTTCAAAAGGACACATGCAGGGGAGTTAAACGTCACAGTCTTCTCTCTGTCTTGTAAACGGTTCACTAGAGAGCCATTATGTTTTACCTGATCCTTTTCCCACAACATTGGAAACTTGTTGTTATCGATGGCTGATTTCACCACTTGCATATCCAGGTCTTCAATGCGGAAATTGAGGTCCCCAAACCAGAACACCACACTATTGAAAAAGAAGAAGTCATTTCAAGTGCAAGCATGTACTTTTGCAACGCTGATTGTGACACCATTTGTTTTTCCCAGTCATAAATGAGTGTAAAGATTGTGCTGTCTTACTCATGGTCAAGAACCCCAGTGGCAGTCTGGCCTTCAAACTGCTGCTGCTGCAGGATGCTCTCAAAGTCCTCCATGCGCTGACCAGAGTTTTCCATGTGAGCCGGCAGGTGGCAGTTGAGGAAGCAGATGGTGTGGCCGAACGCTGACATGCGGGCGCTCACACCACCTTTATTCCCCTGCAACACCGACAAGCACAAGGGAGGTCAAACAAAATTCAAGAGAAGGAACACACACCACTGAAGAAAGCTTTTGTATTAATTTTCTCATCCTTCAATTTCTCAAAATTAAACTACAACGATGGAACGGTGTCTAAAGTCAGTAATTGGTCTATGAGTATTTTCACTGTATCGAGTGGTGTGTGTGTGTGTGTGTGTGTGTGTGTCTGTACAACAGACAAACATGAAGTTTACTCATTACGGACCGGGAAGACAGTCATCAATATTTAATGCAGTACAGTGAGTGCACAGTGGGGGGACAGGAAAGGGTCTGTGGATTTCTCCCCCCTGTTCTCCCAACTGCTCTGACCTGCTAAAACACAAAAGATGTCTCAGTGTAAATGTGCAGAATGTGCTGATACCCCTCTGAGTGCATACAGAGAGGATTTCATTTCAAATTGAGCAGTGAACAGGATCTTAGTTCTGTCTGAACTAAAGTATCACCCCATTTTTTTTACCTGGTCTTTATTATCATAAAACTGGATGGAACAGCATTTGACTATCAAGTCACACGACTGGCGAAACAAACAACCTGCATTGTACAAAGGGGCCATAGAAGTGAGTAGCTGCTGTAGTGGACAGTCAGTGTCTCTAGGATCTCCATCAAGGTATCAGTGACCGGGATGCAAACTGAAACCAAGTCACTCCCAAGGAGATGTCGTGCCATGTGCAGCTAAGCTCCCATGTGTGAAATGTCCATGATACAGTGCGGATCACAGAAGGTGTCAGAAGCTGCCTCACCCAGTAACCCCCAAGGCCTGTGCGGGTGGTCTCGGTCTGGACTCCGCGGAGGAAGGGCAGATGGAAGTACTTGGCAAAGACCAGCAGCAGCAACCCCTGCATCCGCTGGGAGGTCACCTGAGGGACGGACAAGTGAGGAGCAACAGACAAGAGGACAAGTACAGACGGACATGAAGAACCAAATAAGAGAACACGAATAGGTGAGATATTAGGACGCACTTTGCTTCGTCCTGAAAAGTGAGCAGCGATACAGTTCATAACGTGCACTCAAATTTCAATAAACAAATTGTGTGAGCTGCGTCCGGCTTTGCCGTGTGTCCATTCATGGTGCTCTGCTTCACGTTCTCTCCCCCTCCTCCCTTGCATTTTCATTTCGCTCTGCAGGAGCCAGCGGCTCAGCTCCCCCTCTACTTTATCTGAAGCGCTGCACATTAAGGAGGCCATAGCTTGTGGTCTACCCTCGCTGTGGCAACGAACCACTTTGTGGGGGGAACGTGATGTACACGCTGTAGGCATTTGATGGTCAGACCTTTCCTTTCGCCGAGCCTTCCACCATCATCTTAAAAGCACTTGCTTCTTGTTCTGCTACATAATGATGTGCAGATTTTGACATTCATGCCACTGGTTTAGAAAAAAAGAGTGCACATATTTTGTAATGTACAAGAAGGGTAGAACTATGATGCCTGCGTTGTGGAACAAGATTAGCTATCTGCATGCTTTGTCAAGACCCTCCCCGGATATTTATGGTTATCTCTCCCTCTCCCTCTCACCAGTGGTCCACACATCCCAACCCCCAACTGCAGGCTGAAGAAGCATGATCACACCCTGTCTGAAATGCCCTGTGGCCAGCAACAGAGGCACACATCTTTGCACGTGACTCAAGACCCGCTCGCTTGTATACTAACCGGCTATTTGAACTACTTTGTTGCGTAACGAAATCTACTGAACCGTATAGTGGACCAACTTTATGTGTGGTACGTGTGTGGACACGAGCAACGAGTTTGTGTTTCTGTGGGAAAAGTCTGAACGAGTACACCTTTGCCTGAAGCTATTATGGGTGAAAACATTTCACAATATGCACATTAGACATCATTTGCTGGCTTTTTTAAAGAAAATTAAAGTTTGATTTATTTATTGACATGTGTGCTTAGCAAATTAGTAGGTAGGTCCTTGTTATTCCAGTGCCCACCAATCTAAAAAAAGTGATCTAACCTAAACATACATGCAATAAATCTATTTAATACAATATCAATCCAATAAATCCCAGTGCATAACAAAAGTCGTGCTGCAACATATTCAATAGAGAGTGCCATGTTGCAATTAGAGATAAGGGCCAGAAAAATAAATGTCTTTGCTAATTTAGGCACTTAATTGTAGCTTACTCAAACATAAATTATGGTGACAATAAGCAACTATGTGGTGAATAGCCAGAAAACAATGTCTTGTTGACTCTGTGTTTCTGCAGTGAAGGGCAGTCAGCTTTCTTGTGCTTGCAGCAGCTACAGTTTGAACCTGACAATGAGTCTTGTTGTAGCAGACTATCACAGATCAGAAATAACCGATGGGGTGTCTCGTTACAGCGTGTCTGTCCACCCTGTTGTGACTAGACAGATTCCTACTGACACCACCATACCTCTCCTACAAACTCAAATAAACACATCCCCTGAACCTCTTCACAGCATTAATATTCACATGAAGTACACAAAAAGGTCACGTGGAGATGATTTTAACGAGGTTTAAGCTAACGTAGCAGGCCGTGAAATAACTGGGTGGGGGACAGCATCAGTCTCACTGTCAGAGGCCCGTCAACACTGACAACAACGTGATCCAAAAATAAAACAGCATCCTGGGAGACATTTGTACAGCTCTTTCAGCTCAACAGCTGATTCACACTCTCTGGCTCACCATGCCAACAGAGCCAAGTAGCACTTCAGATGCAGCCAGACAAACACCAACCTCAGCTGCGGTATGCCAACACACCAGCTAGTGAGAAAATAAACATGTTTGATGGTTTCTACTTCCCTGCTTTCCCAGCTTTTAATGTATTATCTATGGAACACATATTGGGAAGTATTTTCTACATTCTATTCAATATGACATCGTGCATTTCATCGTGTGCTACCTTCCCACAGTGGGTGTATGCATTTTGAAATGATAATATAGAGAAAAAGGGGCATGTACACAGAAGGGAGCTGACATTAAACGGCTGCTATAAATTATCACCCCCATCCGTTGCTCAGGGAACAAAACGAGCCGAAGCAGCAGCGGAGAAGCAGAGCTCTCATCAGCGATCACGTAATGCATATGAATCTAAGCTGTTTAGCATTTTAGTTTGAGAGTGTGCATATGTGTTGATAATAAAAGTCATTACTGACCAGCACATAACCAAAGAGGCTGAGTCTCTCCATGCAGACCTCGCTCCACTGGTCTGTGAAGAGGACATCTTTCAGCCTTTTGTTAATCATAGAGTTCACTTCCTGCAGCCTGGAAGAAAAATGACAGATAACAACAAACAGGGGTCACCAGCCGACAGAGATGTAAGAGGAGCTGATGAGTGAGAGCTTTGATAATGTAACGGTGGAAGTGTAAAGACAAATCTGTGGTTCAGAACTAAGCCCGACTGTTCATTGATGGTTTAGTGACAATGTTTAAAGTGTCAATGTGGGACAACTGTGCATAAATGGACACTTTAGCTTTCATGTGGAGGACACTGGAAGCGCCACAAAACACTCACCCGATAATGTACATGTCAGTGTTTCCATCACCCACATTCAGCCCCAGCAAGGAAGTGATGTCGTCAGGTGGCGTGGCCGAACCCACGTTCCAAGTGATGACGTGCAGCCTGTTGGAAAAGGGTGTTCGGTTATAAACTCTCATCACGACAGACCTCATGATCACAAGCTACAGACAGTAGAACCCATGTATTAACAACTAGAATAACCGCCTGACAGTTGTATCCCACTTTACATCCATGTTTGTACAAAATGCCATCACTCCATTATTTTAACTGTCATAATTTTTATGTGCATTGTTTATGGACCAATTTTTTTTTCTTAGTGAGCTTTGACCACCCAAATCTAAGTAAAGACAACATGCATTACAAAGCTGAGTACAAAGATTTCGAGCAGCTACCGTTTCTATTAAATACATTAACACCATTAATTGTTTAACAGACAGTACTGGTACTAACTAAAGGTTGTATAAGGAATTGTACAAGCACCTCCAATGTTGTTAATTCATGTAATGTGATTTTAAATATTGGGCAGCCTGGAAGCTCAATAGTTAATAATGTCACCTAAAAACAAGAAGTCCTGGGTTTAAATCCCCTGTTTCTGCCAAGACAACTCGGAGATATGCAAGTAAGATAAGAAAAAATAAGAAAACCGAAATCACCCACATAAATGTAACCGTGTTCGTCTCTGTTAATGCATTTATGTATTTTGGCTCTGACAGACCTGTCCAGGGTCCATCTTGCCTCTCATCCAGTTTGTACACTGGGACAGGCTCCAGCCACTACAATCCTGACGAGGGCAAGCAGTTTAGAAAATAGAAAGACTGAAATTCTTCTATCCAATTTTCCGACTGTGTATGTGACACGTGTTTAAGAATGTAATGGTGTATTTGCAAGAAAGCTATCTCACATTTCCCCAAATTAAACAAGTGAATGATTATGATTATGATTTTCTGATTACTGGCCAATGGTAGTAGCACAGGCTATAGGACATTTAGGGGGCAATGTCACAGTTCTTCCTGAGTACCTAAGACAATTCCAAAAATGTTCTAAAAAAAGAAGTTATCTCACTATGCGGCAGTGTTATCATTCCACTTCCAGAAGACCCTTCCCACAGCCCAGCAGTAGCTGGGCTGTGGGAAGGGTCTTCAGAAGGGTCTTCAGAAGGGTCTTTGATATTACTGCATAATTGTAATGTAGGTTTGTATGTTTTCTTGTTCATAAACATTTCATGACACTGAATCATTTGTATTATGTGTTACGAAACTTTGATTTTGCAACCTAATCCATTCCAAAAATCCACTTCACTATGCAATGATTCACTACAACAGGGAGTGGTTTTGAGATACACCGATAGAAATGAGAGAAACCTTACACAGGCTTAACATAGAAATGTTTTAGTTCCTAAAATGTATCATATTAGGTCATTTAGAAATACACCCCATCTATCCTGAAACATGGGATATGGATATTATTAAAAGGAGAATTACTTGGTTCCTGAATTTGTAAAAACAAATAAAAAATAAAAGTTGAGGAAGTAAATGTTTACTGACACAGAAACAAATAACAGTGTTAAATAAATATGGTTGCAGTAATCAGCCTTGCAGCGTCAACTGTCAGTGTATATAAATAAACTATACGAGTGGCAGGCTTATTTTTCTCAGCTGTCGAGGATCAAAAGCCGATGTTAAGACATGCTGAGACATGAATGTTCGGCGACACACAGATTAGGGAACTTGCCTGAAGTCTTCCACAGTCTGGGCCTGGGTGTCAGCTGTACCGGCCACAGAGAGAGCTCTCTGTGCATGAGGGTTCAGGTGAGGAGCCACAGGCCCGCTGGCAGCCGCGTGCGGGACTGACGCAGCCCTAATCGGGTGGTGGCCCGGCCCTTTAGGACCGACCTTAGCGCTGGGCCCGGTGCGCTCTCCTAAGGGTTTGAATGTTGCCGGGCGAGAGGGTTTGGGGCGACTTGCCACAGTGCCATCAGGAGTGCACTCCTCCTGGTTCGCAACTGGAGTGGGTTCAGCTTCGGGCTCAGCTTTGGGCTCAGAGATGTCTACAGATCCCTCTACTCTGGCACTTCTCTGTGGCCGACAAGGCCTGGCAGACGCTGCAGGCGGCTTGGCAGTAGAATCTGTGTCTGGAGCCGCTGTATCTGATGCTGCAGCCGGGGTTATTGTTAAAGCTTCGGCTGCTCCCTTTGGGTTGTCTTCTTGCGTCTGGCTTTGGATCGGAGTATCTTGGTCCATTTCTTAAGATTTCTGAGACAAAGAAAACAATGGGAATGTTTCCACAAGACGTTATTTTTTTAAATTAAACTCATCCAGAACATCAATACACAACTAACCCTGAAGATAACATTTTTGTTTCTGTGACCTTAAAAGGATGACGTAACGTAATTTGGAATGT
This sequence comes from Taurulus bubalis, assembly GCF_910589615.1. NCBI lineage: Eukaryota > Metazoa > Chordata > Actinopteri > Perciformes > Cottidae > Taurulus > Taurulus bubalis. The sequence continues at coordinate 9,662,516 of NC_136596.1, read as the reverse complement.
GAATTATAAAAGGAACTAAAACGGTACAGAGAGGATTTAGACCATTGAAACACTGGACAGCACGACATGTGGCCTCCTTCACAAATGACAAGTCAATTCAGCTGATGAGTGCAGGACTGTCATGTGACCCTTTTGACCCAGCATGCCAACTGAGTGAGTCATTCAGGCTCCAACCATAGTGACTTTTCACTACCTGCCTTCTCATGGCTTTGAAAATTAATGAATACCGCCGCATGAACTGATAGAAGAAGATATCTAAGAGTAGATGAAAACAACCACTAGGAAGAGACATGGAAGAGATGTATTCTCCAACTGTCCTAATCTCTTCGAGCTTTAGGTTTGAAGAAAAGCAAGCCTGGACAGAGTTTATCATCCTCTCTACTTGTGCCTAAGCCACCTGCCAGTCCTCCAGTAACCAGGAAGGGGCTCAGTCAGTTCATATCAGCTCACAGCACCTGCCATGCACTAACGTGAGGAACTGCTGCACGATCCAGAACCGCAAAAACAAAAAAAAGGTATTGAATAAACAACAATACAGGGAGAGGGAGCTGCAGAGCTCAGACAGACACAGAGAGCAGCAATAAAGGAGGCTGCATTGCTTCTCTCTGCTGCTGATTGATGGCACACAATAGCAATCTAAGCTTCTGTACACCGAGTTTTACAAAAGCTTTAAAATGTCTGATTTAAATACAAACACATGAATGAAAAAAAAAAAGTAATTATGATAATATCAAACATGGCTGAAGACATAAGAATGTCACTTAAAGAAATTCATACTTCTACAGGAAAATATATTTTTGAAATCATGAAAAATCTAAAAGAAAAAGATATTAGGGAGACTGTAGTCCATACATTGTTCATCACCGAAGATGAAATACAAAATAAAAACAAGCAAGAGTTGCTCAGATGTAGATGAGGACATGTCCTTGTGCTTGTGGACATGTCTGATCCGTAGAAGAGCTGATTTGGGCACAAAACTGTGGCAGCCCGACCCAGATCCCTCAGTCCGTGATAATAGAAGTGAAACACGTGAGAAGGGACCATACAATGTCTCAGTCTTTTATGAGGGTGACAGGACATCTAATCTTTCGTTACAGCCAAATCGTGGCAGGCCATAAACCGATTATATTCTCTACATGGGCGAAATGATATCCTCTACATTAGGCGCGTATTTTCGGTCAATAGAGAGACAAGGTTATCTGTTTGGGGACAGAGAAACAACAGAGCACTCTCAGAATTATTCACATGACCTTGAGGAGACGGAGGCCATGACTTTCATGCCGAGAGGAGGGCTGCCTCTGTACTCCACATGTGCCCAGAAACACACTGGTCTTTCAGTCCACCAATAACCTGGTGCCTGGCTGGAAATAATGTATTCCTATGGTCCATGTATGGCATTTAGTGGGGGGAGTGTGGAGGAGGGTGGGAGGGCACACGTGGGAGTGGGTGGGTGCAAAACGAGCTGAGGGAAGCGAGAGGGAGAGCCGAGCGAGACTGCCCATTCAGTGACAACACTGTGTCTCTTTGCATGTCTCCAAATTGATCCTCTCACACTTCCCTCTGGCACAGTCTATTTTTCCAAGCTTTAATCCCCCCCTCTCTGTCTCTCTTATCGTCCCATTTCTCTAATCCTTTCTCCCTCCCCATCTTCTCGCAGACTCTGTTGTTCTACCTTACCCACCTTCACTGCATGGGCATTGAATCGCTCATCCCACCAATTTGTTTTTTTCCCCCCATCCTATATTTTTCCCGTCACATCAAGCCGAGCGCCTACACTATTCCTGACCTGAAATCTTTTTATTCCTTTCCTCTTCTACTCCCCCTGTGCTCTGAGGTGACACGTGTGCTCCTCCAGCGACATTCTCTCTGTATCGTTTCCTCCAGCCAACCACTTCATAGTCACTATCAATGATGTCAAGTAGCCGGAGTCCGCCATAACAACTGGATGTTGATCATAATCAGTGGTAAAATATGGGAAAATAACTGCAGAACATGCCTGGCTGAGAACATGTTCAAACCATGTTAATGGAAAAACAGCTGGGAATGGGGAGGTCCAGTTTGTAGGAGTTTGTGGAGGTGATGAATACTAAATTGTGAGATATGAACAGTGATTCATGTGGAAACGGTACATTCAGAGACATGCCGGAAATTACTATTTTTATAAATAAATATATATATTTGGCTTTCCCGGGAACAGTGACGACAGACACCACTTCTTACTCTACTCGCGAGTGGAATTATTTGATAGTAACAAATGTGTCATGGTGTTTACATGCGCCCTCCTGAGGGGGTGAAAGCTGAACGAACCAGAAAGGCTGCAGTGTAACCCAAACAGCAGGCTCTCGCACGCCTTCTTGATAGGATTATCATCCTTAAATTATTTTTATAGAATTGCTTTTAAGTGATGGTGTCGTTTTAGGTCCTTTTATGATGTATTATCTATTATGCAGTTATTTTGTCCCCCTGGTTTTGTTTGTATATTTTATTTATTTGTTTGTTTTCTAATCCATTTGCTCTTTTTGGTTATTTGTTTAGTTTTGTTGTATTCATTGCCTTTATGGTATGGTCCTTTTTGTTTACTGGTATTTAAGTTATGTCTATTCTTTGATTCTCTGTAGAGCACTTTGTAAACTTTGTTTTTAAAAAGGTGCTATATAAATAAAAGATATTATTATTATTATTATTTAACAACACAGATAGTTTGGGATAACCGAGTCTGTTGCCTGGTCAGAAGTCATATTCCATGCCTATCTATTGAGAGGTTAACTGTAAAGGGAGTCATCTATATCCTTAATGTCTTAAATCCCCTGCTCTGCATGGCGGCACTACAGTGATTCCAATCATAAAGTTGGTCACATTTTGTATTGATATTACAGCCAGGCAGAGTGTTGGTGTTCAGGGCCTCCAGGGCCATATGCCCCTGTGACAGGGACACTAATAATGACCCGGATAGGAATGACTCCGGCAGCTGCTGCCACAGCTGTAAATGGCTCCTCTAGGTCCTAGTGCCACGAAGTATCACTCCTCTGTATCCAGGGGGCTTCATCTTTCTGATCAGGTCACAGCCAAGGCTGTAGGATGTCACAATTACTCTGCTTACAGTCTAACATTGAAGACATGTGCTGACAACATAGAGTTTAATGTCTGCACTGCTAAATTATATCATAAATTGCCATTTCAGATTTTGTCACTTAACAATTATAGAAACCAGCCAAATGGAAACATTCACTTAGGCTTCTATTCTGCTTTAAAAGCTTTTTGTAAAAGGAAAATAATGACCATGTTGTTATCTGACACAAAAGCAGCATCTGGTTTACCAAATAATGGCCATGCATACATTGCACAATGTGAAGTAATTGGGGTAAAGATTTCCATTCAGTCCGACATAATCTGTCTGTGAAGGACTCTGGCTATGCAATCAAATGAAACGACAAAATGGATGACACTAATAAATCCACTGAGCTTGGACTGGCACGTGAAAAAGGCCACGGCTATGTGAGTAACATCTGCGTGTGCATGACATCAAAACATTATATGTCAGTTCCTTGCCTGCAAGTTCCTTCCTGTCCAGTTACTGGCTACCAGTTAATAAGAAATACGTGCAAAAAGTTGCAACAGCAGCTTCCCATAGCAGTAGTTGCAGTTCCAGTAACTACTAAGAAAACTGGTTAGGTGAGTTATAATCAATGAATTTGGACTTAAATCGAATGGAGCGTTTTTAATCCAATTTGACTCCAGGTTGTTATGATTGCAGCTGAATCCTCCCTCAGTGCATCAATTGCATTACATTACACTGTTGCATGTAACTGCAATCTGAATACCACCAAGCACTGACATGTGAGAGGACACCATTTTAGTAGACATAAGGAAAAACTTGACATAAATGAGTAAATATTCCTGACAATCAAGAGAAAGTTTTTCGACAGGATGTCATTTGATATACTCTGTTATGTAAACACTACAGCTCAAGTTCTGCATTGCACACTGTCAGGGTAGCAGACACTGGTATTTGACCAATGGTCGGTAGATACATATTTACATAATGACACAGACATGACTGATGTCTCGGCTGAAAGCATACAGATAATGTGTCTGGCCTAATTACACTCCTGCTTCAAGGACAATTTTTGTCTGGCTGAGAAAAAGAAACAAAAGGATGAAGGTCATTTTAATTAAGTGTTTTTCCATTAAATATTAACTCAGACACATGGGGTGCCTGTGTGTGCATGCATTTGTGAGTATATGTGCCAACAAAAGGGAGGGAAATATCAAAGTCTGTGTGTACACTGATTGGTATATTCTTAATTATCATGGTGTTCCGTTGTAAACACATGTTGTAACATGCATCAATAAACACAGTGTCAATACCCCTTCTCATTATTTTTTTTAAAGGTGACGCCAGGATGAAACAAGAGAAGACAACAATATTCCCTGTATGGGTGTTTCTGCTGTCATCACCTCTGGTGACTAATAGGAGCACGTCCCGTTACATCATAAACAGAATAAACACAACGCATGCTTGCAGCTCATTAGTCATCACCTTTGCCTGTCTGGGTTCTTCTGTGTTGAGGGTTTGTTTTCCTCCCAGCTGATGGATCTTGAGTAAACCGTTTCTACAGATGTAGCGGTCCGTCTCGGTATACAGCCTCGGTGCGTGGGGGGTCGTGGATGTACAGGAATCACGAGATGAAGAAGTGAATCGTTAACCAAAAACCGGCTGAACTTTCCCTTCCAGTCGCCCCCCAGATGAAACCATCGGCATCCCTTCCTTCCTACGCGGGGGGATGACAGGTGTGTTTGAAGCGATGCTTCAGCCAGGCTACATCTCACCAACACTAACGTCCCTCCTGCGTTTAAAGACACGGGCTGCCACGGTACGCGCACGCCTGCGAGTCCTGTCCCTTCCCCCGTGCCCTTCAAATGAAATAAATCGTACGGGACGGCACGAGAGATAGAGAGAGAGAGAGAGAGAGAGAGAGTGAGTGAGCGCGCGCTTCCGTAAACGAGCAGCTCCTGCCTGCCAGCGGTGCTCGGTTGATGATTACCGTGATCGTCCGGCTGTGGAGCTCACAGAGCTAAAGCAGGTAGACAGGGGATATCGAGGCAATTACGCGAACGTGACTTCCCCTCGCGAGCTGAGCGGATGGATCTTCTCTCTGCGTGACACACGCTCGTGCACCGACTCCACACTGGTTTACGTAACCCCCGACAGGCCGTCCGCCGTACGTATGGGCGCGTGCCAAATTGGTTTAGTTAACTATAGTGTGGATTTGCGTGGCCGTTCTATGTCGTCAAAGTCTATGATGAAGCCCTACTGTCGCCTAGTGGTTGGTACGGAGAAGTGCGGCTTCATGCCGAGCAGCAGCTTCTCATTTAAGCCCCGAATGGACCTATATAGGTCCTTTTTTAAATTTTTAATTAAACTGTGTAAAACATTACAATAATCATGAACAAATATATTGATGCTACACATCAAATTAAACAAGAGAACATGAGCTACAATAATTAGTCAGCCATTTCAACACAACTCAAACACCAACTAAAATAATTATTAAAATAAAATAGTTATAATTTTGTCACGAGTCAGCCCACTCTGCATGTTTCCGGAACTAGCAGCCCGTAGCTTGGTGCTATCAGAAAAAGACAAATAGCTAAAAGCAAGACAATTCCACACAGATTCTAAATCTATTCACCAAATCCCTCTGCTGCAAAGCATCACCGAGATACGAACCAAAGAACACAGCAACATAAATCGCTGAGTCAGCACATTTTGAATTTTTGTTTTTGTTGTTGAAAAAATGCATTTCCCCCAGTAAATCCACACTGATACAAGTTTATTTAACACCATAAGTCATATGAAAGTGAAATATAAGGTTTGCTACATGAAAAAATTCAAATGTCACAGATGCGCGAAAATATGCGCAAATGTGCCGAAATGCAAATTTTGGAAACCTCGCCTGAATTCTCTCTGTACTTTACCCAATCTGACTTTGTTCTGCTTCACTTTTTCAAGTGAAAACAGTGCGGAGAGACTGTTCACATATTGTGCTTTGATTTGGGAGAGCTTCAGGGCTTAGTGAAGCATCATTTCAAGGAGATAATCATCCTGAAAGTGCTTTTTTCTATAGGCGGACCTGGAACTTCTATTTGTTCTGTGTTTCAATCTTTATTTACTCTTAGCCAGCAACATATATACTAATATTTACACATCTGACCAAAAGCTCACAAGGGTTGCCTTTATTATAACACCAAAATTATTCAAATAGCCCTTGTGGTTGCAGAGATACACCCTTTTTAGTTTGGGTATGCTATTTCGAGCTAAATCCTAAAAAATGCCTTGGGGCTTTAAAGGTTAAATGGAAGCACCTGCTTCTTGGCTTCATCTTTAAATTGTCCCTTTGTATGTGGCACTTTATCAGAAAAACCCGCAGCTGAGAGTATTTTTTGTTGATAGATACAAGATGTGATGCAGCACCCCCTCTTTACATCTGAGAGCCAGAGCATCATGTTGGGTAAAAGATAGTTGCACGTTGCAAGTTAACCTTTACCTTTACACCACTGAACCCTGTCCTCATCAAATGAGCACATGCTTTTAAGTCATCACTTTAATAAAACCTTCTTTTTAAAGAGATCTTTCTCAAAAACCAAAGGTCAGGTGTCCTGACTGTTACGTACACCTGACAGTACACATGTTTATAGTATTGTTATCTGTTTGTCTGTGCACTTTATTTAATATTTTATTGTAAATTTAATAAGTTTCTATTTCTTGCACTGTGTTGATTGTTGTTTTGTGTCTAATGTATGCACCATCAGCCAAGACAGATTCCTTGTATGTGAAACATACCTGGCAAATAAGTGGTTCTGATTTGAGCTCTGTATAGGCCAGTGGTTCTCAAACTGTGGGGCGCGGAGGTATTACAGGTGGGAAATAAAATTTAAAAAAACTTTTTTTAAATGTGTTGTGCCTTCATTTTTTGTGCCTTTATTAATCCCACCGTGTGGAAATTATTCTCTACATTTGACCTATCCTTAGTAATTAAGGAGCAGTGTAGCACTGGGGCTTCACTGTCTTGCTCAAGGACACTTCAACATGCAAACTATGGGGAGAACAGGGAGCGAACCGACTACCTTGTGGTCATTTTTTTTTTTTACCAAATATTAGTTATTTTTTACAGATAGAACTTTATTTGCATTGTTCTAACAAAGTGATTGCACATGTTATTAGTTGTTGTCTGATGGAGCAATCTGGTTTACTTGAACGGGATTTCAATGTTCTTTATTCTCAAAAAGTTGGACCATTTTGTCACAATTTTGTTGCTCCAAAGTGGGGCGTGACAGGAAAAGTTTGAGAACCACTGGTATAAGCTAATGCACCTTCATCCTCTATAAACTACATGTTAACACAGTGTCCCTCTTGCTTTTATTGCAGTGTTCATTTTAGCTGATAATAAACTATCATGATGCAAATACATTTTCATTCATACTATATCTTTTCCATGATGTTAATGTGAAACATTTGTAACATAACACATTTTTGTTTGAGATGCACCGATACTGATATCATATGTCTGTCCGATTCTGACTCAAATAGCAGGATTTACTTTGGGATTTGACAAAGTCTCCTGTGGCTGAAGAAGTCGGCCCTACTCCGCTGTATAAATAGGTTTTCATCTTTTTTATACTTTACTCTTTGTTTCTGGTAAAATAATGGATCAAACAGTAATACTTGTACCTCTCTGAACGTCAAACAGTTTAGAGAAATTGAGAGAAGAAATGTTTCTTAATCTGCAAAGTAACTAGTTATCTGTCAAGTAAATATAGTTTAGTAAAAAGTGCAATAAATACAAACAAATTAACGTGTAATAACATTAAAATGTCCCCTGAAATTAAATGGAGTGTACGTAAAAAATCAAAACAATATTGGGAACGAGCAATTACTGTTACTCAGAGTGAACAGATATATTATTAATAACTATATACTTTAGTTATGATTCTGATTAAGGCACCCTGTTTGAATATATCTAGAAAATACACTGTTGACACTGTTTATAGTAAGCTACTAAAAAGGTCACCAAGGTTATTGGTCATTTATTATTTGTATTATTATGAAATGATTATGAAATGATTCACTTCATGACAATATACACGAGAACATGCACAAACAAATATGTACAAAGACAAATCAGGTGACAGTTAGAATAACAAACATTCAGTCATGTTCAGCTGGTATCTGTCCGTTAATCTGGGCAATAAAAATTAAAAATGTGGTTGTTATGAAAGTGTTTGACCTCAATAATCTCAATCATGTTGCTGTCTTTTACAAATTGGATGCAGACAAATAGGGCAACTGCAACTATGCAACTTAACTTTGCCGAACACTTTGTCTTAGATATAAAATCTATTTCTGGGAAGCCAAAACACCTTTACGCTGAGCCAAATATAAGATGTTGCTGTGGAAACTCCTGAGGGTACCTCATCAGGCTCCATGACCTTTTAAATGCCTGTGGCCTTGATATAATTAAAGAGCCAAAATGTGTGTGTGTGTGTGTGTGTGTGTGTGTGTGTGTGTGTGTGTGTGTGTGTGTGTGTGTGTGTGTGTGTGTGTGTGCCCTTTAAGGCCAAAGCGAGTTGGGAAAGGCTGTGCAGTGCAGTATTTAAAGGTGAAGATGGTTGCCTGAAACTACCTGAGATACGCAGAAGTAAATGAAATACTACAAAATCTGTTGAAAACTTACGGCATCTGTACCCATTGACCCATATATGTATCCGTATATGGAAAATAACGTATAGTTTATCGACTAGACAATGATGTAACATTGACCGTAAAACAATCCATGGTTTATGGTTTTTTATTTTGTAATATTGGTGATGTATAAAAATACCCAATTCCCAAGGCCTTTACAACACTGCTGTCATATAAAGCGACAACTTTCTGTGCATACTCAACATAGTCGGGGAGCCATGGGAAATATGTGAGTATATGAGTGTAAAGTACGTAATAATGAACAATATATTTTGGCCCAGTAACTAGATTTTAGTATTTTGCAAAATACTTCTTGATCTTGATCTTGAGTTTGAGTTTGAGAAAAAGACAATCTTCCTTCCATTGGGCCTATTGTACTGTGGACCAGGAGTATCTGTGTCTTTCTGTTCTGCAATGATTGTGCAGTATTTAGGTCAGTGTGTGTGTGTGTGTGTGTGTGTGTGTGTGTGTGTGTGTGTGTGTGTGTGTGTGTGTGTGTGTGTGTGTGTGTGTGTATGTCTTATAACCTGAAGTTGTGTGCGGTTATTCTTTGTTGCTTTCTTCATTATATCCCTTCAGTTTTTCTCAACTCATCAAACTAAATTCACATCTGTAGTTTAGTATCATTTGGAAAATCAGCAAAATAATAGATATACATGTCCACACTGTATACTACAATACAATCCAGAAGCCCAACATTAAACACTGCCTCTGTAAATATCGTTTTTATTGAAACTGTGTCACAGTTATTAGTTCAATTTCGTTTTTGACAAATGTACTTCAACTCAGCTCAGGCCCCCTTTGTTTTAAGCCAAACACATATGTTGAATTGATCTGCTTCCAGCCTTCTAATGATAAAATCATTCAACATGTAAAGATCACATTTCATGACACGTTTTTATTTTCATCACAGGTAACTCCTAAGATTCAACTGGGGCAGTATAAATACATTTTTAAATACTCGTTTATTCTGTCTGTATATACAATAGTGTTATTGTGGATTTTTTTTTTTTACTGTTTTACTGTTGACTTATTACTTGTTTCTTATTTTACTACTATCTCTTGCTGCTGTAATCCTGAAATGTCCCCACTGCGGGACTAATAAAGGGTCATCTTAAAGAGTTTCTCTCGACTGTCTCATTATTATATCCCGACATGTAGAGACTGCTTTTTTTATCATGTTTAATTACTTCGATAGTTATCATCATCGTTCATTGTTTTTTATTGTAGACATCAAATAGCAAAGGATCAACCATAGACTGCATATCAAATATATGTGATTAACTGTATCTTGACGGGGATCTCGCAGATAACCAATGATCTCTCTCTCCCCCTCTCTCTCCCCTACTCTTTCCCCCCCTCTCTCCCCCTCCCTCCCTCTCGACGTGGCAAGAGGTCCGGACGTGACATAGCAGCTCTCCTCTCCTCCTCCTCTTAGTTGCGGTACCTGCCCACAGCCGTCTGCAGGTCCCGGTCCCGCAGCAGTGCGAGTTCTGGTCCCGCGACGTGAACCAGCAGCAACAATGTGGCTGATCGTGCTGGCCAGCTTACTTCACTGCGCCTCGGCTCACGATGTGGATCTGAAGAAACTGGACGGGCTGGCGAAAGCGAGAGTGGAGGTACAGTAACGCGGGAGCTGGAGGGAGGCTGGTTGTGTTTAGTGACGGTGGGCCGAGGCTGGGAGTTCACCTTCTGAGTTAGATTTGGTTAAATGTGTAAATAGATGCGTTCTGGTCCTCACATTACCGTGATGGGCGCATGCGTGAGTGATTCTTCCGGGAGAATCGGAGCTGTGGAGGCTACAACCCAATAAAGCGCACCTTGATAGACAATACACGTATTTTTTTTAATGTAATAACGAGTACTATGGTAACAGTGGCTTAGGGCAGCTGTAAGTGAGCCGAGAGTGAAATGAGGTCGTATAAGCTGGAGGTTCGATTCCTGCACAAAAGTTTGTGAAACTCAACACCTCTTATTGTGTGAAAGCGTTCACTGTTCCCCCAGGGGGTCACCAAGCCACCAGCCTGCCAGCATCCCTGGAGAAAAGCATGGTATTCGTTGCTGTTGTTGGGTTAGTCACACCTGCTGCTACTCAATACCTGCAGCTCAGATTCTTTTTACAAAAATGGGCAAGGCAACCATCCCAGAAACCCATCTAAATCTGGGCCCTCAAAGCGACGCTGCAATGATACCAGAACATCAGAGAGACTTGCACAAGAAAACTAACTCAAGAATGTCAGTCAGCTCCAAAAGGATAAAAATGCATTAAGACACATTTGAATGACTAAGTCAGGTGATATCCCAGTTCCAAAGTATTGAGAGCTGCTTGTAACCTGTATCTGATGTTCTGTGTCCTCAGACGTGTGGTGGATGACAGTTGAACAGGCTCAGCGAGGTAAGTTACTCAGTGAGTGTTTGCTCACTGAGAAACATTTCGCGTTTCACCTCTCGATTTCCACCTCATCTGAGCACAGATATGTCACCGAAACCATCTCTGAGTGAAAAACATTAATCCCCACTTCTGCCTACAGGTCAAGGCCTTTGTGGTCCAGGACATTCCTCTTTAGTATCCTTTGGCTCAAGCGCACTGCTGTCTGTCACTTGTTCTTATATGTCTGTTTATAAATTGAACACTGCAATAAGTTCAGTATTCCAGTCCTTGACTCTCTCAGCCATAACCTGGTGATGAAGCACATTCCTGGGGCCGACCCTGAGCTTGTCCTCCTGAACCACTATTATGAGGAGCTGGATGTGAGTCTTTGTTTTGTAACGTATTTATATTTGCATTGCACTTGTTTGACGATCTATTAAAACCTTGATAAGTACAATTTAAATGTGATTATAGCATCTATAGTACAATATAATGAGAGTATGATGTTAGTCAGTCACTGTGTTCGTTTCAGCCCATTCAGCCTCTTTGTAAGTGTGGGGTTGTAGTTCATTCTAAAATCCTACAAATCGCTTTAGGTACACATTTAAAACCGATCCCCCCACCCCCATAAATTATGCACTTGTGAAATAAAGACAAAGATATGATTTATAGCTACATTAATTAGTTACAGGTCACTGACTGAAGTGACCGCATAGTAGGCTACATTTAAACTGGAACTATAATTTAACATGCGTGTCTTCCCTCCACAGCGGATTGCCCTGTCTGACATGGGTCGCTTAGAGATCAACGAGCTGCTGGGCGAGCTGGGCTTCTACAAGAAGACTGAACCCGAGGACGAGGTGCCGGAGGAGTTTCGCTTCTCTCCTGCCAAAGACAGCCCTTTTAAAAACGAGCCGCCCTACAAATCCTCAGTTGCCTCCCTTGCCACAGACAACGCCTCCTCAGAGCCCAAAGCAGAAGACAAGCATACTGACCTATAACCCACCAGAGTGGTGGAACGTAAGAATCTCATAGTACCACTAAGCCCGATAGATGCTCCACAACCCTTAATGTAGTCGATGATAGAAATGCTTGTAATTTCAAAATTAAGACCAGCATATCATGGATGTGCCTTTGGGCAAGGGCACCATCTCTGCATTGTCAAAAGGCCTTTAGAACGGTCCACAGTCTGAATTTGCACATATTGTTCTTGCTGTTTGTTCTTAATTTAGCAGCAATAATAACCCAACAAGCTGCTTTGTGAGTGCTTTTTTACTCTCTACACAAAGACTGGAAGTGTGTATGTTTTATTTAGTTTTTTGGTCCCACATGTGCAAACTGTCTTCAGAATCTTTGCCTCACTTGAGTTCCTCTTGCGTGTCGATTGGTTCCTACCTACTGTGGAACCGAATGAAGCCTCAGGCTGAAAACTTTTGTCTGGCCTGAGGCTGATGCTACATGTTCTGGTGGGTTTAACTGATGCACACAAGAGAATTCAAGTGAAGGAAAATAAAAAAATATATAAAAAAGAATCAAATCTAATCGTCTGTCCTTGCTGCGTTTAATGTTGTCTGTTCCCTTCAAAGTGGAGATAAACATTTGGCGGATGGCAGTTGCATAGAGTATGAATAAAAGCATGAACACTCGATAAGTTTAATCTTGTGTTGAAAATGAAAACCTTAGTGTTTTATCAGACAATTAAGAGCAATAATCAAAACAAACGCATTCATTTCTCAAATTGGTTTAATTTCAATTCACATTTAACTGTGGTGCACAGAAACATGAAATTATAATGTGTTTAAGCTCTTATTTACAGCACTCACTGCTCTGCGGAAGGTGTTTTTTTTTTCATTTGGCAGTGTTGGAATAATACTAAAATAATTTCTCTAAATCTACTTAAAAAGAGCTTTAAGAAATAAGTTTCATCAAGCTCATTCAGCTCTGAAATAATCAGATTTTCAACATCTTCTCAGAGGAATCTTAATTTTACAAGTGTAATAAAAATTTAATTTAAAAATGTTCATTAGCTTCATGTTGTAAAATATACAAATGGCAGTTCTGTTCAGTCATGATTACTCACATTTAAAAACAGAAAGCCAGCTTTCATCAGGCCCTTCAACTTGTCCAAAAAGTGACCATAATTAGTTTCATGAAACAAGGTGAAATCTTGAGCTTATTGACACACTTTAAACAAAACCTTTAAAAGCATAATGTACACACTAACAAAATAAAAAATATTATATTTAAAAAAAAATCTACTCGCATAAATAAAGACCCTCTAAAAGAGCGGCATGTCAGTGATGCTGCTGGATGAGGGCAGCAATGCTGGACACTACGTCCCACCCACTCCTCTTTTCTTTCTGCCTGAATGAAGAATGTGTTCGACTGCAAGCATCTTTCCTGTTAGAATAGTATGATGATACAGTGATGTAGGAGGGCTACGATGTTCAAAAACAAATTCGAACATGTTCTCAGTAGCACTGTAGAGTTCAGAAAGGTGAGATTATTCAAAACAACTGAACAATGAAGAACCTCTCTATGATAATGTTTTAAATAGTGATAGGAACATTGTCTACAGCAACATGAGAATAGAAATAACTTAGTTGAAATCCTTCAAGCAGCCAAATTTTTTCTAAAGTACCGAAATTAAGATCAAATACCGCATCATATGGTTGGGTGTACTGTTCCTCTTCTGTGGAATTACCAACAACAATGATAGCAAATTACAAAAATGTAGCAGGGAAAATGCAGGTATAAATAAGTTTAAAGGGGAAATACAATACAAATATTTCTCTTTTGAAGTGTTTTTTAGTACACGAGCGTAGTGACACGGCTACTGCATGTTAAAAAGGACCTTGTACAAAGCTAAATACAAAAAATTCAATTTAAAATTTCAAAAAAGTAGTCTTATAAAAACTTTGGCGCTCTCGTGCTGGAGAGAGGTGGACTTTGTATTAATAAAATAATGAATACACATCACCACTGTTAACAAAGATAATAAGCAAAACGACACACACACACACACACACACACACACACACGATCCCCATCTTGTCCATCAGAGATGAGCGACTCTGTGATGCAGCCTGTCGGAGTGGAGGCGGTCATCTGGTAAAGATGGAGCTGGAGGGGGTCAGGGCCTGTGACGGGAAGGGGAGGGGCTGGCGCCACGTCTAGGCAGCACACTCACTGAGCACAGGTCAGAGGTCACAGGGCCGACCCATGGACATCTCGTATCTGCGCAGATGGTTGACCAGAGACTGCACGTAGGTGAAGACGCATTTGGAGTCGGGTTTGTTACCCATGATCATCATGTCCTCCACTTCCAGTAAAGGCATGCAGTTGGCGTAGGTCCTGAGGAACAGCACACAAGAGAGTGAGAAAGAGGACAAACAGACAGGATGGTCAAGGACCAGAGAGGAGGACAGTCTCTTCTGATGTTCATGATTATTTATATTAAAATCATCGATCAGGTGCTTTCTCAAGATCATTAACCAAACTCTCACACACTTCAGCACTGACAAACTCAGGCCCTTCTTTATTTTTTTGTATCCTTTTTTGTCTCGGTTTTCTTTCACGCACTGTGGAAAAATCCCTTTATAAGCTCTCTATAAATAAACTTCAGTAATGCAGGGGGTTTCCATCAACACTTCTAGGAACAAAGACCTCACGTGTGAGCAATGCAGGGAGCGACCACAGGGCGGCGTGCTATCTACACAGACTGTAAACCCTCTGAGACGTCCTACACAAACAAAGTGGAGAGTAATGGGAACGGCACGAAGGTAAATCTCTTGGATGAGAAAATAAATGTCAACAACATAAATTTGGTTTCGTTATTTAAGGAACTGTAGACACGGGTTCATCCTGTTCTTTACTATTACAAAGGAAGCACAAACACTAATAAATTCACACTTGATAAAATGTCAGCGGGCAACCCGGCCTTTCCGTCCTCTGCTTTGCTTCCTCAACTTCTCTGTTTGAAACATTGTGATACAGCAGTTCCTTTTAAAGTGTGGAGCAGCAGATGGTCCTGGCTCTCTGCCTGGGCCATAGTCTGACTGTGCAGAAATGCACACATGGACACACACAAACACACACGCATACCATGTTTGGTACTTTGGACCTTGGTAACTTCAGATTAACATGAAGGATCAAATATCCAAAGTGGCCAATAAAGGAGTTTTCTGAACCATCATGTTTGATGTAAATCCTAACCGCTGCTTAAAACTTTCAGTTATTCACTCACACACACACACACACACACACACACACACACACACACACACACCTCAGAACCAAAGTGAGGTTCCTTCATAGATTTGCCCCCTCTCTCACCATGGGTTCAGTGTTAGGTGGGGTGCGACTCTAGGAGGAGTTTTTGGTTTTAACCAGGCCCTTCGTCACCAGACCCCTGTAGAACTCCTGCAGGTATGTATACACACACTTCCAATCCGGCTCACGCATCTTCACCATGTCGTCCACATCCAACAGCTGGGGACAGTCCACTAGTTTCCTGTGCCCGCACCCAGCAGGGAGGGGACGGGGGTGAGGAAAGTAAGGCAGAACAAAAAAGAGAAGGAGAAGGGTGGAATACAGATGAGAGAGAAAGAGAGAGAAAGTGGACAAAGTGTGGGAAAGAAAGGACGGAGAGGGGAGAAACAACAGATACAAGCCGTGAGCAGCCAAACGAAAAAGATTCAGGGTGAAAAGACAGAGAGAGAGAGAAATAACACAAAAAGAAACAATAACATTACATTCTCTGTGTTCACAAATATATCCATGAGTTGACATGCTTCATGAACATCATGATACGTACAGTATGTGGCAAACACACACACACACATATACATGAGACAAAACAAAACGTTAAATGAGCGTAAGGTGATGCTCATTCAGTCTTTTTGTTTGTTGTTGTTTTTTTTCGGTGCAACTTTTGACCATTTCAATACAACTGAGTTCTGTCAGAAACACAAAACACAATGAAAAAAACAACAAGGATTCTGAAAAAAACCCAACAACAACAACAACACAAAAGACACAACCATATGGTGAGTCTAAAAACATACCGGTGCACAGGATGGAGTGTGTGTGACAGTGTGTGTGTGTGTGTGTGTTGGGATTCCAGATAACAGCAAACTGCTGCATGTGCCCGTGAGAGGTAGTGAGAGGTAGTGCAACACAAAAGGTGAAAAGACGGGTGCTGTGGTTGGGTGACAGTCCAGTGTTGAGAGCATGAATAATATCAACATCAGCATGGACATTATCCTACTGGGTGCATGTGAGCACACACACACATATACATGTGGGTGGGGGGGTGGAGGCATCACAAGTGAGAACGGTGTGATGCAAGAGGGATGAGAACGAGAGAGGGAGGGGAGAGATTAGAAGTATAAGAGGGGGGAGCTTGTTGTTTGTTTGTTTAACCTGGCGTCTGTTTGGGGAGGGTTTGCTCATGGGTCTCTGGTTTAGAGCAGATGGAGGGTGTCACAGCAGTTACTCATAGTAGAGGACAGATGGAGAGTGGAGGTTTAGAGGTGGAGTAATAAAAGTAGAAGCCTTGAGGTGGTTCGGTACACCTGGGAGAGACAGGGAATGTTAGCACTGGGACATCAGTCGAGGAGCTTCCATGGGTTTTCGGTCCGTCTCTGTACTTCAGGTGGCTCAAGCCGACGTTGGCACAGAGCAACACTGAATACAAATTAGAGGTGGATTTTTACAGAGAAACGAGAGAAGGATGTGAAAAAACTGTATGATGTGTTGGTTTGGGAAAACTTGCTTTGATTGTTTGCTTTGATTGTAGTATTGTATTTCTAATCTCAAAGCTTAAGTGGAAAGGTAAGCCTGAAGTAGCTTCTTCTGTTGGTTTCCCCAGCAAGCTTCACAAAAATTAAAAGGTTCACTGCAGTTGATGTGGTTTCTCCAACAAAGTCGGTTGCCACTCTCACTTGCAGTCAAAACGTAGCAACAATAACAGCACTGATGTGGTTAGTGGGATTGTTACTGGGACAAACAGGTTTTTCTGTGTGTACTCACTCTGCATTGCTGAAGGCCACCTCAAAGTTTTGCCTGCGGTTGCTGGGGCTCAGGGAGTCGTAGTCAAAGGATTCAGGGAAAAAATTGTGCACCAGGGCACAAAACGCCATGCCATTACTCCAGCTGGATGAAAAATTCTGAATATTCACATGCTGAGGGAGAAGACAAACAGAATCGTCATGGAGGCATTGATAGATACGTGATGGAAACATTCTTAAAGTAGGAAAATAAACCTGATGATTAAGATGGGATGAGATGATAAACACTAAAAGGTGAGCAATAAACACACACTGGGTTGCCGTGGCTGCTTGGCTCACCTCGTACGAGCGGGTCTTGGCACGGCACCAGTCGAGCAGCATCTGCTTGATGGAGTTTGCGTTAGGTACACCAAAGCTGGTGGAACGCTGGACCTTGTTTACCTTGGCGACCGCCTGATTTCCAGGGCTGAAAGAAAAGTCCGGTTTTTGTTAATATTTACATGCTTTGACCTGCTCCTTTTCTTTCTTTGGTAGTAATACCTCTCCGTTTATCCTTACCCGCCTCCCTCCTTCTCCAGCTTCTCTATCATGGCTTTGCGGGCCTGCATGGCAGAGGTCTTTGGCAGAGTCTGAGCCCTCATCAGCTCCTTGCGCTTCTCCGCCTGCCTTCGCTCCATGGCGGCCAAACCGCCGCTGCCGCCGCGAGACGCTGAGTCATCCTCACGATCAAACACACTAAGGCAGGGACACGTAAAGCGAGTTAATCTGGGAACGTGTAGGGATTTTATTAGTGTATTAACTGCACTCGTGCTTGGTGACCTACCTGCCCACTTTTTTGCTTGTGTTAGAGGAGGACGATGATGTGGAAGAGCTGTAGCTGTATGATTTTGACTGGACTGTCCCTCCTGAGATAAAAAGCAAACACGCAGACATCCGAATGACATTGGTGATATGACTGTAATAAACTTGTAATAAGCATTGTAAGAGATCCAGAGAGCAAAATAAAGTAGTGACTCACTGTCTGTTTTCTGCACATAACTGGCCTCAAAGACAGTGCTGCGTGTTGATTTTTTCCCATCATCTGAAACCACAAACACACACTTTAAGTCACAAACATATTGTACATATCCATTTCATGAATTTCAGTTTACTTCCAACTTGTTTTTCCACCCGCTTTTATTGTTTACTTTTACCTCCCAAGATGCCTTTTTTGTCTTGCAAAGGAAAATAAGAATCACTTCTTTGTTGACTTGAGTGACTAAAAACAGGTTCAAGTAAGATTCAAAGAAAGGTTCAGTGTAAGATTCAGAAATACACAGGAAAAGAAGCGATAAAACTACCAGATGAAGCGAAGCGGTCCGTCTTGGTGACTTGGCTGAGGCTGGAGCCATCCGCCGACTTCTCCACCTTCCGCATCACCACTTCTCCTGCTCCGACCCCAGCGCGGCCTTTCTGTGCTCGCTCTTCTCTCTGCTGCCGGAGCTCCTGCAGACGGGTCTCGCTCTTCTTTTCTCTCTCGTCTGGGTTGGCGGAGAAGACGGGGAGAGGAGAGAGGGGACGGAGAGGTGGAGAGATGATGTCAGTGGAAAAAGAGGAGGAAGAGGAGGACAAAAGGTCCTAAACAAACTGACAGCACCTCATCTTACTGCCACAAAGATGGATTTGAGGTGATCTTTCCACGGTACCATAAAATTCCTCTGAACACACAAACACCCACAGGTGGGAGGCGGTAGCCAAGCCAAAGCTGTCAGGGTATATGTACTGCACAAACATCACAGAACAAAGAGCGCAAACACAATCTGATCGTCTCCTATGTCCAGAATATTGTTACCTTATCAACTTTTTTTCTGATTTATTTTTGACTATTTAGATCTTTTTTTCTGTCTTCTGTATGATCAATGACACTGATTGAGAAATGGTTGGACGGTCAGCTCAATGCAACAGGACGACTGGTGAAAACCATGTGGTGCTCACTGCAAAACAGAGAATACTCTTAAGTGTGGGAGACGTTTCAGGAACAACGATGCGGCACACTGAGGTGAGCGTGAAACCAGGATTCATGCACGTTAACACAACGGTCGACATGTACGACCTTCATCATCCACCACAAACAAAGATCAACTGTTGTCCGACAATGACAGGATGGTGCACACAAAGAGACATACGCAGGCAAGATCAATGCACACTGCACACCAACCCGCCATACCTATTTCCTCTTGAGTACATCCCAGCATCGTCTCTGAGTGCAGAATTGATAGAAATCATACAGAAATTTTAGGTAAATAATAAAAAAAAAAAAAAAAATCAGGCTGGTTTATAATGAGGCAGTGTGTCAATCTTTGATGATTTGAAGGAAAGCAGCGGTCATGACCAAATAATTGGAACATTCATGTGGTTGAAGTAACGGATAAGAGATTGTATTGCTTTGTTCTGTTACCTCTCTTTCTCTTACGAAGGTCTCTCATGGCTGCACGGATCATCTTCCTCTCCTCAAAGTCTTTTGACTCATCGAGCTGTGGAACAAATAAAATAAAAAAACGCAAACGGAAAACAATGAGTTCATTCCTCACAAAAAGCCTAAGTGGCATGGCTCTACTTATTCTTGCAGTTCTAACAGCAGTGTGAAAACACTCACACACACACACACACACAGTGATTTATTGTTAATACACAAACATGACGTATTCGCTACAAAGTGGTGCTTTCGAATCTAAATCATCCAGAATTGTAACTTGGGTGTTAAGTACCATTTTGTCGAGGAGTTCTTCGTCCTCAATAGCAGCCAGATGTTCAGCAGTCAGTTTTCCAGAGCGCTCCTCAGGTTTGGCCTGAGTGCCGGAGCCGTTGGGGACGGCCGGGATGTGACACGCCACCTGCGCAGATGGTCCAACTGAAAACAGCGACTCTGAGGCCACGACGGGCTCCGTCTCCATCTGCACATGACACACAACACATGCATACATAGATGAGCAACAGCACATACATACAGACATGCAAAATGATGCATGTTACATTCATTCATTGTTTATATTCTTTTTTTTTTGTAACCTTATTTGGATATGTGTTTTGGCATCGGAGAGCTCCTGCAGAAAGAATCCCCTAACCTGGAGCTCAGGCTTTTAAGGTGTACACTTATGAAACCCAGATGAAGCTTGCTAACATTTAGGGCATAATAAGCGCAATAGGGTTTGGGTTAAACAAACTACAGCCATAATAGGCCTGTAAGTGTAAAGTAGGCTCCCTCTAATAATCTCTTTTTGTAACAAGACTGCCAGCTCACCACATCTCATCATTTCTTCCATCCCCTCCGCCTTCCAGCCATGCCAGAGAGGGCGACAGTAAGCACATGAGAGCGAGCGCAGCTCTGCCAAGTTACTGTTAACGTAGTGCATGGAGTGTGACTGACACAACGAGTGTCCAAAAGATACTGAGCTGCTGTGTAGCAAGAGTTTATGTGGTACAGGTATAGTACACCAATATGCTGGAGGATTTGAACAATGCATTAGCAGATATAAACTCTGAAGAAATGGTGTGTACACCACAGAAGGAGTGAGGGAGCATGCTGAAGAGGAAGTAGAGCACCAAGAGAACAATCATAACATTATAGGTTCTTGACGTAAACCTGAGTATCGACCAGAATATTTGAAGTGACCAGAAATCCTACAGAAAACACCTCTTAATAAATGTCCCTCCCATGTGGTACTGAATGTCTGTGGCAGACTATGAGCTCTAGCTGTGGCTGCAATGCTTTTGTTGTCACAGAGTCCAGGTCCAGATATAGCCCAGACAGCTGGCCCCGTCCTTATCCACGGCCCCTGCCCTCCTCCCTGCGGGCCCCAGCAGGACCAGCGCGCACCAGGGAGGTACAATGCCCAGTGCAGTTACAGCGCTGTGTGATCACGGGTGGACATTGGTTTTAGGCCTTTTCTGGACATGGGACAGACCGGACTGAGAGGCACTTGACCGACGAGGAATTGTTTTGGGACACAACACATCCCAAACAAGGGTTCCGATTCAGGCAATGAGGGAACGTGAGTGGGGTGAGAAAATCGCGATAACCTTAGTACGCTAGTTTAATTCAGTTCCAGGATATGTTTCAGCATCTGAGTCACTGTGGCATACAAATGCTTGTTTTGTTTTCGCTAATGGGAGAATGTTTTTTACAGAAAGATTTTAGCCAAACAACTACTTTTTGATTCAGCTGAATTACAAAAAGCTGAACTAGTTGATATTGCACAAATATATTGGCGGGGGGAAATTGTAGAAAAACAGATAAGTTCACCCCTCATTATCACAATCATCAGAGTAACATTTAAGAGTCCATCATCTTTACTGGTTGACTGGCAGCCCCATCTGTCTTTGCAGGATTAGACAGGAACATGAACACTGGTTGGTTGTATAATACTCAAATATCCCCCAACATGTCACCAGTGCACACAAACAAACACAGGGATTGTCAAGTGATTTATATGGGGGTACGTAAAGTAAACACGGCTAAACATGAAGGTTATCCTGGCAAACTACAGGGCAGGTCCACTGTTACTGTTAAAACATGGTCTCTTTTCCTCCATCACAAAGTGCTTGCATACAAACACTCATGAGTGCTAGCCAGGAGACAAATGATGTTTGGAGGATTGGAATAACTCCAATACAGTAAAGTCCTCCACATAAACAATCTGTCACAACTGACTGACAGCTGAGATGGTCAAGCTTTTTGTAACAGAAAGTGAGGACCTAATGAAAGATTAAAACCAATGGAGAGCTGAGAGTCATGTGAGCAGGAACCCAGAGTGTCACTAGCATGGCATGTAAACATATTCATGGCCAGCTGATCCACATGTGTTGTCAACACTGGAACAAAAGACATTCTCATTCTTCACGCAGCTTATCTGAAGTAAAAAGGGGTCATGATTAGAACCATTTACAGAGAGCAGTACCGTGCTGTTGTTGCAAGAAATGTCTGCCATCAGAGAGGGAGCGGAGAGGGAGCGGCGGGTTGCAAAGGTGGGCGGGTGGGGGACAGGCGAAGGCTCTGAATTCTGAGGTGTTCTTATCCCAGAAGAGTCTAAGTCTGGGGTGCTCGACAAAGATTCCTGTAGCACGTTTGATGGTGTGTCCAGAGGAGTACTAGCTGGAGTGTCCTGGGGTGCACCAGATGGAGAAACTTGGGGACTGTCGGGTGAAGTACTGGCTGGAGGATCACTGCATGATGTTGGAAAATCACTGGATGCCGTTTGGTTTTCAGGTGAGCTTTCTTTGCTGGGCAGTACATGCAGCGAGGTATCAGGTTGCCCCATTAACTGGCACAGGGCCTCCACTTGCCTCATCAGCCTTTCTTGCTGAATCCTCAGCCTCAGGTTCTCCTCCTGCAGCCTGGCAACAGCCTCGGCCAGAGGAGCCACCTGAACACCGGCCTCCTCCAGACGGGCATCCACTCGCTTCCCGAAGGCCTGCAGGTCACTATGGATCTCCCCCACAGCACACTGTAACGTTAATTCAAATTTCCTCTTGCAAAACTGCTCCTCTTCATCCTCCGCATCCTCCTGAGCAAGCAGATCCCCGATCACCTCCTCCAGGCCAGACTCGGCACAAACGCTATCTGGACTGCCCAACGCTTCTGGAGCCTGTGAGGCCGGGAGGAAGTCCAGGTTCACTCCAGGCATGGCCAGACCAGCTGCACTTAATGTCACACTGGTCAAAGTCCTTTTCATTTAAATCTTCTTGTCTCCCAAAAACTTATGTTGGGATGTAAAATCAGAGACTTCAAAAAGGTTGTGGGCACAGATGTGAGGGTAGAAGGTGTCCGATCTGTCCCTCTGCCTACAGAGACCTTTCAAAACAATGCACGTTCTTTATAGCCCGAGCAAATCTCCCCTCTTTACCGGCTAACACCCTGACAGCCAATGAGCATGAAAGGAATCCTGTTTCCCAGGCAGCAGAAGCCCCACCCCTTAATTTCAGGTGCCATGGACATGTCTATTTATCTCCAGCCATGCTGTTATTCCACTGAGCCAGTGAGTCCTGGGGCACTGGTGGAGGCTAGAGGGGGAATGGTAGTGGCAACAGTTCAGAAAATTCACCCCTCCCTCTTTCAACTTTCCTGTTATTTGTCCTTCACACCTCAATTGTCAGGTGAAGAGGGTTTAGTAGGGGTTCCTGGCCTGGGCTGAGTTACACGTTAGTGTTTCACTCATAAAATTGCATTCTGAAAAAATGCAATGCACAAAATGTGTCGTGCCTAATCAGTTGCATGACTGTGATATTAAGGCAGACCTCCAGTGGGAAGATCAGTCCATGAAGGACAATGTCTAGTTTAGAGCCGGCACACAGCAGACTGGTGGACCGGGGAGGGTGAGCTGGGGCCCAGTTCTCCAGTTCCACGCCTCTGGGCAAGGATGTTGGGAAGGACATTATATCCCTTCCAAGATGTTGAATTAGTCTTACTGACAAAGCACCAGGGACCCAGCTGCTGCTCATGTGGATGCTTTAAGTGCTTTAGTGATAAATTAAGAGCTTTCCAAAAGCGCTGAAAGAAGTCTGTGTGTGTACGTTGTTTATACTGGAAGATGCTAAAGTACATCTTTGAAATGCCTCCAGGCGATTTATAGGTATACTGCCGACCATGCAGAGAAATCCATTGGTACTGTGCCTACTGCACCGCTGCAGGCAGTCTGATGCAACATTTAATACACATGTAATTATTGAGGATATGTCTTTACATTACAAGGATTAAACTGATTTTAAAATGTACCACGGAGAACAATTTGTCAAAGGGCAACAGTGGTCTCTCCTGGGATTTACAGGTAAGCAAAACCAGGACAAATGTTGCCTCGAGGGAGAGTGGAGAGAAATGTGACTGGCAGCAGGGAAATGGGTCAAAACCCAAGAAGGACATGGCTCTAGTCTTGCCATGCATAAAAGCGCTAACACACTTTACCCACAGCAAAGCAAAGTGGAGTAGAAAGACACGACCTATATCAAGACTAGGAAGTACATAAACTCTAATTTTCTGCACGTATATAGGTCTGTGTTTATGATTATTATGACAGAAACTGATTTAGTAGCATTGTATTCTTCTCACTGTTATATGCAACTGCTTCTCTGGTTATTGTGAACCCTTTGTTTCCAAAGATAATTTAGTGCAGCTTCCAACAGAGCTCAAAAACAAAGATTTCAGTTTTTGGAAAAGACCTGAATCTAAAAATTTGAAGCTGCAAATAAAACATCATCCAGACATGTAATTCTCTTACAACTCCCCAGTTTTCCACAGAGATCTGCAAAGCAGGCTTAACTCTGTGACACATGTGAACTGGTTGTGTAACCAGCATGTGTCATAGATCAGCAGTGCGTTAACAATGGGGTCCTTCTCCCTCCGACAGTGAGACAATCTTTCATTGACTCCGGACCTGTGAGTCCATGTTCTCGAAGAAGCACCTGACCAGTGTGACTGGCCCGTCATCACTCTGGTAATAAAGCAAAGGCATTATTTATATTTGTTTTCAAGGCCGAGCGCAGTGGTCGGAACGGACGGACAGCTGAGATGAGCAGGAACAGCTGCGTTAACTCGAACTGGAAACTTCAATAATTAGCTGCTGGCCTCACCTGTCTGAAATAAACTCATCACTTCACTGCAACACTACAAGCATCTTGACTTTTCCATTAACTTTATGGTTTCGTAATAAATAACAAGGAGCAGCTCGATCTTTTACTCACACTCATCCTTCCTTGTTTTAGAGTATTTCCATTGCTTATTTTACCTAAATGTTTCTCTCTATTAACTCTCAGATGGATTAAAATGTAAAAGGCAATTCGTTGCAAGAACTACCTGTTTTATTGGAATATAAAAATAAAATACCACTAAAGAAATAGGAGAGGTTGTGAGTGCTGAAGATGGACCACAGAGGAGAAGCCCAGACCACCCAAACAGATCAGAGTCCCAGACAGGAACCACTGTGGTCAATAAACAACAAGCAGCCACACTAAACAGGAAGAACTTGTAAAAGTCATGTTTCTCTGCAAACTCTTCTTCTTATAATTGAAAAATGTAATGCAAATTATACTTTAATATGAACTCTCCCCTGACCCCTCACACAACCTTCAACTTCCACTCAACCAGGGAAAGTCAGAGAGCAGGTGGTCTCTGGATCAATCTCGCCAAGCTGCCGTCCCCCTGGTCGATGCTACCCTGCTGATGTTATTACAATCTCATTAGCCAAGTCGCTCCGGCTCAGTGTCTGTATGGGAGAGCAGATCCAGCCAAAGCAGGTGAGAGAAATACGTCCTTATGGTCATATTCTCGTTGTTCATCATGTTGATGATGATAAAGTTGTTTGAAGAGCCATGTTTGTAAATCACTGCTTAGTGGTGTTAGCATGCAGTCAGCAGGATAGTAACAATATAAGATCAAACTAATGATTGGTGATCGTCTATAATCGATACTGTGCTGGTGGGTTGATGTTGGAAACCATGCGAGGTCCCGGGAAGTAATTAAACTATTTGAAACGGAAAAAAGGAAATTTTTTGTAATTTAAATTCTTCAATTGCATACATTTCTTTAAGCATAATTTAAAATAAATCATTTTTTAGTAATAACACACACGTTAGCACACATGCAAAGACATTACCTGCATGCCGTTATGATAAGGTTGTAAGTATAAAGCTCATCTCCTGCAGAGTCCTTGTCCTGTTCCTGCAAAATCCCCTTTCTACAAGAAAGACTGCTGTGGTAACTTGGTTTGTGCGTCTCAACAAGGGTCTAACTGATGGAGACTGGCTCATTCTCACACCTTAAATTCATCCCCGCAGCCTTGTGGAGCCTCCTCCCAACCCTAATTACCCAGCTCCTTGATCCCATAACCAGATTACAGCTGCGCTCGACACAGGGGGTGGGATACACAGCCATTAAAAAGTAAACAGGACACCACATCTCCTCAACCTCCCAATCCCCCACACTCCATTCACGAGCACACTTCCTTTCATGGAGGAGCGAGGCAAATAGGAGTTTAGCCCAGAGGTCACTGTGAGACGGGAGGGGATTGGTTTGACTCCGACCCCTTACAGCCTATTAAGTTAAATCTTTAGCTTTTGGCCCGCTAAGAAAAGACATGGTGAAGAACTTGTGTCAACATGTGTTTGGATGCAGCTGGACAGCAATCAGTGTGCATGAAGACAGACAGGTGTGATCTAGGAAACATTTCCCAGATAAATCTCAGCGGGCATGGCCGGCCGAGAGAAAAACAAGGAATGCCCGGAGCACCTCCCTCTCCCTCTCCCTCTCTCTCCTTCACATACCCTACAAGGACAGATGTGACTGGCTACCCACTCTGTGTTTGATAAACATGGTTCTTCCCTCTCCTCCCTCCTTTTCTCACACTCTGTCTGTCTTTCACTGTCCCGGCTCACTTGCTTTTCAGGCCTTAATGGGTGATTGCTGTGACATGGATGCAGCAAAAACACGGTGGAATTCAATTGAGTCAGTCATGAAATAGTAGACGAAAACAAAATGTTAATCTGTAATTGGAAAGAAACTGGGGAATGTGGCTTCGATGAATGTTTGACCGGTTCTGTCTCCACAGAGCCTCAATGTTGTGATCTTTATCCCAGAAAATGATTTGCAAAAGACGGACTGTACCTTGATAGAGGATCCGGAGGAGAGGCTGGATGAGGAAATCTTGAATGGTGTAGCTCTGAGGCCAAGGGTCAACTCTGAAACAGACACAGTGAAGACTCAATTTGACATGGGTTTTAAGTACTAAACATCTTAAGTTGGGTAGAAATAGTCGACCACTATAGGTTGAGTAGGAACAAACGCAGAGAAAGGTCTTGGCGCCCATATGCATGTGTACAGTAGAGATGTGTGCATGGTCTTCCACTTAGTTGGTGGTATCCATTAATCAGTTACATAAGCTGCCATAGTGTCATAAACAATACTGTCATGTCTCATGAGAGACAAGCGAGAAAATGTAGCTGACGCCACCTTTAATATCAACAACCCTCTATATATGCCTGCAGGAGAACGCACAGTCATGTCCTTGTGATCCGTCTCTCACACGCACGCACACACACACGCACACGCACACGCACACGCACACGCACACGCACACGCACACGACTTTAACAAGGTGGATACTTTTGAGAGAAACCGGAGACACAATCACAGCCTGCCTTTGGTGAGTGGGAGACAGGCAGGTTCCCAAAAAAGGAGCCCAAAACCATTAAAACAAATTGAGCTGAAAAACAAAACTGTGTGACCCTCTTGAAGGAGCCCAGTGGGGCTGCCAGAATGTGTCGGGGGTGTTGGTTGTAAGAGGTGTAATTGCACAGGTCCAGCTTGAGTCTTAAATAAACTGTTTGGGTTGGAGGTCCCGGTTGCTGCAAAGAACTGAAACTTAAGACGTCGTGTTTGGACAGAGCGTAATAGCGGCTGTGGCAGCTCTGCTTCCGAAACCGGCTGAGACTCGAGCTATTCCTGTTTTTGTTTCATGCAATTAATGAATCCCTGCTGTTACTGTCTGTACTATGAGTATGAACGGAGTGTTAAGTACATGTACAGGAACAATGTGTTTTCACGAGATGGTCCAGCTGCTTAATATACTTATTCCCTACATTTGAAAATACAGAAACTCTGAAACATCTACAAACTGCTTCATACTAATTCAAAGTTGCAAGTCTTGTAGCATGACGTGACATGGAGATTCACTAGAAAAAGACGATACTGTTTGCTCAATTACGGATACGTTTACGCATTATTTTCATTTTATCTATTTCAGGTGAGCGACTATGTTTTGATCTGCTGCACAGTGTTATTAATATATTGTCGTCTTCCATCAGCCACCATGTTCTAGAAAACATGGTAAAGTTATTTCCCCCCCGGAGAGGTTAGGAGCTGACCATGAAGTGCAACATCCCTGGTTGGGTTTAGCCTGGGGACCCAAGTTTCATGTCCTTTCCCATCTCTCTTCCCTGTCATCTGCTCTAATGTTGACTCACGAATAATAATTAAAAAAAAAAAAAAAAAAAAAAAAAAAAAAAAAAGGCATAAAATGCAGGAACACCTTTTCTTAGATAGTTGACAGGAGCGAGACAGCAAACAAAGGCGATAATAACGGTCTTCAGCTTCATTCAAACTGAGGATCTCACAGAGTCTAAAATTGATGGTTAACTGATGACTTGGAGTTGTATTTTCTCATCTTTCATCATTAAAAGTAGTAAAATTAAAGTGCAATTTTAGATAAAAGGGGGACAGACAAAATCTACAGCATGGAACAAACAGAACACTGTGCTTACTCAATTGTACTACAACAGTATAACTATTCAGTCTGGACTGAGACAGACAATTATTGTTTCCTTTGTCTGAATGTACTTGCTTCTGTTGACTCCTGACCTCACCCCCTCCACACTGCAGCAACTTGCCCGCTCTTTAACAATTACCCTTCAGTACAATCACGCTGTTTCATATTCAGCACTAACATCTATCCCCACGTCTTGCTTGTCATCATCCACCCTGGGGACCGATTCCTTTGTGCCGGTCGCCTCCCACACTGACTGGGATTCCACTGCGATCTAAAAGGTTGATATTACCAAGGAAAGACAAATAGTTGCTAAATTAAGATTCATGCTGCAGATCTGTATGCTCTACAGACTCCATAGAAAGCTAAGGTAAATATAAGCAAATTTCACCTATAAAGCACGGTGCATTAAGTGTTAAAACAAACATAGATGGTGTTCCGTCGTCATTTCAATCCTGAATTAACACTTTCTTTTTAGCAGTGACTAAACTAGAGTTAAGATTGGTGCTCCTACCTGCTCTCGGCCCCAGAGCATTAGGGGTGATGCGTGGGGTCATGTTGGTGATGGGCACGATGTTGCTCCTCGAGGAGGACGGAGAGGAGGGGGTGGTGCGCCCATCCTTGATCTCGATGGTGAGGAAGGTCTTCATGTCCGGGTCTGCCTCTCCCTGGGTGACCTGCTGTCCAGCTGCTCTCCCTGGGGTCCTGTCTTCCTTTGAGTTGCTGGAGGCATGCACATCTTTTTCAGCTGGATGCCTCGTCCCACCCATGGAGTTCTGCCATTGGCTCTCTGAAGACAGAGGTTTGTTAGCCACACCTCTTGGCTGAGGTATGGCCTGACTCAGAGATGCAGCAGAGGTGCGAGATGTGGAATCCACACGTGGCCTTGCTGGCTTGTCTCCAGATGTGCTGAGGGATGCTGCAGTTTGTGTAAACAGCTCGGTGGCTCTGGAGAGATTTGTCTGGCCGCTGCTGGAGGTCGTCCCGTTCCTCAGAGGAGCCTTCTTCAAAGCCGGGACATTTGGGCTCTGGTTGGGCTCTGCAAACTTGCGCATTCGATCACGTACAGAGTTGGTGCGGTTGAAATGTTCCACAACGTCTTTCTTCTCAGGCGCTGTAAAGACATAATGCAGGAGGGGAGTTGAAATCACAGAGCAGCATTAAATTCGACACAGAGCCTAAACCCCTTCCTCCATTCAGGGTGAATTTAACACACTTAGTCTCTTGCTCTCATCATCTCCTCCTCCACCTCAAAAGCCCTCTATAAATCCCATTCCTCTTTTCCTGCTCTCTCAAGGTTTTGTTCCAGCTTCTTTATTTTGCTTGACTTAACCTCTCCCGTTTCAGTTCCTATTTTTTGGATGTTACTTCCACTCATGGATATTTTTTTCCTTTTCTGAACCTTAATGCTGTCAGATAATGTGAACAAAGCTCATGATTTGGCACAGACTCTCCAATGGAAAAAAACATGAATGATTAAAGGAGAAGATATTAACTGAGGTCATCCTAACAAAGAAAGTTGTGTTGCTCAGGTTGTAAACCACCGTTTATAGTACAGTGGACAAAGCAAAGAGCATTGTCTAGGAGAGGGAGAGAGGATACGTATCTTATAACATGCCCTCTTCCCAGCACTCTCTCTTGTGAGTGGCTCTAAGCGGTAATACTAATGGTTGTCATTGTCTCCAAATACTGGAGTCCTACAAGCTATGAACCATCTGGTGTGATGTTATTACACATATTTCTAAATGCAATGCCCAGAAACTAAACCAAATACATTTGGACATAAGAGCACGTACGAAGAGCAACCAATCATTTCCATTATCAATAAATCAGTTGAGTTATTTTAAATTAATTCACAAGTTAAAACATTTTTTTATTTAGTCTATAAAAATGAAATGGTGAGAGCCAAGAATTAAAAAAATGTCTTGTTCTTTCCGATCAACAGTACTGACCCCAAACATGTTCAATTAACAATGATTCAAAAGAGAACGACGCAGTAAATTCGCATGTTTCAGAAGCTGGTAATGATGAATGTTAAAATATCTTTATGATAAAAGCCTCAAAAGATTATCAAAATTGACATGTGGGTTGATGTTCTATTACTTGTAACAGTTCAGGACTACGAGTTGGACTGAGATCTAAGAGAGGACTAGTTTCTTACCAAAATCTGTTACTTTTCCAAGAGTGAGGGGCAGATTGTTGTTTGTCATCTAAAAAAGGGAAGAAAAAAAACAAAGAGCATGACATAACCATCACGACAGGAAGGAGAGGAGATTAAGGGTTAACATGCACCGTGCCTGGATTGACAAGCACAGAGCTGCTATACGGAATGACTCCATGTTTAACAGTCAGCGATGCACATTCATGAGGGCCTAGAGTCTTGAGATGGCTGTGATGAAAACTACACACGCACAGACCTACACAAACCTAAATACAGAATCAACCGGTGGTGTTTTCATTATGTAACATTTGTGTTTGGAGTGAAGCAGTTGGCCTCTGTTCTTTTTTTGGCAGCGGAGCCATGATGGGCCCCAGAGTGTTTACATTACTCTCAGGAGATTGAGCATCAGCGTATATTGCAGCGAACAATAAAAGAAGTCCGGGGCCAGCCTCGGGTAAACACATGTAGAGGAGCGACACGATGGCGTCATGGTGACCTGTGAGCGTTTGTGTGCTCTCTGTACTGTGGGCTGAGGAGAGACAGAACCTGTGGCCTGTAACGCTGTCTATCCCTCTCTGACAGCAGGTGAGGAGGACACGCCGCTGAGGCGAAGCAGAGACACTCAGGTGTTTGTTTATGTCGCCAAGTAACGAAAGTTAAACAGCACAGCTCAGCGGGCTGTGTTTATGGATGCCGATGTGACCTGGATGTCACTGAGGAATGGGGTGTCGGGGTTTCTTGTCAGGGATAATGAAATAGAAAAAGAAAGAAAGAAAGGGAGAGCTTGGGCGGTTTGTGCATGTGGCTTTGTGGCTCAACACCTCACTCTAGTGGTGCAGTTGTGATACATACTGCGTGTCGTTGTTGCTGGCCCCAACGGTTACAGATGGGGGATAAATTAAAGAAGAATTCATATGAAGTGTCGAGCTTCGAGAACACTTCATATGAATTATTCTTTAATTTATCCACAATTTATCCACATTCTTCTTTTAATTCATCCAGAAAGCTGTGATCATTTTCAGAATCATCACACCAGTAAAAAGGACCCCTTCTGTCCTGTGTGGGAGCTGCATTTACTCAGTTTCTGCTCTATTTAATTCAGTTTTCCTTTAATGTGCCACCTTTCTATATATTCAGGACAAAAAGACGACAGACATTCACGATGCACTCTACCTTTTGGTTCTGCAAGTTGTTTTTTCCTTTGGCGCTGCCGTTGAGCAGGCCGTTTGCAGGACCCCTCCTGGATAAAACCGCCCCATCCGGCTGCTCCTGGTCAATGATGCAGTCCTGGTTGGACTCAGCATGGGGGCTGGCTGGACCTTGTCTTTCGCTCTCAGTTTCCGAATCTGTGCTTGAAGTCGAACCACTTGTGGCTACCTCCACCTCCTCCACTGGACCCCTTTCTTCAGAGGACATACTCACACTCTGGTCAGATGTCCCGGAGTCAGTCCGTTTCCGTGGCAAAAGACCAACGCTGTCTGAAGCCCCAGAGCCCAAACGGGGTCTAGCCCCGGAGTCTGAGACATCTGAGCCCAGTCTCTGTCTGACGTAGGGCAGGGAGCTGACGCTTCGCTCTGATGCCCCAGAATCTAGGCGACCACGCTGTAAGGGACTCTGGCTCCCGTCTGAAGCTCCAGAGTCCAGCCGGGCTCTGTAGGCTGAGCCCAGACTCTTCTCTGAGGCCACAGAATCCAGATTGGACCTGGAAAGCACAGAGGTGCCACTGCGGTCTGAAGCCCAGGAGTCGGACCTTTGACGATGAGACGGGGCCATGTCCGGCTCTGTGGTCACAGCCTCTCTCTGAGGCTGGATCAGCAGAGGTCCAGGGCCAGCGTCCTTCACCAGGTCATCAAGAACCAACACCATGCCGGAGTTGGAGGCTGCAACAGAAAACACAAATGAAAGATAAGCCATAAATGCCTTTCTGTATCCTGTGGCTCTCCCGACTTTGGAAAAAAAAATTCTCAAAGATTCTCATATTACTTCTATTCTTTCTTTCACACAGATCTTAACCAGAGTGAAGAGGGTGTTACTGTATGTGAGAACAGGACGCAGTAGGTGGTGAAGTTTGAGATTGAAGCGATGGAAATTAAATACTTCTGCGGGCACAGGGGCCCCTATGAGAAGCCCGGCTAGAAAATATCACTTAGGATCACAGAGGAGGCACGTGGAGACATGAGGGGATGGAGGCATTTCCTCCAGACTGGCCTCAGTTCCTGAGCAAGATTTTTGAGATTGTGTTGGTGGATGTGCGTAAAAGAAAAGGAGGGGTTACAACTAAAGAGAGGGAGCATGTGGCTTAACCATAGGCGGTAAGCAAGTACAAGGAGTCAAGGAGGAAGCGGGGGTGAAACAGAGACTAAAGTACTTCCCCTCCCCTCTGTCAAAGCTCCTGCATTATTCCTTCTCTCCTCAGGAAACCACACTCCAAACAACACAGCGCTGCCCACATCCTCCCCCTGCGATAGTCTATATCACCCCGTGGTTCTTCTAACGATGGAATATCCGAGGTCAAGTACGTACCACAGATAAGGAAAACAGAGAAAACCAACAGTGTATCAGAATCCCACATCCCGGCATGTACACACCAAGGCTTGAAAACCATTCAGCATGACCTGCGTTTGCACCAACTCTGCAACCAAATGAGCTTCACCAACTATGCATGCCTGTCATTTGCAAACCAAATCAAAGAGTCTGACCGGCAGCCGCAGATCTCTTTCCACTCACCGACAAGACAGGATTGAGGCGGACGTTCACAGCTTCATTTAAATCTTTTATTGCGTAATAACCTCCAAAATCTCTAAATTGTCCAAACTCAATATGTGGCAGCAAATTGCTGCTTAAACAGACCAGATGATTATGTAATACGCTCTGAATAGGAGATGTGATTATGATACACAATTAGGAGAATAAATGGCTGCCTTTCTCAAATGTGACACTCTGAATGGTCCGCTAAACCGCAGTGTCTATATCTAATGATGCACCCAAACTCAATTACTGTTCAACAAGAAGTGAAAGCCAAAACGCACAGCTTCTTCTACAAACTCTCACGTTATTGTTCCATGTTTTTGCCATCGGGACGCTGTCATGTCCATTGTGTAGTGATTTCTGGGAAAATCCCGCTGCTGGGTAATGAGAGGCTTGCTTTTGGCTCTGAAATAGCTACAAAAGCAATATATAGAGCACAAACAAAGGACAAACTACGGCTTTTCTTTATCCTCCCGTCACACAGAAGCAGTGAACTGAGGAAAGCTTGTGTTCGTCATTGCTGTGAACGGGTTAACTCATGTTATTTGACTCCGACTCGCATGCTGTTGACTTGGGTCACCTCTGCTTTGAATTAACATGGAGACACGGTTTCTTTAGTAAATATACCGTTACTACATACAATCAATTGTCTCATTCAAGCTGTTTCATTAGAGTCTATTTGACCAAAATATGTTGAGGTCATATGCCAGTAATTCACAAAAATGTTGTGCTTGTGACCCTTTTAAGTGAAGCAACACCTCCTCTTGACCCTTTGTTACAGGTTGCATACGTCTCTGAGCTGTGAGCAGTTTAAGCAACGTTATGTTTCCGGATCAGATTGCTTCATTTTAATCACTTTTTAGAGTCTCAAAGTAACATTCTCTAGATTTTCTGATGAAAAATGCAAATATTTGAGAAATTGCAAGTGTAGTCTTCTTTTTTTCCTATTCTGTTAATGTTCGCAGGTTATCTCTTGACCACCTTGGTGGCTCTGGACCCCGAAGCTGAGAACCTCGGTAAACTAGTCTATGGTTTAGCAGCGACTTGTATGGAGCCATAGTTGCAGATGAAATAATTGTATGAATGGCAATGACCTGATGTACTTGCATGACTCATGGCCTGGTATATATGGGGCACAGGTGTAACAGCCAGGTGGGTGGTGACGCATGGGTGACGGGGAGATCTCACGGTTTTTACCGCAAGCGCAACACTTCAGGAGACCAGGAATTTACAAGTTGTATAATCGTGAAATATAAGTAAATGGGAACCTCACCCAACGATATACAAACGGCCTGGACTTTTGAAAAGGCGACTAAGAAACAGGAACTTCTCCCGCATTCTCCCTGATCTCCGTCCAGCCAAGTGACTGGATCAGTCACTACACAGTCCTTTAAGTTCTTCACAATGTTTTTGTTTAAAACTGACATTAGTGCTTAACTTGAAGTTAAGTTCCTCTCTCACACAACACATTCCACTGAGCTTCTCTGCTAACATTTCATTAACCACAGCCTTACAAGTTACAGTCTGCACTAGAATGCAGTACAGCTGGACACATGGTAATTGAGGGACAGTATGTAAATATAAGCTTTGTTTATCCGAGAGGTAGAGGTATGTGTGCTGCGTTCAAAGACTAAAACCACTGACTTTCCAAGTCAATCTTTTATTTTCCGCCACTTTCCCTGCTGAAAAGAAAACCACCTCTTCAACCACCGTCCCACCCTGGATACGCTGTCCTTCCCCAACCATAAACGCCAGTGTCTTTGTTGATGGGTGTCCACTTTAAAAAAAACGCCTTCATCCTTTGCTTTTCAATGGTGGTCTTTATTTTGTTCACCCTAGCTTCACCCTGGTTTAAATTGTAAGGTAGGGATAAATCAGGAACAGTGGGGAGTTTCTGCGCCAAGTCAACTAGGCCATAGTTCTGTTCTGGTATCAGCTTTATTTAGCAGAGGTGTGGCTGTTGGGCTTCCCTCTGTTGCTGCCCATAACCCCACCACCAACGCCAGGACCATGAGAGGGACAGTGGGAGCTCAGTTCAGGGCAGACCGGGCCACACAGAACGACATCATTATAGCTGCCCACCTAAGATCCAAGTTTAGGTCAGCCAGGCCTCAAAAGCACTTTCATCTTCAGCAAAGGATGATCAATGTCAAATTTGGTATTCTGTAAGAAGGGCATTGTCCAACTAATAATTTGTCGTGATGCATTTATATTGGGCAAGCTATGGGTAGGTTTGTAGCAACATTTATGACTTGGCCAGTAACGCCTTTTTATCCTTTTACAAGCTATTCATCGTCAGCTCTGTGCCTGCAAAGTTTCAAGGATTCAAGTGAACGAACCACATTCATCCCCTCCTGAAGGCTTGCATTCATGCTACTTTATTAATGCTTAGAATTACAGAGTGGTTAATGAAATTACTTCACACTTAAGAGCCATTGTCATTAAGCCTCTAGCTTGGAGTGACTCTGAAAGGTTAATAGAGTTAGATGAAGGAGCCTGAACTAATATGACCTCCTGACCGCCACCTCAGGAGAATGGCTCCTTCAGCTGACTATTTTAACAGGCAGTGAAGAGGAAATTGCATCAAGACGGATGTATGCAGCCACGTAAACGCAACAGCGTTAGTCAGAGGTGGCTTCCACGTATAAGTTCTTACTCAAACTTGACCTTTACAGCATATAAACGATTTTGTGTTTCAACGATTCCAAACGTGTGGCATGGCTAAACCGGTCCCAGCTGTGTATTAGCATGCAGACAATATGCAGTTTGTTCCTGAGCGAGTGTTTCTCACCTTTTCTCTGCAGCTCTCTGCTTTGTTGCGTCTGCTGGCCGCGTAACTCCCGGATCGGAGATCTGATACGCTCACTGTGACTCTCCCGCTCTGTATCCTGGAAAAGAAAAAGAAAACACACATGCTATGAGCATTTCAATAAAGCTCCAGACATGCTCTTTCATGTCGTTGGGTTTTTATTGGGAACAAAAGGCCAACCATTACTCCGATCAAAACCAGAGTGTAAACAGCATCCCTACGATCATCTGTTTGAGGTCAGCTGGTGATCACAACAGTATTTGGTTGAAGGTTGAGGTCAAATGCTCCAGCCACGAAGAGCAACATGCTTGGCCAGCTGGAAAAGTATAGATCTGTTTTATTTTCCATTGTATACGTCTGAGAGAGAGAGAAAGATAGAGACGCCCAGAGTGCCTAAAGAGCCAACATATACAGCCAATGCATATTTCTGCTTTACAGCCTGACTTGACTCAGGTAGCTCGCACTCCTTCAAGATTACCTGCACCCTGACTGCAGCACAAAATATAACTATTTTGCAGCGCGCTGGCCCAAACCTACATTGATAGAGGAAAGTCACGGCAAGCAGGAGATCTTGGAGGAGAAGCAGGAGTATTTTTGGCATAT
Source organism: Taurulus bubalis (assembly GCF_910589615.1). Lineage (NCBI taxonomy): Eukaryota > Metazoa > Chordata > Actinopteri > Perciformes > Cottidae > Taurulus > Taurulus bubalis. Next base: position 9,625,782 of record NC_136596.1, on the reverse strand, counting down.
GGAGAAGAAACAAGAGAGGCGTGGAGGGGAGGACGGAAAAGATGAAGATGCCGGCACTACTGTTGGGCCTCCGGTGCCTGACCTTGAACTACTCCACAGGAGAATCAGCTGCACAAATAAGGCTCCTTAAAGCACGTGTGAACACACACACACACACACACACACACACACACACACTTTAAATCACTCCGACACATATTTGTAATCCACAACGCAACGAGGACTTGCAAACTTTTCTTTTAAAAAAGGGGGAAGAAAAAAAAAACTCTATATATCATGGCACAACGTTTCCTAAAAAGGTGTTTTACAAGAGGCATCTGGTTTAAGAAGAGTTCTACTGTTTGGGTGAATCCTGAAAAAAAAAAACATACAGGATGTGACCTTACATACTGAAAATATAATACCGGATTTACAGCCTACAATTACGTCAAAAAGCTTCTGAAAACACATTCACAAGCTCTCAAGCAAGCAAAGAAAGGCCGCACAATCACAAGCCAGAATGAGTTGTCCATGTGTAAACTATGTCATCCTGCACGAGAGACCGCCACAGTTGGCCCCAGCAGCTACAGATTGTCTCTTACAAGTCACACCTTAATCAACGCAGTGTGTGATCAGAGAGAGACCGAACAGATAGACAGATTCAAACACAAGCGAGAGGCAGAGGTGAGAAAGGACTCGAGGCGTTCTGCTCTGTCGACTGTGACCTTCCCCACCTTGAGCAGATTACAGGGCGGAGCAGCTCAAACACTGAAGAGAAAATGGAACGAGACACTGTTTCAGGAGACGGCAGGACAAATAGGAAAGGTGAATCTGGAATGGCACTGTTCAGGTGAAAAACAAAAAGACACCACATCACTAATTGTAGTTAGATAAGAGTAAATACATTTGTGAAGTTGGGGACAGAGTTTGTGAAAGAAAGTCTTCCAAAATAGCCAGAAAATAGAAATACTACATGTGACATCACAGCAGTGTAAATCTCCATAGAATGTGCTCCCATGTCCTTTTTTCCATGCCTTCCACTTTTTCCATATGAAGCGGAAAAAAAAAATGGCAGCACAAATTCTGGGGCATAAAAAAAAAAACGATAAATGATGGCTCACAGACTGAGAATTTAGTGGAAAGCTCATTTAAGTCATTACAGTGTCTGATGAGTTTGGAGGACACAATCAGTCTTCTGCAAAAACACAAAAGACTTGGAGGCACTACAGTGTAAAAATGCCAGAGGACACTCTCCTTCTGAGTGGAGTCACAGGGGGAGATAATTGTTTTTGAGCCATAAACACAATTAGAGAGGACAAGTCTTTCCTCACCAGCCCCTCCTCTCCCTCTCCTGCTTCTACCAGGAGTCAGACAGACAGACATCATTTCACAGCTCCCACTAAACCACAGGGAACATATTTCTCACAGACAGTGAGGCAGAAAAAAAAAGGGGGGAAGATAAAGTGGAACTGGAGACGCAGACCAGAGCTGCGAACCTGCTGCCAGCCACCATGCTGTCATTAGTGGCTTCCCTCTGGCCCCAACAGGGGAGACCTGACGGAGTGGAACCAATGCTGTCCTTCTCTGAACCGCTCAACCCATGTGGCCTCCGGAGCCTGTTTGCTTTAGACAATATTTGCGAAAGCTCAAACTCGTAAACACAAAAACAACTGTGCTCTATTGTGACCACAGTGAGGCGTCGGCCATCTGGATTCCTCAACTCCTCAAAATACAAGAACAGCGAGGCTGAGCTGAGGCACACACCTCGGTCACTTACCAACTCGGAGCGCTAAGATCAGCTACAGGTCACCATGCTGGGGTTCAATGCTCCAGTTTTACATGGAAGTTAAATCCATCACTACGCTGGTGAGGGCCGACCTTGAGAGGGTCTTCCATGCCTCCACATGGACGAGAGGAGAAGCCCGGCGGCTCTTTTTCCATTACTGCAGCCTGAGGAGCCACACACTCGGCGCACCTCCAATAACTGAAATACAGTAGCTGGAATGAAGTAACAATCAGCTCAGTATCTCACACACACACACACACACACACACACACATACACGTGAGGGAAACCACAAGAAACTCAGCCCTCAGCCTCATTCCAATTTCTACTTACTGCACATCATCACATGCCAATCTAACATTACTTTCTGGTCTTTTCAAAATGGATCAACGGTACTTTTTTTCCCCCTGCAGCACAACTCATGTCCAAAATCTGCTAAACATTATAGGCCTGCTTTAAGACTGTTTAAATCTACTCTTTCCTCAGGTCTTCTCTTGCAACATGTTTATGATGAGATCAGAGAGCAAACAACACTGTCTGGAGCTGCAGCACCCGCCTACCCGACAGCCTACCTGAGCTCTCCCAACACACCTAGACAGCATGCAAACCTGTAGCCTCACAGACATCTTACAGGATCTATTTACCAAACACATTGTTATAAATTCAAGATTTGTCTTTAACTTGAATTAAGTTAGGTTGCTGCCTTAATTTAATAATTCTGCATGTGTCATTGGCCGAGTTTCATCTCATGCATCATTAAGGTGTCATCTACATCCTCAGAGTTAAACTGATCTAACTCAGCAATAAAGCAGGATGTACACAAACCTGAAAGGTAGACAGAGGCAGGTACGTCCCATTCGTCAGACAGAAACAAGCACAGATTGATGAGGAAATAAAGTTTGAATGGGATTTCAGAGCATAAAAAAGATAAAGACAGTCATAGTGGAGCATTTGATCTGTAAAACACAACAACAAGATCTGAATGACATTTACCTTCTCTTCACTGACCCGACTGCCTGCCTGCCTCTCCCTCCCTCTCTCAGCAGTAAACCTCTTGGAGTCAGGACGTCCACTATTCTGTCGCTCTACTTCCTCAGCCACATCATACACACTCTCTCACACACACACACCACCACCCACACACACACAATACTAACAAGCCACTCCCTTGACTTCCCCTCCCTCCCATTCTGTCTCCAAATGGATCTGACCCCAACACACACACACACACACACACACACACACACACACACACACACACACACACACACACACACACACTAAAGTGTTGAGCTATAATTACTCCGACTGTCGCAGTGAGATGAGATAATTTACCTAATTTAAATGAATTAATATGTTTGCAGTTTTTTGGGGGCTACATACATATCATTTAGGTTGTTTTTATAAGCTGTTACAGTGTGGTTTCTCATAGAAAGGAAACTTGTCCTCGCGTGGCATTAAAACATGGCCATATAATAAAGTAATTACCTTCTAATTACAGCTACAATTACAGCTCCATTGATCCACTAATTAAGGATGCACAGACACCATTTATTTTCCATCACAAGGTGTTGTTACTTTGAACTAGAGTTTGTTTCAAGTTGCCGGCAGTGTACACATATTTTGCAAATATTGTGTGTGTGTGTGTGTGTGTGTGTGTGTTTGGCTGCGGCCTATCTATGACGTCCAGCTGCAACGGGACAATTGCACGCAGCTCAAAGAGATCCGCTGCTATGATGTGAGTGGAAGGAGCCCTGCTGCTGGTTGATGTTGTTTTTGGCCACGACCCCATTCCAGCGTAGACTGGGCTGCTGAGGCACAGCTGGTGGGCTGCCTGTCTGTCTGACAGCCCCAACCACCCCCGCCCGCCCTCCTCGTCATCCAGATCTCCAAACCCCTCCGCCCCCTTGATCCATTACACCAACAATAGCTCACGTCTACACTGCCATACAGCTCAGCTCCTCAGGAAGTGAGCTAAAAAGACTTTAATGTTAGAGCATCCTGTGACGCCAGCATGCTGCCATTGCGTCCTATTTTACACACACACGCACGCACAGCCTTTCATTTTTCTCCCCTTACATCACTGTGGCAGGAAAAACAGGGGCTTTCATACAAACCAACATAACTCAATAATAATGCAACTGATTGTGTTGAGTGTTCCGCCATCACTCCATCACTCAAAAAGCTTTAGTTACAGAAACAGTGACCGCATACAGTAAGAAGTAACTTTCCTCCACAGAAATCTCTTCCCCTGGAAACAGAGCATTCATCAAAGAACTGTGATCAAACACAGCGGATGAGATAACGTCTGGCTCCTTGCAGACTCAAACAGTTAAGCCTCATGTCTTCTCATCATGTTGGCTTCAGCAACCATAATGTTGATAACATTGCTGAAAATGATAAACGTTGAGTTCAACTCTGAGGACACAGTCCGTTATCATCCACTAGAGGGCTGAGAGAGACGTCTGACTTTCAGAAAGTAATTCAGAAACATAACATGTTGGCCCTCAAAGTGTAATAAAACCATTCAAACATTGGATTACCTTTCATCTTCAGTGTGCTATTGTCTCACAGCGTAAATCGCTGCACAGATAGATGTGTGCCAGATGACGGTGTCTGGGAGAACGTCCCCGTCAAAAACGATTCTCTGCAGTCTCTAAACACCAGGCTTAAAGTAAATTGTTTCTCCTCATACTTAGCAAAATCAGACTGGGGATATTAAAAACAAAAGCACATTCTTTGCTCTGTAACAGCCAAAGCATGTGTTTTGTGTGTGTGCCTGTGTATGATGGCGTGCGTGTGGTGCAGCCACATTCATGACAGTGTGTGACTCCAGTCACAAATCCTGTTGCTTTGTGCATTCTTCATTGTGGCAGCAGAGGAACCTCAGCCTGGCAAACAAGCTCAGCAACCACAACTTAGTCTGTGCTCGGATCATTTTTGCAAATGGAAGCTGACAGGAGTGAGTACTAGATTAGAGACATCTACCCGTTAGCTGTTATGTGACGTTCAGACTCCATCAGGATAAGAAACATTGCTCTAATTCTTCTGGACTCACCTCAGTTCCTAAGCTGCTCTGGGGCTCCACACTCTCAGGCTCGAGGCAGCAACCCGGAGCTTTACCCCGCTCCACAGTCCCTAGAAACACAACACAATAATGAGAATAAAGTAGGCGACTCATTGTCCCTTCTGATGTCAAATCTGGTAATTTCCTCAAATTAAAATAAGAGAAAACACAGATCTGTCACAAGCTGAGGTGACAGAGACACGACTATCAGAGGTGTCCTGACACGGCCCCTAGAGGAGGGGGCTGCTTCACAGCGTTTTAGCGACAGGGGCCTCACACAAACCAGACAGCGCTAAGGAATGACAGGAATCCACTATCTGATCTAGCATCATAGGTAGATCTGCCACAGTAACTATGGCGACCACAGACAGCACGCTATCTCCCGCACTGTAATCATGCATTTACATTCCCCCCCCAAGTTTCTTACATCAAGGCTGAATCAGATTGTTACAACATCAGTAACACTGAAGGACTGATGGATGTGCATTTCTGTCACACATTGTGGGCCTTTTAAGTCTTTCCAGCACCATCTTCAGACTCGTCAGTGAACACAGCGACCAAATGAGTCCGCCTGAGATGTGTGGTTACAATCACACAGCTTGATTAATCTACTCAGTGAAAAGATGCATGTTCCTGAGTTTCGTGTGGTATTATATTTAACAGACATCCAGCCACAGCGTGACAACATTTGACCAAACTCACCTTGCTGCTGTTGGTCTCGGACTTGTCGGATGGCTGCTCGGATCATCTTCCTCTCCTCGTACTCGCTGGCGGCTCGGAGCTTTACACAAACACGCAACATCTCAGTTCGAACAGGACAAGAATGCAGAGTCACCATCTTTTATGATGTTCTTTTGCCCGTTAATACTCACCATTTTCGTGAGCTCATCGACGTCCTGGATGGATTGCAGTTCTCGTGACAGGATGTCCAAGTTGTCGTTGCATTCAGACCTGAGAGAGAGATGGTGAAATGGTTATATTAGTGGTCATGATGAAGGAGCATTATTGTGTGCTCATGCAGCTAGCAAGCAAACAAACTGGGAAATCAGAGAATCTTAAAATATCCAAATACATATTGTGCGCTTCACTGGCTCTATTCTGAGGCCTCTCAGAAGACAACTCCATGATAACACACAGTTTTCTTGGCCGGTATAAAACTTCCAAGTCGAGTGTGGAAATAATGATACTCTGCATGGCATAACAGATCAGTAAGCAGTGACACACAGCGCCTAAAAAAGGCGGCTCGCATCCTCCCCTCATTTTAGCTGCATATTTCTCCATTTCACTGCTCACTTTTATGCTGGTTTCTATTACTCATAGCCTCCTCCAGTTTTCCCATTGTCTGTGCTTTCCTCCAGTTGTTGGTAATAAAGAATATGTGGAATATTTCACATTCCACCACTGAGAGGCGCGGGATAATTGCAACTTTCATATGTGTTGTGTGTGTGTGTGTGTGTGTGTGTGTGTGTGTGTGTGTGTGTGTGTGTGTGTGTCCTCTTCATATTCAATATAGTGTTACATATTTGCTCCAGTCCAGGCACCACCAGTTATTCATTAACACCTGTTACAATATTTGGTGCATCCTGACCTGCAGATCTCATCCACACAGAGGAAAAAGTTCAAGCTTTAAATTCCCCAACTATTTGATTTTTGATCACCCATAAAATGTGCTAACATCTTTAACAAAGAAAAAAAAAAAGAGGTTTGATGAAGACTTATAGTCCCCGAAGCCTCTTTAAAGTAAAGTTCCCCACAATGTTTACAGTTTACAATTAAGCTTGCGTGTCCTGTAACTCATTCAGTTTGCAAGCAAAAATAGTATTTATTGACAAAATGACAAAGTTGTCTTTAGAGATGAGTTTTCAGTTTATCCACATTCCTCAGCTGTATGACACAAGCTGCGAATGGTGTGTTTCTGGAGTTGGAAAACTCTGGGAAGGCTCTCAGTAAACCAATAAAGACAAACAAATGCGCTGAGGAGAACGACTTCAATCTGACTCTTATGTGATGTAATGTGACAGAAGGACACATTTTTAAAAGTGAAAGTATTTACTGTGAAATGTGCATACACAAATGGAAAATGTACTGTGGTTGTAGTTTTTTGTCCCCTATGATTTCCTGAATTGACTTTCCAGACATTTCTCTTTTCCCACGGGAGTTGAGGAACGCTGGGTTTTCTAAGTGTTTTCTCAGCACCCCCGGTTCACCTGGACTGGTGCAGTTTGTCATTAGGACAGGTCTCTGTGTGCATGTGTGCGTGCATGCATGCATGTGTGCGTGTATGTGGGTGTGGTCTTACCTGTTCTGGTTCTCCTTGTCCTCCTGCTCTTTGAGGCGTGCGGGCCGAAATCTCTTGCTGGCCAGAGCGGCCTCCATGTCCTCAATCTCTCTCCTCCTCAACTCCCGGATGGCTGAACGGATGAGGCGCCTCTCGTCCAGATCCCCGGTTCCATCCAGCTGCATGTGCAACATGAAAAGAGAAACAAAAAGAGGGCATGAAGACAAATGCAAGTGTTGAACGTGTGCCAACATAGCAGGATGCCAAACATGTGGGTTGCAATGATTAGACACTTGTCGTCCTTACATGGCATCTATGAGTGGGTAGCCTCCACCACAGAAGCATGGGCAGGACACAGCCACACAGTTTTACAAGGATCCACTGCTTCAGCAGCACAACACAGGCTTGTTATCAGTGTAAGTACAGGACAGTGAGTAAGCAGAACTGTAGGGCTCATAGCGTAACGTCGTAGCCCTCTGTAATTAACGCTGTCAAACAAGGACAATAACGCATTTGTTTACAAGAGGGAGCCGCCTGTGAGCCACTGTGCCCAAACACACAGATGTCCAGCCGGAGCATCCGAAAGAAGTTGTGCAATTTTCAGCTGCGGCACCAGCTTGGCTCTAAGGATAGAACTGTTGGTCGGGTGGTTGACTGAAATATAACAACTACGGGACGGACTGCCATGAGTGAGCATGTGAGAATGCCGATGTGAGTTTAAAGTCATGCCGTTCGGCCTCGAAGAGGCGCGAGCATGGCTGCACACTATTAGGTGTGCTAATGACGGCAGCCTAACTAGTCACAGGTGACAGATAACAAACATGCATTGAGGTGTGTGACATCCAGACAGCATTAGACTAAACGGCAATGGCTTAGGTAAACATGTGTGCTCGGGAGTTACAGGGTCAGCAGGGCCGATGAACGGCTTATCGATTGGTGATGACAAGTGACCCACCTTCACTAATGGGAAAAGACAGAACCACGTGAGCGCGCAACAGAGGATGAGAAACGGACTCGGCAACAGCTGGTGCTCGACTATAAGAAAGGAGTGTGTTCAGCTCATTGACCAGGTGTCTTCTTCCCAGGCTGTAATTCATCTCGGTTGAACAGTAGCCCGGCTGCAGAAGGCCCCAGAGACTCGGATGTTGAAGTGGCTCACTTCAAACACTCACTGAGCCATCTCGTCGCTCTAAACGGCTATTAGTCGAAAGAGTTTATTTTTTCAAGCAAAAGAGGAGTAATTAAGGTGGTAAGACACGCCTGCAGACAGAGACACCAGTCAGGGCGCTGGATGCTTTCATGTTAGCGACAGCCGAGATCCTCAAAGGGTAGAGGGAGCCCTCTCCTGTCATATGAGAGACGGCTCTCGACAGCGGGAACCTGTCAACACATGCAGAGAAGTGCAGCTCCTACTCCTCTGGCAGGCTTTTCTGATACACTTCACACACACAGACACACACTTTAAGGCTCCCCGCTGCACCAGTTAAACCCTGCAGTAAAGACACAAAGCTTTGTATGCCAACTGGTTTCTACAAGAGGGAGCTGGATGTGGTTGTTAAGCTAAGCTTTGCACCCCGGTGGGTTGAGAAGGGGGTTGATGTGTAAATGTACCTCCACCCCGCTGAGCCTGGAGGAGGAAGAGAGCCGGGGGGGGGGGGGGGGGGGGGGGGCTCACTAGATGAAGAGGGACGGTGGTTTTGAGGTCTCGCTGTGGTTTGACAAAATATGCAGCCCGAGCAGCACTAGTTCAGAGGGGCTCTCCTATGTACTGTAATTTGTGAGAATGTAAAGTGCTGAGCTGACTGAAAATTATGGGTAAGAGAGGAGAAAGTGCTCAGAAGAAAGCTACGAGGAAGGAGGAGGAGAATAAGAGGGGAAAGTAAAGCTGTGAACAGGGAGAAAGGACAACAAAGTGAAAAAGAGCAAAATGAAAGAGAAGCTGGACTTGGGTATGCCTAAAAATGGGCAGATGAGTGCTGGGTGGGAAAGGGCCAGGCCTCGTTCAGGTCATTCCTCACATTCCTGCTGACTCACCAGGAAAGAGGTGGCGGCGAAATGTGACGATCAGGAACTGGGTTTGGGTCTGACCCAGCAGAGAGATGATACAACAACCAGGAGCGTCAGAGACGTTTAAGAGAGGAAATGAGAACACACTTGCTCATTTATACACACACACACACACACACACACACACACAGCTCTGGAACAATAAAAGTGGAGCACACGTTCAGACCTTACTCCACATTTATAGTTAAAACTGAGTTCAGCCGGTCGTATGTCCTTAATGAAGAGGATACGTAGTATTGTTTTGTCATTTTTGAGTGGATATATTGCGCGCACACACACACACACACACACACACACACACACACACACACACACACACACACACACACACACACCTTGAGGGAGCTGTCTGTTACCACACTGTCAAGCTTAGTGCTGAATGAATGTCATGATGTGATTATACAGCCAGTGAGCAGCCAAGTTTTCAGACTGACTGATTTATTAATTCATTATTGAGATATAACAGAACAGGCTCATGCCGGGGCCTCCACTCTAAAACAACAACTTCTGCTTAGCATTTCAAGACAAGCTTCATTTTTGGACTTTGTTCTGTGCATGGCAGTTCAAATATCAAACAAAACAGACAAAGACGACTACTAAACTGAGAGCATGTGATAGACTGCAGAATTGCCCACATCAGTTACTGTAATCTTTTAAAGTACAAGCACCGGGAGGGGAATTCTAAATCATGATGTGATAAAAAGGGAGAGATGAAAAACAATCCCTACATGTGCACGTCAGCACTTTGACTTTTCCAACACAAGAGGTTTTAAATGGACCAATCAGTGCACAGATGGCCGCATGTTGAGTCAGTTTGTATTGGTTGAACTGGCACAAATCCAGTGGCTGTAACGGACTTTTCCTTCATTCGTTTGAAAAGGCGACCAATAACTTCCCTGCACAGGAAGGTGATGAGTGGGCGTAACCCAAGTAAATAAAACACACCTTAAACTTGGGAGACTGCCAAGGAAAATGACCGTTAATGTAACAGAGACGGAAACACACACTCGACTGGGAACAGAGTCCATTTGACAAAACCTCCACATGACAGAGGTCTTTACACAGAGTCAACTGTGTCAGTTCCACAGTGACAGCCCTTTACACCACTGACCACCCCAAAGGCTTTTTCAATCCAAGCCACAAACCAACTGTCAATGTGGCTCAAAACAACATCAACAGTGTGACCTAGGGAGCAGCCCTCATACCGAGACAGACAGCTTTTCTTCAGGCCTCAGTCAGAAATAACGGACAACAAATAGGTCACACTCACAAATATGTTTTACTGAAAAAGATGCCGAGCTGCATCTTGTGACAGTCGGGTCTGCTGTACCAACCGAGGACCCATCACTGGGTCAGAGGAAGCTGCAGTCACACCTGTGACCACCCAGGGATATACAGTGATTGCACCAGGAGGGAGGAGCGCTAAGACAATCCTGGAGAAACTGGCAACCTCTTCAAGGCAATGCTGCTTACAGATGTGTCTTCCCAACTCTTTTTTTTACTCACCGATATAAACCAGAAAAGGATTACCTTATTTGGTAGGAATCGTACTGTGGTGGGGAGCATAACACAAAGAAATGCTTCATGTTTTACAAGCAGGCCTGCTAAGGCTTGTGCTGTACTGTTGGTCGCTTTGACTCACTTCCTGCCCAACTTTCTATGGAGTCAAAACCTCAAACGTACATCCAAAGACATTCGAGTGACGCAGCTCAATCAATCACATCCAATTACAGAGTTCATGGTTTAGCAGTAATCCCGACCAGCTGGTGACACACTCCTGAGGACAGCAGCACCCTCTGAACTCATCTGCTACACATGAATGAATCAGATTCATTTTTAAGTTTGTGTGGTCAGTTAAATGTATTGTGCCCCACATGGAAACTGCTTCAGAAGTGGTAAAATATGGCAAGAAGTCAAGGTTCTACAGGTAGTTAAAATATACTGCGCTACAATTAATGGCTCTGATCTAAAGGCACATGTTGTAACAACGACCTGAGGGTGCAGCACTGAAACGGGATTACATTAAACCTGCGGGAGTGAAAAGACCACTCGACTAAATTACTGTGCAAATAGAAAGAAAGCGTTGTACAAGTTCAGATTTGTCTTAATTACACCCCTTTTCATGCATTAGAATATGTATCCATAGCAACTAAACCATGGGCTGTCTCAATACACAAGGCTGAATGGTAGCAGTTTAGAACTATTTAGGGATGGGTTTACTTTTTGTGACGAAGCCTGGTCAGAATTCCTGTTTATTTACTAAATATATCTTTAAGTCATAATTGTACCTGTATTGCTATAATTTTCAGCAAAAAAGTGGCAAAAAAGGTATTATTGTTTATACCAACAAAAAAAAAAAAACAAAAAAAAAAACACTTGCAACACAAGTATCGCCATTATAAATAGCCAGCCCAACATGCTATGCGTCTCTCGCCAGTTGTGTTGCGTGTTTACAAAAGGTCAGGTCAAACATCACAGCCTGGTGTGTGGAAAACATCTACCTTCACCCTCCCACACACAACCAGCCCCGTCTGGGAGCACATGACCCCTCAGGCCGAGACCCGACCTTTTGACTCCCAGTGGGTGTGCAATGAGTCTCAAAATGCCGTTTTGTGCTCAACACTTTCTACTTTGTGAACTATGACTTCTAGAGCAAATTCCCTGACACAAAAGGGGTGTGTATGTATACCATATGCAGGCGTGTCAGATCATGTGCATTGATTTGAGTTAAAGGTAGGGGTTACTGTGTGTTTGTGCATTAAATAAGGGCTACAGTAATAATTTCAAGAGCAGCCAGAAGGTTAGAGTGCAGCCAGGCAGCCGATCGGATCAGTGCTTTAAACTCACTTGTGTCAAGCCCAAGTGAGTTTGCCCTTATAAGGACAGACGGGACACTCCTGGTAGCAGAGCTGAAGTGGATTACCAGCTGCCACAGAGGAAGCCAGACTGGTACACACATTGGAGACACAAATAAACAATCAAGGAAGACCAAAAGGGTAAGAAATGCCACCCTGGAATGCCTTGGTTTGGGGCAAAACTCCAATCTGAATCAGGTGAAAGCCTATAAATTATGTCTCACTGCCTCGAAAACAATGCATGCATACATACAGTAGGCCGATACACCACACCCACTCAAAAATGGAAACATAACGAGGACACATGAGAGCCCTGCAAGGTACGAGACTCGTGGATTTCTCAGAAGAGGGAGTTTCAGTCACCTCTATGATGAATAGACAAAGAAACAAATCAGATTCAAGGTTAAAACTCATTGTACTACAGTGCACACTGAGCCTTCATCGTCTCAAAGAAAAAGAGAGCGTACCCGTGAAATAAACAAGCCAGGGAGAAAGAGAGATTACTGCACATGTGGTAGTATGCTCTTTGTGAGTGCAGCTACACGTGTGGGGCGGCTTAACCTTTATTAATAACCGGATGGTAGGCCAGACGTCCAGAGCAGACCTGGGAAAACTGTGTTCCCTTCACACATGAGGTAGCAGGCATAAAGAACGGACGCATGGTGGAACGCATGGTGGAATGCACGTGGGCCAGAGGGGGGTACGGGCATCAACTATGTTCTGTAATGATGCACTGAAGACCGATCTGAACTCACACGTGTTGTGCATGTTACAGACTCAAAGTAGAGTCTTACATTAGTGCAGTTGACCCCACGCTCTTATGGATTAATAAGCACACGTGGTCAACTGCAAAATATTTACCTTTCAAGTTCTGAGGACTTCAAAGTCATTTCCAAACGTGTAGCATTGCTGCATATCTAACTACTCCATCTTGTAATCATCCACAGTAGCAAATATTTAAACCGGGCTCGATCTCTGGTCTCCGTGTTGGCTAAGCTCATGTCAGCCGTCTGCTCCACACATACGGTCCAACCTGAAGGTGTCTCGCCTCAGAGCTGCAGGTCCGGTCACAGAGGTCAGTTGCAGACTGGTCGGGACAAGTCTTGTGAGCTGGCCGCATCAAAAGGGTTTCATATCGGGTCTCATTATTGTGCTACAAACTGCCAGAACAGTACACTACATGTGGACATTACTTAGCATCTTCACTTTCACAACAGTCACCGTTTGTGGGCATTTCACTCTGATCTTTGGTCAAATGTTGAGTTTGGTAGAGCAAAGTCTTCCTTCAATCAAATGATCGGCGGTTCGATACCTGGCTCGATGCGTCTTTGGGAAAGAAACTTACCCTTTTAACATCGGTACCAATTTTCCCCCCAAAGCAGGATCTTTTCTTCACAGCTTCTTTGTTCAACATACTCATCGTACCTTTTCATAGGAAACCCACAGAGAAAGTGAGGTGTCCACAGTTTGTTAGTCCCTCGCGTTCATAAGTAGAAGGTCTGATACAGATTTCAGCAGGAAGGAGCCTTCATAAATAAAGAGATAAGAGAGACTGCATTGGATCCACGGCAGAACCACCGGCTGAACCAAAGCAGTGCGTGACTGTCTCTTTTGGTTAAATGGGGAAAGAGCCAAGAGGAGCGAGGGATGTCCCACAAGAGGAAACAGAGGGGGTGTTTAGAGCACTTTGGGAGGCTTCAGAGCACAAACAGTTTGTTCTAATAGATCCATGAGAGCCGCCATACTGACTCTGAAACTGCACAGTACCTAAAACAAGTCTGACGGATGGACAAAACCAAACAAAAGTTAACAGATCAGCTGTTATTATCTGAAGTATACCCACAACATTAACAACAGTGGTCTGGAAAGCAAAACATCAACATCCGCTGGACGATTTCTTGTAGATCTCAGGAAATGGTTCTTTCCTGAGGGAATCCATTTAGAAAGGACAAACCAAAGTGTTTCTACACTTCTCTCCCTTTTTCTCTTTCATCTGCTTGATGTTAAAAGTGCCATCCTCTCCTAAACCTGTGAAATGTGATACATACATATTATTTACTACTTTAATTCCATATGTAAAACCTTTCGGATCCTGCAGAGTACTGCATGCAGTTTCCTGTATGTATGCATGCCTTTTTTTCTCTTAATAAAAAAGGGCCACACCTTTATTCCAATGTAAAGCCAAAGACTGCTGAACCAGCACCGAAGCCCTGCGATGGCACCTGGAAAGTGAGACTGTGTTTGGGCAAAGCAAATGGTTGCTGAACATTAAAAAGGTGTTTTACTAGCATCTCTGTAATTAAGTGAGTCACAATGTTCTACTCCCCTGATAGAAAAAGCTTCCTTATGTAATCTAAAGTGGACATTAAGATAGTATTAGGTTAAAGTGACATTCATTCTGCATACATCAAACACACAGAATCTGCAATCCTCTACAATTTGATGAGTGAGAAAGGCTGCTGGTATCGGGACATTATAGATAAAGCATGGAGACCACTGAAACAGCAGCCATGAAGTAAATTGTACACATCTGGAAAGTGTTTCTTTAGAGTCTAAAACACCTGGGAAACAATCTAAAACAGCAACTTGTGTGAACGTTTATCACAAAAACAAAACAAAAAACTCCTTAAGCATTTCAACTCGAAATGCTTAAGGAGTTCCAGACCTTTTCCATTTGGCATAATGATGATCCAGACAGATGGAGCTCAGTGATAGAAACTCTCTGCTGGATCACTTAGTTCACACACAGACAAAAACACCAGAGCAGCTTTGACAGCAGAGCCGTCTCATATCTGATGCTTACAAAAATTGGTCCAACCCTCCATTTGCCAAGCTGTGACTCTCCGGCCTCCGTCAGTAACCACAGGTTTTCTCTCGATGCAAGTCACGTCCTGCCGCTGGTTTCACGCTATTCCATTGATCAACAGTCAGAGGTGGTAAACAAAGCTGCACGGCATACTATTTAAGCATCCTTAAAATGATACCTTTGTAAGCGGTCATCTGAATAATGCACATCTTTGATCGCTAGTGATTCATTTCCATAGAACTGCTGGGAAATAAGCATCTCATTGGCCAAGGAGTGTTAGCATATTTGTTCACAAAAACAATAGTTTGAGAAATTGTGAACTGGTTAATTCATAGACAAGCAGTACTGTGCATGGTGCATGGTGTGTGTGTTAAACTGCCACATCATTCTTTTACTAAAAGACAAAACACTGCCTGTTGATTAATGAGCTTATGTTTCCAATGTATCCACTCTAAAATGACAAAACAATACCGAGTATCCTCTTCATTAAAAGGACATACGACCGGCTGAACTCAGTTTTAACTATAAATGTGGAGTAAGGTCTGAACGTGTGCTCCACTTACTCAGAATTATTGTTCCAGAGCAACAAACCACTTAAAGGCCACAGACCAAGAATAGACTTTCACATGTGCATCCTCAGAAAGTTCACCGCTTTTGTCTTCTCATCCCTTCAGCGCCAAAGTGGCTGGCTATTTATAGCAGTATGCAGTAACAGAGGTTTCCTGCTTTATCAAACAAACAAGTGACTCCTTATCTCTCTGCTGCCTGGCCGTGTATTTGGATATTGACAGTCAGAGGCTGAGGTCTGCAGGCTGGAGCGTAGCTGCTCTTGTTGCTGCCATATAGACTCTGCAGTGCTGTCAATGCAGCAGTGCAGATAACTTGGACTGTGTCAATTCAGAAGGACAAATTTCCCCGCATGGGGAACCGTTCACAGCTCATTTCTTCATTGCCTTGTCGCTGACACCATTAAAACTTTGAAATCTGAATGGTGCAAATACCTGTTAGAGCGGTGACCGGCTCATCAGAAAAAGAAGAAACACACAGGTGTGCACTGTAAAGGCTATGCTTGTAGTGAAACACTTTCACAAAAACACCCCGTAAAAATCCACTGAGGTCAAGGGCAGTTCACCAACTGCCAACGTAAACCCAGAAGCAGCAGGTGTCGTCAATGGTCAGGAGCATAAAACTCTTTCTTTTCGTGAGGAGAAAAGAGCAGGGGAGCCATTATCAAAGGAAGATCTGTTGCATGCAGCAGCTTGCATCTCTGCAGCCCCTTTGAAGGCAGAAAGGCCTTTTTCATGATCGTTACCGAGGCTCAGGTTAAGTCTTGCCGAATCCTGCTTCTACAATTTAAGTCTTTCTCTTATGTATTGGCCTGTTAGAATTTTTTTTTTTATTATTCAATTATCATAATAGTTGCCAGTTAATAATCTGAAGACAGAAGACATGATTAAACAAAAACAGCCCTTTGATAACATTTGCTTAAAGTGACAATATAAAAAAAACACAGTATATATATATATATATATATATATATATATATATATATATATATATATATATATATATATATATATATATATATCCCAGACAACAGTTATATAATGGACCATAATTTTTCCGATTTATTTGTTCCTGATGATGAGTCTGACATTTTGGACCATGTCCCCGGGGGGCGAAGAGAACCTGAGAGTCCACAAAACAAATCCATTCTTCCTCTCCGTTGAGCCCTTGTCAATGCACAAAAGGTCCAGAGAGCCATAAAACGAAGTCCCGGGGGTCCAATATATCACAGAGGCTGGACCACAGAGAGAAACTGCCCTTTTTTATACATGTGTGAATGCCTCTCGCTCACCAGGGAAAAGGACGGTCACAGGGCTGGCAAGACTAGTTGCAAATCATGTGAGAGACCTCCAGCATGTGAAATCAGCCCAGTAGGCGCCACGGACGGAAACGTCTCTTGCGGTCACGTCAATTAAAAATGAAAAAAGGCAGACTTGTGCATTAGAATGATCACTAAACTGTAAAATACAATACCATGGCATGCATGTACAGTGACATTTGAGAGCTTTCCGGACTTTTCAGTGCAGTGAGAAGGGTTTCGTAAATAATTAGAAGGGACATCCTGGTGTGGCTGACAGGCGCTCAAAGTCAAACCGTAGTCTGAGCTCAGTGGGCAGGTGCACGAAGCCACAACAACACACACACACCTGCAGGTTTGTCACATGCACACAGGAAACTATTGCCACACAGATTCAGGACGGTAGCACCTGACTTATCAGGTGTCATCATCTCCCAAGCTGGTAATTAGCCGAATCTACTTTTAAGTGGCAGTGGTAGGAGTTGTTTGGCTGGAAAGAGCTGTTCTCCAACTGGCAGCTTTTGTCTTTTTGTGTCCACAGATCTTAAGTATCATTCAGACAGATGACCCGCAACAAACATCCTCTCCAAAAGAAACTGGGACACCAACTGATTATTTCTGGTGATATTTAAATAATTGTGGCGGCCAAGAGAAAAGAAAAATAGTTGCCCTGGTTGCCATGGAGGGGATTAAATGAGCAATATAAAAAGGCAGCCAAGGTTTGAATAGACGTGTAGAGAAGGGATTACTGGCGTTAGAGAGGCCGCCATATGACCCTCTGACTGTTTAGCTCATTAAGTTCAACACAGGCCTGCCGTTTGTGTTCGTTATCCAACTGTTGTTGCATAGAAGCTCCTCCACCCGGCTTTACAAGTTTAATTAAGCCTGGGCATCTCCGAGTGTCCATCATCTTTTACTGGCGTCCTGAAAAAACTATTCTTAAAATTACAAACTCCTCAACAATTCCTGAATATAAAAACCACACAGAATGGAGTTTTATTTTGAACAAAAAAAAACTCAACACAAAAGGCTCCATTTATGTCTCTGTGGAGCTGAATCTAAATTTCTTCACATCCTCAGATGAACTTCTCCGAGTAGCAAGTTAAATCCCAGTTTGCTTCCTCTGAGTTCACT
This sequence comes from Taurulus bubalis, assembly GCF_910589615.1. Taxonomy (NCBI): domain Eukaryota; kingdom Metazoa; phylum Chordata; class Actinopteri; order Perciformes; family Cottidae; genus Taurulus; species Taurulus bubalis. Next base: position 9,607,947 of record NC_136596.1, on the reverse strand, counting down.
GTGGAAAACTCTGACACTCGAGTCACGGCAACCATCATCAGTGAACATGTGGGATCTCTGTGACCTCGCTGGTTGTCAGTCCCGTGTGAGGGAGGGAAGACACTGAGCTCCATGGATCCGGGGCCGAGGAGAGATGTGGCTCAGTGGCGGGTCGACTGTCAGCGTCACGTGAAGATGAACCCAATGAATTCCAACGTCTGCATGATACGCATTTTATTCTGCTGCTGCGGCAGCAGCTTCCTGAGGCAAAGCTCCCGCAGCGTATACAGGCCACACAAGAAGATTCAGACAAAGATACATTTTGTATAAAACATTACTGGAGATAAAAAGCCAGTCATGGAAACCCTCAGTCATACACACCTGCACATCTGAAGCTCACTTCAATAAAATACCAAATTATAACAAACACAGTATTACGAAACTAAAGAGGTCCAGCCAGCTTGAGATGTCCCCATTCGTTTTACTTCCAAAATGTGTAGTGAACATTTTTAGTCTTTTATATTCATTTCAACTCCCTCTTTCCTGCTTTGCTCCTCTATGAATACACTCAGAAATGTATGATCAAAGCAACCAATAAGTTGAAAGTAAATAATCACGCTGAAGGAAAATAGTATTTCCTTTATATACTTCTGTTCTCCCACTATTATAATAATGTCCCTTGTGATAAAAGTCTGGACTTTAAGTGATTTATGAGGAGAAAGCTCTTGGCCAGACTTTGGGGAAAATAATGATTAAATAAAACAAACCATATCGTTTCTCCCCAGCCTAGTTCCAAAATAAACAGCCTTTTCTTGTCAGGTTTACTGATCGACAAGAACAGAAATCAAAATGGTTTTCTGAGCAGGCCTGTTCTTACCGTACACAGTCTTGGGAAAACAACTGGTAAAGATAAGATAAAATCAGATAGTGTAATTTAATCCTACATGTGGTCAACAACACTATACCACAACAAAAACCATACTGAAGGATAGATGTTTCAGGTACGAGTGTTGCGTATGTGGAACTGTGATTCAGACAAACCCTGTGTAACTATGTCTAAACAGGAACAGGCTGACTCATGCATCCTTGTAAATGTGTCTGTGTTGCAGGTGTCCTGATGCGCATCAGACAGACTGGTGTCTCACCGTCCTCTGCCTCAGGAAATAATGATGACTAATGGGACTGTGAACCAGGAAGTCGTCCTCTTTTTACTTTTCTCTTTACGTATCAATGTTGATGTGTTGCACACATTGACTGGCATACCGTCTAGTCTAGACTAATGATCAAGACGTAGTTCATCATTGTGACTCACCTACAAGTGACATGAACACGACTTCCTTACACTATCTTGTAGTGGAGGTATATCTGATATGCGTCATCGTAAATCAAGGTTTACTGGAGTCAGTTCCGGCTACCGCTATTGTTTTCTTCATGGATCAATCTGAAATTAATTATTTGATTGATCCATAGTACAGAAACTAGAGATTTTAAATTTAAAATGATATGAAATGAGAATGACTTAAACCGTTGATTATCACAATGGTTGGCAAAGTTTTAGTCTCTGTCAGAGCAACAGCTGCAATAACACACTGAAACTCACCACTCAACTGACTTCTCACAGTCAGACACACTGAATTAGATTTGCAACTGACAATTGTATTCATCTGCTTATTTATTCTATGAAGTGTCAAAAATAATGGTGAAAAATGCCTATTAAAATATCCTAAACCCAAACTCAAATGTCTCTCTGTCCAATCAACGGTCACCATACAAACAAGGATACTGACACTAATAGTTAGCACACAGAGCAACAAAAAGCACTTTATGTGTGCAGACCATGTCAGGATTATCAGAAGTGAAAAAATGAATATAATAAATGAAATTAACATGTGGACTGCCCTTGAATCCAGCTGTTATGTTGCACTACAATATGTAAAGTTAGGCCTCGTAACAGTAACAGAACTATAATTATAAGAAATGTATTTTCCTTATGGAGGAACCTCCAGTATGAAACAACTTAATATGAGGTGTGCAAAGTATTTAGGTCGATAATGCTCAGCTGAGTTGGATCCCTGACTGCTGAGTGCTCTATGGACCTCAGGTATAGGGTATACCCTAAGGACCCTAAGGTATAGGGTCCCCTCAGAGGTCACCTGAGAGGTATAGGGTCCCCTCAGAGGTCACCTGAGAGGTATAGGGTCCCCTCAGAGGTCACCTGAGAGGTATAGGGTCCCCTCAGAGGTCACCTGAGCGGTATAGGGTCCCCTCAGAGGTCACCTGAGCGGTATAGGGTCCCCTCAGAGGTCACCTGAGCGGTATAGGGTCCCCTCAGAGGTCACCTGAGCGGTAGCAGGGTCCCCTCAGAGGTCACCTGAGCGGTAGCAGGGTCCCCTCAGAAGTCACCTTTCATGAGCAGTGAGCATCTCATCCACTCACCAGGGCTCGGAGAGACGATTCATCCAGCGCCGAGTAACTCTCCACGGACATCTTGGTCTTCCTCGTCGTGCTCAGGTGAAACGAGGTCTGGGTAGCGAGTCTCGGTGCGATCGGTCAGCGCGTGTCTGCCACCTGCACGACTTGTTGCTGCTTCTGTGTCTGAAATGTGTCCCAAAAAGTCGGCGCAGGTAGAATCAGATATTTCCTTTAACAAAAGTAAACCCGTGTCCCGCTGACGCAGAGCATAATTCGGTCCTGTTTTCTCGTCTCTATCAAGTCGTCCTGAAAGCAGAAAGTGGCCCACACACTCTCTCACAAGGAGACGTTGGCAGCTTTTTGAACCGAGGATTCCCACTGAAAGGTGTAAGCCCCGCCCCTCTGTGTCGCCGGCTTCTCCCGGCGCTCATTCAAAGCGCGCCGCTGTAAGGGGAGCCGGGAAACAGCGTCTTGTATAGGGGGCGATTAGTGCCACTGAAGGCCAATGTGTGGAAACACTTAAAAGCATTATCATTCTTAACATTTTCAAAAAAGTATATACACTGTTTGACATTTTTCACCAATAGCCATTCAGTGTATTTACATTCCGTAGTTACCTCTCTATATATAGTAGTGTTCATTGTTTTTGTAAATTCCTCTGGAAATGAACTGCTTATAAACTCAACCCAACTAAGTAACAGTCTGAAAATGTCTCTAATTTCCCTATAATTAATACCAGATTCTTTCTGGGAAACGTTCTAGAAAACTATAAGGAAATGATGAACCTGGTAAACAACGCAACAGCACTTCATCTCCTTATAAGAAGGTCTAAAAGCTGGTTTAAATCCATGAGGCAAGGAATAAACTTCTGGTGGGAAAATACTGAATACTGTTATTGTATTGTCCTCAAAGTATTCAAAATTACTGCTGAAGACTTACTAATTTAAAAAGGCAACAGCTTTGATGATTTAGGTTTTACTATGTTGTGTACTACTTTAGATGACTTCTACTTTAAAATGCATTGATGCTAATTGCATTCCCATAGTTTCCTTTTTCAGACAACACCTATTCATTGGCCACACACAAAAAAATCCTACATAATAGATATGCGCTATTTTTTCACACACTAACAGAGCTTTAAGGTTCAGGTTTATTCCAATCTTCTTGAAATTCAGGATTAACACAAACATACGCTTGATCCAATGTGACTGAAAAAGTCCCCATTTCCACATCACATACATTAGAAATAGCAGCATTGTTGTTAGAGCTCTTTCTGCTCCTCTGTGGCTCTTCTCCCCTCTCATCAGGGGCACCAGATATGACAGGAATAAAACAATGATAAGTCAGTCTTACTTCTATGCAGAGCTTTGGTATGATGACTGGTAAACTGAGGTGTATAAAGAGGTATGAAACCACACAGACAGAAAACAAGCTGGAGCCATGTATCTCCTCATCACACATTTAATAGCTACACACGACAAAGAGCATCAAGACAGTTGTTCTTAAAAAGAATAGTCAGCCATGTGGCGTGAGAGCCCACAGTCAAACCAAACACCACAGCAGGAGATTGCACTGATTACTTGCTCCTCAATACTTGGGGTTGATTATCAGATGTTAATCAGGAAAACACTCTGGGTCTGTCTTTAGTTACAAGGTCTCAACCATCTGTGGCACAAGGTTGTCTATCTTATATGTATTGCTGAAGTGGACCCTATGTTACACACAAAATACATCTTATCAATCTTAAATCCTATGCAGAGGTGCTGCACAGAACACATTTCATACTACTTCAAAAAGGAGATTGGACAGGAGACACTGCTTCAAAAGCCACCTCATCGTAACACCACATATATAGTTCTACAGTTATGATTAAAAAAAAAAAAATCAAAATATTACTGAAGAGTATTAAAGACAAATGTTCAACAGTATAAAAAGACAAATGTTCAATTATACAGGGTTCCTTTTTTTTTAAATGGTCAAAGATGCATACTATTATCAAATCTGTTCCCAAAGCCCTTTTTTAACAAAATAATCTATCAAAGTGCTTTAGGTTACATAACGATTCAGAAACTAACAGGAACACTGAAAGACCCTGAAAGAACTGGCAAACAGGGGTGAAAACAAAATGTCCTTGGCTGACGTAACACGGTGGAGATTAAGTTAGACAAATGCACACCGACAAAGTCATGTGTCTGATGTTCTCAAATGAGCAAGGACACGACTTTTACAGTAAAAAAAAAAAAAATCTAATCAAATTCAGCTGTTAAGGCTGGATGTTAGACATACAAACATTTGAAAAAAAAAATCTTGAAGTAAAGCAGAATATGCATTTATTAAACCAAATTACTTAGACTTTAATAGTAAAACTCATTAAAATATAAACTGCAAGATAACTAATACTCACACAGGCACTTATCAGATAGGTATATGTTTTGTTTTCATAAGTGTGCAAGAAGATAAATGAAAGCCGAGCAGGAGATTTGGTTTTTGTTTTTCTCCACATGCTCTCACTCTTCCTGCTGCTCTTCATTCTGCTTCTTGGGCAACTGGAAAAAATACAATGGAAGAATGTGTTGAGTGGCCTTAAAAAGGTCAAATCCACAATTAAGCAGACTTTACACTGTGATACTTTAATTATACTGTGAGAACAATGTTACAGAAATGATACATTTCTCTATTACAAGTCCTTAAATGACGGGGCAGCAGCACAACCATTTACATTACAGTAAAACTGTTCTCTTTCTCATGGAAATGTTTGAATACATTTTATTTACCCTTGTTTTTCAATTAATTAATCTTTTTCTGATAAATTTGAATGATTTAAGTGTTAAAACGTTTCTCTCCCACTGTATAAAAACTACCATTACAAAGTGCTTTACAAACGAGGACAAACTTAAGATAGCAGGAGCCTAGTGTGTATAATGTTAGTGAAGGTAGTCACTCCCAAGGTACAAACAAAAATCAATACACTCTTTTTTAAAGAAACTTGAGGTGTACCTTTGTCAATGAATTTCTTCCGTTTCCTCTCCCTTCTTTATTTTCTGGTAGATGTACTCTGGTGGACAAAACACATTAAAATCAGAAAATGAATAACATTCTCCACTATATTATTTATTAAAAAAAAGGCACAAATCATAGTAAAGCTAAAGTGACTCAAATCAAATTACAAAATGAGACTCCATCAACTTGACAACTGCTTTTACCCCTTTAGAGATGTCGAGCCAGACGTCTCAGTGTCACAGAAAGATGAATGAGCTCCCTCTGCTTCCATGCCCTGCTGAGGTCGGCTTTTTACAGAAGCGTCGCAGTTGGACGTCTTCCTTTGACTTGGTTGTCCAATGTAACCTCTCTGCCAGTCCATTGGGTTTAGTCCTGGTGTCTCTCTGTCTCCAAAGTTCACATCCGAGAAGTCGGCTATTTGTGGAACAGGACACACACAATGTGTGTCATTAAACCCAAATGAACCCTAGACACAACAATAAAGCCTCCGAAGACAATAGGCACACAAACCAGCTCTGCACATGTACTGTTTGTTAAAGTGGACATATCATGACAAACCCATTTCTTTTTTTTAGTGCACCTACATTTGTGTTTCTCGAGTGCCTACCAACCCACAAACTGTGACATAAGATAAACACATACAGTTCGTTTGCCGGCTGCCTTAATCAGAAAACATGTGATTCAACAAGCCATTCAGGTTTGGCATTCCCCTTCTTCTGTCACGTGCAGGCTCATTAGAATATACTGAGAACTGAATATCTCACCTAGGGCTTGATAACTTTGCAAAGGTGCATCATATCCTTCCTCACAAGCCAGTCAGAGCTTCTGGAGGAGTGTTTCAGACAGACGTTCAATACAGGTATATTCACACAGTGTGAGAAAAATAATGTCATGTCTTTATAATGTTCTTTGAACATTAAAGCATGTAAATATGTTTTAGTAGAAACCCAAAATATAAGTGGGAACCTAAAAATGAGCATGACATGTCTCCTTTAACAGAGAGATGTTGACTGTTTTCATGTCATCGTGAGTGGAGGTGTTGAATAGAATGCTAAATACCTTTTCTATTATCAAATATGTGCAAGTTTTTGTAGTATTCAAAATAAATACAATACCTTGGGGATTCATTCTCCTTTGAAAGTCGGAAGACATCTGACCAAAGGCGTCTTTGGTAGGGCTCAGTGGTTTTTTGAAGGATGCTTTTGTTAGATTATTCAGTGGGTGAGCAGCCTGAGGACGCATATCACATTTGTCCTGGATATAAAGAACACAGAATAAATCGCCCATTAGGCAATTAAAGTACTGTTGATTTCCTTTTTTTCCCCACTCATGAACACATATTCAGAAGTGATCTCTACAGATTGGTTGTTCAGGTCATAATGTGGAAATCTCTATGGAAGATATAGTTGAATTATGTTTAAATAAAATAGGACCGTCACATTTCTAAGCATTACTACAACAGGTCAAAATACTTTCCTTTCCTCAAGGCAACTAAATAAAGTACTTCACTCCGACTTGTGACATTTCAACTTGATTACTGACATACCTGGTGGTGAAAGACGACAGCCTCCTCCAGAGCAACGCCACAGAATTCACATGGAATGACCACATCGCCCTCTAGAGGACTGGCTGGAGGACTGTAGGAGGCCGGGGACACTGACCGAGGGAAAGTGGGGATGTTTGAAGCGAGTGTGTCGGGGATGTTGTGCATCAGCCCTGAAGCATTTCTGCTCATCCGGTCTTCTTTAGGTGGAGACAAGGGCTGCTTGCTGTAAGATGCAAAGGCAGAAGCAGGGCTGCATCCAGTCTGAAACAAAGAAGAAAGGTCAGCTGCTAAAATCTCTGATCAAATATTCATGCCCCCAACTAGATGGAGATGAATGCCTCTTGTTCAAACTATAAGGCTGAAACTGCACTGTGAACCGTCAGAAACCAAAAGATACAGAAGGGTACGGTATGCAACTGTTTGCATCCCATGTGATCTCTGACTGGATCTGAGAGTTTTATACTGATTCGATTTGTGCATACACAGATTTATTTCTCAATTCTAATTGGAAGTGAGAGAGCCCGTGAACAGGTTGCAGAAGAAAAACATAATGCACCACGACAAAGTAAGTCACAGCAATTGTAAGGCAACTTCAAACTGATAGTGGGGATTGGAATCACATTAGGCATTGCATGCAGGGTGAGCAGGGTCTGTTGGACTGGTTATATCTGACACGTATGTCAGGTTCCGGTTGTATTTTTACATTTTTGTCGTGTCATAATGCATGCAGATATGATGCACTGACCTGGAATTACAAAACTGTCTGCCCTCCTTTTCTCCAGTGATGCGTAACAGAGTACATCAGCTGTGTAGGTTTTACTTCTAACACATAATGTGTGTTTTACTTGAATGTGGACATGAATTCTCAAAGGAGAACTAGCATTAGATTACGATGTTAGTGCATCATTTATAACAGGATCTTTAGTCCCAAAAACAAAGTTGTCCATCGGTTACCGGACTAAAAACGCTCACTACCTGATGGACAGATAATATCCTTTTCTCTATATTTAAAGTATCAGTATCATTTAAAGTATCAGTCTATATAAAATGTAACACTCAAGTCTTTTTTAGGCCACTCAATTTATTGTGAATGTAGGGCTTATGTCCACATCAAGATTCTGTCAACTGGTTTGTAGGCGTTAGTACGTTTAGATCCCACCATGCCTCAGTCACGGTGGGACGGTGGGGAATTTCAGGGATCCTTGTCAAAAATGTTTGTCTAAATTCATATCATCCAATATCGGAATGAGCAGACACTAACAGAAACATGAGTCCGATCAACACTTTAACTAAAAGGATCAAATCAAATTTCTAACCTGATGCAAAATGAGGTCCTCTTCGGGAAACAGTTCTTCGCAAAACTCACAAGGAAGCATGGTATCTGTAAAAAATAATTTAAAATCAATAAAAAAAAAAAAAAACGGACAAAAAAACACTACTTAAAAGTATTCCAATCTTCTGCAATTTACCTGCTTGGTCGTGTTCCTGGACTGCACTCGTGCTTGTACTTGTACTTGTAGTGAAGTTTGGGTAGTTGTTGTTTGGTGGAGAAAGTGGAGAGTTTACAGAGGTGTTAGAAGTCTTCCCAATCTTGTGGTCCCAGATACCACTCCACAGGTTTCCCTCTACGCCTCCAGCCACCGATGCTGCATCACTCTGCAGGCTTAGAGCCAACATGTAGTCCAGGCCTGATGAATCCTCATTCAGTGTGAGCTCACTCTGTGGCCACGCACTGATGCCGCTGCTACTGCTGCTGGTGGTCCGGAAATCACTCTGCTCCATCACTAGAAGAAATAGAAAAAATAGTTTTAACTGCAACTACAAGTTTGGAAATGGGAGCTAAAGATATTCCAATGTTTTAGGATTTGTTCCGTTTAATCTTTATCATAAACCCATATTGTTAAACCCATAATTTTCTGTGTGTATTATTGCTGATTAGTCAAACCCAAACATGTGAATACACAAAATAAAGGCTTGCGACACGCAATGTGATCTTTGGGCATTAGCAAAAACCTCTCGAAATGCACCTGTAAAGATCATTTCCAGGTGCATCTAGCGCATATCTTTTGCCGACATATATTTAATACAGATGGTATACATAAAGAAAAAGTTGACAGTAACATTTTCATAGAGATATTTGTGTGCGTTACAAACTGTTTGAGTGATTTTCAAAATGTAAGATGTAAAGACCATGTCAAATTTGGCGACGCTATAGAAGAATTGGAAGTTAAAAAAGGTACTTGGAGCTATGTTTTAACATACGGGTGGCAGTAAAAAAAAAAGTGCAACAGGGTGCCCTCAAAGTCAGTAGAGAAAACGTCTAGCAAAAGATGTATATAACCAATGCATACTTTAAAATATTGATCAAAATCTGTTAAGAAATGTTTTATGGGGAAGGAAATGCATTCACCGTGTCTGTTACACTTTGTGGATAAACACAATGTGCTTTGATAATAAACACTGGATATGAACATACTTTTGTTTGTTTACAATACAACCCCATAGAGCACCTTTACATTGCTTTTAAAAGCTACATTGGTATGCGTTTGGCCCATATATGATTACATACTCAAAAAAAACAATTAACCCTGGTGAAAACATTCTTACCAACAGAAAATGTAATAATCAATAGGTCAGTAATATACTCACTTTGGCTAAAAGTGTTTCTCGAGGCAGTATTCTTCCAGTCTGCTGGGCCTTGAGGTCCCCTGGAAGTGTAATATTCTCTGGGATCAAATGGCCGGGGAAAGGCCTGTTGTTCTGCTGCACTGATGTTATTATTCTTTGGGCCTCTCTCTTGGTCTCTCAGGAGGTTTCGGATGGAGTGCGCTTCAAACCACGGCCCTGGAGGCTGTGGTTCTACTGGACTGCGACTCGTCCGACTGTTGTTCCTCTCTTCGGGTGGTGTAAGGCTTCCACACAAGATAGGATGCACAGCTTGTTCCCTCAACATTACATTGCACTTGCAGTGTACGCAGGGCTCGGTGCGTGTGCCACAATAATCTTCATGTTCTTTGGACTGACTGAAAACAATCTCCAGTTCACAGAATTGGCACGGGACCAGACGCTGAGAACATTCAGAGCTCTGAAAGAAACAACAATCGTGAAGAAACACAATTTGATGATTTAATGAAGATGGCGGAATATTAGCGTTATCAACAGGGAAGAGAAAGGCTCTTCAGAAGTACCTGGTGAACATCAATATGATTCTTCTCAATCTTCAAACCACACTTGCATGTAATCTGAAATCAAAAAAAATGTTACACAGTTGATAAGCCAGTATCATTGGAATGAGGATTTGAGGTTGCTGATGATTGCAGTATGTGCTTGCTCAGACAAGATTTTACACAGTCCCAGAGGCTGCTTTAGCCAGTATATAGTTAGCGTGTGACAAACAGCATCTGTAACTGATATTGACAATATATGTACATTTCTTTCATAAGAACTGCTCCACACAGTTGGGTGTTTTCCTGCCCTGCTCTCACCGCATAGACACTCACTCAAAACAAACAACAAGCAACCTTTTACTCCCTAGGCACAACAATCACAAAAGTCACATGTTCACATAGCTGTTAAGCGGTTTAATGATCAGCTGTTCCAGACTATGCAGATAACACACATTGTCCACGTTTCGGTAATGGGCCTACTCCTTAAAACAGCATACATCTATTGAAGGAATTCAAGTTTCCAGTATTGCTGTTATTTTACCTGAGTATGCTCCTGCTGTTTGTGCTCCAGCAGCTCTGACCGGGGCACTGGCTCCTGGCACACATCACACAATGCAATGTTTCTTCGGCAGTGGATCTCATGGGTAGTAAAATTAGCCTCTGGAATGTCATGTTTGCTAAAACGGGAAAGAAAATTATTAAAAGCCTGTTTTCACCTCCATATCAAATTGACCCATCACTTGCAACTTATTCATACATACCAATTGCCACAGAACTGTGTATTTTCATCTGCCATGACTTAACCGAAGCCTGTGGAAAAGGTTTAACGTTAGTTACTAATGACATGAAAGGAGAAACGTGACACTTAACTTAGCTCTAGTTGAGTGATCGTTCTGTACATTACTCGTTAACGTCCATGTTTGTAGCTATGTCATTTTAGATTAATCAAGATTAGTTCAACGAGTTGCACTTAAGAGTTTCGATGACGTCTAAGCTACTTAATATAATCGGCACCAACATCTGTTTCCTGGACTAATTTGAATGACCAGGACTAATGTGAAGCGTACAGAGAGCTCACTGTCGCTAGCTTAATGGTTGACAGCTCACCCAGCGTTTCCAGGCAGGTAGCTAATGTTAGCAAACAACGATCGTCTGGATTTACAAGGAGATTCCCCGTCAACACAAACTGTTAGTCAACAAGCATCTCGAACCACCTCAACAAGTTGGACAATGTGATCCGTGTTGCCGTTGGCGAGCTACGTAACGTTAAATACCCGCTTAGCAACTCCCACGTAGCATTAATTTAGCTAACCTAAGAACGTTAACTTCTTACGCTCTTCACGACGTAGCTACCAAGACAAGAAGTCAACGTGCCGCCAAGTCCGAACAAAACAAGGACAGTCGTTGTGATGTTACTATTTGTCAATGAATCACCTCTGTAGGAAATGTAACCAAAAATAAACCCGCAGACGAAAGCTAACTAGTCGACGGTGTCACGGAAAACAGGTCGTTATTTCCTCCTTGCTCTGTCTAAATCTGTGCAATAAAAGCCCCGAGTGAGGCCTCTCAGGCGGTCTACGTACACGTCTATTCCACCTCCTTTAACACCGGCACCATCAAATGAAATCCTATAAAAACAATTTATAAGATATGGCATATAGTCTGAACGCATCACGATGGTGGTTCTTGGAATGTAAGGGGCGTACATATTATAGAGGTTACGGTTGAAAGCAAAGGGTGCATGTTAACTGTAAGTCTGTACTCAGGGTAAAATACACAGATTGGCGCTCCATGCTGCATTTTGATTGGTTGAATGGGACCGTGCGCTTGTAAAAGCGTCTCGGGTGACTCCTGCTTCTCAGAATCATTTATATTATATATATTATATTTGAATTTATATCCACTATCTGTTATTACAACACAATGTATTCTAAAAGAGTGATACCGGTGTTAACGATGTATACGTCATTGACATTTCAGCAAGCAAGTGTTGTGACTCCGTAACTTTAAGTTTGAACCTCTTGTCGACATCGGAAGTGATGATGTGTCCATTGACGTCTTCTGCCGCCTGTGATCGCCCTTTAGCCAAAACCTCACCAGGTTTATCATATAATATACATCAATATATCACTGCTGAACGAAGATCGTAGACTCTGAAGCAGTATGATAATCTTCGGCGCTAATAAGACCAATCCCTGCAGCTCTGATGTGCGTCATGCAGCCACTGTTTACATTGTGACATGACAGGTGGATGATCGGCTTGTGTTGGTATTTGTGCTTTAGACTTCATCATGCGTTTGTAGCCAGATGTTATTATCACAGAAGTCTACTGGGCAGTCGTTCAAAACGTGCTAATACAACAAAGTATTATTTTTTGAAACACTACAATTAATAATTATATTTCAAATGAAACAGATACGTATATAAAAGCAAATGAAAGAATAAAACATAACATCAAATACAATGCCAGTGGGCAATATAAATAAATAGTGCAAATATTAAATTGGGAGAACAGTCTCATAGTTTTAATAGCCTTTTTGTTTATTGCTAAAGTTATTGTCTTAATATGTGGTTCCATTTCTTTCTTGAAAACATTCAAGTTGGGTTTTACTTTGGCAAATGTACATGTATGCCTGTAAAACCTTACAACAATGAGATTGAGTAGAAAATACTCTCATATGGTCTCTCAAATTCATAACATAACATAGATGCTTAAAAACTACTCTAAAACATTATTCCAGGTGAAACAGAAACAATATAACGAAATAGAGCTTTTGCAAAGCACATTTTTAAGATTGGAAAAGAGCAACCAGCTTTTTAACAAAAACAATATATTTGGATGTAACACCAACACGGACTATAAAACATAGTCCTGTTTATCTATGACACAGGCACCAATTCAGCAAACGGTGCCCATTAGCTTGTGTAACATGATCACTTAAATACATAGTTGTCTCTACTGCACAAGTCTCCAAGGCATTCACTATACACATACAATCAAAATCAACACAAAATTGTCTTTTCTGTGTTTATTAAGGTTTTGATCTACCAATACTGTCATATCAGACATTTTCCTTTTTTGTAAGGCACAGTTTTGTTCAGATAAAACACCGATGTTATTTACAGCACATATTCAGACGCAGTACATACATCCTCACACCTCCTCCCAGTCAAAATGACATGCCAAGATTAGACCATTATTGTAAATATATAAAACTTTAAAATTCATTTCAAAGCCCTTATTCCTTTTTAAAAAAAGGTACAGCCAACTACTTATTTTACAATGTAATATGAAATGTAACTCCATGCCAAGAGCTGGAAAACAAAATTGTGAGGAAAAAGAAATACATTAAAAAAAATATGTGGCTGGATTGAAAGAAAGGACTAGTTCTATTTTCAAATACAATCGATGAAACAAGTCAACCTTGTAAAATATATTGATACGCCTATAGATGATTAACTTAATGGTTGCTGGCTTGATTTTCCCCCCAAGCAGCTTGAGGGCCAAAAAGTGGATAAATCCCAGTTAAGGTGGAAAAACAAGTTGTTGTTTTTCACATTGTTGAAAGGCTTTCAACATCTTAAAAAGTAGTACATCATAAAATTAGCTCTCTACTGAACCCACTCACACTGGTTGGTTCCTGGTGAAAAATTACATTATTTAACAGTTTTTAATTGGTGACACGATTGTCTGATTTGAATTTATGTCCAATATGAAGAAGGTTATGAAACAATTCCCTTGCTCGAGGTTTGTCAAATGAAACGCCATCAGGAATATTAGCTGCATTAGTTTGTAAAAGGACGGCAGAACAAACAGCCCTGCTGTTGTAGCCAGAGTACGCCCAGGAGAGGACTGTGGAGCATGCCCCAAGACTAATAAAGACATCTGTGGAAAACTACATTTATCTCCGAGCACTTATCCTCATCGTGCACAGGTGCAATAGTTATTGCTCTATTTTACAATCAAGAGGGGAAATATTTAGTCAAAAGTACCAGCATTGAAATTCAAATATGCGGAGTTCCACAAATAAAAATCAGCACCACAAAATGAACTGAAATGACAAAACAAAATACACATTAAACAGTTTTTGCCGTTAACAGGATCATTTCTACTATACAACTCCTTTATGGGGCCATGATTACAAAAGCTTTAAGTGGCTATTAATAATAACTATCAAGCAGTTTAAAAGTATCACTGTAAGCACCATATCTTGCATCATACTATTTAAATATAGAAAATAGCCAGAAAATGTGCAAAACACAATATTGCATGACCGAATTGTAAATAGCCATGATGCAGTTGATGGTGGTGTTTTGTGGGGCAAGAACATATATGGGCATCTCATAATCGCCTATCACTGCATCTCTTAACATGTAACTGTGTCAAAGAGCGTGTCAATAGGAAGCATGTTAGCATCCGTCAAAAAACAGATCCACAACCAGCTTGTGACAGAGAGCTATGTGCCGGTGTTGTTTTTGCTCGCTTCCTATTTGACTGAAAATACTTTCCACTCACTTGTAATGTCATGCAAGTGTCATGTCACTACTTTTCTTACCATCTTTACTGTCTACTGAATACTAAAAAAAACATCTAAAAAAAAGATGTGACATTTTAGTCACTGTAATTACAATAGCTGAAACTTAACAAAACTAATTTGCCTATCGATAACTAAAAAAAGTGTTTAGACATCAAAACACTGAAGGAAACCAGCTGTTTTTCACTTTAACTTCCAAATGTTCTTGGTCCAATATAAAATTCAGTAGGTTGCTCCCACAGAGTCATTTACCACAGTCGTGTGAAAAAATATTCTTCCTACACTATACTATGTTATATGATTTAAAGTGGCAAAATGGAAGAAAGGGCTCAAAGACAGCATACAAGACAACAGAATGAATAAAAAGGAAAAGAACAGTAAAGACATTCATGAAATGACGATAAGAAGTAGAAGAAGAAGAAGGCACAGATTTTAAGAGTTGAGACTAGAAGTCGTAGAGGTAGCAGACGTCACAGAGGGGGACAAAGGAGAGAAATAAACTGTTAAAAAAGGGGGAGCGGTGTGATGAAATGTCTATCTGTCCTTGGATCCAAGCTTCTCGATCAAGTCCTGCAGGGGAGCAAGCTCTCGTCTGTCGATAAGGTTGAACTCCTACAAGAAAAGACAACACATTTAATAAAAACTGTTTCCATGATACAGCTCTGCTGCTCCTTCACAATCTGATAAGAGTTGTTTGTGGTCCTGTATATTTAAAAACAACATGACAGAGGCTGTAGTAGCATTGCCACATTTAGAGGTCTAATGCAATGCTTAACCCTCAATGTACTTGTACAATATAATAGTGTAACTAGGCACTTATTGGATCAAATCATTTATCATACCACACATGCATAAGTCCTCCTGATATGCCAACTTTTCATGAGCCCCTTTTAGACTCATAATAGGGGAAACTGCTGAGTTAATCTGTTTGTTCAAGTCTTGGCTTTTTACAGAACGTTGTTGTAATGATTACATAATATTTTTGTTGTTGTTATTGTCTTGTTGATGCTTTTCTCTGTAAATGCTTGTATTCACACTTGAGCTACTGTATATGAGCGAAATGTTACTCGTTTCTCAGCAGACAGATTGTCAGAACAACTTTCATGGAAAATTAACATAGGACTCCTTTTTAAACATGTTAACAGAGCATATATGAATTACAGTGCATGTCTGAATGGGGCATTAGATACACAGCCGTGATTAAATCCAACATTGTAGCAGAATAATCTCACCTGAACAAAGAAAATGAAGTGCTTGAAGGAGGTGTTGAGGTGGGCCTCCTCCTGCAGCTGCATCACAGAGTCAAAGTGTTGGTGGTAAATGTGAGCGTAAACCCTGAACAGTCGCTTCAGGATGGTTTTGGCCACAGACATGAAGTTCTTGGGAAAGGGAACTCCTGCGGGACACAAGGTGGTGGAATATGCTGATGTCAAAGGATGAACATGTGATGTTTCCTATCAAAATGTAAGCATAAGTATGGAGGAGCAGAAACATCTCTGCATCCACACAAAGACACGACCTGCATAGAGGAGATCCAACGCAGTTAGATGGTATTAAAGAGTGACGTATTTCAGTCCTCTGTAGTCCAAACATAGGGTTTGAAATATAACATTTACTATTAGATATGAAGTACTAACTTTCAGTTGCAATAGTTACATTCACACAAATACTACTCAGCTGTCGTCTTTTTATACACCGTCCTTCAATTTCAGGGAACCAAATGAAACTAGACAAGAAAAAGAAAAAAAGTCTAACGATTTTCTTCAATTTGTAATAGGCCCGTCACACTAGCTAATTCTGATGGATGATACCATGAGCCGGAAATAATTGTAATAAAAAAAATATTGTTGTGATTTCAGGAACATAATGATAGTATAATAATATAATAGCACACTCTTTGAAATAGCAGGACACTTCTAATTCTTAAAGATATTTATATTTTGAAATTGGAAAAAATATAAAAATATCCTTAATAAATAAATAAAAACCATACAACCAAAGTAATACATAAAATGCACTCGCTGGCTCTGTCAACAGGCGTGCAATATCTGCACAAGTCTTATAATAGTGGAGAAAACCATTATAGAATAAGATGCTAGAATAAACCTGCTGTTTATTCTAGCATCATGTTGATGATATCCTGATGTAAACAAACACATTGGGCAACAATTGAGGTCATATCCATGTATCGTATATTAAGTTGATATAGTAGTTAATTGTGACAAGCCTATTTCGTAGCAGGTATTTTGTAGCAAAACTCTGTCTGAAGTCTATAACACAGACACTACAGATTTTGTGTGCTTGTGTGTGTGTGTGTCTGTTTTCAGTCTGCACGTGAGGCACATGATCAGATGGCCTGAAAAGTCAGATGACTGGCTCGGACAGTCAAGAACCCACATTATAATGCTTTTACCCTTGCTTGCCTTGTCTGTATGTTTAGGCTCATTGTCCTGCTGCATTGAACTATGTATACAAAAGACTATGAGACCAATACTGTTTGGGATGTGAACCCCTTCAAATATCTGTAATCAGCTCATTAAATCATATAATTATTGTTTCATTCCAAATCCAATATGCCAAGGGAAAAAAACAGTCAAGGCCCCTACAACCTCTGACTTCCCTGTATAGTAGGTGCCCCAGCCAAAACATGTAGCAATAGGTTCGTTGTCTGCTCTTTTATAGCAATGAGCCAAACACAGATTTTAAACAAATACTCAAGGAAAATAAACTGTATATGTTTTCCAAATAAGAATATAAAATATATCAAATAACAACCCTATGACAGTCTAGACTTCAGTTGTACAGGAAAAAAGGAGTACCGGAGACGTAAAGAAGGCAGACAATGTAAAGTGAAGTAAAAGTATGCGGAAGAAAAATGTTACAAAAAATGCTACGACAGCATGTTTGGTGTTAGTTGTATTGTACCGACAGACGAATTTAGTGAATCTGGGTGATTCAGAGACGCGTAACACAATTTAACAAAAAAGTGAGGCTAATTTCGAAATCATTAAGAAGAAAGGTTTTGTTGAAAGTTGTTTTACAAATACTTCTATTTAAAACTCACCAATCTTGGAGGGAAAAAGGGTCTCATCATCCAGTTGATCCTGCACCCAGGTCATCAGGTAGTCAATGTACTTGGGCGCAGAGCACTTGATGGGCTTCTTTATATTGGTGCCATCAGCCCAGTGATACTCATATCTACAGAGAAACAAATAAATCAATTCTTGAAGTTTTGCATTATTTACTTACATATCAGACATGAACATGAAAGCTCTACCGATAAAGAAAATCATTCTGCCTTTCGGTCAGGGCATCACATATTTGGTAGTAGATAAGAAACAGTAGAGGGACGCAAAAGTATCTACAATCTGATTCTTGATGGCGGCTATGTCAACAGGAAGTGAGCGGCGGTCTCTTCTTGACTGAACACAGACAGTATTGGCCAGCGAGAGAATAGAGGAAGTGACAAATCTAAATTTAAACTAAACAGCCCGACTTGGACCACATGCAAAGTATCATTCCTGTTTTCCTCATGTGACATTCAGATGATGCATTTCAATTTCATTCACTTTGACCGTCATAACATTCAACATCTGAATCCATACTTGGGTTTTTTTTATACGATCCTATTAAGTTCAGTTCACGAGGCTTCAATTCAGTCTAAGACTTATTGTCACTTGAAAAGCATAATACACCTTTATTCACTCATTAAACTTACTTAAACTCTATTTCATGAATGCCTGTAATCATAAATTAAGTTTTTACCAGGCATACATCCCACCTCAGGTTTATGAGGTACCAAAAATATTGACAATGTCTGGAACACTGAAACCAGTAGAGAGTATGTCTTATAACATGCAATCCCTCCTTCTGGTCAAATCCTGGTTCTCTTCTGTTGTAAAGTAATGCTTAACTGCCTTTAGCAATGTGGTAATGTGCTGTTCGTAGCAAATGTTTTAGAAAATCATATCACTGTCAGTGTATTATGAAGCCCTGTATCACTGGGCTGTAGAGCCACGTATCTTTCATTATTGATTTGCATTGTTATTCATGTTTTGTAATATTTGTAAACATCCTGTGTCACGGCCAACTTATTTTAAGTTCCATGATTTCCATGTTAACATCAGCCTCAATGTTTTCCCTGTTTCAATGGAATTTGCCAAATCACATTTAGCCTACTATGAGCTGTTATTTCATAATGGTGTATTTGATAAGGGGACATTGCACATTAATAAAAACATTTCTGTAAATGCGCCAGAGTTAGCCAAGAGACTATTTTTCATCTGTAGTCCCGAGAGGCAGATGTTACAAAACATAAAATCTGTGTTATACATCGCAATCAGGAAGGTTTTAGCAAAGATTATATGTTACAAAGTAAATGTCATACAAATGTTGGGGATCACCGTCTTGCTAAAATAAAAAAAAAGACGTTTTTCATTTGGTCCTTTATCTTGACCTTTTGATTCATCTTTATGGTGTGTTTTCAGTCCGAAAACTGACAAAGCAGTAGTTGGACCTTACAGATACAAGAGTATTTAAGCTCAATTAAATTGTCAGAACCTGGTTACACGTGAAGTTGTAACTTTACAAAAAACAAGCATTTTATGTATAACACTCTTTTTACACTACTTATATTCAAACATGAACACAATGCCAACTCACTTCAACTTAATTTCATTATTCTTCCTTCAGAAAAAGAGCAGAGAAGAGAGCGGTGGTGAAAGTAGCGGGGCGGAGGATCTAGAGAATAAGATCAGATGCACGGAAGGGGGGATCGAACCAGTAGACGCACACGGTGTGCCACATTGGCAAGCACATTCCCAGCTGCTTCTGCTCCATTTTGCCCCAAACACCGAGATAACTCAGTGGGAGTTGAAGAGCCTACCCTTGTACACCACTCCTTCTATTCAAATGTTTCAATAAACCATGATAGTGAGACAGTGAGCCAGCATGCACACTACCAGGACCCATAAAACACATCAGCTATATGGAAATCAGCCAATGGTCATGTCATTACATACACCTGTGCATGTCAAAATGTCTACCTATGAGAACCCCTGTACTCAAAGAGAGGCTGCATGTATGAAAAGGACACCGTTGGCCGTTACCTTGGTCCAGCAGACATCACAGAGCAGCTGGTCTCAGTGCAGAACTCGGTGATGGTGCCATATAGCATATTGATCTGGTTGAAGAAATCCACCGCTAAAAGAAAAGGACTAATTATATTTCTGTTCTCCAGGTATGATTATGCTCATTACAATAACAAACTAAATAGTGTCACTTGTCTGTACGTTATCTGGTCTTTTTATACAACGTAGACAGTTTATGACCTGCATTTTTAGAATAGATTATCTACAACCATAAGGAATCTAGTGTTTCTCTCAATTTCTGAACATATGTATCAACCTCTCTACAGAGGCCATTCATATTTAGAAGTGGTAGTTTGTGTTAGTTAGTGCTGCTCTCTATAAATCGGTCAATAGCATTCATCAACTCACTGTTGACAGCAATCCACTCATTGAGATCCTCTCCCTCGGGCAGCATGACAGCCTGCCTCAGGTTCCCGCTGCCCAGTGTTGCCTCTGCGTGCTTCAGCAGCTCATACTGGTGGGAGCCCTCTGGGATGTTCTTCTTCGGCTTGAAGGTCTTGGATGACCGACTGCCACTGCAAAGAAACAAACGTGGAGCTAAGCAACTGTATGGACGCTGACGGGACAGTGACATGTTTAAAAGGCTCGTGCAGGATAGATGCTCCTCTCAGGCCTTCACATGTGGAGCTCCTTCCTGTCTAGTTTGTGCAAACAACATCTATTAAACTATTACTGAAACGATACTCGTGATAATCGCTGCCATAATTTCCCAGACGTTCAAACGTTTGTCCAACCTGCTTGACTCATTTTTTTAGTGTGACAGAAGTGTGTGACTGTACAATGTGTCATGTAAATGAAGTTATGGAGACGATTACCCACAGACAGGAAATGTGACACTGTAAACATCAGTTAATCACACTACTCGGTGTTTAGTAATCTCCCAACGAGGGCAAGGCAACAACGGCGTGAATTATGACTAATTATGAATTATCTTTATGATATAATTATAATAATTAATGGTAAAAGTGACCATATCAGCTACGTCCGCTAACCAACCGTCAGCTAGCGTTAACCAGCATGCTAGTTAGCCAAGTTAGAGCATAGCTAACTAGTTAAAGAAGTGCCGTGATACCTGGCGGGTGAAGCTACACATATATACAGCTCACGTATCATGTTACGACAACGAGCGATAAGCCTGCGCAAAGAACAAGGCGTTGCAGGTTTACCCGAAACTACTTCGGCTGACCTGAGATCTGTGACGGTGTCTGACTTTGACGCTAGTTACTTCCCCTGATGGGACTTCGTCGGCTAACGTCTCAACCGAGCGCGAGACCGTGTTTACTTTACTCACAACAGGAAGCTCATCTTGGAGAAACAGTCGTCGGCAAGCCTCGATTGCAGCTCGTAACTCTGGTTGGATGAACAGAACTTTGTGTTTCAGTTGGACAAGGAACCACTTGTCAACGATGCCTGCTAACAGTAACGTTGACGTTCTCTCGGCTAACGTGAACTGCACCCAAAGGGGCTCTTCCTCTATCGACTCTCTGCGAAAGTCCGGCAGGCAGACTGTCGCCCCCTGCCGCCTGCACGTGGCTAGGACCACTCGCCACATTGACTTAGAATAAACAATTTTCTGTCTCCTAATATACTTAAAGCAGCATTTAGGAGTTCGCTTAGTAGTACTAGCCTATATCTAATCTAATAAAGGAACATTAAGACACAGAAACACACCTTTTTCAGTCTGAAACCACTTTTATCTGATGCCCAACTTTTCAAAACCAATATTTATTTGTTAAAATGTATTATTTATTTATACTAAATACTATACTATACTATACTATACTATACTAACTAAATCAAGAATGTTTTCTATGTAAGTGCACCTGAGTCAAAATGTGAGTCTATTCAAAGACGGGGAGCAACTCCTTACATGGATATACAGATAGATAAATTAGCAATGGTAGATTGGTTGGATTGCCAATAGGGGAAAGTGGGTTGGGCCCCAGTCGTCCAGGGGCTTAAAATGTGCCATTTAGTTTTTGCTAATTTGATTAAACTCATATTTGTTGTGGAATTTTCACATATAGAACTAATGTAGCGTATGCACCTACTTTTTAAGAATATATTGTTCTCATATAGCATTGATTCCTAAATAAAGTCTTTGTTAATCAAATTACCAGAAACTAGCTGACAAATATTGAACCATGGGTTGTGTATAGTCTGCTGTGTGCACTGTATGTTATACATACACAATAAGGGCTGGAGGCCCAAGAGCTATTTTTGTCCTAGGGGCCCTCAACAGGTCAACCCATCCATGGTGGAAAGTAACAGTGACACATAAGTACATTTACTCAATTGCTCAGTTGAAGTACAGTTTTGAGGTAGATGTACTGTACTTGAGTAAGTTGAGTATTTCATTTATACCATCAGCTCATACTACTATATTTATTTGACAGATTTTTGCTACTTATATTGTAGATATCTGGTTGTTGTTTTTTTACTTATGGAGAGCATACTTAATCCAAAGTATTGTAAAGTACATTACAGTACATAGTAGCAAAGTAGCAAGAATGAGCTCCACTTCAACCAGTAAATGCTGCTTCTATGTATATCATGAATAATAATCCAATAATATATAACAATATCAAACTGATAAGGGACCTTAAACTTTCAAGTATTAAAGAATGAGTACTTCAATATGGAGTGTTCTACTTTTGATGCTTCACGTATATTTTGCTGACAATAGTTCAGCACGTTTACTTTAATTTTGAATAAAATCCCGTATGGAGTATTTTTACAATCTATTATTACTACTTTTGCTGAAGTAAATGTGTACGTGAATAATAGTGAAGCGCTTACATGAATGCACTCAAGAAGGTACAATTCTGAGTTACTTGTACTTCACTTGACTATTTAAATGATATCTACCGAATACTTCCACTACACTGCAACTGCCTTTCAGTTTGAAAGATTACGCTTTTCTCCAGCACACTTCCCTGTAGCTGAAGGGCGGTGCATGCTCTTGGAAACTTACAGTGTTATCTGTGCACTAGAGGTGTGGCGTCAGACAGCAGTGACGCATGCACAGCCGTGGAGGGGGAAGGGCTATAAAGCCTCCTGCCCCACACACTGCTTCCTCCTCCACAGACGTCGCTCTGTCAGCCCGGGCGGTGTGTGTTACGTAACCGGCCGCGGTGTCTCTTCTCCTCTCAGCCGGTCAGAATGGCAGCCATCAGGACTCTCAGGAAACTGTGCCAACTCTCCCAGCATCAAGTCTGTAAACTGCACACGACCGCCTCGAGGTGAGTGAGACCGCCAGCTCTAAAAGCTGATTTATCGCCAATTTGGGTAAATTCAATCCCACTTTGACGGCATGTTCGGCGCCTTCCTTTGCAACGTGAGACGATATGTTTATTTATCTTAAATGCATTTCCGGATGTACCTGTCTTTTTTGTGGCGCTGTGTTCAAACGGATAAAACGTATTTGCGTTTTAATATGCAGGGCTTGCTTTATTTCATTGTACTAGTTAAATATCCCCGTTTTTTTTCACATTTTGGCGCGCCCCTAGCGGTATGCCGGTAACATTGCAGCGACCGGCTGGCTGATGAAATCTATCTCGGGTCTTGCGCCCGGAGCTTCAGGACCCAGGTTTCAGCTGGAGACCGAGGTGTTGGTCTGCACACAAGGAACACGTAAACATGCATGCTGATTGTGGAGGACCTGCGGTCATTGGAAAGAGCAGAATTAATGTACACTTTGGACATGTTATAGCACGGTTTTGCCGGATTTGCAGTTCTGCACAGCTGAGATAAATGTAATGAGATAATGTTGCACACACGCCTTTAAAAACCCAAACCATGTGTGGCCCCTGCACATGATCTGCAGCTCCAAAGGCACAAGGTATATCATTTAAGACCGATGACCAAGTCATGCTTGAGTTATTAACGCAACATAGATGCAACTTTAAAGCATTGGTGCACTTTAATTACACACCAACTCAACAGGCGTTGCATTGAAATACACACAGCAACAAGTAACATACAGAAGAATACTAAAAAAAAAAAAGTTTAAAAAAAATGCAACAATAACAAAAGGTGTGGGGGGGAAAAAAAAAAGAAAAAAACATGCACAAAACCCCAATGTCTCCTCTGAGGTTGGCCTCAATTATCATTGGCTATGTAACATGCATGCATGCACATGTGAATCAAGGTCTTTTTTCCACAGTAGACAGTCTTTGTGTTTAAATTCGTATGAATCTAAAGGGCAGTTTGCAGCCCTGTAATTTCGACTAATTTCCTCTGATACCCGGTCCACTCATTGGCCCCATGGCCTCACCCATTTTTCACAAAGAAATGAGATGGCAGAATAAAAGGGTGGTTACATAACTGTTTGGCTCATTACTCTGTAGTTATTAGCTACTGCTTTCTTGTTTGTTGTTCTGTAACCATTTTGACAAGGCAACGGTACAGGTCAATTCAGTTTGTATACTCAAACATTGAACTACACTATCAGTTTTAACCGCCGTTGACTTCTCTTGCTGGATTCTAACATATGGTACTGCAACTCTACAGTAGAAGTGCTTGTGAAGCATATGACTCTGTCAGGTGGAGACGTGCTGTGTCTAACTTTAGAGGGTAGAATATGTGCTTGCTTGCCCCGGCTGAATGGTTGAGATTGATTACAGGTTTCTGGTGTCTGTTTGTCATGGAAATCAAGTAGACTCATTCGTTTGGCAAGAGTAAAGATTATTCAAGTTGAAATAATGTGAAATGAGTCGCGCCTTTGTTTGAATGGTTTAATGACTTCTACTTAAGTAAATGTAACTTGTACACTGGACTCAGTACAGTGTACTAAATAAGGAAGTACATTGAAAAAAATAATGGATGGAGAATATGATGGTTGCAATATTAGAATGAACATGACAAATTTAACACTTATTTCTGTGCCCGACTAACATCAGAAAAATAAGATAAGTTATCAACTGTCTTCTGACGGCAGTATTTTTTATGCCTAACTCTCAGACAGGAGGCGGTGGTCATCTCAGGAAAGAAACTAGCACGACAGGTTCGAGAGGAGGCCCGGGCCGACGTGGATAAATGGGTTTCAGCCGGCCACAGGAGACCCCATCTGAGTGTAGTTCTGGTCGGAGAAAACCCAGCCAGTCACTCCTACGTCCTGAATAAGACACGAGCTGCAGCTGATGTCGGTGAGAATAAAGCCCACAGTCTTCGTACGCATGTGTAAACCCGACCTTTCAACAATATATTAACAAAAGAACAAATGGATGCATTTTAAGTTGTTTTCTCACTTCAACCTCCCACAGGAATCTCTAGTGAGACGATTCTCAAGCATTCAGACATCAGTGAGGAGGAGTTGTTGGACCTGATCTACAAACTCAACACAGACCATCGTGTGGACGGCCTGCTGGTCCAGCTGCCTCTGCCAGGTAAAGAGAAAATCGAACAGTGGGGCCGAGAGATGAACAATGAGTATTGTGACTCATGCATCTGTTGCGTTATATGGGTTGCTGTTAGCAGGCAGACATTGTATTGACTGATACAGTCAGTTTATGCAAGTATCAGTCAATATGTGTCGGCAGCACAAAACTGCTAAACCATGAGGCTTTTCTTTCTTGTTAAAGATAAAACACCTATTAAATAAGTTGCAATTGTGACCTTTTACAAACTTGCGTGTTCTTGACCAAAACCCCAGAGGTCTAGTTGTCCTGACTGTAGCTAGTTTTTGTTTTCTGACAGATCACATTGATGAGCGTGCGATCTGCAATGCAGTTTCCCCGACCAAGGATGTGGACGGCTTCCACGTAGTAAATGTGGGTCGCATGTGCCTGGATCAGTCCACCATGCTCCCGGCCACTCCCTGGGGAGTCTGGGAAATGATTAAACGCACAGGTAACAACACGAATGATCACTTACTTTGTCTTACGGTTGAAATGCCACTGACAAACTGTCTAAACTAACTATTTGGATGCTCGTCCTCCAGGTATTCCTACTATTGGGAAGAATGTTGTGGTCGCAGGACGCTCCAAGAATGTGGGCATGCCCATCGCCATGTTACTGCATACAGACGGCCGTCATGAGAGGCCCGGAGGTTGGTTGTTACTGTGGGCTACTGTTCAAATATCTGGATGGAGGTTTCAAATACACGGTACAAATCCTAAATGGTATTCTTGTTGCAGGCGACGCCACGGTCACTATTTCTCACCGTTACACTCCAAAGGAGCAACTTCGCCAACACACTATAATTGCTGACATCATTGTGGCTGCTGCAGGTTTGTTTCTGTTCTGACTGAGTAAATAGTTTAAAGCTCATTTTTCTTCAGGACATTGATGGGTTTTTTCTGTAGTCTAATTGTGGTGTGTGTGTGTGTGTATTTGCTGATCTATCAGGGATTCCAAACCTCATTACAGCAGACATGATCAAAGAGGGAGCAGCTGTGATTGACGTTGGAATAAACAGAGTTCAGGACCCAGTCACCGGAAAAAGCCGACTGGTTGGAGATGTGGATTTTGAAGGTAAGGCTGGACAGCGAACGTGATTGTATTTCTGCGTGGACATGTTTGGCGTCTCGGCTGTCTGTAACTACATACCTTTTTATGTCTGTATTCAGGCGTAAGACAGAAGGCGGGCTTCATCACCCCAGTACCCGGAGGTGTAGGACCCATGACCGTGGCAATGCTCATGAAGAACACTATCAAAGCAGCTAAGAATGTTCTGCTATTTCCTCAAGAGCGGATCCGAATGGCGGCTGCGTCCTAATGGGCCGAAGAAATTTCAAGCGACCGCAACACATTCCACCACCTCCAAACACCACCACACCGTCATTTTATACTTGGAGCAACCTGACGAGCTCTCGTTACACATGGACTGGAAAGATGATAGCTTTAAGGCTCTCTTCCTGCTGACATCTTTGACCTTTCCCAACTGTCCAGCCATGTTTAGACTGTTACATTCACTCATACAGCTGCGACTTTATGTTTCAGTATTTATGAAGCAATGTATTCCTTTGAAGTTTTATAGAACCATGAACTATTTTATTTATTTCAACATTGACATACTATTTAACCATGAATGGAGGCGGCTTACAGAATTTAACTCCAAGCTGGTTTGAAGCTTGTTGTGCTTCTTTCAGTTAGTTTAGCCGCATGTAACAAGGGTGATAAGGGCTAACACCAACAAGAGCAAATATGTTTATCGATATATAAGCTTTAAAAATTCACAATTGCCTTTGTAAAAACTTTGAAATAAATATTGCAAATATGTTCTCACATTGACGCTTTCTTTGCACACCAAGTGTTGTCATTTACATTGTAAAACGGTGACTGCT